>NC_135625.1:48203332-48839046 GCF_053574225.1 Canis aureus | reverse complement strand
ATAGCTTCCACACCCCACGGGGAAGTACCCAGTGACAGGAACCATGCACTTGGGGAAATCACAGCTACAGCTTCCACCCAGTACACAGTTTTCCTCGTCCAGGTGCAATGTATCAGAAATAGTTTTGCCTACCCTCAGGGTCTCTACCTACCCACACCAGGTGTCCAGGGCAACAGAACCAAATTAGCCAAAAGTCAAATTCTGTGCAGACAGACCAACCATGAAGGTCCTAATGGCCCCCAGCACAGATTAAAAAAAAAAATCCATTAACCACAGTTGGTCATTCCAGCTTGCTGTCATGGGACCTGTTGATGAGGCCATTCAACATTCAAGGGACCGGTGGTGTCACTTATTGTACATCTAGAAATGAAAACCATATAAGAGACACAAACCTGATCAGCCTCCCAGGGACATATTGGCCTCTCCCGCCAGCATTTTGCTTCCTCACCAGAGTCTCCTAAAAGATATGTTGACCAGGCTGCAAGATTTAGAGACCCAATTTCTGTGTTCTGCTGACATGTTTTATTTGCATGTAGTTCCAGCGATGTGAGTTAACTACGTGTAGTATGCCCTGTGGGATTAGGGTGACCTGCAGCAAAGATGACCCGGTTTGCTTTAGGAATCCATGACTTCCTTACGATTACTGTTGAACCCTGGTAAATGTAGTCAGTCCTGAGCCCCATGCAGACCGTTCTGTGTTTCACTCTGTGAATCAAATTTCATATCCTATATCATGGGATCTTTTATCCTTATTTACTATGGGAGGGTTGGCAAAACTGTGCTTGCTCAGGAAATAGGATATGTCAAGTGAAAGCATGGGGGAAAAGCAACTAGTAGATAATCACTGCTGTCAGGATGGCTTCTCGGAGATTAGGAAAGTCCGTACACTGTGCCGACTAAAGAGACCTAGGATGATGTGATCCTTGAGGGTTTTGAGCTGCCGAATGGAGAACCCATGTTCCCCTGTGATGCTAACATGTTGGGTTCACTATGAATGTTGAAACATCTTCTCCTGATCTGAATATTCATGAGACTCTTAGGTTGAACAGTGTAGACGCTGGAGGAAATCCTAGAGACCCCAGGCAACCTCAAATTTCATAGTGAAGGATGTGTGGTTTGGCGAGCGAGGCACGTGAAGCTGGCCAGCCAGCAGTCTCAGATAGGATTTAGGTTTCTGCCTCGGGTCCCAGGTTCCTTCCAGCTCGTCATTCTGCCACCACCGGCATTGCTGTCTTTTTTTCCCAGCACTGAGCTGCTCACACACTTCCCCATTGGCCTTGAATTTCCAGAACCAAAAGCTGAGTTGCACCAAATTACAGTAATTAGCTCATCCTTGGTTCCTGAGATAATTAGCTCCCTCCTTAGCTGTATATGTCACTGAGAGCTTTATTGTAACCACCCTGTGCACGTGTGGATATGTGTTTCATTGTCACCTACTCGGAATCCATTTTAGAAACACTGAGGGTATCAATTAGCCCTTGGTACCGAGGTTCGCAGGAACAGAGGTTGGCCTCTACTGAGCTCAAGTTTTGTTAGCTTTTCAGATTCCAAAACAAGTCAAAGCCTCAATTAGTCAAAATTCAGCTAAGTCATATACCAAATGTTGGGTTATATATACTACTTGCATGGAAGAGTTATCCCAACACACGCAGCCTCAAGGAAGACGACCCGGAGGATGGATTAGATTCCATCCAATTCACTCTCGTACAACGACACCAACAGTTCCAGGCAATGGAAACACATATGATGATGATCTTAGGCAACACAAGTAATTGTCCCTTACTCAGTAATAATCCCTCCTATTGAGTAAGTCAGGAAAGCAGAAAAACATGGGAATATTTCCCTTTTAAAGACTGAAGTCATAAAGATCTTTTCTTTGATTCAAGAATTCACCGTGAAAATCTATTTAACTGAAAGTTCACATTCCTCCAAAGAATTCCAATTAACTGAACTTCCACAGAATTTACTGTAACCATAAGTGTCTGAGCCATATATAGTCGAAAGTGCTGATTGAAAAATCAGCCTCATAAAAATGTGAAATGTTTTGTAGGAAATCGTGAATATACCTTATATTTCCAGTCCCATTGGGTTTGTACTTCACGATGTCTCTGCTTAAAATCAGGGTGCGGTTCGGAGCGAGGGGTGTGCTGACTCTCTGTGTGTGGGGCTCTCACCTTCTTCTCCAAGGATAGCACAAAGAACTAAAATGCCCAGAAATGAGGGAGGGGATTAGACTTGGTGAGTTAAGACACAGTGAAAGCAAATTTGTGGGAGATGCATGTCTGCCAGCCAGTTGTTTGAAAACTAATATGTGTACTTAACAGAGCACCGCCAGACACGTCATCCTGTGAAGGATGCTGCGGGGGGAGAAAGGAGCAGGAGACGCGTCCCCACCCTGCTGGAATTGGAAGGCACTGTGGAGAAAGACATGCAGGTCCTGAAGGGGGGGAGCTCTGGGCAGCAGCGAAGGCAATGTGGATGGCACCATCAGAATGTGCCAGCAAAGTCCCGAGGTCGGGGAGGCCAGAGCTCCACGGTAGGCACTCAGAGAGTAGGGGAGAGGGGCACCTGGGTGGCTCAGTGGCTGAGCATCTACCTGTGGCCCAGGGCATGATCCTGGGGTCCTGGGATCGAGTCCCACATTGGGCTCCCCGCACGGAGCCTGCTTCTCCCTCTGCCTGTGTCTCTGCCTCTCTCGGTGTGTCTCTCATGAACAAATAAATAGAATCTTTAAAAAGAAATCAAGCAAGCAAGCAAGAAAGAAGAGAGAAGTTTCTACCAGGCCTGGTCTCACAGGGGGCGTTGGCTGGGCTGAGAGGAGGCCCCAGGAGGTACAGCACTGGCCTCACGTGGCAGAGATGAGCGGGGCCCTGAGGACCTCTGAGAGGGGAAGTGACGCAGGTGGGCTTTATCCCTCAGGCTCAGAGGAAGGAGGATGTGGAGCAGCAGGTGCTCAGTGCATGCATGTAAAAACCCACATTAATGTCACTAGGGTTTTCAGACAAGAAGGAATCAAGCCCCAGGACAACTGTCTGACCTTTGCATCGGAGTGCTTGCCGGCGTGCTGTGGATGGAGCGGGATGAGCCAACCACTGCAAGAACTTGATTCAGGGAGAGTTTCGGGCCCACAGCCCCTCTGATGACGGTGCCCTGCAGCCTGGCCTATGGGGGGGACCTCACGTGGGTGTTCCTGTCCAGTGGAAGTGCATGCGGCCTTTTTTCCGTCTGCCTCCTTCACAAACCCTGACGTGTCCCAGGCTGCCATCCTCGGTCCTCTTTCAATCTGTCCATCAAGGATGGCAGGCTTCCTCTGCCTCTAGCCTCCTACCTGCCTTTTCGCCGCATCCAGATGATGCCCCGCCACCCATGCCTCTGAAGTCACTCTACCTCTTTATTCCTGATATCTCAGACTTTTTAGATTCCCTGATTTTGATCTATAAAATTCCCACAAATTCTGCTTTCCAAAAGTCTCCTTCTTCAGTTGTGAATCAGTCAGCGATAGCCTTGTCCCATCACCTGGGACTCTCCGCCCTCCCATGCTGGAGGAAGAAGGCAGATCTTGTGCCCCGGCTGTGGTCTGGATGGTCTCCCGCCCCCTCTGAAGGCTCCATGGTGAGCTGGAGGTCCAGGATGCCAGAAAACCTTCTACAGCTCAAGTTTCTGTGAAATTAATTGAAATTTATTCCATTAAAAAGATTAACATGTCCAATTGTGTGCAGAGGTAGTGCGGCCACCAGAGTGGAGGGGAGGGCAGCAGGGTACAAAGGAGATGACACGTAGGCCTGGCTCCACCAAAGTGGAGGCTTGTCAGCTGAGAAGTCAAAAGGAACCCAGAGAGGAAACTCCGGGTACCAAGGCCCTGTCTGCTTAAGCCGTGTGCACAGGGAGAGAAAGTCTTTAAAAGTTGTTCTGCTGGAGCATCTGCCACCAACATAGGCTCTCACCGGTTTGTGCACTGACAGCCCTCCCTCCATGGCCTTTACTGGTGAGGTCTCGGGGGTGAGCGAGTCTTCAGGGGGGAACAGGTGCCACTCGGCCAGCAGGTGCTTCAGAGGGTCCCTCATAGGGCCAGGTCCCTCTGGGTGTACCTCTCCTGCCTCTCAGGGCCCCGGGGGTCCTGCCGCTTCTCTGTCACCATATCCACCAGCTGCTGTGGCTGAGTTCTGGGCAGGACAGGAGATGGACCCTCCTCAAGTCTGGGCTGGTTCGTCACTTCTGGGAGGAGCTTACGTGTCTCACTCCCATCTGTACGTGGAAGCCGCTGCCACTGGCCCGAGGGCCATAACCCAGAGCGGGCCCCACCCCACCCCACTTCTGATCTCCCTCATCTCTGCCTGGATTTTGTGCTCCATCTTTCAAAAGCCTCTCCACAGGCAGCCACATGTGTGTCGGTGAGGAGAGGCAGGCAGAGTGAGGGCAGCGGACATGAGGCCTCCCGGGAGAACGGAGCCCAGCAGAGCCTCCCAGGATGACCGGGACTCGGGCAGGTGGGTGAGGAGGAGAGAGGAGGTCTTGAGTAGGAAGCACCTGGAAGCTTTGCCCGTGGGGTATATTTTTTAAAGCTTTCTGGAAGAAAGAATCAAGGGCAGGGCTCCGTGCCTGGGATCGCAGGGTCGCAGTGGTGATGGCAGGTTTTGTTGGCTCGGCAGCCTTTCCAACTGACCGAAATCCAGTGGCCTTAGGCCCCGGAGCAGCTGTCAGGTGCAGAATCTGCCCAGTGCCGACCGGGCACCCACAGCGGGGAAAGCCATCCTGAGACAGAGGCTGGCAGCCTCTTGACGGAACAGATTCTAGAACCTGGGCTGATAGGATTTGGGAGCTAGCAGGGCCTCGGGGCCGGCAAGTCCAGTGGACATACAGCGCTAGACCCGGGCTTACCTGAATAAGCCCAGGTAAGGGGGCACCATGTGATGGCTTCTGTATCTGCTGGGAGAATCTTGATGTCAGTGACACCATGACATCTACCCTGTCCATACATGTTCTTCTGCAGAAGAGAGAAGTGGCCAGAGGGAGGGTGAGGATTTACTGCGGCTCAGACAGGTGTCCATGGTCTCTGGTTCATTTCTGGTTAGAAATCACATCTTTTGTTTATTTAACAAATCGCTGTAAAGAGGTGGCATGCCATGGCTGAGGAAAGCACAGATCTGCCTGAGTTCCTGAGCTCTGACTTCCCCTGGTGACCTTGGGCCCGGCATTTCACATCCTCTTGCCACCTGGTTTGAACCCCTGCTGCACCACTGACCAACGAGCTGTTGGTCAAGTTACTTACTGTCCCCCTGCTTGTGTCTTCATCCTCAAAACAAGGCCAGTGCCTCATCCATAGCATTATTTTTAAAATTAAATTGTTTATAAAGAATTTGGAAAATTGGGATCCCTGGGTGGCGCAGCGGTTTGGCGCCTGCCTTTGGCCCAGGGCGCGATCCTGGAGACCCGGGATCGAATCCCACGTCGGGCTCCCGGTGCATGGAGCCTGCTTCTCCCTCTGCCTGTGTCTCTGCCTCATTCTCTCTCTCTCTCTGTGACTATCACAAATAAAAAAAAAAAAAAAAAAAAGAATTTGGAAAATGCATGGCCAACATACACACACACAAAAAAAAAACCCAAAACAAAACAAACAAAAAAACTCAAAAACCAAAATGGATCGAAGACCCAAATGTAGGAGGTAAAACTCTAAAACTCTTAGAAGAAAACATGGGGGTAAATGGTCATGACCTTGGATTTGGCCATTCTTAAATGTGACATGAAAAGCCTGAGCTACTAGAGAAAAAAAGAAAAAAATAGGTAAATTGGACTTGATCAAAATTAAAAGCTAGTCTAGCTCAGATGTCACCTCCTCTGTGAAGCCTATCCTCATCCCTCCAGACAGAATGGGTCTTGATGGTGATGACCGTGACCACACTGATATGCTGTTGAGGCCCTACTTTGCATCAGGTGCTGCCCTTAAGTGCTTCAAATTTGTCCTCTTGTGCTCCACATCCACCCAGGGTCGGGTCCCATTACCATGTCTAGTGACAGGTGAAGAATCTGAGGCACATGGAAGTCCAGCAGCTGACCCAGGTCACATAGCACATCCTCTGTGCTCGCACAACCTGGTGGCATGGACCCCTCGTGCGGCCTGGAGCTATGTAGGATCCGGATTCCCATTTCCAAACACAAACCCTGAAGACCACCTTGCCCCCTGGTGTCCCCGTGTGTCATCGGACTGCCATAACTCCTGCAGAGTGGGAGAGATAGGGAGACTGTCGGGCCCGAGTCCTGGAGGGCCTTGAACCCCAGACCAGGCGCTTAAGCTCCATCCCACAGTTACCTGAAAGCCACTGCAGGTTCCAAGAAACACAATGAGGTAATAAAGATGGTGCTTTAGGAAAGATGATCCGGACTGTAATGTGTGAGATGAATGGGGGAAGGGGATGACGGGAAGCAGAGACATCTGCGCTCTGCAGGTGGCACCAGGGTAGCATCAGCCCTAGCAGCCTGAGTTAGAAGGCAGGACGGGAGCTAATGTCTCTGCACCTTGAAGGAGGGGGTGGGGGGGAGGAGGGCTGGGGTGGGCACATGGTGCTGGGAACCCGTGATGACCCCAGCAGGGCGCGGAGAGTGGGGTGCTCAGCTGCTCGCCCCCATGCCTGCCGTGGCCCTGTGTGGCCACCCTCGGCTCTGTCCCCCCAACCCCCCGACCCCACCTGAACATCTGGAGATCGTCAAATGTCTCCTGAGCAAAATGCACCCTTCCTTCACACTTGTTTCTTTTCATTTTCCTTCCTTTAAAAATAAAACCAAGGTGATAAAAGATTTATTATCTATCACAGCAAATTATGCTCACTCAAAATATTAATTGGCTGCAGTCTGATTTGGTTCAAAAATTTATTACAGGCTTAGAAGACATAAGAGAAGTTACAGTTTAGTAATACATCTTTCCCTTAGGCAAACTCCTGAGAACAACTACTGAAGTTAAATTATGATGTACACTTATGTGTCTGGAAGTTTTCCAGCTCGTTTCTGGTTGAAGTGAATGCTTGAAGCACCCGGAGCCCCGAGCAGAAAACTGACACTCGGTGGTGCTTTCGAATCTACCGCTGGCGAGAACCACCTGGGGAAACTGCCTTTTTTTTTTTTATTTTCGATAAAAAACAGCTAACATTTCCACCCTTTGCTGTTCTGTGCCAAATACCCCCTCTCCGTGGTCTCTTCAATGACGTCAACAGTATTTTTCCTAGAGTCTGTTTGAGAGATCAACACCTGGTGTGAGTCCTGGTCCCGGTCCACATGGCTCAGTTTCCATGGATGTCGGGCATCAACGTGTCCCGAAGCCACTTCTGCGGGTGCAGAAGGCAGGGCTGCAGGGGCACAAATGCAGAGCACAGCCGATCGGTACCTCTGAGAGCACCAGCATGTTGTCGGCTCCTTTTCTAGCTCAGAGTTTCAGGAGACATGAGGTTTTCCGGGGCCATGGGGTCCTGATGTTGGCCGCACATTGGAATCACGTGGGATGTTTTTTAAAAATTCTGGTTCCCAGCTGTCACCCTTTGGTACTGCTCATGGGGCTGGGCTCACAGACCAGACAGTGGGATTTTTAAGCACCCCCCCAACCCGGGTCATTGTGGTGGGCATCAGAATTCGAGAACCACTGACTGAGACCATCCCCTTCCTGCACAAGTGGGTCACCACCACCCAGTGTCTCAGGAATGGCTCTGCCACATGTCACCCCTTCAGCCAGACCTGGGTTCACTCAGTGCAGTTAGAAGCCCACCTGGGTGTCCCCTGGCTGGTGTCTGCCTCCACTCCCTTGTGAGCACCCTCAGATGACGGTGCCAGCTACACAGTCCCTGTTCACAGCCCCACTGCCTTCTCGTCACCAGAAACCTCCCATCTCACCGTACCACTCCCCTCCTCAGGCTGCCATCTAGGGCTCCCCACTGCTGGAGGGATTCCACGACAGGGGACAGGCCCTGCCGTCCCTGGGCTCCCTCCACCACCACCTTGCCCCGATGGGACAGTGCACGTGGAGCCCACTGACACCCCATGCCCACCTCGGCTCTGCTTCCCTCCTGTGCCGTTTCCTATGTGCTTCAAGCTTCTTGGCCCATCTCCGTCCTGCTCTTCACGAAGCCTCAGCGTGAACAGCACTTTCTGCACACCCTGTCACTTGCCGCAGTGTGGGTGAACCTTTAGGCTGAGGGAAAAAGCCAATTGCAGGAGGACCGATGTTGTGTGATTCCATTTACATGAGGTGCTTAGAAGCATCAGATTCGTGGAGACAGTTGGCAGAATCAGAGGGTGCCAGGGGCTGTGGAGGGCTGAAGGTCAGGGTCTCGTGGGCACAGAATCTCGGCTGGGGACGATGGAAAAGTTCTGGAGATGGTGGTGGTGATGGTGACACAGCAAGGAGAATGTACCTAATGCTACCAGATTATCACATAAAATTGGTCATGGTGGCACGTTGTGTGCCATGTATATCTTTCCACAATAAAAAAAGTTTTTTGAACCATTTTCTCAGTGACTTCTTTGACCTAAGTTAGGGAACCCTGTTACATGTTTCTGCTCCACCTGACCCCATCAGAACATTCTCCTGGTAAAGTTTGTCTTCTTTACCGGATTTTAAGTAGAATGAAAGCACATTATATGTCCCACTCCATTGATCACTGTGTCTCCTGTGAGTGGCACTTAATAGGTGCCACTAAATAATTTTTGGTGAATATTGAATGAATAAATGCCAGATTTCCAGTTTTTCAGCCCCTCAATCTTAATTGCTAGGAACAATGCAACGGTTAAAATAGTGCAGTTTGACAGGGAAGTACCTAAGGTATCAGACCACAGGTTGTCCAGTCCTGGAAGATGAGAGCATGGGGCAAACTGTGTAACATTGGAGTCTCTGATTAACCAGAAACATAAGTGAGTGAGCCCAGATGATCCCAATAGCGCCGTGGTTCTGTCAAATAAATGCACCAGGAAAAAGCAAATCACATCACCAACTTCAGATTTCTTAAGAGCACCCTATTTATAACCATATCCTTCATTAACACTATGTTTTCTCTCTTCCCAATTAGATATTTATCTTTGAAAACAATATCTACTACTGCGCGCACGTCGGGAAGCAGGCCATCCGTGTGGTCTCAACGGGGAAGGAAGGCGTGATTTACAACGGCCTCAGTGACTGGCTGTATGAAGGTAAGGTGCACGGGGCGGGCAGCAGGAGGCGGTGACCCTGCTGCTGCTAGACGGGGTGTGGTGGTTGTTTCCTTTGACTTCAGCTGTAACTGAGTCTCCGGTTTCATGAGGTTGTGCTGCATTACAAAGAGAAGCTGTTGGTGCTTCGGGGAGCATCAGAAGGTCGGTGGGAGCCCTCACCTAGTGGCCAGGTGTGTGGGGCTTTCCAGAACCCAAGCTCCTGGCAGAAGGGGCAGGAGGCGCCATCCTGGGAGGTTTGCAAATGCAAAGGCTTATCCACGCCCTTCCCAAGAGGTGGAGTACCTTGTGTTGCCTGGGGAGGGAGAGCTGGAGAAGAAATAACAGGTAAAGCTTTCCAAAGAAGCCGGTCTAGGAAAAAAAAAAAAAAAAGAAGCCGGTCTAGGTGATTTGCCGTCCCGGGTACATCCTCCTCGGTGGACATTTTCTACAACTGTTTTACTTCTGGCGCCAGAGTTCTCTAACTGAATGCATTATTAAATAACTAAAAATCGAGCGGGAAGCTCTCTTAAACATTTATAATCCGTCTCCATACTAATGAGACTTTTGTCCTGACAGCAACAACATGTATTGATTGCTATCACGTTCCGGTCACTGTTGTGAGCACTTTCTTATCTGTTGCTTCGTTTAACCGTCTGTCTGAGTCCTCTGGGGCTGCTCTAAAGAGCACTGTAGAGCAGGGGCTTGCACCACAAGCATGCATTCCTCACAGTCCTGAGGGCTGCAAGTCCACAATCACAGTGCCAGCCTCGCCGGTGGCCGTGGAGGAGCCCTCCTCACTCACAGCTGTTGTCTTCCCACCGCACCCACACGTGGCAAGGAGACAGGGAGAGAGATCTGGTCTCCTTGTCCCCTTATCAGGACACTGATGCCATCATGGGGGCTCCCCCCTCATGAGCTCATCCCCTCCCAAAGACCCCACCTCCTAACATCATCCTGCTGGGAACTTAGGCTTCAGTGTGAATTTTGGGGGACATAACATTCAGCTCGTAGTATCCCTCACAACAACACTGTAACAGGAGTGTCACCGGCATTCCCCAGGTGAGGCAAGAAGAGCTAAAGTGATGTGCCCAAGGTCACACGAAGTTATGGAGCAAGTCCTAGGGAGTACCATTGTTCAAGTCCAGGGCAACTCCCTTTCTCCAAATGCAGGTGTGGGTCAGGATGTTTCTGCACCAACATTGGGCCGGTAAACGGCTTATGTCTTCTGAGCCTACCTGCCTGAGACCACACAGCCACGGTGACAAGGCACCATGCTAGGCCGGGTCGGAGGGCAATCAAGGAATCATCAAGCCCAGAAAAGACTGTTTTTTCCTCAGTGCTGTGTTTCCTCCAGCTGAGACTGCGTTGGGGGCTTTATGCAGCACAGAGCATAGAGCAGAGAGGTATGTAAGCTCAGAATCCCTCACCATCATCATTTCACTGAGGTCTCTGAAGCAAAAAGTCCAACAACTTGATTCATAATTTTTTTAAAATATTTTATTTATTTATTCATGAGAGACACAGAGAGAGAGAGGCAGAGACACAGGCAGAGGGAGAAGCAGGCTCCATGCAGGGAGCCCGACGTGGGACTCGATCCCGGGTCTCCAGGATCACGCCCTGGGCTCAAGGCAGCGCTAAACCGCTGAGCCACCCGGGCTGTCCGATTCGTAAATTTAAAAGAAAAAGTTGAGATACCCGTTGTATACAATGAAATGCACAAGCATCAGAACACAGTTTGATGCGTTGGACAGATGTATATACTGTGCACCCCTGTCAGGACATGGAGCATCTCATCATCCCCTAGAGGTCCCTTGAGCCCTTCTCCATCCCATCCCCTCAGCCAAGTCTCCCTTCCTGATGCCATAAGTGGGCACCCCCCTCCCCGGGGTAGTTTTATTCTGATGTGGGGCAAGACTCAGAGCATTCAGGATTGCACTCAGGGTCCCAGTTTTTGAAGTTGCTTTCTGGGCCCCAAGAGAATCAACCTGAAGGCTTAATTGTCGTATTGTCCTTGGCCCCGCATGACGGTGTCATTGGAATAAAAAGACAACCAGCCGGTGTTCACTGTGGTCACGCTTTGTGTGCACATCCAGCCCCATGAGCAGCAGGCCTCGAGTTCCAGAGAGGTCAGTGCACAGCAATCTAAAAGCACCCCCCCTGAAAAAAGAAGAAAGGTCCTGGAGTCCTGGCGGTAAGAGTCTACACAGCTCTAGGACTAATCTCTTTAAAAAAAAAATCCATAACCTGAAGATTTAAAATATCATCTTTAGTATCTTCCTAATAAAATAAAAAGCTCATTGCTTGGCGAGTCAAGTTAAGCTTCAGCTTGAGCAAATCCACTGAAAGGAAATTTTTCTTCAAGGCATTTACACGAAATTGTGTTGGTGCGATAACAGAGCCCCAAATATTTTAAATCAATCATAGCTGATGTGGCAGCTTAATCTACTTACTGCTGTTCCCTGGAAGGTTATAGATGTTTGGATTTCTGGAGTTGGGCCCCCCACCACCCAGAGCCCCAGGGGAATCTTGGTTCCTGTTTGAATAATGTGTAAACTTGGAAAATTGTCTTTTTCCTAGTCTGTGATTTAACTGTTTTACTCCCAGATGCTTCCAAAAAAAGAAAAAAGAAATTAATTAATTTGGGGCGGGGTGGGGGTAGGTTGGGAAGGAAACACCCTGAAAGTGTTTCCAGAGGGCCTGACGTGCTTGGAGATATTGGTTCTGAGGAGAGGCCGGGCTGTGTCAGTGGGAAGCAATCCTGCAGGCCATGGCCTGTCGGCAGCAGAAAGCAGAACGTGGTATCTATTTGCAGTATCGTTTCCCTAAAGGGGTTTACATACATTGAACATTTCAGAATGCTGACGGCTGAGGGAGAGAAGAGGTGGGAGACGAGGGGGCAGCCAGACACCTGCACTCCTTGACCAGAGGTGTGCACCCACTCTGTGGGAAAATCTTGTCCAGGAGCTGAAGCAACCCACGTGCTGCTAGGGACTCAGCGCCGTGTGCCTCCCTGATTCGCTGGAGTCATCGACTGGCACGCGGTGGCCACAGATGGATTTCGATAGCAAAATGCAATCTTTGTTTTATTGTTCTGGGCAAATGTCAGGCAGTGACACAGAGTTTTGACTTTAGTATAAGGTCTAAAACTGCTTAATAGTGTCCTACAACTGTTTTAAGGGTTTACGGAAGCTGGCTATGCAGGATCTAAAAGTAAGATGTTCCTGGAGTTTTTTGAGAACTCCAATCCAGGATTCTGTTAAGAATTCACACTTTTGTCAGGTTTATATGATGGTTTCTAGGGTTTTTGTCTTCCCCATCATCAGCATACACCCGGGGCATGCTGGTACAGTGCAGAATTGGTGGCATGTGATTTTCTAATGAGACTTGGGGTCATTCAGGGTTTCAACCCAACTGCGCGAATCATCCATACCTCTACTGCCACAGAAGTCACAGGCATACCCCCAAATTAAATACCACTATTCACTGACATGCCCTTGTCATGAAGTGGCTTATACCCCAGGGGAACATGGGATGTATGGGGGTCACTTGAGAAGCAGGCCTGCCCCCAATGTAGAGAAGTCTTTATCTCCTCAACTCCCATAAGACACTGGTGAGGGTGGGAGGGGCAGAGAACTTAGCATGCAGCCTGGAGTCATCCGGCTGGGGTGATGGGCCGCACCAAGAAAGTGGCCTGAAGGGTATTTACTTAATACGTGGTTTGGTGTGGCTGAAATCCCAGGGCTGAATTTTAACCCGAACTCATCCAAAGGTACTTGGAAGTTGTGGCAAGATCCGAGGACCCGGCTTGGCCAGGTAGCCTTGGCTGGTGGACGTCAGCAGGAATGATGCTAGCCCTCCTCTAGCTTCCCTTGTGTGTGTTCCTCTAGCTTGGTTCTAGGGTCCATCCAGTCTGGCATCACCTGCGTGACAGTGACCAGATCTCGGGAAAAGCCCAGGCAGACTGCAGCGCCTCCTGCTGTGCCCATGCCTGGTGCCCACTGTTGTCCCAGCCTCCCATTTCCAATAGCCCCTGGCGCTCCCACCTCCTCCCTGGAGCATGGCCCCCATAGCACTCTGTCCACCTAGCTGGGAGCCCCCAGGTCCATGCCCCCTGCCCCTCAGTGCCCTGTGCTGACTCCTAGTGCCCACCTGCAGGACTGGTGTGGAACAAGTGGGGATGTGGCTGCCAGGCTGGGCCAAAGAGGCCCCCTTCCCACAGCTGCTGTGGACGGAGGTATGTTAGCACATTTGTGGTTGGTCCAGCTCAGAATGCTCTAGAAACACGGTTCCCACTGTGGTCTGGCCTGCAGCGAAATCAGGTAGAGTGTTGCTGGGCTGCCTCCTTCCGTGCTGCACACCTAACACCTAAGCCTTGTCCTCACCTGCTAGGTTCAGACTTGGCGTCCAGAGGCTACAAAGCCAGGACAAGACTCAGGCCTGTTCTGCAACTCTTGACGCTGTTTCCTAGAGCATCTTGTACAAGGTCACCACTAATGACCTGGCAACTTTTTAAACCAGTGAGGTACCCTGATAGACGTGCATGAAAGGTCAGGTGGGCCCGTGTAGATAAATCAGAGTCACTCAATGACTCGTGCCTTGGGTGTGATTCATGGTTTGGTAAGTCCTCGGGGAGCTGTGTCTGCCATGGGGTCCCGTGCGGTGTGATGTGTCCAGCACCCATGTGGTGCACATCACAAGCCGACCAGGCCACCTGGGACCCTCTGTGACTGTCAGTGTTCCGGGGCACAGTCCTAGCCTCAGACGGTAAGAGGGGAGCTGCGGGATATACTGCACAACATCTTGTTGCTGAGAAAGTGTTTCCAATGCCTCTTAAGCTATTCTTTCAACTTCTGGACATGCATTTACGTCATGATCTCTCGCGATGCATACGGAGCCACTCTGGCGTGCAGATCCTTGATGAGGTTCGTTGATACTAACCGTCTCTGCAGTACCTGGTTAGGGCACTTCAGCTGCTAGCAAGCTGCCCTGGTGGTGGATCGAAGAGAATTTATGCAGCCATCGAACATCATTCAGACTGGACCAATGGTTTTAAAATAAGTTATGCAGCCCGTCGTTCAATGGACTTGAAATTGTGCTCAAGTCCATATGTTATTATTCAAACTATAGATTTGTAGCTTGGCTCCTGGTGCCGGGAGCCCCGCTGTTCCACCTACTATCACTTTACCCTATAATTTCCCCAAACTGGAAACACAGCAGCTGTCAACCCCCGTTTCTCATCTAGCATTGCCAGGAGTCAGGAGCATTAATGTATCGTTGATTCTTCCCCGACATTGGTTTTGAGGGCTATTAAATTCTATCCACTCCTAAGTTATTGTCTGTAGTATCTTTATGCAGGAAGTGCGTTTGGAGTTCCAGATCAGCCTGGGAGGGATCTGTGTACTGATATGAACATCTCCTGGGCAACCCTCCCTCTGCCTTGCAGTTCCCCGAGCTGGACTCCCGTCCCTCACTCCTTACTGGCACACCTGCCACAGAGATAGTGGTTTTCTTTATGAGCACCAAAGTCTTGTGACTCGGTAAAAAAAAAAAAAAAAAAAAAAAAAAAATCACATTTCATGAGTGCTGGTAGAAGTTAAATACTTAAAAAAATTATATTCCACTTTGTCTGTGACTTCTAAGGGAGTTTATCACATGGAAGTTATGATGAAATTACCCCAAATTCTGGAAAAGCCACAGACCTATGAGGTGCCATATGGCAGAGCATTGGCCAAACCCAAGAGCAGTCATTGTGAGCAGTAAGCTTATTGCTCTCAGTATTTAATGTAACTAAAATGAGCACTTTTCCTGCCTCGCCCTAGTCTCCAGCTCCATAAAGTATTGATGACTTGGACTTGGATAGCATCTAAATATTACCTGCAGAGAGACACGAGGAAAAGCTACAACTGTTCACTACTCACTCAGCTCTGGCATCGCTAGGGATGGGGTTCGTTCTGCATACACCGTC
This sequence comes from Canis aureus, assembly GCF_053574225.1. NCBI lineage: Eukaryota > Metazoa > Chordata > Mammalia > Carnivora > Canidae > Canis > Canis aureus. Next base: position 48,823,913 of record NC_135625.1, on the reverse strand, counting down.
CTCATCCACAGAGGGATGCCTTCAGGCTTCCAGATTCCAGATGGTGGTCCACGGCAGGGGTTGAAGGTGTGAGGCACACAGGGGAAACTAAGACGGCCAGTCTCCATCTGGGCTGGTCTGAGTGCATCTGCACCCGCCATGGCCTCAGGCCTCCCTCAAATTCCATCTGACTGCCCTGCCAGCCTGTCACCCACACACACAGTTCTTATCTGGCCCCCTAGACATAGGCATTCTAGAAACTGTCCTGAGGATGTCAGCTTCCCAAGGAAGGCAGCTGGTCTCCCTCCCTTTGCCGTTATCAGGACTTCCATGCCCACAAACGTCCCTCAGCAAGTATAACAGCCTGATGTGAACCTCATTCTAATTATGTTTCACTGTTTGTCCCCAAAGATGAAGGAAGTAGGGGTGACACTGGGGATGCTGGCGACACTCCTACCAGGAGAGGAAGGCTGTGGGATTATGGCTACCCAGGCCCTGACCACCCCCTGGTTAATGCGAGTTGGAGTTACCCACTGAAGGAGTAAGAACAGGAATATCTGACTTTGATTGAGTGCTTCCCGCACGCCATGCTGCACGTTTAATGCATCGCATCCTCCATGGGGGGGCCTTATGAAGAAAGCACCACATTAGCCTGTGTCATGGCTGTGGAAGCTTTGCCTTACCAATGTTAAGTGACTCCTCTGCGGTCACACAGCCAGTAAGTGACTCCAAACCCAACCCCCCAAGCACATGCCTCTTGGGGTACTTTCTACGTTTCATTTTTCTGCATATGTAAGTAGGCTTGGATCGCTGCTCAGGTTAAGCAGACCATCACCTTGGTGTGGCCTGCACTTGGCAGGAGCCCTGAATGCAGCTGGCCCCATGCAAGGCGTTCCTCAGAGCACAGACTTCCAGCCCAAAAGGCCTGAGTTTGAGTCCCCACTCTGCCCCTCAGCTGCCAGTTGCCTGAAGAACACATGAATCTTTGTCCCTCGTCTGAAAACTAAGAGCTCGGATACCCCCCTCAAAGAATTCTCTTGAATGCCTGTTGGATGAGCATATCCATGAAAGCACAGGCACAGTAACACAGCACCACACAAAACCGCCAGCACCTAGTACGTGTTATTACACACCAGCACGTGGGTATGAAACATTCCAAGAAGACAAACCTTCTGCCTGCCTGCCTGCCTGTCCCCTGCGGCCGGCAGCTTTTGACGTCTCAGATGTGGCAAGTCTCAGATGCCTGTGTGCCCAGAATAGATGGTGTCTACCATGGAGGGAACAAAGGTATTTTTTTAATGAAAAGCTAGACCCATATACCTCAGAGCACAGCAGCCTCCAGAGCCCTGGTGGCCACCATGGCTGTGCAGCCCAGCTTGGGATTTCTCCCAAGTGACGGGGAGGGCCTTCCTCACTCATAATCTCCCTCTTGTGGGCTCCTTGTTCCCTATACAGATTTTCACTACCCCCCTGATCACCATGGCGACCAGTTATCTTGGAGTGTAATTAATGTAATATTTTACTACACCTGTGCTACACCTGAGCCCACAAGCCAAGAGTTGCAATTTTGGCAGCAGTTTGGTTGTGGGGCTGGGGAGTTATTCTAGTTGATCTGGGGGTAGTCTTCTGATTATCTGGGCAAGGCAAGGTGAGGCAGCAGTACATGCTGAAGAAGGAACAGTTCTCTGCCTTGGGGACATCTGGTTGGAGGCCCGTGGCATCTAGGATGGCAGCCAGGGACCCTGCAAGGGGAACACAGCTTCAGCTTGAGGAAACAAGAGCAACGTGGTCCAGAGCCTGCCCTGCAGTCAGTGTTAAGGCAGAGCTCATGACTTCTACTTTGGCAGCTCAGCATTCTCCTCCCCAGACTTAAGTCCTATCCAATGAGACGGGGAGGAGCCAGGATAGGCTAGGTCTCTGTAAATAATAAAACACACAAACAAAGCAAACCAAACACCACCTTCTATAATTCAGAACAACACAGAGACTCTCCCACCATGATCACACATGCCGCTATATCAGAGTGTGGTTGGGGTGGGGGTTCTGCCCCCCATGAGTCACCATGGTCCCGGGAGGCTGGAAATGACACTGGTAGGCATTTCTGTTCATAATTATTGTCCATAACTCACCAGCAGAGCCCAGGAAGTACCATGCCAGCTACTGTTCAGAGCAGGGAAAACCAGACAACATGAAGAAGCAGCTTTAAAGATTCTACCTCTGGGCTGCACTCTTGCAAAGAGCATACCTCAAATCTGGGCACCAGAGCAAAAGAGAAATTAACTGCAGGGATGCTGGGATCTCTTAAAATCAATGAGAAGGTTAGAGGATCAGATTCAGAAAGCATCCAGAGAATAACAGGGATCCCACAGGGCCAGTCTATTCAGAATGGATGCTAGGAGGTGGGAGACGTGAAAGGAGGACAGTGGGGAGGGGTGCACTGCCTGCCAGAGCACATGTGAGGTTAGCGAATTTCTAAAAATAAAAATTTTCAATAGAAAATTCTATTCTCTATTCTATTTTCAATAGAAATGTGAGAAACACATTGGACCATCCATATACCACTGAGGCAGGATATTCCAAGAAATAGCTAGGGTAACTTTTTATCATTGCAGACTCACCATTTTGCATCCTTAATGGCTAATAGCTAAGAGGAATAATCAGAATCACCATCTTGTGTGATGGTTTCTTTTTTTTTTAAAGATTTTATTTATTCATAAAAGACACAGAGAGAGAGAAAGGCAGAGACAGAGGCAGAGGGAGAAGCAGGCTCCATGCAGGGAGCCCGACGTGGGACTTGATCCCGGGTCTCCAGGATCACGCCCCGGGCCAAAGGCAGATGCTCAACCACTGAACAACCCAGGCGTCCCTGTGTGATGGTTTCTTTGGGAAGGTTGACCACCTTGCAGTCAGCTCTGTTCCTCTTGGGTCTCTGTGAAGTCTGTGAATTAGTGCACACGGTTCCCAATGAGCAGCTCTTGACAGCAAACCTCAGGTTCTCAGAGTTAGAAGCTAAATCTTTGAAAAGCCAGCAAAAGCTTTGTTAGTGTCTTAGAAAGACGACTGATGATTTTAATTTAACATGAGGAAATGATCTGCTTGGACTTGTGAAATCAGAAATAAGAGCAGTGTAAGGGGGAACATTCTCTCAAAATATAAGAAGAGTACCCACTGGTCTTGCAAAGTTTTGCTGACAATTACCTAGTCCTGAGAGATTTTGATAAATAATATACGATATCCAGTGCTTATATGTTTTAAGTTTTTTTCGTTATGCATAAGTTGTGAGATTAAGACAAGCCCATCTCCATCTTTTTGTTACAGAAGCTTAATGAAATGTGAGTGTTTGTGGCTAAAATCCTTGATGCCCTTGGGAGCTCCAATTCCTTTTAGTCTCTCTGTGTTCTTACATCACTGGGACGTTAGACTATATTTACTCTAATAGTGAGAGTTTTATTAACACAGTTCTATGAAAACTCAAGTTGCCAGTGCTTGAATGAGGACCAGTCAGGCTCCATGCCGGGTGTATCTGAAACAGTTTTATTTGAGACTCAGACATCCCATCCAAACTTTTGCATGTGGCCGTCAGACTACTTTCCTAACCTTAGTTAGGCCTTAGTTTCTTTTCCCTTTTCTGAAAACACTGCTGGAATGGATTAGATAACTCTAAACTCCCTCCTATCACTAACATTTTCATACTTAAATATCAGTCCTGTAAACACATGTGATGACATAAACTCTGTATTCAAGCCAAATGACTTCGCAATGAAATATTTACCTGTAAATATTTACATGTACTTAGTGAACCTGCTGGAGCAAAGGTCTCTAGTCATAAGCAGTGGGGACAGAGCTCAGGGAGTGTCCCCATCTCCTTCCCCTTTCCTTTCTCCCACACACAGGGCACTTGTGCATTAGGAAAAGCTTATCCAGCCATTCTGATACCTCTCTACGCTCTGGTGAAATTATCTGCTGTAAAGGATTCAACTTGATTTTCTTTCTTTCACCCCCATTTTCCTTTCCTTATATAAAATTAGCATTACTAGTATAACTTTTTGCTGTGCTAAGAGCTGCCCTTAAGAAGGTACAGGTGGGTGAAATGGCCCCTCAGCTTCTCCACGTTGGGGTAACCTGACCTTGGAGGCATGAAGAAGACTTAGTCTTGTCTGTCACTGATTCTACAACAAGTGAACAGAAGCAGCTGACTGGAGGAGTCAGGTTTTGGGTCAATTCACATTCTTGCTTAGCTCCCCAACCCTGGAAGAGGCCGTCCTGGAAGGTCAAACAGAGGGAGGTCACTGTCATCATGTTGGGTTGTCCTAAACTGCTTCTTGCATTGGGCAGAGGTCCAACACGTAGGCCTGATGTCTCTAATGGCACAAGCTGTATCTCTGAGCCCCAAGCACACCCCAGAGCCCAGGGACCCAGCAGTCTCTAGGGAGGCAGAGCATCTACTCTCTCTCTGCTCAAGCTAATGAATCAGAGTACATTCCATGCAAGGACAAGAATTGTCCATTCAATGGAAGATGGGCCCAGGAACTACTGGCTGCTGGCTGTACCCAAAGAAGATGTGACCTTTCAGCTTTTAATGAGAAAAAAAAAATCCAGCCAGCATGTTGTTCTTTTTATAGGAATAAGGGCATCTGGCACTTACTTTATTAAAAGAAAAACCCAGGCCCCTGCATGGACACTAAACCTGTGAAGTGTTGGGATTTTAAATAGATGTTCCTGGGAAGGCGCCCAGCCAGGAGGCTGCTGCATCACATCTTGGAGGAAGCAGGCTCTCCCTGGCCTTCAGGACAAATCCTCTAGACTATGGAAGATTCGAGATCAACTTATTCTCTGCTCCACACCATCATTTTTTTGGACTCTTTTATGTGTTCAGCTCAGACTCTCTTAATCACACTCTGGCCTCCCTTTCTCCCAATCACAAGGTTCTGTTAAAGGTCAGCTCTCCCCCAGCTCCACATGGTTGCCCCCCCAATCCTGGTGCCCATGTCTCCAGACAGGTATGAGGACTGTGAGGAATTTGCATGTAACAAAGTCCATTCCATAAGGAAGATAGTCTAAGGCTTGGCAGTGGGCCCCATGCCACTCATTTATTCAGGAATTGGATGCCAAGCCTCTGCTCCGTGCCGAGCATTGATTACTCACCATGAAAACACAGTGCCCGACACAGTACAGGCCTTTATAAAGTGAAGGAAAGGAGAAGATGAGGGAGGGATGTGAGTCAAACCCTCCCCTCACGGGATCGACATATGGCAGCCGTCTGGGAAGCTGGGACTCTCCTGTGAAGCAGCGCTTCCTTGCATCACCAGGTGTGCATTCATGCATTTATCCTGCACCGAATCCCCCCAGGCTCCTCGTGGCAAACAAAGATGCTTTATGATCTGGATCAGCCTGCAAGAAGTTTACATAATACAAGATGGTATTTAATCAAGTCCTAATTATGTGGTACAAGTCTTCAACACAATTTAGACACTTTCGGCAGAATGACATAGTCTGGTTTAAGACCACAAAAACATGAAAATCAGAAAACCAAGCAGCAATTTAATGTATTAATTCAAGAGCTAACTCTTTGAACTTTTCCCCAAACGTCCTTCCATCAAGATATCACCAGTACATAGTCCCCAGGCTCTTCTCCCATTTCTGTCTTTCACTAGATCTTGCAAGATGACACTCGCATAAGCCTGTTCTACTGGGGAGACTTAGCGTCACCAGGGGATAAGATGATGATGAGAACATTTGTGGCTGTCTCCCTACACGGTCACCTCCCTAAGGATGACTCATGATAGACAGGCAGGGGGTGTCTCAGGGTTCCCCTTCCGGCTTTGATAGACAAATCTTTCCCTCCCATGTTCCAGACCATGGGAGGTGGCTGCCACGAAGCAATACCCTCCGGTCGGGCTCTGTGGCTCCTCCCAGCGGTCAGCTGCTGAGCACGCCTGACCTCTGGCTTCTCCACCTGCCTTGGCACTTAGGGGGCCCTGGCCATGGTGTCAGGGATCCCGATAGGCTCTGGCACTTAAGAATAGAGAGACAGACCTCAGCATTTGGCCTCTCCTCCCCAAAATACTCAACATGCCAGAAATTGACCCTTATTCCTAAGACAAATCAAGGTTTCCATGGATTCTTCAGGGAGTGTAACCTATTATACATTGGTGGCCATGCACATTAAAACAAAATAAAGCCAGAAATGAGAGAGAAATCATCATGAGTGGTTATGGCTGAAATTTGAGGAAGGTGAGGCCATGGTTTTCCTAACAGCCAAGCTGTGTCCAGTGGCTTTCCTAGCTCAGGCTTTGTGGGGTTATCTCCAGCACGTGGGGATGCGGGCTCTCTCTATGGGCCAGGGTTTTATAGAATTACTTTCATTTCATTATAGCATTTAACTGAGTCTGGAAAAATCATCATTAAGGGAAAGTAAAGCTGAAAAGGGAATTGAAAACCACATACCAGAGAGCTTTGGGGATCCGGGGAAATAAACTTTGCAACGTTATGGGCCTCATTGACTGTGGCTCACATGGCACAGGAACAGAGAAGGGACAGGTGCTTTCTGCCCTGAGATCTCCCCAAGCAGGCTAGCACCCAAGCAGAGGAGAGTCCTAGAAGAGGCGGGAGTCCATGTGTGTGTGTGTGTGTGTGTGTACACACTTGTGTATACGTGTGCATTCATTTGTGTGCATATAGACTCGCACTTGCTTGTGTGTACATGTGAAAGAAAGGTGGATTCCAAGTAAGTTGCTTAATCAAATACCTACTTTAACAAAAGTGTGAGGACCTAGGGTTTATTTATGCCAAATGTCACCATCTCCTGGGATTGCTGGGCCCTTACCGCACTGCCCTTCCTGTACTGCACACGGGACCCCTCTTGGCCAGGATGTGGTGTGGCCCAGGCTTGCAGCGGCTTAAACGGCCCACCCACACGTGGGGCCCAAGGCACCGTCCGAGGCCTTGGGCAGCCCACCCCACAAAAGCAGCTTGAAAATTTTCTACTTGGAAGACTCCAGCTGTAGAGACAAGTATCTGTGCCTTCCCCCCGCCCCAGCACAAACAGAAAGAGGACGGGAGAAGCTACAGGTTAGCAGCCAGTGAGCTATAAGGAAAATCTGTTCCACCCACCCGGCCCTGGAACAGAAACTGAAACCCTCAAACCCGGACTTCGTTTCTTCTGCCCTGCGGGGAAGGGGACACTGCCCTCTGGTGGCTGGCCCAAGCAGCCGGGGTGTGGGGACCAATGCAGGGGCCCTGGGTGTGCAAGCGCTGGGGTTTGCAGGTCTCTCCGATGAGGATAATGAGATGCTCACAGTGTGTAATATGCAAATCACACGCCGCTGATTAGCCAGGGAGGCTGTGAGCCTTGCAAGGTAAAAGCTCTACTTGCCTCCTGGCTTGACATTCACCGATTTCTTTTTTAACCCCCCATTTAATTCTGCTCCCGGCACCTTGGATAAAATATTTAGAGGCAGAAAAAAAGGCAGCAGATGCAAGCAGGAATAAATAAGATTTTCTGTATTTAGAATGAGGCCATTTATTTCTGAATACAGATCTATCAGGCATGTTATTTATGTCTTTTGCGATTTTCTAGCACCAGATTCCTCGGGGTGCTTTGGTTTTCTCCGATGTGCATAGTAGTGGGGATGTTGGGACCCTATTACCAGTCAGAATCCATGGGGCCACTTTATTTAGAAACGGCCCAAGCCCCATCCCACTGCATTGCATTTTCGTCTGTGCTTTGCCTCCCTCAAAGATGACAGTCTGCAATACTGATGTTACTGAGGCAGATGGATTCTCCAAACGCTGGTGCCTAAGCTGCCAGCCTTGTGAGCAGCCCGGCAGAGGCTGTAGCCTCACTCTCTGCGTGGCCAGCCCCACAGTGTGGTGGAGAGAGTGGTGGGCCCGGAAGAGAGACTAAGCCAGGCTCTGCCCCCATCCTGGGACTCTGGGTCAATAACTCCGTCTCCCCTCCCCCAGTCCTCAAAGCTGGTGTTGAGTCCAGCTTCCCATGCTTCCTTTCAGCCAACTGGGTCAACATCCTCGGGCCTCAACCACCTCCTCTGTAAAATGGAGTGACAGACGCAGTGGCCCCCAATTGGGGCCACCAGGGCCATCGAGTGTGCTGTGAATGTCCAGTCTCTAGTAGGAAAGACTTGATACCAGGCTGACGGCACCTGCCCTGCCCATCCCACCAGATCCTGTGAAGCTCAGAGGACACAGGGCACCTCAGCACCTAGTTGGGGTGCTGGCTGCCTGGGGGTATTGTTATCTCCAAGGAGAGAAGAAGAAACTGGGAAAAGGATGAGCTCAGGGCACAGGTAGGCAAGGGTCTGTGAGAGAATCCAGAGAACATTCGGCACATCAATGCCGCGGAGCATCCGGCAGGACGTGGTTCCACTGGTCCTCTCTTCAGGGGAAGGCGCCTCCCTTCTGAGCTCCAATGGCACAACTTAGAAAAATCACCAAGAGTCATTCCACTCTCGGATTAGAATCCTACAGCAAGCCGGACACCCCCAGCCTTTGGACCAGGACCATGATGCCCTCCCCATGAAAGGAGAATGTGGAGCTCCGAGTTTGCAGTGAGGACAGGATCTGTGAGAAGCCAGCCTGATCCCTCGTCACCAACCCCCTGGCCTGCCTGCTGCCCTGAGGGCAGAAGTTCGTCCCACCTACACTGCACTGAAGAGCTGGGTTTCAGGGGCCCCGTCCTGCTTCGTCTCCATTTGCATATCCCAGGGCCGTCCCAGGGCATAGAGATGTCTTCTTCACAAATTGGACCAGAAATCACAGGCTCAGAGAATGTGGCAAACCTGCAATTGCACAGAAGTGGAAGCTGAGCCTCCAGCAAAGTTGGTGCCCTGGTCAGAGCCAGGGGTTTGGAGTCAGGCAGCCTCAGGTGCCAGTTGTGTGAGCTCGGCGATCCAGTCCCTGTGGCCGAGCTGCGGTGGCCCCACCTGTGCTGTGGAGAGCGGCAGCCCCTGCTGGTGGCCCCAGGGTGACCGTCACGGCAGGTACAGCGGTGTGCATGCTCGGTCCGTTCTGGGGCACTCAGCAGATTGAAGCTATGAGTACTCGTGTTGTCACTGTTAGAAAACGCCATGCATTAGGTTAAAAAATGGGACAATTTCTCTCTTCTGACACTGAGTCAAGGCCCAGCATCCTTGTAGGAGTCAGCCTTCATCTCTGCTTGTTCATACCACCCTGCAGAACGGGGAACAGTTATCCCCGTTCACAGCCTTGGGAATCTGGTGACAGGGCGTAATTTATCGGTCAACACTGGTCATGTCTATATGATGAAGGGGAGATGTGTCATAAAAAGCAAAGCACCTCACACCCCAGAGGCATGATTGACATTAACAGTATAGCAGCTGCCGTACGGAGCATCATGGTACCAGCGTGGATCAGTTTCTCATCTTTCTGATTTGTTGATTTATTATAATAAGGAGAGTGAGTGGATGGAGGCTGGGGGCCCTCAGCTAACCGTGCTGTTTGGTTTGCTTGGGTGCTGGGTCTTGTATGAAGAGAAGACCTGGAGCTTTCTCGAGGAGCGAGTGGTGGTGGTGGTGTGAGGAGCCACAGAAGGGGAGTTGTGGGGGCCCAGCTTGGCCCTGAGTGGGGAGGCAGGTTACACAGAAACCGTCCTGCCCATCTCGACAGCGTTCCCTCCTGTTCCTGCCCACACTGTGCTCCTTGAGATCAAGTGGACCCCAGAGCTCACGTGCCCAACATTCCCAACATCGGCAATGTCAGGCAATGTTCTGGAGAGATCATCACCCGGTGCGTCATGTACCCTACAGCGCACTGGGTGGGGCAGGGGTGGGGGACATCACGTGGCAGGCCATGCATCAGGGAAAGGGCAGCCCTATGACCTCAATGATTCACCAGTTCCCCTCCACACTTGGTCTCTCTTGGGTGAGGGATGTGAAAACGGAGGGCTTGAGGGGTTTGTTCGGGACCACCGGCCAGCGCCTGGTGGGAGCATACCCATTTCTCTGATGCACTACAGCCACTCCTGGCAGCAGGTGGGGTCGGCGAGAACAGGTCTGCAGTGCCAGCATTAATTCTGGATTGCCCGTGGCTTCCAAACTTCAGGTCACGCCCCAGTTGTGCAATCGATTTAGTGAAGTAGGGTGGTATTGAAGAGGACAGAAGCTTTCATGGGAACGGGTAATCCACTAGAGGGCAAGTGGGAGAGAAATGGTAAGAATGGGAATGTTGCATGGAAAGCTGGGTCATGGTCCCACACAGTGGTGGCCATTGTCACTGACCATTGCAGAGGATGACCTCACCCAAGTGGTGGATGGCAAAGGGAAACTTGTCTGCAGATGGACAGCCTTTGGGGAGGGCAGGGCGGGGGGTCCATGTTCCCAACACAGGGCATTCTCCTAGGACAGGTGATGGAGCTGTAGCCTATAGAAGTGGGGACATGGGGTCAGTTTTCTTTCAGCTCTTGGACCCAGCCAAGCTCCTGAGCTCCTGGCTTCTCTGTCACATCCAGACTCAGCGGTGCTGTGGTTCTGAACAGCAGGATGTACGGAAGGCAAATGAGGGTGGGAAGAAGTGTAAGAAACCACTGAGTGGTAGGAAGGTGACTGTGATGCTCTCGGGGTGATGCTGGCTGCAGCGGGGAAGTGAACCCCACACGGGTCAAGGCTGCCGAGTGTCAGGAGTGTGTTTCTGGCACCTTCTGATCCTTCCTCACCCTCTGAAACGTAGTATTATACACTGGTCTACAAAGGTGCACCCAGGTGGAGGCCCCCTAAATCTGTGGTTTCTGGGAACCCAGCAGGTGTTTCTGACTTGTTGGTACCTCCTGTGCATCGAATCTGTGGAGTTTTGCCCCTCATGCAGTAGACAGGCTGCACTCAGGCCATGGCCACATCCTCCCATTCATTCTGTCCCTTTCTTCAATGCAGCCCCCCATCTGGGAAGGGCTGTCCAGCGGAGGCACATGGCCTGGGCTTGGGGTAGAATAAAGCTCTCGTGCCCATCTGGAATGGGTGACCTCACGCCCTTAGCCTAATGCACAGTGCAGAGCTGCTTCAGTTAGAGCGATGGCAACAATCCTGGGAAATTCAGGGGAAGGACACAGGTGGGGACAGGGGTAAGCTGTTAGGAACGGTCTGGCCCCTGCTGGGGGATGGGCCTAAGTGCCCCCCTCCCACCTCTCCTCCATCTGCACCCCAGAGACAGCACAGCAGCTTACCCTCCCCGTCACCGATTCCTGGGCCATTTCCCCGCGGGCAGGATGTGTCTGCATCAGTCAAAAGGCAGACTCTTGTTCTTTGAACAATAGAACCAAGAATCATTCATAACTTGGCTGTTGTTGGGCATAGAAACTGTTCTGAATGCTGTTTATAATTTACAGTTAATTAACCTTCCTCTTTAAAAAAAAAAAAAAAAGAAGAAGACGCTTAAGATCTAATTTCCTGTCTCATACACGTTGTTTTTGATAGCCATTGTTTCCAAAATATGTTTTCACTGATATTAAGAAATAATTACACAGAATATCTGAGACTGATTAAGGGGACTCTGCTCCATTAGGATTTTCTTTGAAAATATGTATAATAATGAGCTTTTCTGCAGCATATTGTAAGAGGAAATATTATTCTCATGACACAACTTTAAAAAACTCAATAGATAACAGAAATGTTACATATCATTTCAAGGCTGTAATTTGCTTTTTGGTGAAAAACCCTAACTTTCAGAAGAGGACAAAATAAAGTCAGTACTTTGAAAAAAATAAAAAACCTTCATAAATACAAACTGCGGTAAATCTCGTTCGGTAGCTAAGTCACTATCCCATTAAAATTCCAATTTCAGAATCTCAATCATTTTTTTAACTTTCTTGTGAATATTAACAGGATGATCAGCTTTGGCAAAGGGCCAAGAAGAAAACCATAACTGTCTGAGGAAATCAAAAAAATCATTGCAGGGTTGGTAATATATTTTACCGAAGATAGTAACCCAATCACTGTATAGATTATTAAATTAATATCAAAGTCAGTTAGCATATTACAGTGGAACATTCTCTCTCTCTCTCTCTTTTTTTTTTTTTTTTTAACATTGAATGCCCTTTGGGAGCTGAATTTAAAACAGTGTTTGGCCAGTGCCGGGGTGCAGGTGGCAGGCTGCGTCCGGGGCAACTCTGTAACGGCATCTGATCAGATGACCTGAGGTCCATGGGACGCATCACAGTCCACATTCACCCTCGTGTCATTTTCAGTGTGTTCCCAGGGTCCAAAAGCACAGGGCCCATCCAGGGGTGCCGTGGGGCAGAGGTAAGGGAGTGGGGTGGAGACAGGAGGACACTGAACAAACGTGCTTGCAGTCAGTATTTTGCACAGATCCACCCTCTCACTTACTGTCTGTGATCGGAGCACACGATTTCACCTTTGCCCCTTCAATTTCCTCCAGGAAGAAAGCCAGGATAGTCACGGTCGGTCCCCGAGGTGGCTGTCTCGAGGATTAAGCAAACATGTGGTGCAAGGGCACGTGGGCGATGGCCTATGTGGTTTGGGCGGAAGAAAGCGAGAAAAACCATGTCGCCCAGTGTCGGCCTGAATCAGCCCTGCCTTCCCAGCCATGATCCTCCGTGTTTTTATTATAAAAGAAACGTCACAAGGACTTGATGGGGGCAGGTGGTGGGGAGCAGTGGGTGTTTGGGTTGTTTTGTTACAGAAGAAACATAATTTTTGCAGAAACTTTACAAAGTGTGCCAGGAGAATCCCAATGACCTTTCCAGCATGTCGCTGCAGCTTGTCCCAGGGTGTCTGGAATAACCCGCTGGGACCTTGTAGAGCCATTTACCCTTTGGCCCTCCAATGACCAGGAGCCACGAGGGTGATCCATAATGAGGGTTCCCCAACCTCAGGTCTGTTCCGTGACCAGATGCCCAGGCTCTGTGGGCACAAGCCCAGACAGCTCAGCAATGTCTCCCACTGGGCCACTTGGTCGCTCTGGTCCTAGGCTCATCTTCTGTTTGCGCTGCTTCTGCTCCCTCGGTTGGCGCTACCATCTGTCCCCGTGACACTTACAAGGCACAGACACCAGTTACTTATAAATAATAATTAGTCTAACTCTTACAGCAACAGCCCAGTGAGGTACACACTGTCATCGCCCCCATTTACAGATAGGGAAGCCGAGGTCACACAGTGACGGGGCTGGTATTTGGGTCTCCCAAGCCCAGCTCCAGTGTCCATCCTCCTGAGTACCGCACACCTGACCACTGCAGGGCAGGGGACTCTTCCCAAACACCCAGTCTCCTCCTTGGTTCCTCTCTGGGAAGCCCTCGAGCATGGTCCTCGCCCACCATCCCGGCCCACTTTGTGACACTTGCAATTGGCACAGGTGCTGCTCCTGAACAATTTAGGTGAAACAAAAGAATGAGGTCTGGCCAGGCAGCACCATCCCTCCCCATTCACCTCTCATCCCTCCAGGGAACAGGTGTGGCCTCTCTGCTCCCTGCCAGGTGTTTTTGTGACCCCCCCCCCGCCCCGCCCCAGCAGGGACAGGCAGAGGGTCTGCAAAAGCACCTGCTGAACGCCTCCTGCTCCACACGTGCATGTTCCCTCTTTTCTCCTGCAACCCCCACCCTCCCCCTTTGTGGCTTAGGATGATTTTTAAACATATACAAAGTCATCATGGAGTAGGAGTACCTGCACTTGGTGGCATCAGCACGGAGGATGAGGGAGGGCACTTTGGTTCAAGTCTTGCTCTTATAGATCTACGGTAAGATTCTTTGCTCTTTCATGGGTCAGATCCTTATGGCAGAAGCCCGTTGTCTTTTCCATCCTTCAGACCATGCGTCGTGGTGCTTGGATAGTTGGTAGCCAGTAGAGTCACCGGGACAAGAAATCTTGGACATGCAAAATAGGGATGTTGACCCCACAGCAGGGCTCGTGATTCCACTCATTAATGCCAGCAGGTTTAGGGCTTTCAAGTTCACTGTTTTCTGTCACCACCACCAGCGCCCCCTCCCTCGGGCCATGACCCTGTGGCCAGACCTACTTTCAGGCTCTTCTAAACTCATACGGTGTTCTAGCAAATGCAGCCTTGACAAAACTTGCTTACTGTGGGTGGTGATTTTTTCAAGAATTGGGAAACAGCATGGCGTTCAGTCTGGCAACAGGCCTTCTAGAATCTGCTCTCAGGAAGCCCTGTCAACATCCAAGTCAGCGCCACCAGCCATCGGGGTGGGAAGACAGGCTGTGGCATGATATCCACGAGCCCGTGAACCCATGGGCACGCCCGGTTGTACGCATGACCAAATATGCTGTACATCACCATGCAGTTAGATATCTATTCAGGAGGGATGCCTGGGTGGCTCATGGATTGAGCATCTGTCTTTAGCGCAGGGGGTGATTTTGGAGTCCCAATATCGAGTCCCACATCAGGCTCCCTGCATGGAGCCGGCTTCTCCATCTGCCTGTGTCTCTGCCTCTCTCTCTCTCTCTCTGTCTCTCTCTCTGTGTGTGTGTGTGTGTGTTTGTGTGTGTCTCTCATGAATAAATAAATAAAATCTTTAAAAAAAATAGATATCCATCCGGGATATCAGGTGCTCTTGTGATGAATGGGATACAAATTGTTTTTTAAGGTTTGTGGAGGAGCTCAAACTGAATTAAAGCACAATATCTGCCTCATATTTCTGTAGAAAGGGGCACAGGATGACCTCATCTTAATCACATCTGCAATGACCTTCCAAATTAAGATCACATTCCTGGGGACCAGAGATTAGGATGCAGCATATCCCTCCGTATCATATGTGAGGGGGACACAGTTCAACTCACCACACACCTTTAGGGGGAACCTGTGACCTTCTGTTCAGTAAGGAAACCCCTGAAAATAATTTGGAAGTATATGTCATGTGTACTGATAAAGCTACATGCCTGTAGTTCCAAAATGCAATGCATATCCCATCAGATATAACAGATTTGCCAAATTGGTCATTCTGTTTTTTTCAAAGATTTATTTTTGTATTTGAGAGAGAGAGAGAGAGAGAGAGAGAGAGAGAGGAGGAGGAGGAGGAGGAGGAGGCAGAGGGAAAGGAAGAGAGAATCTCAAGCACACTCCCTGATGCGCACAGAGCCCAACAGGGGGCTCAATCCCAGGACCCTGAGATCATGACCTGAGCCGAAACCAAGAGTTGGATGCTTAACCAGCTGCTCCCCCACCCCCGTGCCCAGAATTGGTCGTTCTTAACCAGAATACACACCAAAGCTTTTGCAGAAAAGACTCCTGTGTCCTCCCCCCGGCCCCAGCAAATACAGATTGCTCTGCCAGGAGTGGAGCCCTGGCATCTGTCCTGAAAAGTGGGCACCATCCCCATGTGCTTCCCCGAGAACTGCCCTAGTGATGCCAGGCTATCTCCATGGAACCGTGTCGGGGCCCCTCTCATTGTGCATGTGCCAAACACTCGGGGATATGTGAGAATTCCTCTTCTTTGCTGGATTGGCCTTTATTACCTTGAGCCCAAAGAGATTTTCGTCCTTCCAGATAAGCCCTCAACATTGTTTGTTATGAGGAAATAACATTCAAAGAGCGGAGTTGGCTCCTTTAAGATACGGTGACAAGAAATGAGGAACGTTGGCCCAGATCCTACTATAAGTGTTAAGCGCGTGGATGGATCTTTCTGCTGCTTGAAGGAGTGGCGGTCGTGACTCGTTAATGGCTCCAAATGTATTTTTCTTGTTTGATTCTAAAATGGTCCCTGGACAGGACAGGTGAGGTGAAGGCCAGGTGCAATGTCTAGTTTCTCCAGTTACTTAAAATAGCTCAGAAAGGCAAGCTGCTTGTTTTGCTGCAAGACAAGGGCTAGTCAGGTAATTTAGTTGATGAGATCGCTTTTGTTCCTCTGCAGAACCCTGTCCTTAAGCTGCATTTGGTCCATGGCATGTAAGCCAACCGCCTTATGGAGCCGGAGATCTTGGGAAACTGTTTGCAGAATAGAGACGTTCATAATTAACACAAAAAGGTCAACAGTCTCATCGGCCTGGTCCTTCTCCCCTTACTTACACTCAATTATGTCTTTACTGAGCAGCTAACACAGAGAAGAATAAAAATGCCAAGGAGCAATGCGTTACAGGGCATTTGGGGAAAGTAGGCAGCTCCCCCCACACCCGCCCCCGGTCCTGTGTGACCTAGCCCCCGCAGGCCAGAACCCCTTCCCGTTGTCCATCATCTCGCCATGGGATGGGAGCGAAAGGAACTAACATTTGCCAACACGCATGCCAGATGTTTGTCATCGCTGAGCTACGTGGTCTCTGAATTCCCTTCCACCCAGCATGTGCTATATAGTCTGAAGTGACCCTTTATTTTTTGCATTCAGATTCTCTGCACGGTGCATTGAGCATGGTGGAAGGGTACTGGCATTTGCTGATGGAATTGATGGAAACAGATGACCCTCTGTGCACGAAGTCAGGCCAGGCCTTCACCCCATGTTCATTCTCTCTCCTGAGGGCGAGTCTGGAAGCGGGATGCACACAAAGAGGGGTGGGAATGGGAAGCTGGCTCCCTTGCTGGCCTGCCCCCAGTGGCCTGCCGCTGCCACTGAGCGTTGGGGGCCTATCCAACGTGGGCTTGGTGTCACTTTGCACAAGGATGTGCACTTGGCATCCCTCCCGTTTCAGGGGATTGCTCTAGGTCCGAAGAGAAGAACAGAGTCATCTCTGTGGGGGTTGTAGTGGTGTTTTGTTTTTGTCAAAAGCTGCTTCCTCTGTAAAGCCTTGGTACAGCCAGCCATTCCTCTACTGGGATAATCCGGAGCTGGCCGCAAGTTCATGCGCCATGAAAAGCCACTGATTTTGGGCAGACTCTGCTTCCTTCCCTGCACCCCTTCAATTCTGCTCACTCTCTGTGATTCCACTCTCCTTGATTGGCTCCCTCCCCCCAGCCCTGCAGCACAGAAATGATTGAGCAGAATCACCGCAAATTGCATTGCAAATGGTGCCTATTTTTTTTCCAGCGGACCATCTGCTGGAGTCTATTACTCACCATCCAGTGCGCCAAGCAGAGGAGTCAGGTGGCTGTGTGTACAGTCACTTCTGAATCACCTCATTCCAGACTCACACCTGAAAGTCACTTTGCTGGCTGCTGGAGATGCTGGAAACTTACAGGCTCTGGAGAGGTTGCCTTCTTCCTTCCTTTTTTTTCTTAACCTCAGGAGACCTTTGGGTTTCTGTACCCTTCCTTGGGATGCCCCAAGATGGCAGGACTCTGGAGGTGGGGCTGTGAGGGGTGGCTGCCAGGCCCTCTTTGGACAGAGGGGCCTTGTTCAGGGGCTAGGGACTCTGCATCCTTCATCTATTGTCCACTAAGCCCCAGGTTTGGACCTGGTGCACATGCGGGAGACAAGAGTCAGCCCCCACACCCAGTATCAAGGCAGCTCCCACACCCAGTATCAAGGGTTGGCAGCCTACCCTACTTGCTGGCCTGGGCTCGATGGTGAACACCTCCACAGCTGCAGTACACAGGGTCCCCAGGACATAGCCGTGAGCCCCAGTGTCCACCTTGCAGCCATCTGATGCCCGTGGTGCTTCCCCTCCAACCCTGCCCCCTGCCACACATCCTGGCCCAGCTCCCTCCTTTTCTCCTTGTCCCATGCCCCCCGCCATGACCCCTCCTTCTGCTGTCCCCTTGCCTTCGTTCTAATGTACATTGCTGTCCCTTGTGTCACGTTAACTCACTTCATTTTCTCAGCTGATTTCCGGGCCCTCGATGGCCTTTGTGTCACCACGGGCACGCAGAGCCAGTGTATGGCACACACCTAGTAACAACCAGTTCAGTGTGACTTATATTCTGTGATTCTATAATCACATTGACCATTAATGTAAAGCAAATCTGAGGGGGAGTTCATTTATAATACAAATAGGTGGTGTACAAGGCAATCCCTTAACCTAAGAGCAGTTCAGCACCGAGGTGGGGTCTCTGGTCCCCAGTGATGGGGAACACAGGGCTAGCTGAGGACAAGGCATGAGCCCTGGCAGCACATTAACAAGCCCTTGAGGCAGGCAGAGGGACATTCCTCTAGGAACTCAACTGCCTCCATGTTCATACTGTGCTGAGGGCGAAAGGCCATCTTAGCCCGACCCCCAGGAGCCTGTAGGTCTACTTTTTTTTTTTAATTGGAGTTCAATTTGCCAACATATAGCATATCACCCAGTGCTCATCCCGTCAAGTGCCCCCCTCAGTGTCACCCAGTCACCCCCACCCCCTGCCCTCCTCCCTTTCCACCACCCCTTGTTTGTTTCCCAGAGTTAGGAGTCTCTCATGTGCTGTCACTCTGTCTGATATTTCCCACTCATTTTCTCTCTTTTCCCCTTTATTCCCTTTCACTATTTTTTATATTCCCCAAATGAATGAAACCATATAATGTTTGTCCTTCTCCGATTGACTTACTTCACTCAGCATAATACCCTCCAGTTCCATCCACATCGAAGCAAATGGTGGGTATTTGTCATTTCTACTGGCTGAGTAATATTCCATTGTATACGTAGACCACATCTTCTTCATCCATTCATCTTTCGATGGACACCGAGGCTCCTTCCACAGTTTGGCTATTGTGGACATTGCTGCTAGAAACATCGGGGTGCAGGTGTCCCCGCGTTTCACTGCATCTGTATCTTTGGGGTAAATCCCCAATAGTGCAATTGCTGGGTCGTAGGGCAGGTCTATTTTTAACTCTCTGAGGAACCTCCACACAGTTTTCCAGAGTGGCTGCACCAGTTCACATTCCCACCAACAACGCAAGAGGGTTCCCCTTTCTCCACATCCTCTCCAACATTTGTGGTTCCCTGTCTTGTTAATTTTCCCCATTCTCAGTGGCGTGAGGTGGTATCTCATTGTGGTTTTGATGTGTATTTCCCTGATGGCCAGTGATGCCAAGCATTTTCTCATGTGCGTGTTGGCCATGTCTATGTCTTCCTCTGTGAGATTTCTGTTCATGTCTTTTGCCCATTTCATGATTGGATTGTTTGTTTCTTTGCTGTTGAGTTGAATAAGTTCTTTATAGATCTTGGATACTAGCCCTTTATCAGATATGTCATTTGCAAATATCTTCTCTCATTCTGTAGGTTGTCTTTTAGTTTTGTTGATTGTTTCTTTTGCTGTGCAGAAGCTTTTTATCTTGATGAAGTCCCAATGATTCATTTTGCTTTTGTTTCCCTTGCCTTCATAGATGTATCTTGCAAGAAGTTCTACTTTAACATATAAAAACTCCTTTGGAGATTTCCTTTGTCTCTAAACCCCCAAGGTACGCGTTGGTGATCACTCCCCAAGCACATGGCCCACCCCTACACATCTGACGGGTCTCATGACTCAGGTTTAATTAGGTGGGAATCAGTGACCTTTCCCCAACAATAGCTACCCCCTCATGGTCCTGGAAACCCTGCTTCCAAAATTCCGTAGAGAGCGCGCAATCCCCAAATCCCTCCCAGCTCCAAGGTATATAATGAGCCACCCTTCACAGGCCCAGGGTAGCCGCTCTTCCTGCCCACAGGTCCTGGCCTTGGGCTTTAATAAAACCACCATTTTGAACCAAAGATGTCTCAAGAATTCTTTTTTGGTTGTCAGCTGTGGACCTCACCTATATTCCAGAACTTCATCACCCAGCACCCTGACTTGGTAACTTAGAAGGTGTTCGAGCAGAATAGAATTAATTGTTCTTTCCGGAGTAGATATCAGACCCCACAAAACTCATCCATAGCTAACTCTAATTAACCAAGACAGAATAATGGGGGGGGGGGACTATGAGAATTGTCATTTCCATTCTAGTCCTGTTGAAGATGGGGCCATGTTGCTTCTGTGCCACAGCAGGTGAATTTCATCATTTCTTTAAGGCTGAGGAGGGTGCTGATGCTTGAGCACATTCTCCTTTTGCACAGCTGCTCACGAGGGGGTGCATGTGCAGGCACCAACCCCCAGGCATCTTTTGCAAGCTGACCTGGGATGCAGCCTCCTGTATAGCTTACTTTCTCCCTTGGTTCTGCCTGGATGTGTCCTGCTTCCCTGTGGATTGATTTCCTGTGGTTCTGCTTTTTTAAAGCATCTTAAAATCATAACCCACAGTGGTGCAATAATAATAAGATTCAAAAAGCACATGTTGGGCTGATAGTGTTCAAATGTGTGCAAAAAATAAAAATAGAGTTTTCCAGACAATGAGCTTCTGTTCAGTTGGACCATGATTTATTGGGCTTCACCGTGCTGGGGTTTGGTGGTCAGCACCAGACATTCCTCGAGCCCCCATGGAATGAAGGCATACCCAGGACACGGTGAAGACCACTCAAAGGTTGCAGAAGATGAATGTCCCCAAGGGGATTCATGGTTTGCTGACCAGCTCGCAGACATGCTCACGCAGCACTGTTTCGCACTCCATGTGTTGCCTCTCTACATTTCCCCCTCTTTGTTTTCCCCTAGAGGAGATTTTGAAGACTCACATCGCCCACTGGTGGTCCCCGGATGGCACGAGGCTCGCCTACGCCACCATCAACGACTCCCGCGTGCCTATCATGGAGCTCCCAACCTACACCGGCTCCATCTACCCCACTGTGAAGCCCTACCACTACCCTAAGGTAGGCGAGGGGTAACGATACAACAAATGCTCCGCCTTTTCCATCAGCATCCTCCAACCCAGGTGACTCCAGATGTGGAGCTATATAATCAGACGTGTTACCAGCAATGCAGTAAACAGAGACGAGATTAATTATTCCCTATTACATTGCATTAAATTCCCATCTTTGCCGAGTTGAATTTGTTGGCAGGTTTATTCTATTTTAAATAATTGAACTACTGTTAATCATTTGTCTAAGCTTCATTAGAACCAAAATAAATACGTTACCTCCACCTGTGATGCCATGGCAACAGAAACTCCCACTGCCTGCTCCTGGGGCTCTCTCTCTTCAAATACCCATGTTAGAACATGGCTTCTGGGCGGTCAGAGGGACCTCTGTCTGCCACTGGTCCCCTGGGTCTGGGCCGGGCTGTTTTGTGCTTGGCCGTATTCTGACCTGTAGGCTCAAAGTGCTTCCTGGACCAGTTGTTGGCACAGAGAACGGCAAGGGTGCAGTTGAGTATGGAGGGGGTCCACATGTCTAACCCTCACTTTGTTAGCGAATTACACCATCCTGGCATGAAGGGAGGACCTGACACCAAATTTTATGCAGCCCACTCAACTGGAGAGACACTGCTGTCTGGCAGGATGGCTGCGGCCGCCCGGCTACCCACCAGCTTCACTAGACCCCGCCAAGGCCCGTGGGCCAGGCAGACGTGAGCTGCTCCCTGCCTGCACCTGCCTGGTGACAGAGCGCTCGCTTTCCCATCTGGGGCTGCCTTGGAAGGACCCCTCAAGCCTCTGCCAACGAGCATGGAGCCACAGCTCCCCAAACACCAGACGGCTTGGAGAGCTGAGGCCACAGGCCTCATGTACCAGGAATACAAGACGTGCCAACCTGCAGTTGGCAGCAAGAGGGGCAGCGATGTACAAGTGAGGCAAATGAGGTGCCCAGAGCCCCAGGCCAGAGAAAAGAAACACCTGGTGTACAGTCACCTCAGGATCCATAGAACAAACATTTATTTCTCAGAGCCCTGGAGACTCGGAGTCTGAGGTCAGGGAGCCAGTAAGGTGGGTTCTGGTGAGGACCCAGTTTCTGGCTTGCAGACCCTGTGTCCTCATGTGGCCGAGAGCGAGTGAGCTCGGGTGTCTCTTTCTCTCTGTATGAGGGCACTAATCCCATCATGGGGCCCCACCCTCATGACCTCCCCAGCCATAACCACCTCCCCAAGGCCTCAGTTCCAGATACCATCACTGTGGAGGTTGGGGCTTCGACATAGGAATTTTGAATTGGGGAATGGGGGACTCAGACGTTCAGTCCACAACACCTGGTGATCCTGAGCCTTTCCCGTAGCTTTTTGATTGGTGTGGCCGCTATCCAGGGAGGTCCCAGCTCTCAGGGCACAGCCTTCGTCTCTGCTGTTCTCCCGTTCTGGGAGCGTCTACATGTCAACACACCGCATGGGTTTGCCTGTGGACAAAATTGTCTCAATCCTTTTTCAGCTGGTCTGGATTGAATTTAACTCTACATCATGTGTAAGAGTCCAGAATTTTACTCAGAAACCTTTAAATAATGCTGAAACCTTTAAATAATGCCCAATATTTGGACCCTTCTACTCCCCACTCCATGTGCCCAGTGTGGCCAGTGGCCGCCTGACTCATCAAACCACCCAGAGATGCAGTGGTTTCCCTGGTAAACCTTTTTACAGGGGTCTCCCCAATGTAGGAGTCATGACCCAAAAGCCATCTTGGTTTTCCAGTGAACCCTGGGCTAGGTGAAATCGGAATTACGATACCTCAGATGGTTCGTGTTTTCATGGAAAGGCAACGTATGCTGGCCAAGAGAATGCCCAGAATTCAGGTGCCCCTTGTCTATCATACCCTCTCCTATGTCAGAAGCATGAGTTGGTGAACCTGCCAGACTCCTGCCCCATCCTGGCAAACCCGACATGTATGCATGTAGGGTACAGAGGAAGTGAGGGTGTCTGACAGACCCAGCAGTCCCGCTGATGCGGACTGACACATCTTCCCCTTCCAAGTGGTGCTGTTCCCCTAGAGGAGGGAGCTCGGTGTGGGGAACAGTGATGTGGAGCAGAACCCACCCAGCCCCTTTTCCAGGGACTTCCCTTTACCCCACGTTGGGCCGTGGCCAACGTTCATCTGGCCTGCCTCACCACCTCTGGGCATCACCTCCAGGAATTCCTCTCCTACCCCTTGTCTGGTTCCTTTTCCAGAGCTCATGATAATAATCAGAGGTTCTGGGAGGAATGAGAAGGGAGTAGGGTTTCTGGGGAAGGAATGGCGCCGGCCCAGTTACCTCTTGCCCTCCGTCAGGTTCTGTGCAACCTGCTCTCAGCCAGTTGTGCTCAGGAGTACTAACCCCAAAGCCCCCCGAGTCCTGCCTGGGCATCTCCTGGGGAGGGCGGGCTTTGCCCCAGTAAGGCGCCACCCCACAGGAAGGCTCACTCACACCTCCTCCCTTTTACTTCACAGGCTGGCTGTGAAAACCCCAGCATTTCCCTACACGTCATCGGCTTAAATGGACCCACCCACGATCTGGAGATGATGCCACCGGATGATCCACGGATGAGGTCTGCTTCCTTTTCTCCATTATGTTAAAAAAATAACAATAATAAGATGAACATTCATTTACATGGTCTCTCCAGATTCATTTTACTGCTAATTTAAACATCCAGGAAAAAGGTAATGTTTTCTAAAGCTTTCATTACTGCTTCATGATTTGGTTTTCTGCAAAGGAACCTCCTTCAAACCAGTACTGCTATTTCTTAGTTAATCGGGAGCAGAGCACCCTCCCGGGGAGGCTGGGCTCCTTGGGAAGGGGCACGTGTGGTCCGCCGCACGCCTCCACCCGGGCACATCAGCTCACAAGGGAGGTGCTAGAGAACACCCACTGAGTGAATGGATGCAATCTCCACCCCCCATGAAAATACATGTAATTGGGTCGTCCTGTAAATGGCACCCCATTTAAGAGCAGTACTTCAGAACTTTACTTTACTTTACTTTGCAAAGCTTTACTTTGCCAGCTCCCGAGACTCGTGGTAAAGCCTATATTCCAATAAGCCACATCTCCTGGTTGGTGAGATAGCCTGGGAGATGTTGAGACACATTGACAAAGGTAACTGTCCTGTTATCATTAACATCGGGTTTAGGTAGATTTTTTTTTTTTAATCAATCAAAACAACTGAGTAGGATCTCTCTAGCCAAAGTGCTCTGAATATCAGTTTCATCCTATCCCAAAGTTCAAACTCAGCCTGGGGACTGAGGATACTTGCAGAGCCTACTTACGTCATCCTTCCATGGTGAGCTATTGATGGGAGGCTGAAAAAAGAGGAGCCCACTGTACAGGCACCAGGACCCACTCATTGATAGACCTTCAAAGTCTAGAAATGGGTCAAGTCAAGCCAAGAATGACTCGTTCTGAGACTCCATAGAAACCCACCCCAAATTTTGCCATAACTCTAACCCAGGCCTTTACTATAATTAGTAGGTTCGAGCAGCTTCTGGAAGGGCAGGTGCTGTGGCCCCAGCCACTGAGGCTCTTCCACAGGCTCTGCCCAGGGCTGGGTGTTTGGGTACTTGGTACTGCTGGTCTTCTGTGAGTGGGGTGGTCTCCTGCAGTGACCTCCTTAGTGAGACCCGTCTGCTCACACCTCATAAGCTTGAGCCTCTGCAGACTTCCACGGAGGTTCTTTCACTTTTCCTGCTCATTAGAAAGTAAAATGCTGAGGTCCTCGGGCAGCACAGACTCCTGTGCTCCATACATGGCTCCTCACTACCTGTCTCCCTGCCCAGGATGGGTCTCCTCTGCATTCCAGGGTCACAATGTCCCCAGAGGCTATGAGCTGGCCCCTGAGAGACTGGCCCAGGGGTTCCCAGTGCCTTCCGTGTGTGTGCTGGCCAGTAGGGAAGGGGAGGAGTTGAATCAATTTGGCTGATGATGCATTTGCTGGGGCCGAAGAAAAGTTCGAGGTGTTGCTTTGTCTTCTCTCCCGAAGATTCAGTGTTTGATTGTTTTTCTCTCAGCCCCCATCCCTGCTAGGCCCTCCCGGGGCCTGGTCCAGCAAACTCTCTGAATTAATATGGAAAGTCACCTGGAAAATTTAAGCCATCTGTTTGAGTTAATTGAAAATCTCATTTAGTCAATTTGGTGATGCTGTTTCCGCAGGCTTGATTAGCTTCAAGGACAATGAAAAATTAGCCTCCATCAGGGCTTGAAGTTCAGATGCTGGTTTCGGGTTCTCTGCTCTGATTTCATAGGCAAAATGCAATAATGCTCCTCCCATGTGGTATAAATCTGTAAAATGGAAAAGTCACGCTTTCTCATCTTCCTCCTCTGTCGCACATCCTTGAGGTTTTTTTCCAATGGGAGCCCAGGTACATCAGAAATCATAGAATAAATGTGAGCTGATGTTTATCGAACATTTCCTTTGCCAGCTGTCAGTGTGAACACTGCCAGCATAGCGGGGAACAAAACATGGAGCATGTGATGTAGGGACGGCAGTGTAGATGGAGCAGATCATTACCAGCAGCTGGATCATGCGGGTGTGAGTCGGGCCACCAAGATGCATGCAATGCAGGAGGTGGAGGCCCAGCTAGTCTGCAGGGCGACAGCACCTCTCTCAACCTTGGCACTAGGACATGTGAGGCCTGATGAGTCTTTGCTGTGGGGGGCCCACCTTGGGTTGCGATGGTCCCCGGTCTTGGCCAGATGTCCCCACATGGAGAACAACTGGTTCTCCAGAGTGAAGGTTCTTGAGCCAGCTACCTATGTTCAAATCCTAGTCCTGGGGCCTTGGGGACAGCACTCCATCACCCATCCCATGTAGAATGGAGATATGCTTTACCTACAGAAGTGGCGATAGATGTCAGGTGATATTGTGCGGGCAGACACCCTGTCTCGTAGCTGTCAACGCCACCCCTCAGCTTCTAGATCTGAGCCCATCCTCACTGTGGTTCGCATATCCAGCCATGCCCAGGTGCCAAGGCTCTGGGCAAAGTAAATGAGCATGGGTCCAAGATTTTGTTTAACTCCTGAACTAGTTAGGAGACCGGGGAGCTGTCAGAACCAGTGCAGAGGTGCTTGCAAAGCTAGGTGTGTGTGAACAGTGAAACAGAGAAGTGTCAGGGGAGGTTTACCAGGTTATAGACCTAGCAGGCCCCTCAGCTTGACCTCCAGGGATAGCTGATCCACCTGCAAACACCCAGGAGACCCCTCGGTGTCGGCAGGGTCTCCAGTCGATCAAGAGCTGAACCCAGGCTTGCACTGGACAAGTACTCAGGGATCTCGTTGCCTCTTCACAGGCCTCAGATGAATTTTGAGAATCTCCAAATGGCCTTGCAAACCGGACATGGTCAAAACAGACTTCCCGAGCTCCTTCCAGAATCCTGCTGCCTGTAGCCTGGCCGCCATGCTCAGACCTCTGACTTTCCTGTCTCCCCTCCACCCTGCAGGATCCTCACCCACAGAACCAGGCACCTGATCCTGCTGGCGGCCAGGGCAAGGTCCAGGAGCAGGGACTTGGGCCTGGTGGGTGCCACACTTGCCCTCCAGTCTGGGGTGGTACCTAGAACACAGGAAGAGCTCAGGAAACCTGTCAAATAGGCCCGTGAACAGAATGTGTAGCCGGTAAAATCTGACTTCGATTGGATTCTCAAAGGTTGAGATTTCTTTGGTTGGTTGGTACCTTTCTAAGAACCAGCCCTTTGGAAACGTTTGGCCATTGATGGCATCCTGCCATCTGGGATATAGGATACTGTGGGGTGGGAGGGGACAGCACTTCACCTCTGTCCATCTTGGGTTTTCAGGTGGGACTCCTTGACTAAAAGGTAGATGAACAACAACAAAAAAAAATCAAATAGTTGATTCATGTGCGTGCAGCATATCAGATGGTGAAAATCTGAAAAGTAACAAAGCAGCAGTTCAGATCTGCCTCTTACGTAGCACCTTCGGGCAGGAACAATAAACATGCGGAGAATTAACAGGATACAGGAGAGCAGCTTCAGGTTTCCAAGGACAGCAGGCCATGGGAGAGGAAGGCGTGTTTGCAGATCCCCTGGTGCATCTCTGGGCCAAGAGTCCATCGTCGCCAGTAAAAGGGGAATTTGTTTCCTGCCTTTAGACAAAGGGAGGAGCTTTTTTGGGGGGGGGGTTGCTCCTTCTTAATTGCCTTCGGCTCAGAATAATTTTTATGTCAAAAAGGCGTATCTTGGGGCAACATATTCTGGTTTCTTTCAACTAATCCAGGAAAGGTAAAAATGAGACACACGTACCGTGCAGAGGAGTGTAGATGGGAAGGGGACCGACGCCGTGCCCCCAGCAATCTAGGCAGAGAGAGACGACACAGAAATACATCGTGTTTAAAAAAATTCAGTGCCACAAAATAGATATTGATTCTTTTACGAGTTTTGCAGGAGGATAGGGGAATCCCTTTGAGGGCAGAGGGCCGGCAGGGGAGGGTTTGGAGGCACAGCCAGGATCTGGGGAATTCCAGGATCCAGGCTTCCAGAGGAGCGGGGAGCACGGGGCCGGGGTTCGGGCAGGTGGTCTAGCAGTTCTGTGTTGTGGACTCAGTGGTAAAACTGTGACCCCGGGACCATGTCTATCTTTCCTCCCCTCCCAACTGGGCTTCTAGATTTGCTTCTAGATTTGCTGGCCGGTCTTGGTGACTCTCCAGGGCACAAGATCAGCCCCCCATGGGCTTTCACACGGCTCCGGCTGCCCCCACCCCCCAGATGGAGACACTGAGGAACGCAGAGGTTAAGGTGTCTGGATCCACACAGAGTGTGAAAGCAGGCACTGGGCCCTGCGCCAGGCGGCTGGACAGCCTCCAGAGAGCTGCGGAGAATTCTGGTCACTGTCAGCAGGCCGGTCAGGAGCCGTCAGGGGGAAGACATAAAGCCCCTCATCTGTCAGCTGTCTAATGTGTTGTCGGCTCGCTAAGCAGCCTGACCTCCCCACCGAGGGTTCTCACATACAGGGAAGATTGAATCTGGGCTTCCGGATCTTTCTACAAGCACTCACTGGCTGTGGCTTTGTGCCACACACTGCGTTATACCCTGGGTGGCCTCTCCCATCTGGTGGCCCACGGTCCAGAAAGCCAGACAGCTGGTGGTCCGTGGCCGAGGTGAAGCGTGGAGGGAGCCACAGTGACAGGTGCCAGGGCGACAGCCTCACCAAGTGGTTGGGTGCAGGGTTTCCTGAGCCACGTTTGAGGCCGTCTTGGGAAACAGGAAAGGTAACGGGGAACAGCAACTGGCGGAGAAAGGGGTAGGGGCAGGGCGGCGACGCCTTGGGGAGCTGAGCGGGGGATCCCAAGCGTGCCCGTGGGTGGAGAACCTCAGCAGAATCATTTGCGCGGTGGGTCCTACAGTTTGTACAATTTCCTGCAGAAACCCGCTGCACGGATAAAACGCTGGCTGTTGTGTTTTGTGGGTTTCCTAGCGCCTCTCTAGAGCCGTGAGCGGGGTGCAGCAGAAACCCGCAGGAGCAGTCTAGAGACATGTCCACTGCGCCCACACGTTTTTATTCTCCAAATCCCGACTGCCCGGGGAGGGGCCCGGTTCCAGGATCCCCAGTGCACTGGGCTGGGGTGCGGCTGGGTGCTGCTTGCCCTCCTGCTGCCCCTTCCCTGGCCTGCAGAAGGCTCTCAGTGTATTTTCCTCCACTCCAGCTTGTTCATTTGAGCCTCCAGTCGCGAGGATTCCGATCTGCTTACCTCATGGACGGCCGCTGCTGGGCAGTGCCAGGCCTGGCTCTTTTCATCGACGTGTTCGTTTCTACCACAGTCCCTATTCCCATGCTCCCTGCCACATAGACACCATTATTATTTTTTCATGAGTCTTTGATTTTTTTATTTACTGATATCAACTACTTTGTTCAAATGCATTTTTTTCTTTAAATTGTGTCTCTTCCTTATTGTTTTTAATTTAATTCCAGCGTAGTTAACATACAGTGCTTGTTCAGGTGCACAGTGTAGTGACTCAGCACTTCTGTGCCATACTCAGTACTTATTGGGACAAGTGTGCTCCTAATCCCCTTCACCTGTTCCCAGTCCCCTTACCCCCTTTCCTCTGGTGACCAATTGTGTGTGCCTTACAGCTAAGAGTCTGGGGGTTTTTTTGTTATCTCCTGTTTTCTTTGTTCATTTGTTTTGTTTCTTAAATTCCCCACGTGACTGAAATCATGTATTAATCTTTCTCTGACTTATTTTGCTTGGCATAATTCTCTCTCAATCCATCCCTGTCCTTGCAAATGGCAAGATTTCATTCTTTTTATGGTTGAGTAATATGCCATTGTGTATAGACCACATCTTTATCCATTCATCGGCTGATGAACGCTTGGGCTGTGTCCATAGCTTGTCTATTGTAAAGAATGCTGCAGTAAATACAGGGGTGCATGTATCGCTTTGAACTTGTGTTTTTGTATTTTCTGGGTAAATACCCAGTGGTGCAATTATTTTTTCAGGAACCTCCACACTGTTGTCCAGAGTGGCTACACCAGAGTTCCCACCAACAGTGCACAAGAGTTCCTTTTTCTCCACATCCTCGCCAGCACTTGTTTCTTATATTGTTAATTTTAGCCATTCTGACGGGAGTCAGGTGATAGCTCACTATGGCTTTGATTTGCATTTCCCTGATGATGAGCGGTGTTGACATCTATCTATTCATGTGTCTGTTGGCCATCTGGATGTCGTCTTTGGAGAAATGTCTGTTCATGTCTTATGCCCATTTTTAAATTGGATTATTTGTTTTTTTGGACGTTGAGTTGTATAAGTTCTTTATGTGTTTTGGATACTCACCTATTATCTGATATGTAATCTGTAAATATCTTCTCCCATTCTATAGGTTGTATTTTAGTTTTGTTGATTGTTCTCTTCACTGTGCAGAAGCTTTTTGTTTTGATGTAGTCCTAGTACTTTATTTTTGCTCTTGTTTTTCCCTTGCCTCAGGAAACATTATCTTGAAAGATGTTGCTACAGCTGATGTCAGTGAAGTTACTACATAGGCACCTACTTAAATCTATTTGAGTCCCTCTCCCATTAATGTTGGTAGAGGCTGCATTGCTGTTTGTATGTGTGCATGCTCATTTTACATGTGTGGCATTGTGATGTACGTGGATACAGACATATATGTTTGTGTGTGTGTGTGTGTGTGTGTGTAGACCTGTTTCTGGTCTTTTTTACTCAGCAGTATGTAAAGACCTAGCATATTCCTGTGTGTACATGCAGCTCTCTGCTTTAACTGTGCACATGGTCTAGATTTCTGCAATTCCTAGGAGCTTGCATCCTCATAGCCTCCTCTGCCACCAGGTGCCTCTTCCATATCCACCACTCATGATAAGGAAATGCAGCCTTCTTCCTTCTCAATCTATACAAAATAGGGACTTGCTGGGAGATCAGTACCGTGAATCTAATACAGGTCTTTACTAAGAAATAGAGGGAGGACAGAGGTCACCAGAGCAATGGAAACATCACACAAAAACAGGATCATTGTTGCTCATGACCTCAGCCTCAGTCCCTTGTTACTAATAACTATACTGCCACCACCTTGTCTCAACCACCATTACCTCTACCAACACCACGACCACCAACACCTCCATCACCAACTACCACCATCACCATCATCACCACCATCACCACCACCATCACTGCCATCACCACTACCAATCACTATCATCACCACCACCACCATCACCACTGCCACCCCCATCACCAACCTGACCATCACTACCATCACCACCACCAGCATCAGCAGCATCACCACCACCACCACCACTGCCAATCACTAGCCCCATCACTACCATCACCACCACTACCACCATCACTATAACCTTCATGCCCTATCACCTCCATCACTTGCCTCCACATCTCCTAGTCAATGAATCCCTTCATATTCAAAGTATATAAACTGTTGAATGAGGACTCCACAGTCCCTAAGGTAGCTCTTCCCTTACTTCCTTCTCCCTCATCCTGACAATTGGCCCTGCATTATAGCCAGTCTCTACGATGGAAGAGAAAGATAACATGATCTACTACTCCGTTGAAAGTAAAATTATGGAAGTATACATCAAATAGTAATTTGTCTTACAGTCACCACATTTTTATATTCTGCAAAATGCAACCTGCCTGCAGATATTTTTCTACAATTATGTGATGGCTCTGAGGACATGCTCAGATATGGAGCTGTGCGTTTTATCCTGGGCAGCATTTGGTATTTGGTGGTGTTTCAGTGGGCTCAACACTGCCTATTAAAGAACATAATTTTTTTTTTAATTCTCAAAGTATGTTTTCTCTCTGGATTTATTCATGGAATGAACATTGCTGAGAAAATGCCAGAGCTAATTGCAGGCTCTTTATTTCACTAGATAAACAGACCTTTTGTTCCCTTGCCCTTAATGGCCACACAACTGTTGGAATCTTTGACAGAATTTGGAATACCAAGAACCGACACGGCACACTAATCCCTGTGAGAGAGACAATGCCATATTAATATTTTATGGCAAACAAATGGACTAATAAAAAATTCATATACTGGTTACCAGGAAGAGTCAGCATATTTTGATTTGAAGGCACCTTTGGCTGGAGATTTGTGGGAATGTTGTTATGTTTTCTCAGCCAAGTTGTGCTTTTCAACACACCCTCTACCCTCATCCTTCTCAGAGTAGGGCAATCCTTATGCTGCCCTGAAATTAGGGATTTGTCTCCCCACAGACTGTGAGCTTCCTTACAGCAAGGGGCTGGCTGTCTGTGTTGCCAGCACCTGGAACTGTGTGCACACCACACTAAACCCTACCTCGGTGCTCTTGGAATGAACACATGTTATTCACTGGTGGATAAAATGCTTTAGAATACAGAGAAAATGAGTAGCATTTCTTCCAGAAATCTTTGCTTCCTATTAATATTTTCATATCATGTTCTTTTTATTTTATTTTTTTATTTTTTCTAATTGGAGTTCAATTTGCCAACATGTTCTTTTTAAAATGAAACTTCTAAGATCCTCAAAATATGGTCATTTATTTTCTGTGATGATCTGAATATTTCAGCATCTCCCTTCATCTCAATAACGGATCAATACTTGTGTCTTTCAAAGCCCTGCTCCATTTCACATTCTTCAATCATCATTCTGCTTTAAATCCTGTTTTCTCTCCTCCTTTTACTGCAGCCAACTTCTTATTCCAGAGCACCTTATGGCCTGCCCATATGTTTATTCCTTCAGAGAACAGTTAGTAAGGGCAGAGATGGACATGGAGATCCGTCACAAGATGACCCTTGGAGCTGGTGGGTGCTTCTAAGAAGTTAAAATCAATAAATAACATTGACTTTATCATAAACAAGTCTTTCATACTGAAGCTGTCACTAAATCTCATTTTGTTCAGTATTTTGTTTTTCCTGGAGTTATAAGTTGTTTTATTTTTCACTTGAACTACTCCACTTTATGTTACCCTCATTATTTTCCCTCAAACTCTCTTAGATATTCTGTTGCATTGCCCTTTCCCTCACACCTATCTTCACAAGTACTCTCTCCTGCATACCCCAGTATGGGCTAATTATTCTCTACCATGTTTGCAACAAGGCTGTTCCCGGACCCCCCACTACTATCCCGGGTTAAAGCCACTGTCTTCTGGACCATATGTCACCTTCTATCCTGATGACATTCTTATTAGATATTAAATTATTATATAAACTATTCTGATCTTGTGTGATCACAAAATGCTTAAACCATTATGATTTAAGACCGCATCCACTTATAGATACACTGGCCATTCCATCAGTAAACAATCTACAGCCTGGTCTCTAATTAGCAATTCTTGGTATAAATACCTCTTGCAAGTCTTCCTTTTTAAAACTGGTTATCTTGGCTATTTTTTCCATTTCTTCTTATATGTGAGCTTTAGAATTGTTTTTATTAGATGATCTCCTCTCGGTAAAGAAACCCAATGGTCTTTCTGTTAGAATGAAGTTTGGTCCTTTACAAAGCATTCAGTATTCACCATATGTGAAGCATCTTGCAGGTGCTGAAAATACAGAAATGAGGAAGGCAATGTGATCTCTCCCTCATGAAGCTTCAATAGAATCAATTCAGACCTTCTCAAATGATTCATCATTTTAAAAAGTATTTTACCTTTAGTTTCCTATTCTGGGAATGTGGTATGTTTGTATTCCTTCCCCTTACATGTCTCTTCCTGTTTCATCATGGTGATGTGTGCTGCCATTTGTTTGTAATACGCTTTGAAAATTTGGTATATTTATGATTTTATGAAACAGTCACCCAATATTTCTTTTATAATATTCTTGTCACTTAATAATTACTTCTGATATTTACTTCAAATTTGTAATCAAATTGATACTGGTTTGGGACTGTGAATGATTGATTTTAGGGATTATCTTCTTACAAGCTAAGCTTTTAATTTTGAGCCTTTAAATTTTGAATTGTTTTCAGTGTAGGGTATATTCAAATAGGAGATATTGCTTGTTAAAAACACTGAAATGTTAAATACCCCTTAGACCTAGAACAGTAGGGAAATTTGATATCAGCCTAAATTTTGATCATTTATCAAAACATATTTCCTTATTACTAGGTTACGGTGAGATTTCTTTTTCTTCAGAACTCAAAGATTCTATTAGAACATATTTTGGAGCTCCTGGGTGGCCCAGTTGGTGAAGCATCTGCTTTTAGCTCAGGTCATGATCCCGGGGTTCTGGGATTGAGCCCCGCATCAGGCTCTCTGGTCAGCAGAGAGCCTGCTTCTCCCTCTACCCCTCCCTCCTGCTTGTGCTCTCTTTCTCATGCTCTCTCTCCGTCTCTAATAGATAAAATCTTTTAAAAAACATATTTAGGCATTTTATTAACTTCCCCAGAATATGGAAAATCCTTTTCACCTGCATTTAGATCCTGTTCTACTCATGTAGACATCTCATCCCTAAGTTTTGGAGATGGTCCTCTTCCCATCATTCTGGTTTGTCCGCAAGAAGCTCTGACATCCTTGGACAGGAGGACAGTCTGCGTTCCTTCCTTTCATCTCTGTGGCACCTTCCTCTGCCTTCTGAGGGAGCTTCCCCAATTTTCTTCAGTTTCTCTGAGCCCAGTTTCTCTCACCTTCAGATGCGGTTGCCCTCTAGTCTTTTATCCCCCCCTCTTCCATCTCAGCCTGTATTCTTAGGGTTCTGTTCTGCTTTTATGTTGTCAGTATAATCCCCCCTTCCTTCATCTGTGTCGTTTGGTGACTTTTGTTGTCTTCCACCTCAGGAAGGAGACATCCCCCCACCCCTGACATCTGGCAACAGATGCCATACGAAGGTTATTTTCGACTCTGAACTTTCAGGTGCTGCTTGAGCCTTCTCAGATGGAGTTGGGAGACAGAGTCTAACCTGTATCCATCTGGTGTGCCTCTGCTGGGCTGAGTTGAGAGTTTCCTTCCACCTTCTTTAGATTTTTGTGTGTTTGACATTCTTAGTCAATAGGTGTCTATGAAAAATCATGATCTTCTGTGACACTGAGGTAGCAAAGGCTTGACTTCCCCAATTTCTGGCTGGTATAAGGTTGGTGTTCCCGAGGAAAGATAATTAAGACCCGGGGAAGGAGAATCACACTCTCCTGCTCGGCTACTGCTTGCCTCAAAGTGTGAAGCACAGATGGGCATCCCATTGTTTGGCTTCATGTACCTGCATCTGTGGTGTGGTTGTTGGAAATTTTCAACATTCACATTTCATGGTATTGTGATTTTGCGCCTCCTTTGTGTCTTTATAGGCTCATTGACACAAAGTTGGTTAAAGTCTACCTCAGATTTGCTAAGCGGTTGATACTGTGTGCTAGAAATCTTCACACCAAAATGGGACAACCAAACAGACCCTCCCCCTAAGTCATCAGCAGGACCCTGATGGACATGGCCCTGGTCCTTGACACTAGCCCCGATGTCAGAGTCTGCGCTGTTTCCTGCATGTAACCATTAGGCTAACAACTTTGAAATTACAGACAATGGAAAATGTGTAGGGAACCAGGAGAACTTTGCTTACCTACTCTGGATTTCTCCTTAGAGAAAGTTTCAGAAGTGGGTAAAGTTTGTATTTTCCCTTCTATGAGCATATGGTGTGACTAACAGACCTTACGTAGTGAAAGAATATTATTCTCTCCAGAGTGGTACTTTGTGAGGTTCTGTATCTCATCGGTCCTTGGCAATGCTTTATCTTTATGACTTGACTTGATATTTTTAAATAACCAGAACCTATTTGGCATGAAGCCTTGTCATTGATGCTATTCACGGGATGAGGAAATGTTGGTTCGAGAAGAGATGTTTCTGTACAAGTAATGAGATGGGTGTGAAGTCCTGAAGGGGACTCAGACTGAAGGCTCCCAAGTGCTTTAACAAGTGGGAACATGACTAAAAGTTCTGTAACCACCTAACGGGGAAGCAGCACCACTTGCCTACATAGAGATATCTATGTCATCTTTATGGAGTCCTTAATAATTTTTATTGTTTAAAGAGTTCTAAAAAATATTGTCATCATATTTCATCACCATAAAATCTCTAAGGTGCCATCAGCTTGTTTGAAATTCCTATTACACGGAAGAGGAATGAGGATTCAAGTTCCATGCAAAGTGGGGTGTGGATGCAAAGCCCACAGACCGCCCCCCACACTGTGACACTGCACCTGCCCTTTGTCAGGGCCACTGCCAGTGTCCACTTGGCAAAGTGAGTCCAGGTTTCACTGTCCTGATTTGTGGTGTGATTATTTCCTCCTTTCTACGACATGCCTCATATCACAAATTAGGAAAGTAAAAGAAAGACTTTAATATTTGGTCTATATGAATACTGTGCAAAAGAACACCATAAGACCTAGAAAAACACATAGGACAAATGAATGTTTCCAACAAATGGAACAAAAATGGAGTCTTCCCTAACCAGTGTGGAGGTTGTGGAGGGAAAAGTGGTCATTCCAGGAAATCTGGCTTTTTCCTCCTTGATTTCATCCAGATGACATCTGTTTGCTGGTCACTGTACCTTCCCACACTACCCTCAGTATGAGCATCTGCATCCAGCAGGCCCCACAGTCCAGGAATACAGGACTCTGTGTCCATCCCCACGGCCCTTCCTGCTAGCTGTCTCCAGCATCTATCGAACAGGGACCCAAGGATCATCTATGTTGTTATTTAAAAATAAGAAATATTATATGTGAAGCAAGAGCTAGGCATAGATTCTGAGTCATTTTTAAGGGCCAAGCTAAATAAATGTTTTCATGCCTACAAATATTCCAGGAGTTGATCAGACCTGACATTACAAACGGGCTCTGAGCCCTCAGGCAGTGAAGCAAACACAGGACAGCATCCACAGAGGAGCTGCTGAAAGGCCACACTCCTTCTCCGAGCAGGAGCCTGACAGCATTGTGTGAGAGAGCAGATCCTGTAAACACACAGGCCTAGGTCCCTGGGCCTGTGGGCCTGCTAGCAGATGGTGTGAACAGACACAGCCCTATCTCAAAAATCACAGCAATTGAGAAGGTTGAAAACCACAAAAGCTGGATTATGCCTGAATGACATCCTCACCAGCCACATCCCTGGTGGGTTGGCCAGGCCTTCGCTGGGCAGCTCCAGGGCCTCCCCCACTCCTCACACAGGAGTGGCAGCCTGAGTCAGCTCCTGACTTAGGTTAACATATTTGAAGATTTGATTAACCGGTGGATTTGAGAAATAGGGAACACAGCAATTTAATCTCCTCCCCTCGTTAACCAAAGCTTTGTTGAAAGCACCTGGTGATTTAGGCCTTTCTGTTGAAAATAATCATTGGGTATACGCATGGTCCTCTCCAGCCAGTGAGGCATTGTCTAGTGAATGTGCTGCCGTCTTCGGTGATAAAGGATCTTGTAAGACCACAAAGTAATCATTCTGAACAATAGATCTCATTATAGATATGGATGGGGTAGGTGATGGAACAGGGTTAGCTGGCCTCTAGAACATTCTCAGAATTCACCTAGGGATAATCTTTCGGGCGCTTGTTTGTCTTTTCTTGTTCCTCTTTAGCATATTTTTTTCCCTAAAAGCCCGATTTTGAAGGGCTCTGGGTGGTTGAATTCATTGTCAGCAACCCCAGCACCCCTCGTGCTAAGTACAGGGTAGCCTAGAACACCATGGTATTTTCAGGTTTGGATAAAAGCAGGCATGTGACATCTGGGATATCCAACCAAATCTGCCGAATGCCCAGAGCCATGAACCAATTTCCCTAATTAGCTGGCGAACGTCCCTGGGTGTTTCGCCTTTACAGGAGAGGGAGCCCCGAGCCTTCCTCTGCGTGCCCCAGGTGTTTTTCCAGCAGCTCACACTGAGTGAGTGCCTCTCTCTCTCCAAGCCCTTCCTGGCTCTGGCTCTGTCAGCCCCTCATGCGACCCCCTTGCTGCCTCCAGCGAGCCAGAGTTGTGTGTTTGCCGGGGCCATGGCATGAAAATCAAGGCAGTGGGTCAGCGCTAGCTGCAACATGACTCCTAAAACCCACAGAGCAGGACCCAGATGCCATCAGCCTGTGGGCTGATGGGACAGCTGCTCTTGACAAGTGTGCACTTTACACGCAGCCCTCAAGGGTTCCAGGGGCTTCTGTGTGGCTCAC
The DNA here is from genome assembly GCF_053574225.1 of Canis aureus. Lineage (NCBI taxonomy): Eukaryota > Metazoa > Chordata > Mammalia > Carnivora > Canidae > Canis > Canis aureus. Next base: position 48,786,786 of record NC_135625.1, on the reverse strand, counting down.
TTCACTGCCTCAGTGAGCTGGCTTCCCATCAGAGTCGCCTTCTTGAGAAGCCCCGTCTCAGAGCCTCAAGCGACGTGTCCATCCCCCGTTGTTGGCCCAGCGCCCAGGGCTGGGATGTGCGGGTCTCCTGGTTCCTGTGGGGTCTGCTGATGCACTCTGTTTGGGTGTTTTCAGGGAGTACTACATCACCATGGTGAAATGGGCCACCAGCACGAAGGTGGCAGTGAACTGGCTGAGCCGGGCGCAGAACGTGTCCATCCTCACCCTCTGCGACGCCACCACTGGGGTCTGCACAAAGGTATGGGAGGCGGCGTCCCTGGGGTCTGCACAAAGGTACAGGAGGCAGTGTCCCTGGTGTCTTTGGGGCGTTGGAGGCTGGGGGCTGGCTGGGTCCCTGTGCTTGGACTCCCAGGATGCAGGCTCCTCAGGAAGCTGCGCCAGCCTTGGTGTTGGTGCCACCTGGTGGTGAATCAGACACTGCTGCAACACTCGTGGCTAATGCAATCAGTGACCCAAGGGGCCCCAGGTTGGGACCTGGTCCGCAGATGTGTTCTTCCCCTTTATCTGGGCCCACTCTATCCTGTGTTGAGCATTCCCCTTGTCCTCCAGTTGACATCAGAGAGCGGAAGGGGTCCCTGAGGCCCCAGCCCTGCAAGCCTGCTTCCCCTTTTTGTGAGCTCTGTCCTCCATCTGACCAAGCCGTGGTTGGGGGAACCTGGGATGGGTTGGCCCCTGGGTGGGCTGGCTTCTATCTCTGAAAGTCATCACTGAGGCCAAAAAGGTTCCTGGGGAGGGGGGGTGCTCCACACTTGCAGGTCTAGCCCTAAGAGGTAGATTTCCTAGTGCTAGGTAAAAAAAAAAAAAAAAAAAAAGAAGAAGAAGAAGAGGAAGAGGAAGAAGAAGAAGAAGAAGAAGAAGAAATAATCAATTAAACCCCATTAATACATCCAGGCTGGTTTCAGATACATTCAGGAGTTTCAGAAACTCCTCCTAGGACCATAAGTTCCTCTTTCCCAGAGAGGGAGGCGAAAGGCAGGCAGGGCGCCTTTGCTGTGGCTGGGGAGGCCCGAAGGCAGCAGCTCTCATTGCACCAAGCACAGGGTTGAGGGGAGCTGAGTGACCCAATGGCCTCAGGTGGGCCAGTGATGCACCTGTTGTTCCATATGATTGAGAGCAGATTGGGAAGGAGGGAGGGAGGGAGTGAGCAGACACACAGCCAGGGAGCCAGGATGTATACCTTGTCTCGTCTACACCCAACCTGTGTGTCAGCATGGGGACCCCTTCCTGACGCGGATCTGCGGACAAGGGAAGCCCTTTCTGGAGGCCAGACCAGTGCCCGGAGCAGGCCCCCCGCTGCAGAGCTGTAAAACAGGTGTTTTGGGTATTGTTTTGTCCTCCATTAGGCATCCTTCCATGCAGCTCTGGGAGACCGACTCTTCATGTACACTTTCAGCCCCTTTGGTTTTTTTGGGCTACCAGGATCATCACCCAGAGCTGTGAACTGGAAATCAGAGAAGTATCCACACACACCCACAGGAGCACATATAAGTCCCTGCAGCGCCGTAGCCTAGAGACTTGCTCCAAAATGGGCTCCTGTGTGGACATTGTCCTAAGGATTCCTAACCCATGGATATGTTCTCATTGCTGGGGAAAGTTGTGTTTTCTTGTTCAGGGACACTTGTGTTGGGCTGGGAGCCATAACCGAGACCTGGCGGAGAGCGGGGTGCCTCCTCCCCAGGCAGGCCTCGGCTCTGCGTGTGTGTGTGTGTGTGTGTGTGTGTGTGTGCAGCTGCTGTGTAGGGGAATCAAATTGTTTCTGCACTGCTGGTCACAGACAAAAAACAGGCAAAAAATCCTTTCCCTAATGCTCTTATTTCATTTCAGAAACACGAGGATGAGAGCGAAGCCTGGCTTCACAGACAGGTAACTCTTCATGTCTGACTCGTCACGTTCTCCGTTTACACCAGCCACCAGGTCCGCCACCACAGGGTGGCTTTCTGAGTTCTCATGGCTGGGTGGCTTCTCATGGTAGATCCCCAGGTGGAGCTGCCAAGCTTCCTGGCTCTGGGGTGTGGTGGGGGCCGCTTGGCCCTTCTTGCCGCCACTTCCCACGATGGAACCACAGAGCCACGGGCAATGGCCTTGAGCTCTCTTGGCGAGATCTCAGTTCTCAAAGTGACAGCCTCCTGGGAAGCTAGGACAAGTCCATGAAAGTCGCCTCAGTCTACTCTACCACAGCCAAAGGAAAGGAAAATGTGGCAGTGGTCCCGTTTCTGTCCACACATGCTCGTGGGTGTCTCGTGGGAGGCGGACTCCACTGCCATTCACCCTGGGCCTTCCCGGGGACCTGGCCTCCTGGCCCCCCTGGGTTTCCCGTCCCGACTCAGGCCAGTAATGCATGTGAAACGGACTCTGAGGTCTTGAGATTTGTGGGAGAGGCTGATGGGGGTGCCCTCTGCCCCCATCACAAAAGAAAAGTCAAACTGCCACAGAATCACAAAGCTCTCCACACTATTTTTTTCTGTCCTTGTTGCTCTTTGACCCTGGCAAAGAATAGGTGAGAGAGTTTTACTAACTTCCTTCCTTCCTACCCAACCTATGGGCACCAACACTGCCTGGAAATGTGTGGGGAATGTCCCACCAGGTCAGAGAGTCAAGAACCAAGGCGGAGCAGACACAGGCATCCCACTTATGGATGTGACAGGCAAATGCAGCCTGACAGGGACCCTCCTCTGTGTTTAGAATCCACCATCCGTCTCCACCTTCCATCAGTCATTCCAGGAGGAGAAGGGGGGCAGCCTCACAAGTGGGCATGATCGGTTATTCAATAACCCCTCCTCACCCTCCTTGCCCTCCTCACCTGCCTCACCTGGAAGAGGACTAGCCCAGAGGCCCACTCCCGTTTCCTACATGTATGTCTGGGTGCCAAGTCCCAGCCAAGAAAATAACAGGAAGGAGCATGTGCTGGAGCACTGTGTAAGGTGTGAGCTTGGGGAGGGGGCTGGCATTGAGCTGTGGAGCTCCCCAAAGCCCCCAGGGCCCGAGACAAGAGCACAGGTGTCGGGTACATGTGTGACACCCTTCTTGTATCAGATAGAATGTCTGGGAGGCTGCCGTGAGAGACTCAGGAGAGAATCCCTTACCCATACGGTCGTCTGATCTACACGTTTGGATCATACCAAGCAACCCCCTGGGCTGTGTGGATTTCAGAATGGAATCAGGTACTTCACCCAAGCCCCTGGTCGGCAAGCGCGAGAACATCCTTCCTGTTTGTGGCTGAACGATACTCTGTTGAATGGAGAGACCACCGTTCATTGATCTGTTGGTGGGCTTTGGGTTGTCTCTGCCTTTTGGCCATCTTGAGTGGTGCAGCTAAGAATATTCCGCAGAGGGACAAGAACCAGAACAACAACAACAAAAAACACCCATTGTGTGATGCCGTGAATATGACATGTCCTGAACAAATGAGTTTGCAGAGACAGCTGTTTGCTGGCTGGTGGGGCTAGGGACAGGGGACAGGGCTAACAGCCTCAAGAGCATGGGGTGATAGAAACGTTCTGGAACCAGACACAGGTGATGGTTGCACAAAGTTTTGAATACACTAAGGGCCCCTAAATTATTTGCTTTTATTAAAATGTTTTGTCTTATTTTATGTGAATTTTGCCCCAACACGTTCCTTTGAAAAATGGATCTCCTAGAGCAGCAGCTCTTAACAATCCACAGGGAGGAAAGGGAGATGAGACATGCACATGCATCCAATGTGTAGCAACCAAAAGTAAACCTCAAACATGTCCAGCAAGTGCGTTCGAGTGTCAGAGGTCTTGGCAGGGCTGGAGCAAGGAGTGGGACTTGGAGGTGGCCCAGCAGTGTGGTGTTCTCAGGGAGCTGGGGGTGCACGGCGGCTCCCCTGTCCTCCCGCCGCCCCTGGCTGAGCGTCAGGGTCCGAAGGCCGCATGGCCAAGCTGCCGTGCTGGCCTCTTTGTCCGTGCTGCAGAGGGGCTGTAGAGACACCATCAGCAACGGGGTGTTTCTGTTTCTATCAGCGGCGCGTCTTGTCATCCACCTGAGGACACAAGGTGGACACCAGCCACGCTCCAGACGGACCGCCGGGATGCGACGTGGGAAAATCAAGTGAGCAAAATCAAGTCAGCACTTAAAAAGGAGCATGAATGTGTAAATACAGACTTTAAGGCATTCACTGACAAACAGCTACCGTGTTTAAGACAGCCACTGAAAAAAATACGGCATGCTGTTTTGAGTGTAGGATGGCAGGTCCTATAAAGGAATCACTTCCTCCAAAGTGGTGCTTTCCTGGGTCTGGTCCAGTGTGTTCGAGTGTCAGCGGTCTTGGCGGGGCTGGAGCAAGGAGTGGGACTTGGTGGTGGCCCAGCGAGCCGCCTTGCCCGGGGAGTGTGGGGAGGCCCTGGTTTCTCGGGGCATCCCTAACACAGAGCTCCAGTGGCGGGAGGAAAGTCCAGCATCAGCAGTGTCTCCTGACCTTTCAAGGAGAATTTCAGAAAGGAATTTCTGGATCCTGCCTTTCAAAAATCATCTATAGTGTCTCCATGTCCTTCGTGATACTGTGAGGCCCTGGAGGGTGAATTAGGAACGTGTTCAAGGCTTATAGCTGTCTGCCTGCTGCTCCGGGCACAGGCACTGCACCAGGTGGAGCAGGACGCGGTGTCGTTTGGGAGCCCCAGAGTCTGAGAAGCCCAATCGACCTCAGGGATTCCGTCTGCTTAGATCTGCGGTCTTCTGGTCTCCTGCTCTGGGAACAGGGGGTGGGCTGGAGCAGACCTGAGCCTCCCCACCTCTCGTCTCCTCCCCATCCTTGTCGAGGCCGCAGCATGGACCCCACACGGATCCCCATGAGCCAACAAAGGAGGAGAACATGTATGTGTCCCATGAGTGAAGGCCCACCCAGTTCTCTCTGTCCTGGGAATATTCTAGAGGCCCTGCTCCTCCTCCCACATACGCACATGCCATCACCACCCGAGACCTCACAACATCAGCCCTGATGCTGATCCACAGGGATTTTCCGTAAAGCTCTGGAACCCATCCTCTGGTTGAAGAGTTGGTCTAATGGGCCAACATCTGATAGTCTTTCTTCTTTCACCAGAGTTTTGGTTTTGTGATTTCAAATTCCAGGCTGGGAGATCGGGCAAGGTGAGCGTACCAAAACCACTCTCTGGAAGGAACTGGCAGATGGGCTACAAATGCTCATGAAGAGTCTCTCCCCAATGAGAAGGACTCCTCCTTCACCAACCTGCTTCACCAAGTGGTGTGGGCTCCCTGTCCTACCCAGAGAGACTAGAACGTTCCCCTAAAACCCATGAGGGCCAGAGGTGGGATTAACACCTGGGGCCCCTCCTCAAAAACCATCGCACTCTCTCACCGAGAATACATTTACTGCCCAAGAAACAGGGTCTCCGAGAGGCTTGGGGCCGGTGCGGCACGCTCCCTGGTCCGTGTAAAGATGACATCAAATGGTGAGGGGCCTTCTCAGTGTGAAAGCAAAGCGTCTGGCCGGAATTAATGATTTATTACCTTTATTCAGAGTATTTTTCTCTGCCAAAAGTGCAAACGTTTCCCTCAGAAAACCGAGGCAGTATTGCAGTATCTGCCCTGCAGTTGGCAAATAGAAGTACGTTGAAAAAGCCAGTCACCGCTCGTTTTCCCGTTCCCCCGCTTTTAAATACCACGCTGCCAGCTCTAAATAGAAAAATAAATATTTGCAGATTAAAGGTTTCATTTTATTGCAAATATTCATGAAGATTAAATGTCATTTTAATCACATGTTAGTTTATTTCTCTGGGCACATCGCATTTGCGTGTACGCAGTCACTCATTGCCGGGAAATGTGCGCTCCCGGCGCCAGCTGGGGCCTATTTACCATTTGTTCTCAGCCTGCGTTAGCGTGGAGCTCCTTGAATCAGAAAATATATATCGTAGCCAACTAATTGGCGTTCACGGATGGAAACTTCCAAGCTGGAGCTGCAGAGATACCGGGGTGCTGCTGTAGCAAAATGCCTTTTCCATGTTGAGGCTGCGGCTAGGCCCCAGGGCGGGTGGGGCTGAGCCGCGCTGCGCGGTGTTGGGGGCCCGCGCAGACATGGGGGCAGCACTCTGCAGGCCTCAGCTTTAAATCCAGTCTGGAATTCCTTCCCCAGAGACAGCAGGTGCTGCCCAGCCCTTCCCGTGAGCCTGTGCACACAGGTCCACTCTGTTGACGCTCCATAGACGAAGGGATGTCCTTCTGTCTGCCTCTGCTTATTCCTCGATCTTCCTCTTCTCCCTGGAGGTGGAAAGTTTGGTGATTCCCAAGGAGACCAAAGGCCCCCACACACCATTTATTCTTTCCACTGTGTCTCTCATCAGAAATTACATAGAAAATCCATTTCAAGGGACAGCTGGGTGGTTCAGTGGTTGAGCATCTGCCTTCAGCTCAGGGCGTGATCCCAGGGTCCCGGGATTGAGTCCCACATTGGGCTCCCTGCGTGGAGCCTGCTTCTCCCTCTGCCTGGTCTCTGCCTCTCTCTCTCTCTCTCTCTCTCTCTCTGTCTCTCATGAATAAATAAATAAAATCTTTTTTAAAAATGCATCTCCAAATGTATTTCATCGTGATAAACCTCTTTAAGACAGAATGAAGCCTTTTTTTTTTTTTTTTTTTTTTTTGTAGACGTTAATCCTTTGCTTTCATCCCCAGAATGAAGAGCCGGTGTTCTCCAAGGATGGCCGGAAGTTCTTCTTCGTCCGAGCCATCCCACAGGGGGGACAAGGAAAATTTTATCACATCACCGTGTCCTCGTCCCAGGTAATCACGACAGTTTCTGAAACTGTTGTGCTGGTGACAGCCCCTGGTGGCAAGTGCTCTGAGGACCCTTGGCATCTGCAAGGACCCCGGGGTGAGCCCCAGGTCAGGAACGGGAAAGTAGGTTCCTGAAGGCAGGGCAGGAAGGGGCCCTCGCAAAGTCCAGGGGTCTTGCTCAGGGCAGGGGGTTGAGTTAGCCCTTTCTGTGATGGCTCAGAGATATGACGATGACACTGCTGACAATGTCACAGGAGGCTGTAGGACCCGAGGACTCAGGTCTATGACTTTGACCAACAATCCTGTGCCCTCAACCCTTCCTCCCCACTGGCTGGGCTGTCCCCTCACCCCCAACCCCAGGGCCGGGGGCCCACTGCCTTCATATGCAGCCCTCAGGTTGTGATCCCAGGGTCCTGCATCAGGCTCCCTGCTCAGTGGGGAGCCTGCTTCTCCCTCTGCTACTTCCCCTGTTCATGCTCACTCTCTCTCCCTCTTAAAAAAATGATAAAATCCTTAATAAAAAAAAAAAAGCCGAGAGCCGGGTGAATGCCGTTTGTCCGGGAACGGTCACCCCAGGGGAGCTGCCCACCTGCGGCTCAGATGCTCCCCTGGCACTGAGTTTTCGGGGACCTCGGCCCTTAGCCAGAAGGTGGAGAGAGGGTATGGCAGCTCCATGACCGCAACCCTCATCTTCCGGGTGTGGATCCCATTGCTGAAGCAGCTTAGGTCATTTGGGAGCCAGGATAGGTGAATAAGATTTGATTCCAAATAGCCAGCGACAACCTTCCGTGGCCAGTAAGTAGAAGGCTGGTGTTCAGGTGGGGCCGGGAGGGGGTTTCAGAAGAAGCCCACCGAGGGGCCCCCACCGAGGGAGTGGAGGGTGGGGGTGACCCAGGCGTGCTCGGGCTCCAGCACCCCACTACCACCACCGGACCCGCCCCCAGGCCCTTCCTGTTTGATTCGGCCTCGCCCTGAGTTCATGTGCGTGATCGGCATTACTGAGCCCCCGAAACAGTCCTGCAGGACAGGGGACAGGGCCTGTGCCCAGGCGGGCCCCCCGGGAGCCCCCAGCCCCCGCCCTCCAGAACCCCTGCCCCCCGCAGGCTCCCCCTTCTCCCCGGACCCCACAGGCCCCACCTGACTCACTCACCAGCCCATTCCCACCTCCTCCCTCGGCACCTGCCACTCACCCCGCCTCTTCCACGTGCCCTTCCAGATCATATGCCCCCCCCCCCCCCCGAGATGGCCGAGCCTCCCTCCTTCATGTTTATTGTCAGGATTACCTACTGGGGAGAAAGTAAGACCCTCAGTAAGACCCCCTCAGACCATCCTTGTAAATCATGGCAGAGAATGACAGACAGGTATCCTCCACTCCCTCCTCCCTCCTCCTCCCTCCCCTTCTCCTTCCCCTCCCCCTCCTCTCTATCCTCCTCCCCCTCTTTCCTCCTCTCCCCTCTCTCCTCTCCCTCTTCCCCTCCCTCCTCTCTCCCCTCCTCCTTCTCCCCTTCCCTTCCTTCCCTTTCTTCCCTTCCTTCCCTCTGTTTTCTGGCCCTGTTTACTCCCTTTCCCCATACTTGTCTTCCCTCCCAGTCTCCCCATAACAATGACTCCACTAATGACATTGACAGATTTTAAAGAGGATCCTCGGCAGCCCATGCAGCACTGATGCCTCTCTGACACCTGTGTCGTGGTTGGAGGCACTGGCCAGCACCATACCGGGCGACAGGGACTCTGCTGGTCTCTGTGTTGCCAACATTCAGGGAAGGGGAAAGGGCTGGGGCCTGGGGGGGTCACTGAGGCTCTGGAGCTGGGCTGGATCCAAGCCCCCCTCTGGGGAGAAGGCGGGGCGGGGGTGGTGGAGGGCAGATGGCACCCCCACGGAGAGGCTCCCCACCCTGCGACGCTGGGCCTGTAGTGTAAGCGTGGGCCAGGCTTGCCAGCACCCCCATGTCCTATCTGTGTTCCAGCCCAACAGCAGCAATGACAACATACAGTCCATCACCTCTGGAGACTGGGATGTGACCAAGATCCTGTCCTATGACGAGAAGCGGGATAAGATGTGAGTAGGGCCCAGGGCCGGCCACCGCTGCAAGACGCGGCCTCTACTTCCCGGCAGACAGGTCTCGCTGGGTCTGGTTTCTCAAGGGCCCCACTTCCAAAATCGCCAGACTCTGATCAGAGGTAGCTGAGCAGCCAGCTCGTGGGGTGAGTCGGGGTGGCCGTCTGTTTGCTGTCAGTGGGCTCCAGGCACCGTGCACAGTGCCTCAGGTGCATCATCTCATTTCACACGGCAGCCCCATGGGTGCTTTACTACTTCCCTGGTCCAAACACAAGTCCACTGAGACAGAGAGAGATTAAGTCACTGACTGCAGCTACTCAGATGGTATTGGGGGACTAGGACTCGGCTCAGAGGGTAGAGGCCTGGCCCTCCCCTGATCCCACCACCAGAGTCCACATTCCCACCCACGCTCCCAGTGGCTGGTGAAAAGCACGCCCCTGACGTCATGAAGCTCTACGGGATTACCTGGACGGGTCCTAGCCCTCTTGGGGCTAACAGTCTTGTAGAGAAATTCCCCACCTGAATCAGGGGCCATGCCACCACCATCCTGACCCCCAGCCCTACCCCACCGCCCACCCCCCTCTCCAGCCCCACAGAGCCCTGGCAGCAAGTGTATGGCTCTCCCTGCCCACATGCACACGCCCAGGGCGCTGGGCCTGAGCCAGAGGATTGGTCCTGTCCCCATGCACCTTGTGTACCTGCACGGACAGAAGTCCCCAGGAAATGTGTGCACACAGAGCAAGCCCCCCCGGAGCCCACTAATCCCTGTTGGCCTGGTCTTTGCAGCTACTTCCTGAGCACCGAAGATCTGCCCCGGAGGCGGCAGCTCTACAGGTACGTGGGGGCTCCCCCGGGGCTCACCTTGGCAGGGCAGTGGCTGGGTCAGCTCGCCCCGAGCCCCAAGGGGTAGGGGAGGCACCACGCAAACCCTCCATGGGGTGTCTCTGTACAGTCCCTGAGCCCAAGGGCAAGACCTGTGGAGACCACCGTATTTGAGGCTTTATTTTCTTTTTCTGCTTTTGTCAAACAAGCTCCCTGCCTCGCTTTCTTGTGTTGGTCAACGGTGGTCTTTCCGTCTCTCGGCTCTCCAAATATGAGTTGAGGGTTGGTGGAAGACAGGTCTGGTCAGGTGGTGCTGGAGGCCGGGTGGGGAGGAGGCCGCATCTAGTCATCGTGGCCGACCTGCCGGGACCGCGGTCAGTTCAGAACCTCAGAGAAGGCGGAGCAGGGAGCCGTCTGAATCCTGGGACGGAAACTTCTCCCAGGGCCTGTCCTCTTCAGGGTTGAGTCCTGCCATCTGCCTCAGAGACTATTCCCCCTAGAGCACGTGTCAGGCTCTGAGGCAGGATCCCCGGAGGTGGACATAGGGCAACTTCCCTCCTTGATGCTTTCCAGACTAGGAGGAGGTGGCAGCTGGCTGTGGGCTACTTGCACACCTAGGGCCCGAGAGGGTGACTCACAGTCTGGATGGAGCCGACGCCAGCTCCCCTCCCCGTGGCAAGGACCCGGAGAAGCCCTGTCGGGCAGGTGGACCAGTGTGTCCCCCCACCCCCAGGGCGTATGCTGAGGGTGTAAAAGGGCGGCTCAGGGGAGTCCTTTCAGAGGGAAGAAAACTCCGGCAAATCCATGGGGTCACAGGTTCACTTCTCCCTGTAGTCATGCCGGTCCGCCAGGATAACTTCCATCTGTCCTGTCACCCACAGAAGGGAAGGTGACCAAGGCAGGCCACCTGCCCTTTCTCTCTGCCCTATGCATATGCTCGAAGGCTGTCCTGTGGCACAAACCATCCTCTGCCCTATAGACAGCTTTCTTGTGGGACCTGGGCTTAGCATGGACGCTTCCCCTGCATGGTGCTCAGGCAGGGACTCCCTCCAGGTGTGTGCCAGGACTCTGCCATAGCTTCCTTTTTGGAAACACATTCAGGCCTTCTTGGCATGAAATTGTGCTTGATCAGGGTGGTCCTGGGGTTCCTGCACCCCTGGCCCCGCCGAGCGAGAAGCACCACCTCTCTGTGTAACTCTGCGGGGGGACCAGCCCCGGAGCAGCCAGAGTTTGGTCCAGCCCACATCCCTGGGGCTCCTGACTGGTGCCGGGCCCTCTGAGAGAATCCTGAGATTCGGAAAGCCATCTCCTGTTCTCCAAAGGGCCTGGGTGCAAAGTCCTAGATAAGAGCACCAAGCACAGTGCCCCCTCATGCTGGGTCAAATGGGCCCAGATAGAAGCACAGGTGCACAGGTGACCGAGTGTGCACCAGTAGAGCAGGAGCGCTGCGAGCTCTTCCATGTTGGGGACAGGAGGGTGATAACAGAGCAGAGGATTCGGGGGCATTCCCAGGGAGACAGGAGAGAGGTCCAGCAGGCAGCGTCAGGGAACCCAGAGCACCTGTGGGAGGAAAGCAGCCAGCTGCCTGTAGGGCTGAGCTGGGGGCTTGCAGCTCATCCGCTGGCTCATGCTGCGCTGTCTTCACTCCCCCAGCGCCAACACGGTGGGCAACTTCAACAGGCAGTGCCTGTCCTGTGACCTGGTGGAGAACTGTACCTACTTCAGCGCGTCCTTCAGCCACAGCGCAGATTTCTTCCTGCTCAAGTGTGAAGGTAAGTGGCAGGACTGCTTCGAGTTCAGTGCCACTGACACGGTGGGCAGGTGCACCTGCTGGCTGGGGAGGCTATGGCGGGAGCACATCCTAGGTCAGGGGGGCGCCCGCCCAATAGCTGGCTAGGGCTCCCGTGAGTAGGTCGGGTGCAGTGTTGGTCTCCCACCCTCCCTGAGGGTTTTTACAGCCCACCAGTGTCCACAGATGCTGTGCCACTTAATCCTAAAGGTCATGTGCACTTCCTGCAAGCAGTTCTGGGAAGCAGGAGGGTAAGCTCTCACACCTTGATGAACCTAGGCTATTTATAAACGTAATAAAGGAGTTTCAAAGATCAACTTCTATGTATGCATATGTGAGGATGGAGGTGATATAAAAGAAGTCTCAGAGAGGAAAAAAAATTATTCACCTGTGACTTAATTTGTGGATAATTTATCCCAGAAAGTTCCTGAACACACCTGTCAGCACACACAGGCACATCCCATGGTGAACAAACCAGTATCTTTGCTTCTTGTCCTCATATCTCAGATGGATAAGGTATGAACCCATGAAAAAGTAAGTGCTAATAAGTATGGTGGTTACAAAGTATGTGTCCAGGAAGAGCCGCTGAGATCACCTCGGAGGACAAGAACACATCCCAGGAGGAACCAGCCAGGGCAGGAACAATTTAGTCCTGCAAGTTGTGGATGGAGAATGAGGAGATTTTGCTAGAGCACTGTCTTTGTTAGCCTCTGCCAGCTGCTCATCCTTTTTATGAGTGTCTTGAAAATCTTGAAAAGCCTTACAACAGGATGACTCAGCCCCTCGACCACCACAGGCTCAGCCCCAGACGTTCTCCCAAGGTAATGGAGAAACACATGGGGGGCCTCTGAAATACTTTAGCCCCCTTAAACCCCTCAAAGGTTACTGCACCAGACTCCTCTGTCCTGTGCGTGCTGGACGCAGACAGCCAGGGGCTGACGTCACGGGGCCAGAGCAGGAAAGAACCCGAGCATCAGTCCACTTCGTTAATGGACAGGAGGTTGGTGGATCCCTGACTCCTGGTGAGTCGTGATGCACAGGGACCAGTGTTGAGGTCTCCTGGATACAAGGCCAGCGACACCTGCCGCCCCGTAGCAAGATCTTTAGGAACTTACAACTTGGGAAAATGTGGAAGTTTATGCGGCAGAGCCCACACCACCAGGAGCTGAGACGACAGCCTGATGGGAGCCACCCAATCCAACATCCACAGTCTTGTCTCCAGGAGAAGGAAGGAACTTAAAAACACAGAAATGTCCTGATAAAATACAGAAGGGAGAAATCAAAGGGAATCCAAAGAACATCCCAGACAAGGATACGTCATTTAAAATCCATTTAAATATTTAGTGCGTTGCCTCATCTTAAGGGTAGCATACACTAGCCCTCTTGTCTACAAAATATCTCTGTAAATACTTCATTTATGATAACCTATTTTCTGGCTAAGTAACTTGAATGCCCACATTAACCTTGTCCACCCCAAAACCTAATCAAAACCTCATTTTTAAAAAGGGATTCTCTAAAATGACGTAAATGTACAAAGACAAGAACAGCCAACCTTCAGACCCAGGGCATGGTGAGGAGGGATTTGGCCACCACAAAAGCTAGTCAGGGTCCTGTGGTCAGATGCCAAGCAGCCTCCACTGTCTACCACCAATGTGCAGCTACCTGCCGTGGGGTGAGGCTTCAGGAGACAGTGACTACTATCTGAGCATCTGATCGCTTGGGGGTGTTGGGGAAGAAGGATCAATCCTCATGGATGAGGTGGCACTTCAGATGAGGTGAGGGCATGAGTCAGAGTGTGAAGTGCAGTAACCAGGAGAGAGGAAGAGGAAGAGGAGCACTGAGATCACGTGGAGGGTCCCCCTGGCCTGTGAGTCCCTGTCCATCCAGAGGAGCACTGAGATCACGTGGAGGGTCTCCCCCACCTGTGAGCCCCCACCTGTCCAGCAGAGACATGCATTGAAGAAGTCCAATTAAACAACCAAAACTAAGTCTCAATAATTCTATTTACCTCGTATTTCTCAGCAGAGATTAAAGTAGACTCAAATGTGTAGCCCACAGAAGCATGTATTAAACTTCTTCCCCTGTGTCTTTCTTTGACACCCCAAAGCTGCTTTGGAGACGCCTATAAACCTCTGACCAAAATAACGTCCCCACTCTTAGCTCTAGGGGCTTTCCTTCTCCACTCTTGCAGTGCTGGGTGCAGTGATGTGGCCCCTAAGATGTCACAACAACAAAAAATCCTTCCCATTTGGGCTGAGGAAAATGTGATGACATTAGAGGTTCTCGGGGATTTAGGGGAGGGGAAATCTGTGAATGCTCCACATTCACAGCGGCTTGGCCCCGGCGCAGGGAGTTGTGAACCATTCAGTTTGGCCGGAGGAGGAGGAGGCTGTAGTCCGGGGGTTTAGAACTAGGACAGGCTGGAACTGACCATGCAAAGCAAATGCTCAGTCAGAGCAGCCACAGGCCGTGACACCTCGGGAGTCCACCAGGCTGGGGACCATAGGGTAGGATTGCGAAATTGCGACCTGTGCACCTTCCATTGTGATGGGTTCTAGTAAGGTCGTCTGCTGTGGCCCTGTCCCCTTAACCTACATGACAGTGTTTGGCCTGGGAGCTCCATCCCAGCTGATTGTCACTCATCATTTGTCTGCAGTGAGCGCTGCTGTGTAACTAGGCCTTTGGTGTATTATCCTTCCCCTGGCATACGGGTAACCTCCACCCTCATCATCACAGTCCTTTTCCTTAGGCTAATTATCCTGTGCTGTCTGCTCTGATGCTTCCTTAACATTTATTCTGTGCCTGCTCAAGGCTTGTCATTTCTATAATTCTTTATCACTCTTTTTTTAAAAGATTTTATTTATTTACCAGAGGGGGGGAGAGAGAGAGAGAGAGAGAGAGAGCAAGTAACCACAGGAGTGGGGAAGGGGCAGAAGGCGAAGCAGACTCCCCCCTGAGCAGGGAGCCTGACGTGTGGACTGATCCCAGGACCCCGGGATTATGAGCTGAGCCAAAGGCAGACGCTTAACTGACTGAGCCACCCAGCGCCATTCTAATTCATTTAAGAATTTTTATTATGTAAAAAATTTTAAAGGCATAAATTATTTTTTATACTTTTGCACACAATAGGTTAAAATAGCGTAGGTAAAGAGTCATGTCTGCAATGCTCACATCCACTCCTAACCTAGTGAGGCCCCTTCCACCTGTGCCAGTATTCATATCTACAAGACAGGGATTCAGGTGATCACTGCGTACATGCATGAGGAACACCAGATACAGTAGAACCTTGTGGAAATTCACCCACCTATTTAATATATAGATGTTTAGGTTTCTCTCCAGATCTCTAGGGTTTGGCAGTGAAGCCAGATGCATCCAAAATACTGTTAGGATGTAACATTTTATAATGGTTTTCCCAGAAATATCACGAAGGTTTTGGCTTATACACTTACTGGTCTTCTCACAGACCCTGTAAGATGGATGATGATAGAAATACCTAATATTTGTTCAGCTCTTCACAATTTGAGAAGTACATTCTTTATGTTTTATGTTTCTATTCCCATTTCTGATTCCTTGCAGTTTCTGCTATAACACAAAGAGATCTTAGAGTTCCACACGCTGAACAGACTGTCTCACACTTCGGTGCTTTGTCTCTGATCGCTCGGTGAGCACCTGTACCTTCCCCAGAGCTTTCTTGAGGCAAGGGTTGATTTTTATTCACTGTCACTGTTCCTCAGCTGTCCTGGGGCACCTGCTCAGAAGCCTGGCTGTGCTCCTTGCAGAGCTATGACATCCACCTTCGAGCCTTGGACAACCCCAAGATCATGTTTAAGGAAAAAAGTACTCACACCTTCTGTATTCATTTCCTGGGGCTGCCATAGCAAATTAACACAAGCTGGGTGGGCTTAGAGCAACAGACATGGATTCTCTCACCATTCTGGAGGCCAGAAGTCTGAAAGCAAGTTGTCTGCAGGACTGATGGCTCCTGGAGACTCTGAGAGGGGACCGGTTTTGTGCCTCTCTCTCCAGCTTCTGGGGATGCCGCAATCCTCGGTGTTCCCAGGCCTGTAGAGGCACCACCCCGATCTTGGCCTCCGTAGGCATGTGGCCTTCTCCCTGGGTCTCTGGGCCCTAATCTCTCTCTCCTTGTAAGGACACCTGCTGTGGGTGAGGAGTCACCTTACTCTAGTCAACTTCTTCTTAACTTGATCATATTTCCAAAGCCCTATTTCCAGATAAGTTCACCTCCACAGGGACTGGGGTTAGGACTGCAACATATCTTTTGGGGAGGACACAGTTAACCCACAACACCTCCCTTGTGTGACCCAAAGCACCTTCTTGTGTAAGAAAGAGAAGAAATTCTGTTGCTATTTTTCTCAGAGACACAAATTTAAGGGCAGCCACATTAGACTTTGTGACAGAGACTGATCCTAATGGCTTAGCCACATTCTAGAAGGAATGAGAGGGGCTGCTGATGAAAGCACTGGGATCTAAATCATATTTTTGGAAAATAACACAGGCATGATAGCAGAAGTGTATGTTTTCTCCAGAAATTCTTCTTCCATGTCAGAAGGCAAAATGAATACTCACATCACGTGGAGCTTTGAAAAGTTGTTAAGGTTTCCTCCTCCCCAGCTGAATTCAACTCCGAGAGCCACTGAGCAACTGAATCAAAGCACCCCGTTTACATAATTTGAGTTTTACAATCATAGCCTCTGTTTAGAGAACTGGATTTTTCTCTTCAAAGTGAATCCCACAAGCATGATTCATTTCCTTCGAGTTTGTCAGAAGGACCTAGTCTTATTTCTAAGAAACACCTAAACTCCACCAGGAAAACGGGACCTGTGCATGAAGCAGGCATTTACTGTTCCATACCAAAACAGTTTTATTATTATTTTTTAATTAATGAATGAACTTCTTTTTCTTGGAACCCAGGATGGAACTAGAGCTTTTCTTCCTGTTCTGAGTGAAAAATGGAACAGCCTGTGTTATGAGTCCTGCTGCAGTTCTGGCCTCCAGCCCCCTACAGTGTTGTGATTTAGGAGCTACTTCTCGATGGTTAAGACATTTGACCATAGACTCAGACACTTAATTTATCAAGCCAAACTTCTCTCTCTTGAAGTCAAACTGAAACAAAATATGATGACGTAAGCTTAAAGTAAAGCAAGTGACTCTTTCCTAGTTACTGTTCTATGAAATGCTTGGGGCTTTGTCATCACTCTCGGGGCCATCAAGAGAGAGAAATCACAGAAACAGAGAGCAGTGAAGGATGGAATCAGACAGACCTAGCTAGAAGCTGGGCTCCTCCACACTAGCTTTGTGACTTGGGCACACTGGCTGGCCTTGCTAAACCCTCCATTTCCCCATTTTGAAAATTAGGGCAGCAACACTACCTGTCTCACAAAGTTGTTATCAGGATTGATGGAGATAATGAGTGTAGAGTGCTTAGCATGGTGTCCGATGCATAGCAAATGTGTAATAAATGACAAGTAATATTGTTGTGACCACAGTCACCATCATCATCATTGTCATCTTAGTAATCAATGAAGAGTGTCTTGGATGTCCACCAGCTACTGACTCGGCGTCTAGAACATGAGGCTAGTACTACAGATGGTTCACTTCTGCAAAATTAACAAAGCAAATCCCTTACTCACTGTTTCCAAATGTGAATGATCATCTTATACCACACTGGGCTGGAAGCCCTGGATCTGCCCTTTCATTAGCAGGGTAGAAAGTTCTAGAAGTGACTGTGATTGCCAAATCACAGAACCTTAAGTCACCCCTTTGTTAGGCATGGAATTGAAGAACCTGGTGGTTTCAGGAGTACATATACCAAAGGGGCCCTCCATAGCCATTTTTTGGCAGAACTTAGGAAGGAACCATGTGTTCTAACTTCAGCCCTGGGTAATTTCTCTCTCTGTGCCATTTCCCCTCTGCCTTTACTCTGTCAGATTCCCAGTGCTCCCAGATACCACATCCTGACCCTGGGGGTTGTAACTGAGGGGGGAGGAAATGCACACTGAGGTGTTATGTTAGTTCTCCCTGAGTTTTAGTCAAAACAAAGCCATGAAGGGCAGGGATGAAAAATAGGAGTCAGGCTCACAGGCCGACCCCACTTCACTGGAAGTCACTGGCTGCAGTGCTGTGGACTCAAAGGATACTTTGGCCAAGTCCAAGCTCAGTGAGAGAGAACGTCATGAACGATTGGTTGGTCATGTCTGCCACACGCAGCAGTGAGGCAGGAGGTGGTGCCCACATGCCACATACCTGTCACTGGAAGCAATGGAAATGCCTACTAATCTAGACACCACTACAGAAATTTTCTCGAGGGAAGCTTGTTGCCCAAGGTTTCTAACTGAAGCACAGCTGTTAGTCATACATCTTTTAGAATGAGGAGAAGATAGCTTTAGATCCCTCCAAAATGGCCCAGGGCTAATGCTGGCTGGTTCATACCCACTCCTTCAGTGTACATTTCTAAGCAGATGTACCCTCTTCCACCCTGGCCCGATGTAGGCATTAAATATTATCCTTCATTGAAATTATTTCAAATAACTATAAATAATGGGCCAGGGCTAGAAAAATAATAAATAATCTGTATCCTCATTGATAAAACTATATTATTAGCTTCAGACGTATAGGTTGGTATCAATCCCCTGCAACAAGATTTGGAAAGGGAAAAGTACATGGTTTGCTTCTACGAGCTACCAAATCCCCTAGACATCTCTTACACCAAGTTTCCAAGGCATTAACCTGGGCTGCCCTTTCTAATTTTGAGTTTGTCCAAGTGTATGTTTGGAACCAAGTTTGAGACTCCTTGGAGCATTGCTGGTGTGTTTATGAGGAAGAACATCTGTTTAAACTCTCAAACATTTGGAGCTACTCCCTTTGAGGCTGTGGGTACCAAGAACAAGGAGAGGGATTCTCAAGGCAGGTAATATCATAGTATAATTTACATGAATACTTTGGAAAATGCTAAACTCATCAGTAAATGCTACCAGACTCTAAGCAAATCACTCACTAGGAGCCCTGTTGCTCCTCAGTAACAACCAAACAAGTATCTCCCTTGGGAGGGAAACTTCTCAGTTTCCCACATGATGCCTTCTCCATCATCAGGCAAGTGTGTAAGCCATGCCAGCACCACGTAACAGGGTACTTTCCGCAAAATTGGAAGTATTTCCTGAAAATGTTCTCTTTGAAATGTCCATTGACAATAAATAATATCACTCAGTGCAATAACAGCTCTATGACCCACACTCTCCTTTCATGCCACTGTCCCAACTCCAGCAAGTAAGAGCCTATACGGGTCAAGTTTCCTTCAAGCTGTCTCTCCAACCAGCCACTTTGCTCCTGACCACCACATCACATTTCCTAAAGTGTATTTTTCTTCAGAATGGCTTCCTGAGCACTTACATTTCTCTCTTTTCTACATTAATGGTAGAAGAAATATAAAATCAAAAAATAAATAGCACCACTGTGTCACTGAGAAAGGGGCTACCAGCAGACAAAACATTGAAGAGTAAATAGAAACAGATCACATTTAGAGTGAAAGCCAAAGCCTAGGATATATAGTGTGATTGATGAAGGACATGATTACCAGGAAAAAAAGAAAAGTAAAAACAGTCAATGAAACTAAAAGACAACCTACAAAATGAGAGATGTTTTCAAATGGCATGTCTGATAAAGGGTTAGTATCCAAAATATATAAAGAATTGATACAACTCAACACCCAAAAAACGACCCAGTTAAAAATGGGCAGAAGACATGAATAGACAGTTCTCCAAAGAAGACATCCAGATGGCCAACAGACACATGAAAAGGTGCTCAACATCACTCATCATCAGGGAAATACAAATCAAAACCACAATGAGGCATCACCTCACATCTGTCAGAATGACTAAAATCAGAAACACAAGAAAAAACAAGTGTTGGCAAGGGTGAGGCTTATAATGACCCCTCTATTCAGTTTTTCTTTTAAACTAAAAAAATTTAGGAAAGGGCATATGTTTTGTTGAGTCAGTTTATTATTTTATCTCTTTTTTAAAAATTAAGCTATTAATTTTAATTCCGGTATAATTAACATGCAGTGTTTTATTAGCTTCAAGTGTTCAATATAGTGATTCAGCAGTTGTCTACATTACTCAGTGCCTGTCCTGATGAGTGTGCTCTTAATCCTCCTCACCTATTTTCCCCCCTCCCCTCCAACCATCACCCCTCTGGTGACCATAAGTGTGTTCTCTGTAGTTAAGAGTCTGTTTCATGGTTTGTCTCATTTTCATTTTGTCTTTTTCATTTGTCTCTGTTCATTTGTTTTGTTTCTTACATCCCACATATGAGTGAAATCATGCGACATTTGTCTTTCTCTGACTTATTTCACTTAGTATAATAGGCTCTAGATCCATCCACGTCATTGCAAATGGCAAGATTTCATTCTTTAACATTCCACTGTGTGTAACATTCCATTCCATCTTCTTTATCTATTCATCCATCCATGTACACTTGGGCCTCTTTTATAACTTGGCTATTGAAAATAATGCTGCCATAAACAGAGGTGCATGTGTTTTTGTAGTCTTTGAATAAATCCTCAAGAAGTGGAATACTGGATCAGATAGTAATTCTATTTTTTTAATTTTTGGAGGAACTTTCATACTGTTTCCACAGTGGCTGCACCACTTTGCATTCCCACCAATAGTGCACATACATACACACACACACACACACACGCACAATTCAAAATGGATTAAAGATTTAAGCATAAGACCTGGCCCTGTAGGGATCCCTGGGTGGCGCA
This sequence comes from Canis aureus, assembly GCF_053574225.1. NCBI lineage: Eukaryota > Metazoa > Chordata > Mammalia > Carnivora > Canidae > Canis > Canis aureus. Next base: position 48,766,524 of record NC_135625.1, on the reverse strand, counting down.
GCGGTTTGGCGCCTGCCTTTGGCCCAGGGCGCGATCTTGGAGACCCGGAATCGAATCCCACGTCGAGCTCCTGATGCATGGAGCCTGCTTCTCCCTCTGCCTATGTCTCTGCCTCTCTCTCTCTCTCTCTCTCTCTCTCTCTCTCTCTGTGTGTGTGTGTGTGTGTGTGTGTGTGTGTGTGTGACTATCATAAATAAATAAAAAATTAAAAAAAAAAGACCTGGCCCTGTAAAACCCCTAGAAGAACAAACGGGGGAAGTTTTCATGATGTTGGTCTTGAAGGTGATTTCATGGACATGACACCCAAATCACAGGCAACAAAACCCAAAATAAACAAATGGGACTTCGTGACACGGAAAAGCTTGTGCACAGCCAAGGACACCATCCACAGAGCAAAGAGGCAGCGCACACAGGGAAGGGGGCAGAAAATACTTGTAGATCCCTTGTGCTGGCTGCTAGAGAGCTCCAAGGGAGGCATATGGCCCACAATGTAGGTCCCCAGAGCACGCACTTGACATTCTAACCTGTTTCCTGGATGTCTTCTCTCTCTCTCTCTCTCTTTTTTTTTTTGATCTTTATTTTTACATTGTTCTACTTTTCCCACCTATCCATTTTAAGCTAGTTTTATTTTTATCTCTGCATTTATATCTTTCTTACCTGCTTTAAATCCTGTTTGCCACAGACCGGGGGCAGATGCCCATCATATATGAGAGGGTAACAGCTGGCCAGCTGACTGACAGACAGACCTCACACTGCTCCTCGAGCTCCGGAGGGAGCCTGCAGTCAGGCCAGAGATCCTCAAGCATGGTTAGCAGCCTTGGCCGCCCCTTGTCAAGGGCAGTGTTAAAGGGACTTCACTACACAAAACAGATAAAAATGATGCCGTATTGGCATTATATTTTATTAGTTCAGAAGTATAGAATGGGCTTTGCAGATCAATCCAAGAAGTCACTGAGACTGTCTTGATAAATAGTAAATTTGGAACTGATTGATTCGAGAATGCAGGTCAAAGTGACAGCCTCGAATCCACCAGCTTCAGCAGCACAAGATCCCAGCCACACTCTCACTTGCTGTGCTTCTGTTTTAAAGCCACTGCTGGAAGAGATGTCTGAGAAGTTCCTAATGTTATTTCGCTACCTATAAAACTATCCACCCACCCATTCTCGACCTGTTAGATGTCTCACAACCTCCAGTGTCCAAGCCCATGAACTTTCTCTGATCCATCCTCTTAGTCTCTGTCTTCAGGTCTCTGAGAGCATTTCTTGCCTCTTTCATGCTGTTGTGTCTTGTATCTCTCCCTCCTGGGCACTAAACTCCCCAAAGGCAGGACCTCTTTCATTGGCATCTATACAGAAACCATATCACAGCCTGAATATGTGTGGAGTTGACACATGAATGCTCAGTGAGCCCAGTGGTGCTCTGGGGCAGTGATGGGCATCACGTGTATAGGAGACGTGGAGACCAGTCCAAGCCCATGGACCATCCATCCCAGCACATTTCTGCTCACATTTGCTCGACCTGTCCCAACCTTCTTGGTGCTCTCTGTCCCCTCACTTGGCCTCAGTTTCCCCTTAGCACATCTCACTCCTGTTGCTGATATTTTTGCAGATGTGTTTCGGTGCCCGTCTTGCCCATAGAATGTCAGTTCAGTGAGTGCAGGGACTTTGTCTTACCCACCATTTTGAGCCCAGTACCTGGAACAATACATAGTGCATAGCAGTACCTGGAACAATACATAGTGCAATACAATACATAGTCTCAATAAATAAGTATTTTTTGAAGGAATAAATAAAAGCTACACTAAATATACTTGGAGGCCAACATAGACTGAATTCAAAGTCATAATTCTACTCTAGAACTTCCCAGAAAAGAACTCATGTGCCCTTCTTAAGGTGTTGTGGAAGCTACCTCTCATGATGTGGAAAACCAAAATATTCTTTAAGACATTATTTCCTGCCATCACTCATAGAAGTGCGCTTACAGATTTCCTTTTTTAGGCAGAAATGTTGTAAACAAGGAAAGAGGATTCCAACATAAAAATAATGCAGAGGAGCACCTGGGTGACTCGGTTTGTTAAGGTTCTGCCTTTGGCTCAGGTCATGATCTTGGAGTCCTGCGATGGAGCCCCTCATCGAGCCCCCTGCTCAGCGAGGAGTCTGCTTCTCCCTCTCCTCCCTGCTATGCTCTCTCTCATTATCTCTCTCCCTCAAATAAATAAAATCTTTTTTAAAAATGCAATATGCAATTTTAAATCATATTTTTACATGCACTAGATTGGTCTGAATGAATTTTCCAAGTCATGATAGACCTTTTTAGCAGACTTTACATGTTTCTTCAGAGAGAAGCACTAAGGCCTGTGGATGAAGTTTTAGGGAACTGTGTCTGTAACCCAGAAAAGCCATGAAGGGTTATAAGCATCATCCTATGGTTGTAACTCTACATGCCCTGAATGTACATACAGTAGAAGTTCTTCCTAGGAGCTCTCCAGGTAGAAACTATGTGGCCAGTGATGGAGATGTCTTGGGAGGAACCCTTGGAGTTTTGAGGGACTCTATGACCTTGTATTCTTGCCAGTGTAAGAGTTGGTGATTGTTCTTTTCTAATGCAGATGCAGTAGCGCAATTATAGGGAAACTCCCAGCATTCAGGCAGATTCGGCACCTTCTCCAAACATCTGGTATCTCTGGCCACATACAGTTCAATACTGAACACATGGAGAGATCTGAAGTGCATTCTGTATCCCATCACCAAAATCCATTGGATCTGTGACGTCAAAATCTCGTATTAGGCACATTTTATTCAGTTGTCTTTTTAAAAAACGTGATGATTGTCAGCTAATGGGATATGGCATTTATGAGATTCACCAACAGCCAGTGAATCTCAGGAAGTCACACCTCGACTGTCCAGGGTAAGCTGTACTTTGCTGCCTCTGCCTCACCCCATGATGCCTTGAACAGGATGTGATGCCTTGGACAGTTCTCTGATCATGTCAGAGCCTCATTCATAATCTGGATTGTTCTCTTAAAAAAGATCCTTGGACAAAGTCAATTTTATTTTTCCATCTAGAGGTTATTAGTGAAAACTTTGTTTTATAGGTGGAGATAAGGAAGTGTTGGCACTGGACTGAAAGAATCCTCACCCTAAACCATACTGCTGGCATATTTTGACCACCAGCAAAATATCTATCCATCTCTCCCACCCATGTTCTAACAGTAGGTGCTGTTTTTGTTTTAAACCAGGGGACATTAATTGCCTGGTAGAGATGAATTACAAGTATTAGATTGGAAATGTATAGCTGGCTCCCAACAAAAGTTTCCATTTTAGATAAGACATGAAAAGAATCAATCCTAAACTTAATTACTGATGCTAGTGGAAAAGAAAAGGAATAAGGGAGACCAGATGTTTCTCTGGCCATGAGTTTCTGCTCCTTCCCTTCCTCACTGTTGAAGAGAACACTTGCATACATAGATGCTTGGTGGCACAGGGAGGGAAAGTCTGTGAGTGAATCCCACTATGCAGATTATAACGGGGAGTGGTGGGGCATATGGGAGGGGTGGAGAGAACATCACGAGTCTGAAAAGAACAGCTGCTCCTCAACTCCAGTCAGTTGTCACCATTCAGAAACTGGTTTCTGGATCTTAAAATATTTCAACAGAGCTTAAAAACTCGTATTTTTATATAAAAATCAAATTTCTGAATGTTGGAAACCAACTAAAATTTGAAACATGTTCCTTTTGGCTAAGCAAAGCATTAGCAGGGGATATCTGAACCACAGGTGACCGGCCTCTGACATCTACTCGAACCAATACACTGGATGGCCAAGGGGAGTTTCTTATTGGATTTTGGTCCCAATTATGAGGTTCCCTCTTGGTTAGCACTGAATAACCAAAGCTTAAATAGCCAGAGGCAAGCCATAAGAGAAGTGGATATGTTTAAGACTCAAGGATCCAACCCTGAACACTCATGAATCCATGATAATTTTTAAAACTGATCTGTAGGAATATTTGGAAAGTATTTGTACTTACTTCATACTGTCCAACGCGGTTGAATAAGACCGTTTTTATATTAGCAAATTCTTCCCATTAGACCATACATAAATAGTCGTCAAAGATGTAAGGTATTTATCACTTACTCAGCTAACCATAAATTGATCTTTCTTTGCTGCTTCAGGAAGCTCTTTGGCACAGTCAGTGCCTGTCATCATTGACTTGAAGCATTGATTCATGGGAGGAAAAAAGAAAGTTATCCCAAAACGAACCATAGTGATAGCTAATTCCACTTTTCTTGCTTTATTGCTGAGGAAACCAAGGCACAGAGCTGTTAATGACTTAGGTAAACCACAGAGCCAGTCAGTAGTAGCAGCAGCACCAGACCCCATGCCATCTGGCCACCATACTGGTGTTTCTGTGAACACCATTCTTCTCACATGTGTCCCAATTAGCATAATGGCTGGCCATGGAAAGTTTTGTGTGCTTGGCACAATGTACCCAAAGCAAGAGCCAAAAAAAAGAAGAAGAAGAAGGAGAAGGAGAAGAGAAGGAGAAGGAGAAGGAGAAGGAGAAGGAAAAAAAGAAAAAAGAAAAGAAAAGAAAAGAAAAGAAAAAGAAAAAGAAAAAGAAAAGAAAGAAACCTGGAAGATTTACTAAGGAAAAAGGGGAATGACAAAGCTCAGAAGACACATTTTCATTCCCAGAAGTTTTGTCCATTTCATGCACACCAGTTACATAGGTTCACAAACAAAATGGATCATGTTTGTGTGAGAATATACAAGATGGTGGTTTGGGCCACTCATCTTACTACTCCTACTACTAATGGTAGTAGATGCAAATCTACCATTAGATTTGCGTGCTAATGATGAGTTGCTGTTACAAAAATGAGTCAACAAGAGACCTACAATTAGGAGTTTATCCCATATCCAACATGTAAATGCATGCTAATTATAAGAATGGGAGCTACAGTAATCATTTAAATTGTAGGTGATCCCAATCCTGTACATTCCGCACTCAGTATAGTGGAGAGTTTAATACCTCAAACATGGAACAGCAGTTGTCTACTTCAATTCTGTCCAACAACAAAAGAGCCAAAATGGCAGCAGAAGGTGGGGCAAAGGCAGAGAGGATCAAAAAATTTTTCAAAAAAGGAGCAACACTTCTTACAAAGCACTATCTTCAGGAAATGTGGTGCCAAAGAAGTCAGCAACTTTTTTCTCTCCCAAGGAGACAAAGTAGGATCATCCCTGTTCGTAAACAGTCATATTCAAAGAAAAATGAGCCGAGACATCTGGCTAAATGTTATATTTGCTTTCACTTCCACTAATTTTTTTCCCAAAAGAAGGTATTAGATCACATTAGACAGCTATTGGATGATAATAAAGTGCTCTAAACCACCTTTTAAAAAGCCACCTATTGTATACTTTGTTGCTGTCAGTCCCTACCTGGACATGAATCTAAGGAATTCAGAAACAGAGTAATATCCATCCTGCCTGGTTTATTTCTCAATAGAATCATTAGAATGTCAGGGAGCAGCACCTTCATCCTCTGCCTCATGTCCTTAAGACAAGTTCTGACTTTCACCTTGCCTTTCACCTTTCACCTTTTCACCTTAATCCAATACAATTATCAAGCAGCTGCTGTATGCCTTAAGGTGCTAAGGAATCAAATAATTGGAGGTCCAGCCTTGAGGCACTTGTGTTGAGGGGAGGAGTACCCTTACCAGAAATGTCATTTCATGTGATTAGTGCCATTACTGAGATGTGTGCAGGGGGGTGGGAGGACCAGGTAATCCTCTGTGTGCTAAGAACTTTGCTGGAACTGACTGTATTTATTTGAATAAGGCATCGTCCTTGACCTTGGGGAAGTCACGGATGTGTGGTGAGACTCTACCTAACAAAAATTCATAGATTTAGGACCTGAAGCCTCCTCTAAAAGTCCAGTTCACTGTTTTCTTTCTCAGTATCAGAGCCACCACCCATTTTTCAGGTAAAAATGTTAAGACCCTTTATACATCTTATCCAAAAGCACATAGTTAATTAGGGGCCCAAGCAGGGCTAGAATCAGGATTTTTTCCACACCTGAATTCTCCAGGTGCCTGTGAATACCACTCTTGCTATCTCTTGTGCACGGGAACAGACTAACATTTTTGCTGATGGTTTTCCTCAAATGCTCCCTCCACAGACATGTATACTGAGCCCTAGTGAAGCTCTAGACACAAGAGGGCACTGCAGCCCTGCATGTTAGTACCTGCCTTTCTGGGCCTGCTGTGGGGTTGGTGCAGTATGGGTCACTTCCCAGAGTCTGCTGCCCGCTTCAGTGTGTAAATCACACCACCTGTCCTGAATCTGTCCACCACCCAGTGGGGGCCACAAACAGTCATCCAAACCAAGAAAGAGGTCTTTCTCCAGTGCTCACTATCTACCAGATACCAACTGTAGGTTAGGCAGGTGATGGGCTCTTGAGGGCCCTGCCCTCAAGTAGCCCAAGGTCTAGTGACATTAACCATTCGTGACACCCATCTAGGGAACAAGCAGGGGAAGGGAGCCAGCAAGAGCCTCAGCTGGGATGGGCTACATCACCCACATCATAGAGCTTACTCTCAAGAAGACAAACACCCTGAGCTGGAGAACAATAAAGGGCAGAATGTAGCAAATTACTTGAGAAAGACTATAAATGCTATAGGTAGCCAGGAAACAAAGCATTTGGTAACTGGTAAAAATGGGGAGGAAGAAGAGCAGGTGGACATTCACCAAGGAGGAAGCAACAGGAAGTGGCTTCCTTGTGCCTTGGCTGCCTTAGCTATGAAACTGAGATAATAGTACCTGCCTGTTAGGGTTGTGATAAACATTAACTTATTTGTTATTCACAAAGCCCTCGTAGCAGAACCTAGTGGTGGTGGAATGGATGATGTTATTGTTGATGATGATGATGACAGTGTTATTGATAACTATGATGATGGTGATCATTGGTGATGTGATTGTGATGGTGATGACGTTGATGATGATATTGATGACAATGGTTCTGCTATTCATTGTTAATGATGTTGTTGAGGATGATGACAATATTATGAATGATTATGATGGTGATAATGGTGATGATGATGGTGTTGCTTCTTATAATATTGCTGTTTTCCATCATTGATGATATTATTGATGATGATGATGATGATGCTGTTATTGATGATTATAATGATGGTGATAATGGCGATGTGATTGTGATAATGATGACATTGTTGATGATGGTGCTATTGATGACAGTGGTTCCATTATTCATTGTTAATGATGTTATTGTTGATGATACTGATGACAGTGCTATTGATGACTATGATGATGATGATGGTGTTGATGATGATGATGGTGTCGATGATGATATTACTGTTGTTGCCCTAGGTCTGACTCATACCTGAGAGGTGGGGCCTTCAACTATTGTCACCTTTTCCCTGTAATAGTGGAGAGTAGTTCTACCTCTTGTTTCTGATGACTGGTGATGAGAATGTACATAGAAGTCAGTTATTTTTTTTAAAGATTTTATTTATTTATGAGAGACAGAGAGAGAGAGAGAGGCAGAGACACAGGCAGAGGGAGAAGCAGGCTCCATGCAGGGAGCCCGACATGGGACTGGATCCCGGGTGTCCAAGATCAGGCCCTGGCCTGTCAGTTATTAATAGCTATTGCGCTTCTATTTTGTGCAAAAACTAGGCCAAAATGACCAAACTTTATCACAGACTACATCTGTAGATAAAGGATTTTTATTTACTTTCTGGGTATAAGAAGCAGTTGATTGTGGTCTTCATGGTTAGCAGAAGTGGATATTGAAGATCTGGGTCAGGATCTGAACTTTTGTATATGGCGTGGAAGGTGTGCACATCTTCATACTGATGGCAAGAGGGAGTCTGTCCTCAGAGCAGTCTGTCCTCACCCCAGATAGACCACCTCAACTGTTTCCGAATTGTAACAAAATGAAGAAACATGCAGATGATAAATATTACTTTGCCTGGGCAGCCAAATCCCCACACTACCCTCAGATCTTAAGCATAGCATCAAACTTCTGTCTCCCTTGAATTCCCAGTTGCTACTAAAGGCTGTATACATTATTAATAATTATTAATAACATCTTCCATCTATTTCACTCTTGCAATGACCAAGAACTGCAAAGAACATCTACTTCATTTAGTCCTTATAAAGGGCATAGCTGTCTACATTTTACATGTGAGGAGACCACGGCTCAGAAACTGGGGTCACGTGGTTTTACATGAGTGAGCTCAGACAAGATGAACACTATGCTTTTAACCAAAATAAAGTTTTATGTAGCCATTGCAAAAATGATCATCATTTGTGGACCTGGAAACAGAAGAGCCCCTTTTTTCTTTTATGTGATTTGGAGCCATTGTCTATATACAGTCACAGCAGGATTCTAAGGAGAGCACACTCAGCATAACTGCCACAGGGCACAAGTGCCCAGAGGGAGTTTGTTCTGATGGTGACCTGCATCTGTGCCTTGTCACTGGCCTTGGGGAATCTCAAAATTAAGCTAAGTAACATGGATATGAAAAAGTTTCTTTGGGGGAGGGGAAGGAGGGAATGCCTTATGCAAACAGGGTCAGTGTGTAGGGTATGCGGCTTTTCTGACAAGAAAGCAAGACCTACCTCTAGGTCCCTATTGTGCATTGAATTTCACCCCCGCCCTCCAAAAAATATACTGAAGTCCTAACCCCCAGTACTTTCGAATGTGACTTTTTTTGGCAATAGGATTGCTGTATATGTAATTAATTGAGATGAAGTCCTCCTGGAATAGGGTGGGCCCTTAATCCAATGACTGGTGTCCTTATAAGAAGAGAGAAAGAGACAGACACAGGAGACAGAAGATGCCATGTGACAGCAGAGGCAGGTAGTGCAATGCTGTGTCTGTAGACCAAGGAGCACCAGGGGCTGCTGGCCACCACCGGAAGTGGAAGGAACCTCCTGAGCAAGTCTCAGAGGGGGCCTCGCCCTGCTGACACCTAGGTCTGAGACTCCCAGCCTCCAGACTGTGAGGCAGTGAATTCTATTGTCCTAATCCCACAAGTTGGTGGAAATTTGTTATGGCAGCCGTGGGAAACCTATACAGTCCTCAAGTAGAGACTCCTCCAAACCCTTCCTCAACCATCAAAAATCCCACTCCAACTTATTACCTCAGAGCAGTGGTTCTCAAAGAATTGCGCACGGGCTCAGCTAGACCTGCACATTCACAGGTCCCATCACAAATCTGTGAATTAGAAACTGTGGGGTGGCACCTGCCAGACTCTGCCTTCTGGACCCTCCCCATGATCCTGGCACAGCTGGCATTGTTGGATAGGGAGTGTGTGAAAAGCCATCTCCTTGCTTCCAGGATGTGCTTCTCACACTCTTGGTAAGACTCTCCCCATCTCTGTAAAATCTTGTTTAAAGCAGTGGTTCATCTCGATGTCATTGGTGTCTCAAAATCCGTGAAAAATAGTCAAGCACAACGCCCCTCCACTACACCTGTGAATACTGTCTTGTTTAAAAAGCTGCAGCGGAGGTAAAAGCAATGCCTGGTGCCCTGTGATTTTAAAGAAGCTGTGTCCTGGCCAGGGGGAGTGTCATGAGCTCCTCGAAGCACACCATGTGACCTTCACAGATGCTCCCTGGGAAGGCTTACACCCCCTACACCCCCCACCCCACCCCCGGTTCACGTCTGAGGCGCCCACGTCAGCCGAGGCCCATCCTCCGGGCCTGCTCCTGCTGAGTTACTGAGGCCTTCATCTCTGCCCCTTCTGCTCGTCTTGCGGGAGGTCCCGAGGCTCTGCTGCTAAGATGTACCCCTTGCTTAGTGAGGGGACCCCCCGACCGAGGGAGGTAATGCATTCGGTTGGCTTGTTTCCTTCTGTCTCTTCTGGAAGTCTTTTCCTACGTAGCACGCCGATTCCCTCACCCCCGGTCCCAGCCCGCTTGGGGAACTGAGCCTTCAAATAAAAATAATGTGCAGCTGGGGGGCTGGTATTGCAGAGAGAACATCTGTTCGGTCACACTTTAACAACACAGCTACTAAAGCAGGAGAAAGTTAATTAAAAGTGTCACTCATGTGGCTGTTCAAATTACATTTTCTACTTCTTCTCCACAGAGCATTCACGGATGTGTTAGAAAGTATTTTGTTGTGGTGTTCTACATCATTAATTTTGTTTAAGTTACTCTAAATTGCTCACTGACATGACAAAGTCGAGGAAATTGGGGGGAAGAGATTTTATTTTTATAGTTTTTAAAAATAGAGTTTTAGTAACACACTGTGGGTCAGTGTGGACAACACACATTCATATGCATGCATGTGAGAACATACACACACACATGCACAGATACATGTGCATACATACAGGTGTGCACACTCCCACACATGCATACATGCATAGAGATGCACATGCATACATACAGGTGGGCACAGTCATGCACATGCAAGCTCATGCACAGACGTGCAGATTCACATACACACAAATGCACACACATGCGCTCATGTACATACACACAGATGCACATGCATGCATACAAGTGCATACAGATGCACATGCATACATGTAGATGTGCACGCACTCAAATGCATGCACACAATCCTCACATGCACACACACAAAATTCACTCTGTTTTTGTAAAAGTATCACTGCTCTTTCTCTTCTCTCCCCGGTGTTGTTGTTTTCTAGAACAATGATTACCCAAGTTCCAACATCTGTGTTCATTTCTTTTTCTCACTTCTTTTTCTGTCATTACCATCCCAAAGCAAAGAATGACTTTTATATTCAAAAATTCCCCAAGAGATCTTTCTGTTTTAATAAATGTGTTAACATTTATTAATGTTAACATTAAAAAAAACATAAAAAAACATATTAAACATTAAAAAAATGTTTAGTCAAAGGTGCTCCATTTGCTGGGAGCCTGATGTGCCATGCTCCTGAAAACCTTGCCCTCCAGGGCTTGGGGTTTAGCTTGCTGAAATGGTATATGCTCACAAAGACAATAATTCAAGGAGAAAGCAGTCAGTATAATAAAAGCAGTAAAATAATTATTAAATAATTCACAGGGGCATCTGGGTGGCTCAGTGGTTGAGCGTCTGTCTGCCTTTGGCCCAGGCCATGATCCTGGGATCCGGGGATCGAGTCCGGCATTGGGCTCCCTGCATGGAGCCTGCTTCTCCCTCTGCCTGTGTTTCTGCCTCTTTCTCTGTGTTTCTCTTATTCTCATGAATAATACATGAATAAATAACTAAAATCTTTAATAACAATAATAATTCACAAAATTGAGGACTTCTGGCTGGAGGATGTTGGGAATATTTTTAGACGAATAGAATGTTGGGGCAGAAGGAAGTTTAAAGATCCTCTAATCCCAGCATTTTATAATGGTTTTAAGCCACAGGGTCCTTTATTCAAAAGGAAGCTCACTTGGATGTCCAGCATGGAATTAGCAGTTCTCAAGAGGCTCTCAGGAACTCCCTTTGAAAACCTCAGATCCAGTTCTATTGCCTTATTTTGCAGATTAAATAAAAGTGGGGGCGAAAAGGTTAAGTCACAAGAAGAGTCCACTTGAAGGAAATAAAAACCAGTGGTAGCGAGAGCCTGTGTGTAAGTAACAGCATGGGAAGTGTGCTTGGCTTGCTCAACTCGACATTTTGGAAGTATCTCTGTGCAAAACACTTGTAACACCAGCCTGCCTCAGATACTGAATAGCTGTAAACTTATCCAATGAGAGGACAAGTGCTTGGAAGACTCTCAAATACCCCTTAGAATATGATCTTTCTGTGGCAGATGCCTAAGAAATCTAGAACCCTTTCCTTGCTAATAGGCTAGGCTATGGACAGTTGATGCAGCTGACAAACTTGCAATTCCTTCATTACAGAATTTAGCTCTAGATTATCTTTTTCACTTTCTAAAAACCAAAGCTAGTCTTTAAGACAGACAACTGGCAACTTTGGGGTCATTCAAAAGAATGTGCCAAGCCTCTGAACTGAGTCCACCCAGCTTCACAAGTTCCCAGGGGAAGCATCCAATCAATGAATTCTGTATCCATCATTTAACCAGAAAATATCAACTGGCCACTTACTGTGAATAAGACACTGTACATGTCCCTCCATGGGATATGAAGTTGTGTGTAAGAGAGTCTCCTAAGTGCCAAATATAGAAGACGAAATGAGACATAGGTATTCCGTTGGCGCTTGGATCAGAACGTAATCTGAGCTTTGGCTGAAACTCATCACAGGACCTCTGGAATCACAATGAGATGACAAGCATTGTCAATCAGTCTGAGAGACCTGGTGGTACCCAGAGCTGCCGTGGGGATCCTGGCTCAGCTAAGCTGGGCACAAATGCAACAGCCCCTGTACACTGCCTCATGTTTCCCATAGTTTGGCTACTCTGGCAAAACTAACAAAGCTGAGCTCCTTCCTTCGTACTTGGTAGTCTGTGAATTATGCCAAACCTCTCAAACCTTCACCCAAGCTTCATGCCCACAGGGCATATAAAGGATGCTATGTCTTCAACACAGGTGATCCCTGAAACCTGAAGCTGTCTGACTCAACCACCCTGAGACACTAGCTGAATTTCGAGCCCTTGTGTCAGACACCAGCCCTGAGTGTCACTCCGTCTCCAGAGCAAGAGTTTACACATGACCGTGAAAAGTTAACATGACATGTTTCACCGTCGTTTGCGAGTTGATTTCTGTGAACCCCACTGAGCAATGCCACGTAGGCTTCAGCATGGAAGTGTGATCTCTTCCGAGGTCCCAGGACACACAAAATTCAGCTGAAGCAAAACCCAATGCTGTGGGGCATGGCAGGCAGGCCCTTGAACACCAGGTTTGCCATGTGAGCGATGGCAAGCTTTCAAAATCAAGCGGCAGCAAAATCTGTGTGCAGCATGGAAGTGCTTCTTGAGGACAAATATTTTGACATTTTAATCATCTGCGGTGGCGCTGGGAGTTTGGCCAGCCCCCCATTTGTCAGTACGATGGTGTCACCTCAGTGCATGAACTCTGTGTGTCGGGCTTGCACAATGCGTGAGCTGGCAGAGAAAGAGATGCGGATTTCGGGCCCCCTCCTGCCAGAGCCTTCCTCTCAGTCACCCTGCTGGCGGCTGTTCTCCAAGGCCACCAACGAGAGCTCACGAGAGGCGCGGGGAGGTGGCGGCGCTGCCCCAGCCCTATTGTCCGCACGCCATGGGTTTAGCCCTGCTTGGAAATTATCTGTCACATAAACATCCTCCGAAGAGGTAGAGGAGAGGGATGAAGACCAGCACGGTCTCTGTGAATTTTTCCACTTGTTCTGATGACTTTTTCCTTTTCCAGTGTTGTGTCCTTTTTAATTACTTTGTTTCAATCTGCGAGCGTCTCCTTTGCCCCACCTGGGCGAGCAGGTGTAAATTAACATTCTGACGGGAATGGCCCTGAAAACCAGAAACACAAACCTGGAGATGGTTCTGGTTGCAAGTCTGTGCTGCGTGATTCACATCTTTACCTTTTGTAACTTGAATGTTCTACCTCTGGCTGCACGCACAGTATATAATCAAAACTACCATCCGTGTTGCTTGCGAATTCCCTTGCTTTGATTTATTTATTTCCCCTTAGGAACAATCTACATTTGGGAGTCATGTATCTAACTTAAGCCACAATGGTCTCTGTCCCTCCCCGAAGTTTCTTAAGAGCCCATTGTTGTTTTTGTGGCAGTTGTGTCTTTGTGAGCAAAGGCTGAACGAATAGAACTAGCCTCCCCTGGCTGCGAGCACACGGCCCTGCACCTAGCTTTGAAGATCAGCACTCTTGGGGCTTGTCCCAAGGGCCTGCCAGGCAAGACACGGCTTACCTACCAAGGACTTCAGAAATATCAGGACAGGACAAAGAGAACCATCATAAATGTGTCTGTGTACATACACACATGCCCCGTGCGCAGGCGTGAGCATCTGGCAACAGGCATGCAATAGACACGCACGTACAGATGTGGATATTGACTATTTCCCCCAGGCACAGAGAGGAATTTTTTTTTAATTTATTTATGATAGTCACACAGAGAGAGAGAGAGAGAGAGAGGCAGAGACACAGGCAGAGGGAGAAGCAGGCTCCATGCACCGGGAGCCCGACGTGGGATTCGATCCCGGGTCTCCAGATCGCGCCCTGGGCCAAAGGCAGGCGCCAAACCACTACGCCACCCAGGGATCCCCCAGAGAGGAATTTATGGTGAAATCTAACTGTATGGTTTCAAAAGTAGGTCCTGTGTCCCCATACGAGACAGAACTGGCCAGACCCCGGAAGGGTTGGCTGAGAAGGAGCAGAGAAGTGATCCTCACTCTCCTCTACCCTCCTTGGCTTCCACTTCAGGTTGGAGATATACTTTCCTTCATGGGTCTGATTCCCCCTCTGCTAACTGTCCCTGTCTGCACGTCAGAGGGAGGCTCCTGTCTGTAGTTCCCACCTCGAGAACAGGGCATGCCAGCCTCACAGAGTGCCAGGAAACTGAGGCAGTGTCTCTCCAGCACTCCGCACAGTGCCCGGCTGATAGGAGGGCCACAAGTGCTGGCAGCTGCCTCCATTACTCTTGCTAAGAGCAGACCTTGACAAGCCTGTCTTCTGCACATGAGACCCAGAAAGGAAGAGTTGCAGGTGCACAGCTGGAACCACGAAGTGACCGGGGGCACAGCTGTGCCCAGAGCAGGCTTCCCGAACATGTCCCTACACGTGGGAGTCAGCTTGCCAACCTGTGAACCACGCGCCTCCTGGTGCTCGTGCTTCCTGTGCAGCATCAAAGCACATTTTGGAGCGTATCTGTCTTATGTGTGTATACTGGACTCTGAGTCCCTGACGGCAAGTACTTTGTCTATCCCTGACTATTTCCCCCAGACCTGGCAGCATGCCCCGCACGTGGTGGCACCCCTATATATGTTTGCTGAATTGAGTTACATGCAGAGTTAAGAGACCATGAACAGGAGTGGTCAGAAGCATAGCAGTTGAGCAGAGTCCTCTAAGGTTCTGGTTGCCTGTAAAGCAGAGAGCTAAGACTTTCCAGATTTCTTCACCCGGCCTGTGTGCAGATAACAGAGAGACAGTGCCTTCCAGGCAGCAGTGACTACATAGCCAGAGCTTCATATTGCACAAAGCAACTCATTTAATCAGTGAGCTGCTGGCTGGATGTGCATTAGATTTTTCAGAAGAAGAGGAAAGAAAATGTGTGTAAAATTTCAGTGAAACCCTTCTTAAGGTTCATTAGTAAAACCATTCTTGTTTAAAATGGGCTGAAGGATGGCACCTGGGTGGCTCAGAAGTTGAGCGTCTGCCTTCAGCTCAGAACGTGATCCTGGGGTCCTGGGATCGAGTCCCACATTGGGCTCCCCACAGGGAGCCTGCTTCTCCCTCTGCCTGTGTCTCTGCCTCTCTCTGTGTGTCTCTCCTGATTAAATATATAAAATCAATCAATCAATCAATAAAATGAATGGGTGTAAGGATCTCCCTTTTACCTATAATCACTCCCAAAATCATGCATATGCTGTGTTTTTGGCATGTCCCTTCTTTTCTAAAAGAAATATTAGGTAAACACTAACCCAGGCCTAATCAAAATACATAAAGTCTAAATATTTTATTCCAAATTGAGAATCTCCTACTTTTCTTTATTTCTTATGAGAAATTTCTTTGTAATGTAGGTGTTTTCCTAAATTATCTGCCAATTTTCAGGAGCCTCACCATCACAGAAATTTGAAAACCATTTGGGTCATCTTAAAACGCACATAGAGCAGTGTTTCTGGACCACCGGGCCAGGGGAGCCAGCATGATGGCAGTTGGAGGAAGAGAGCCCGGCTCCTGGGTCACAGATGGCTGCCGGCACAGGGCCACCTGGTTCCCAGGAGAGGGGCTGACCTTCGGATGGGATCTGGAAGGTTGGAGGGGATTAGTTTAGAATCAATAGGTTTAAATTATACATAGGGGCTGCTCTTTAACTTCTGTGTTCTCCTGACATATAATTTTTCTCTGTTTTGTTTCTGTTGGGCTATCCTAAAGAATATTCGATATTACAGTAGTGGTGCCTGTGGCATGACTGTGATGTGGCTCTCGAGGAGGAGAACACAGTGCAGACCCAGTAGATGGAGACAGCTACCCTTGGCACTTAGAGAAAAGGTGGGGTGGGGGGGGTGGCTAAGTACCCACAGAGGGACGAGGACCTGAATTATAAAACACAGGGATGCAGCATGGTCTTAAGAGAGCCTTCCGTAGCTGATTTAAATTTGCTGCCTTGATCTGTCATGGCCAAGTATGTGCTTACCAGGTCTTTGTTCATCAGCCGTTAATCCACTCAGCAAACATGCTGTATATGGTGCTGACACCCAAATTCTGAATAGGCATAGGGGGTGGGGGGGAGACACAGATTGCCAGCCCAAGGATTTCAGGGAGAGTGTATGTGTGCCTGTCTGTCTGTCTGTCCACTGTTTGTCGGGGGTGTGGTGGGAGCCTGGTGGGAGCAGTTGCATTTTTTTACAATTACAGTTCAGTATGACAGCTGCTACCGTTGGTGCTAAGGGCACTTTTCTGAGTGACTTTTCGAAAGAACACCGGAGAAGCATCTGCAGCGACTTGGTAAAGAGCTGAACTCTTAAATGGCATAGGGACGAGCGACAGTGCAACTGCAGCAGACGAAGGGCAGGAAAGGGTGGATTGCAGGCGCTCACAATCACACCCACATAGTCACACGTGCACAGTCACACCCACATGCACACACAGTCACACACGCACACAGTCTGAGCCATACACACACAATCACACACACACTCACACTCATGCAATCACCACACACAGTCACGCACATACACAGTCACACACACACACACACACACAGTCACACACACAATCACCAGTCACACATGCACACAATTACAGCCAATCACACCTACACACATAATCACACCCACATAGTCACAGGCACACAGTCATACACAATCACAGTCACACTCACACATAGACACACAACACAGCCACGCCCACAGTCACAATCACTGTCATACACACATAATCACACCCACATGCACAAAATGAAAATGTCAAATAAGCATGAAAAGATATCCCACTTCACTCAAAATTCAAAAATTTTTTTTTAAAAGATATTTTCTTTTTTTTTTTTTTTAAATATTTTATTTATTTATGACAGATACAGAGAGAGAGAGAGGCAGAGACACAGGCAGAGGGAGAAGCAGGCTCCATGCACCGGGAGCCCGATGTGGGATTCGATCCCGGGTCTCCAGGATCACGCCCTGGGGCAAAGGCAGGCGCCAAACCGCTGCGCCACCCAGGGATCCCTCAAAATTTTTAATTAAATAAATACCACGATAGAGTAACTGCCCGTCGGAGTGGACAAAAACAAATATTTTTCTAAGTTCTAATATAGGACTCCCCCCCTTACACCATAAGTTAGAAAGCACAGAGACAGTATGTACGGGTGCTAGAGGGGGTGGACTGCTGTTCCCAGTGTCTCACATACACCCCACCCCTTGGAGACCCTCTCACCACCATGTGACCCTCAGCTCCCCCTCATGGAAGCTCCCCTCAACTCTGCTGGCGGAAGGCACGAGAGCCAGCATAAACCACAGCCGGGCCTGGACGTTTTAGGGGCCCCCCTGCATCTCCCTTGCTCAGTTCCTTTTTGGGGTGAGCCAGTATGTTCCAGACGAGGGCGGCAGCTCCAGCCTGGATCCCAGAACTAGGACGCCACATAGCCAAGAACCCAGTAGGACTGCAGCTGACACGCTCACCAGGATGTAACATTAGCAAGAAATAAACTTCCATTGTTTTTAAGCACTGAATGCAGGGGTTTTGTGTTTGAAACCTCAAGCACGTCTAGTGAAAGCTGACCATGAGACCTCTTAACAAAGCAACTGCATTGCTGGGAACTCACTTAACTGGCAGACACAGTCTTAGCTGAGTGCAAAGACTTGAGTAAGAGGGTTTTCTGCAAAAAAAAAAAGGGGGGGGTTCTGCAATATCACTTATTTATGGTAACAAAAAGGAAAGGAAAACAGCCTAAACTTCCATCAGTGGAGAGGGCACCAAATAAATGATAATTTGTCCACATAAGAATATTATACATCTGGTAAAAATAGTTTCACAGCTTTTTAAAATTACTTATATAATTGTATATTACAGCATTTACCATTCTGCGATTTTGTATTTTCATGCAGCATGATAGTTTACAGTTCTGTCCACATCAATAGGTGTGTATTTGCTCACTCGTGTGCCTTGTGATCTTATCTTCTCTGTGGGGAAGGCACTGCATCAGCCTGCCCCCTCCTGCTCACAGCAAGCCGGCCACTGTTGCTCATAGTTGCTGCTCAGAACAGTCTACAAGTGTGCCTCCTCGTGTGCGTGCGTGGGCCTCTCTCTGCAGCGTTCCAGGCCTGGAGCTGTCGGGCCATGCAGCAGCATCGTCAATCAGAGCTGCGCCGACTCATGCCCCAAACACTTGCTACCTCACACGCTGCCATACGGCTCCATCCCTGGCTGCTGTATTACACCGTATGTGGCATAGACAGGATTATGAATGTGTACCCTGTAGCAGAATTACCTTTTAAATGTGCAAGGAGGTACCAAGGACTACCTTTAAAGTAAAAGTTGCCTCTGGGAAGGGAGCAGGCTCTGATCAGGAAAGGATGGGCAGGTGCCCTCAAGTCTGTGGTTTATATTTCATTTTTTTTTTTAAAGGGATCCCTGGGTGGCTCAGCGGTTGAGCACCTGCCCCTGGCTCAGGGCGTGATCCTGCAGTCTCAGGATCGACTCCCACGTCAGGCTCCCTGCATGGAGCCTGCTTCTCCCTCTGCCTAACATCTCTGCATTTCTCTCTCTCTCTCTCTCTCTCTCTTTGGGGGGGGGGGGCATATAAATAAGTTTAATTACCTACTACACCATTCAGATGGAAATGTAGGGTAAATGGATAGAAACAAAGGTCACAAACTTAGGAGACAGGCAGGCATTTTTAGACAACTTTAGGTTTACACATTCACCAGACTGAACTAATTCTTAACATTTAAAATAAAACTTTAAAACATTTTTACCACAATAAACAAAACAATGTATTAAAATTGACTTCCAGAAATGACCCAATTACTTTGTAAACATGATTTAATTTTCTTCACATTTCTTTAAATGTCAAGTTTTCTCTGGCAAATTTATTCAAAATACTAAATTTTCATTTTAGAACTTATTTTACATTGCAGAGTGCCCTAAATTGACATTCATCAAGACACCCTTCTCTAAGCCCTAATGGTTTCTACCTTCCTTTTAAGATGTATTAAGTAAACTTGTCATTCTCAAAAATATTCCGGAGAAAAAATTATGAATTAAACACTCATAAATTCTTCATTTCTGTTATAGTGTAGCAATTTATCATCTAACCCACAGTGGTCTATCAACTGAGTAAGGCTGAGTTTCTTGTTTTCCTCAGACATAGCTCACTGCAACTCATAAAGCAACAGCTGGCTACAGCTTCTCCACTTCTGTATTCACAACTGTAACTGAGACAGATCATTCTTTGATCTATACATTTTGACCAGTGTTAGCCTCCAAAGAAGATCTTTTTCTCAATCTGCTTCACCAATTTTGCTCTTTCTTCACTTAATCCTTGTTTGGAAAGATCCTCATTCACAAAGTCACTCTGGAGATCACTGCGTAACTCAGTATCAAGAGATTTAGATTCACAAGCACTAATACTCTTGAAGGTATTTTTCAAACATGTTCTTTCTTTCAATTGACTATGTGTTTAAAATTTTCTTGAAATTCTTAACAGTTTTCCTCTATTGAAGGTTCCTCAGGAAAAGTCTGATCGTTTTCTTCATTCTCTACTTTAACACATTTTACCGCACTATAACAGGAATTAAATGAAAATCTAGTTTTCCTTAATTGTTCTGTAAGTGTTGCACTCATTGGTTGTTTTCTTGAACTACTTGGACAGGGAGATGGTAGACTGGCACAGGCCCGTGCAGTGCTAGGTGAAATCACGGCTGGGTCGGATGGGCTTTCCATCTTGAAAATGAAATCTTGGTTTACTTCTTGAACCCTATAAAGCTGTGTGACTAGAACCAATGACCACTGAGTCCTAAGGAACAAGGAACAGGAGCACAGATAAATGTACGCCCGTCTGTGTCATTTAAGCAGCGAACTGACCCTTCCTCCACCATCTCCCAGAGTGCTGAAAACACCTCTCTCTGTGTATCTTTCATGAATAAATAAATAAAATCTTTTAAAAAACAAAAAAATTTTTAAAAAGTAAATAATTTTTTAAAAAACGGGGGTTGGTGGGATGCCTGGGTGGCTCAGCGGTTTAGCTCCTGCCTTCGGCCAGGGCATGATCCTGGAGTTCTGGGATCGAGTCCCACATCGGGCTCCCTGCAGGGAGCCTGCTTCTCCCTCTGCCTGTGTCTCTGCCTCTGTGTGTGTGTGTGTGTGTGTATGTGTGTGTGTGTATGTCTCATGAATAAATAAACAAAATCTTTAAAAACAAAACAAAACAAAAAACTAAGGCAACAGGGTGCAACCTTAAGATTTGCTAAAGCTTCCAATTTACATGCAAGTGTTTTTACGTTATTTGAATCTATTCACTTAAAACATCTACTTACCTGTAAATACGACCATGTACACATGGAGAAGCAGCGTAAGACATTTCAGACACATTTAGGTTGCTTCTGGGAAGCGAGAGTCAGAAGGGTGTTGCATGTGTAACTTTCTTCCTTTCGTTAGTGTTTGCATTTTTTTTTTTTAGAGACATATCAAGTTCATGAATTAAAAATTGAGGAGGGATGAGTTTCGAGTGTATGGATGAGATGAAAGAGTTCAAACTCTCAGAACCTGTGTTTTCTCATCTGTAAAATATGGTTAGAAGCATCTACTTTGTAGGGCTGCTGTAAGGGTTATGATTTATTCATATTAAACATCTTGCAGAGCACCTTTACATAGTAGGCACTAAATAAATAATAATTGTTTACATTATTAATAAAAATGTAGAATACGCTCTGTTTGCAAATTTACTCACCCTGAAATGTACAGTGAAAATAGATGCAATTTCTTTATTTCTCAATAAGTGATCTGTTCTTCCACATGAGCTCCCCACGGGGGTAAATGGATCTTCGAGCCAGGAAACTTAGTTTGATTCAATAATTTAAACCCACAGCCATGGTTTAAATCCTTTCAGTAACTGCTGTCTCTTTACATTTAAACACCTAGACTCTCAGATCACTGCTGCCCAGCTGCCCTCTCCCCACCTAGGGGATACACAGTCAGATTTAGCAAATGAAAATGCAAGACATCCAATTACATTCAATTCCAGGTAAACAACAAATAATTTTTTTTAAGTGCTAAGTCCCAAATACTGCACAGGACACATTTTTTTTATTTATTTATGATAGTCACACAGAGAGAGAGAGAGAGGCAGAGACACAGGCCGAGGGAGAAGCAGGCTCCATGCACCGGGAGCCCGATGTGGGATTCGATCCCGGGTCTCCAGGATCACGCCCTGGGCCAAAGGCAGGCGCCAAACCGCTGCGCCACCCAGGGATCCCAGGACACATTTATACTAAAAAATAAAACCAACGAACCAACACTATGATCTTTATCTGAAATTTGAATGTAACTGAACATCCTGCATTTGATTTGGGGGATCCTATCTAGTGGGAAGATGGTGCAGGGGGAACAAGGGCCTCTGGGCCTCCTGGACTTTGGATGTGCACTGGGCAGTTTCTGGGTGCATTCCCCGGGCAGTGGACAGGTTTGAGGTCTGTGGCTGGTGTGACCCACAGTCTGTCTCAGCTTAGTCGGGGCCTGCCTGAGCCAGCCCCATGTTGCTCCTCAATGGTGCTGAGGACCCTTTTGTCTTCCTGGCACATCCTCTTTGGGCCCTGGGCTGGGACCTGCACTCTGCAGCCACTGTGGCAGGGTCTCTTGGCCCTGAGTGTAGTGGGATCTATGGCAGGGTCCCTGGCTCTCAGTTGAACCGCTTGTCCTATGGCCCCAGAGAAGCACACAGGACTTATGATGATCCCAGGGCAGCTAAACACCAGCCATCCCTCTCCTCAGACAGGACATGTCCTGTAGCTCAGGTGTGGCTGCTCCAGTGAGCTCATAGCGTCCCAGGGTCCCCAGCCTGAAGCAGGGAGTGGGCAACACCCTGGTCACAGTGTCCCCGCTGTGGACTTATCTCCCCCTGCCCACCTGCCTCCTCTCTGCCTCCATTGTTGCCAGTCCCCCAGGGCCAAGGGGCAGCCCCTCTGCTCCCCGCTAGATGCTCGGTGATCACCACTCAGCACTCACTCCATGAATGTGTAATCAAGCAGCAACTCTATTACAAACACCATCCAGATGCTAGAAATAATGGCAGGAAGACCTCTCTTCTGGAGCTTACACTCTGATGCAGTTGAAGATGAGGAGCAAATACTGAAAATCCAAGTCACAAGGTCCCCGGAATGTGGCAGTGAGCTCTGTAAAGGGGAAAAGGAGTGGGGTGGGGAGGGGCTGGTAGCATGGTGGGGTCCGGCTAGGAGCTCTTTCCCGGGGGCTGGTTGGAGGAGGCGTTTCAGTAGAGACCTGAATGAAGAAAAACAACACCATGCCAGTGTCGGGGGCAGAGGGAGCGGAAGGTGCCCTTCAGCACCTGCAGAAGTCTCGCTGACTGCAACAGGCTGCATTCGCAAAGCGGGCAGAGGGGAGGTCAGAGA
This sequence comes from Canis aureus, assembly GCF_053574225.1. Classification (NCBI taxonomy): domain Eukaryota; kingdom Metazoa; phylum Chordata; class Mammalia; order Carnivora; family Canidae; genus Canis; species Canis aureus. The sequence continues at coordinate 48,743,827 of NC_135625.1, read as the reverse complement.
GGTCACCTGCCTCAGAGTATACTTCCAAAATGATACAAAAAATAACATGGAAAGCCCCTTTGGCTTTCTGGACTCTTGCTGGTGAGAATGAGGACATCGACCGACTGCAACCAGGGAGGGAGGGCCAGTCTGCCCGGAGCTGTACCTTCCCTCACACCTCCTGGCCTTGGACCCCCCGATGGCCTCCGATCCAGGAGCCGCAATCTGGCCTGACCTTGGAGGGACACGAAAACATGGACAAACGTTTGCAAAATGACCCTGCTAGGCTAGTAAGTGTTCACAAAATGTTACAGGAGGCCCGCAGAGGGGACGACCTCTCTGGGCAGAACCAAGTGCGGGACTGGGCCACTTGAGCCACTCACTCGAACTCGATGCACTGCATGGGATCGGTGTCAGCACGGGGACTGTAGAGTGACGGGGCAGGTGGACCATGGAAGGCTCAGCGGGATGCCGTCTGTGGTACTTCAGCAGTGGGGATGTGGGGAGTTCAAACCGGTTTCAGGGCTAGATAGACAGCCTGCAACAACCCGCGGGGCCAGTCTGGGTCCTGGGTCCACAAGTGTGCAAGCCATAAGGAAGGCTTGGACTCTGCTGTGTTTCAACAGCACTAACGGAACTCTTTCTTTTCTTCTCTGGCTTCTCCTCTCTGCCCACCCAGGTCCTGGCGTCCCCACGGTGACCGTGCACAACACAACGGATAAGAAAAGTAAGTGCCTTTGCTCTTTTCTGAAATCTTCCCGTCCCATGGGAGAAAGGAAGCCAAAGCTCTGTGAGGGAATCCGGCCTGCTTATTCCTATTTGGAGACTCAGAGATGGTGATGTCCCAGCGGCTCCCCTATGATCGCCGGTATCCATCAGTGTGATGGGCCCTCAGAGGCCAGCCGGATGCCCCGGCCCCACAGGTGCTGAGGCCCGGAGGCCACTGCGGCTGGACAGGGCCCCATCTGCGGCCTGAGCAGAGCCCACGGCCTTGGCTGCGCAGCCTGGCTCTCCCCTGGGGGGCCAAGTCTCAGGCACCCCGTGGGTGGGGGACCCCTTCATGGCACAAAGGGCTTCCCGTCCATGCCACTGCAGGGGTGAAACTCTCCAGAGTCTCTTGAGGACCTCCCAGCATATTTGTGCTTGAAGGGACCCCATGCAAGTTGACACGCATCCTCGTGTATGTAGGCGGAGGATCAGAAATGACGTGTCTGGTCCCAGGCAGACTCTCAGGAAAGCTGAGAATAAAGAGAACGTGCCCTCTGTCTCTCCATTCCTTGGTCCTGTCCCCGAGGAACCCTCTCAACCCCCTACTACTTCCCACTAGGGTACCACATGCCCTGCCAGGACCCTGCTCTGTATCATGCCTCCAAACAAAAAGTCAGACCTCAGACTTTTTGGCAGGAGTGACTCTGCACATCCCTCCATTATAAAGGCAGCCAAGTGTCAGAGACTCTGGTTCCTGTCCCAGTGGTGGGGCTTCAAGTGCAGCGGTCATGGGGCAAAGTGTGGAAGACAGGGTCTCCACTGTTCTGGTTAAAAAGAGGCCAAAAGGTTCAAAAATACATAAAACAGACTGATTTAGGGAGACAGTATTTAGAGAATAATCCTAAATGATGACGATATTTCACAAAACTTATCAAATAATCACTAGAAATTCAAAAGTCAAAGATAACACCGGGAATCGATTTTAAAAATCACTTAAAATGCAAAAGTCCAAAAAAGGGGTGTGAGATGGATACAAAACCCACTCTAAACACTCGCATGGCCATTGATGGGGAGGATGCCAGGAGCAGGCTGCGTCGGCCTTCCTGGAGTCCTCCTGGGGAGGGGGTTCTCTGGGTGCAGAGGTGCCCAGCCCAGGCCTCATCTCCAACACAAGTGGGGAGCTTTGTAGGAGCCTGAGAGGTTTGGGGGTCTGGCCACGTGTCCAGTAGGCACAGGGTGTGTGACATGCGACTGTCTGGGCATCCTCCCTCCTGGCCACAGGCTGCCAACACTTGTGGGCCAAAAGGCTTGGAGCATCGTGGGGAGTCTGCCCGAGGGATCGGCCAGGACGCCCACCACAAGGCAGGTATCCACAGACACAGCCCAGCATGCCGGCACTCTCTGAAAAAGTGTTCATGCTGGAATCTCTTTAGCAGTGATTTTCACTGTGAAACATGGAACTATTTTGCCAAGCCTCAACTGGAGCATCTCTTTTCCTGAAGAAAACAGATACTATTCACTTAGAGGATTTGTTAAAACATAAGAGAACATAGATCGTGGTGTAGATAGACAATGGGATTTTACTCAGCCATTCCAAAAGAATGAAATCTTGCTGTTTGCAACCACGTGGATGGAACTAGAGGCTATTATGCTGAGAAAAATAAGTCAATCAGAGAAAGACAATTATTATATGATTTTACTCATGTGGGATTAAAGAAAAAAACCAGGATCATAGGGGAAGGGAGGGAAAAATAAAATAAGATGAAATCAGAGAGGGAGACAAACCATCAGAGACTCTTAACTCTGGGAACAAACTGAGGGTCACTGGATGGGGGACGGGGTCACTGGGTGATGGACATGGCAGAGGGCATGTGATGGGATGAGCACTGGGTGTGATGTCAGATTGATGAGTCCCTGACCTCTAGCTCTGAAACTAAAAAGAAAAAAAAAACCAAGAGTATATAGATAATTTCCTGATATTTTATGAACTTTTTCCCTTCTTAAAAATCTGAATGGGATGTGTGGGCAGCAGCATTGTGTACCTGTCAGTGTCCTGCTCTAGACACTGCCGTGTCACAGAGGGTGTCATTGTGGGGGAAAGCTGGGTGTGGGGTGCATGGAACTCTAGGCCTATTTTTGAAACTTCCTGGGAATTTAAAATTTATTTCAAAATAAAAAAACCTTTAAAAAAAAATCTCTAGTAAAAACACAAAACTAGCTCTAGATGATTCCCCCCTGCCCCCCACCCTTTTCTAAGAAAGTAGGTTTGGGTCTTCTTAAGAAAGCCGTGCACTTAAACACTGTCCCTCGCTTCTTTGGAGGATGCCGTTAGGATTTCTTCCGAGTCGGGTGATGATGCAGTGCCTGTTTCTGAGGAGGCTTTGTGGCTCACAGCTGTGCTCAGGCCGGGATGCGATCACACCCCCGGGGCTCCCGAGGCCAGGAGCCTGAGCCCAGGCACAGAGTCCACATCACGGCTTTTCCTCGGGCTCCCGTGGGGATGAAGACAAAGCAGGTTTATGTCTTAGATGCAGAACAACATCAATAAGACATTTTGTTTGTTCTGTTTATAAACTGGGGCAACGTGTGTGTGGGTCCCCTGATCTGAAAGAGGGTCTGGGTACGACCGCGCCATGCGCCTCCCGCGGGCAACACAGGAGAGCTCTCTGTCTGGGCTGTTTCCCCTGATTCTGCAGGGAAACCAGACGACCCCCTTCTTCCCGCCGGGTTGGGGGATTAGCAGCACAAAAACCACCCCACCCGCTCAGTCCTGAGACACCAGCGGCTGTAGTTGTCATTGGGGAGCCCCCTGACAAACCAGGCGTTTGCAGACACATTTCACTGTTTGGGGTTCAAGAGCCACAGTCGTAGGGGATTCCCAGGGGAGGGGAGCCCCATGGAACAAGGAACAGAAGTGCGCAGTTGGCACGTCGTGGGACATTCCGGTCTGACCATGACCCCGAAGGTGACCCCTTGTGCTCCATTCATCTCAGTGAAGTGCTGATAACCGGGAACTGGCCGACGTCTATACTGCGTGGCGACGCATGGCCTTCTTTCCTACCACACGTGTTTCACAAGCCTGCTCATGTGTGCCGTCGCGTTTGAGCCCCGGCCCTCCTGCTGACTCATTCGCTCTCTGGGGAGATTTCACCCCTACTTCCCAGTTGCTGCATCTCTAGTTCTTACTGTGGCACAGAGTTTTCCGGAATACTGACGTAAGGCAGCACGCTAGACGCAGAACAATCCTGCAGCTGAGCTGCTGGTGGTGCCCAGCACCCAAGAGGAGAAGAGGCCTGTGTCGGGGTCTGATTTACATCCAAACACGATAGTGCGAGGGGAAACAGGGAGGCCTCCCCCCTACCCCCCGCAACGGTCCCTGCGGGGCCATCCTGCCTCTGCGTCCCTGTGCATCCAGACATCACACTGCACAGAGGCTCCCCCTGAAGTGTGACAATCTCGTGTGTCTGCAAGGTCCCGGCCGCACACTGGAACACCCTGACAACAGTTGCCCTCTGCACGTTCCCGGTCTGCCCCGACGGCTCTGCGGTCGTCAGGCCCTCCCGGCTGCCCCAACGCTTGTCCTCTTGTCACTTCCACCCTCGAGGGGAGTCGTGATGCAAAATGGCCATGGGCCTGCTCTGCAATGGAAAGACAGAGGGTAAAGCTCCGGGGGGCCCTGGTGACTGAGACAGCCCACGCAGGCTGGCTTCCTGTGAGGGCCGGCCACACAGCCCAACTCATTGCATCCCTCTTGCTGGTCACAGCTGGCTGCACAGTATCCCAGGAAACGGCTTCGATCCCAGCTCCTTGCCTTTCAGATGAACTCGGGGATCCGTTGCCACTTGGTGACCGCTGCTGGGAGTGCCACCACTGGAATCTGAGGAGCTCCATGTATGGCCCCCAGGGCAGCCCCCCACGGAAGGGTGATCTGTCACCACTCTGGAGCCTGCAAGTTCAAGATCGAAGTGTTGGCAGGGTGGGGGCTGTGCTCCGGTCCCACCCCCCATAACCCCCCCAACACCCTACCCCCCACTTCTGGTGGCTACTGGAACTGTGGGCATCCTCGGTGTGTACAAGCATCACTGTTCCTCTTCCCACGGCCTCCCCATGTGCGTCTCTGAGCCCAAACTTTCCCTTTTTATAAGGACACCACTCATACTGGATTAGGGCCCCTCATGGCCTTAGCTAAACGTGTTTCTTCTGCAAAAACCCTAACTCCAAATACAGTCGCCGTCACAGGTCCTGGGTGTGGGGATGTCAGCATCCTTGGGGGACATGGTTCGACCCACAGCACAGCAAAACAAGGGTCTATGATTCACTCACACAAAGTCCAGGTCATGAGATTCTGGGAGTGAGCTGGGGATGCAATTTCCTTCTAGACCATGGCCCATCACCTTCACATCTGCTTCTGGCTGTGTGGACAGGAAGAAAGAAAAAGAAGATTCTGTGGGATTTTTTTGTACTAAGGCCTTGCAGTGGTATGCGTTGTTTCCACTGGTCAGAATTCCCTCGTGGGGACCCACCTAGATGCAGGAGAAGCCGTGAAGGAAGGGACAGACCGGTGAGTGCCAGGCGTCACTGTCACAGGGAGAAGGAGGGTCTAGGATGCAACTGGCTGCCTTTGCTAAGTCCCTGAGAGGAGTGACTAAGTGCTTCATTATTGGCCATTTTGTAGAAGTCACTCTGCAGAAGCAAGCCTGTCACATCGTCCCCTGTACCAGCCCATGGTGGTGCTCTGCACAGGCCCCAGGCTGAAGACAGGTATGCTCGGTGCCAGAGGGGTCCCTATGAGGAGGGGGCAGGACCCGCCTGCCAGGGAGGGTCCTCTGACTATGGCCGGGAGCACCAGCGCCCAGCCTGATGGTGCAGGAATGCAGGAGGAGAGGTGTCATGGCACGGACCCCACGGAGGGGAGCACCGAGGAGAGACATGTGCTTATGGGGGCACAACCCTGGGGACCTGCCCCTACACCCCGAGAGCCCAGAATCTGCTGAAGGCACAGAGGACAGAAACGTCAAAACAGACCTAAACAGGGGGGAGAAGCCTTGGAGGCCTGTATTGGTTAGTGCCTGGCGTGGGCAGTGATATGAGTTCTAGATCTTTCTCAGACCGAGAGTCAAGGTTGGAAAGGCCTAAAGGGACTTGTGAGCCTTCATCTAATGCTCCGAGACAGTCAGTTGCCCACTTTCAAATTTTGTAGAGATTTGAGATTTGGGTTATTTTTGTGATTTTTTTTTTTTTAAATTCCTCATGTTCCCAACTCTGCTGTAGGAATTCCCAGATTACAAGTGACCCCTGTTTGGAGGGGTAGGAAGGACGCGGGGGCTGAGCAGTGGTTCTTTTAACTCACTGGGTGTCAGGCTGCCGTGCATGTGAGGGCTCTTCTCAGGAAAGGAAGGAAGCCTGTCTTGTTCTGGGAATCTGAGATATGGATTTTAAAAAGGATGTTACGTAACAGCCAATGGAACCTTTTCGTTTTCAAGGCTGGAAGTGGGAGACCCTAGGAGGTGCGGGTCTCAGGCGAGGCACAGAGCTCCCGGGAGGAATCTTCCTCCCGCCCAGAGTGGGCTCATCTTTGAGGATGGTGTGTGGTGAGCCTGACCCCATCCCCGTCCCCCGGGGCTCCCTCTGTCTGGGACACCTATGGTCATCTCCATTCCCTGTGTCCTCAGCAGACACAGACCCCACAGCCTGGTGGTCTGATATGACACACATACCCCAAGGGCTGTGGCGGGCCCCAGTACCATCCAATGGCACACGATGAAGTTCCTTGCTCCTCACCAGTAACCCATGAGGGGAGCAACCCGGCTCCACTTCACAGATGACAAAACTGAGGCTCGGGTTGCAGGATACCGACAGCTAATGTAAGATTTCTTCTGGAATTCTGACACCTCGAGCAACCGTGACATCCACAGTGACCAGGCCGGCATTTATGAATCGCTTGCCATGGGCCCACTTCATCCTCACGTGACACAGTCTACTGTCACCCCCATTGTGCAGTTAAAGAAACTGAGGCCACGTGTGCATGCACACACACACAGCTAGGAAGCCATGGGTCCAGTTTCCAGCCTGGCCCCGTCTCTGGCCCACCATCCATTGGCCTTGCCATCAACATGGCAGATCCAGTTCTCCATCCTGTGCCCACACAGATGGCCAGGAGGCCAACGGCTGTGCCCCCAACAGCTGTGCCCCCAGACGTCCTCTCACCCTGCACACCAGGCCACCTGAGCCAGCTCTGGGTGAGTGCCTGTCCCCTTCCCCACTCAGAGGACAAGAAGATGCTGCTTCCGTGGTCTTGAAGGACTGTACTCTGACATTTCACCTGCTGGTGATGGCCATTCACTGCCCCATCATTGTTGCCGGGCTGGGCATCCATGACTTTGAACGTGATGGGGCAACCGACCCACCCCTGGGCTTCATACATGGAATCTGGCATGTGCCTCTTTACAGCAATGTACCAGATCGCACTGCCTCGTCCAGAACCCAGGCCTTGGCTCCCTGACCCCAACTACTTATCCCTGACTATGGGGGCCCGTCTCCCAGGCCCCGGGACACAGGACCTGGAGACCACTGTGCTGTCATCATTGTCTAAGTAACATGCTGACAACCGCAGATTCTCTGATCACTGCTCCGGAAATCAACCCCGGTTTAGTCAGCCTCTGCGCCAAGTCCCTAGTGGTGTTTGAACCCCATGCTGGGTTTCCATGGGGCAAATAGAGCCACTCAGCCACCTCATGTGTCAGGAAGGCCATTCTGACTGGCTGTGTAGATAGAGACCGGCACGTGGGGGCCGTGTGCCTGCAGCCAGGGCAGGAGGGCCCTCCGCGCCTCGGGAAGGTGGCTTTGGGAAAAACTGTGGGAAGCCTGTGCTCCTTGATGCTGACAGGCACAGATGATAGAGGCTGCAGGGTGGCTGCACGTCGGGTGAAGAGGGGTCCCTGCAAGGTCAGGGGCCTGGCTCTGGGCGGATGGTCGCATCCATCCCAGCCCTGCTCGGAAATTCGAAATTACTGTTTCAGAATTCTTTGTCCTTTCTTCACTTCCCCTCTGACCCCAGAGCCACCCTGGGAATATTTGACTTCCTTCCCTTTAGAAAATCTTATCTACAAGCAGAGCCTGCGGGGTGTTCGCAGATGTGACTCTGAATTATTTAAAAGCTGTTTCCTTAAGAACGTAATTATGGCTGGGACCGCAGTATACTCGTCTGGTGCCCGGGTATTCAAACAACTTAGGTGCTGAGATAGAAAAACCAACAAAACCACAGTTAATACACGGCTGGTTTCAATGTAGGAATGAGAGGGAGTGCAGCTCAGTTGTGCGGACGCCCCATCGGCAGCCACGGCGCCCCGACCGCCAGCCCCGCGGCGGCGGGAGCAAGTGCAAGTGTTGGTGGAAGCGGGTGTGACCAGTGTTCACGGGTGGCACCCCATGGCATATTCTTGACTGCGCACGTGGGAACCCCAAGTTCCCGGCTCCCCAGGCCCGCTGCCTTACCAATGCTCAAGGGCAGGATTCTCTTCTTCCTCACACAGACTTTTATAAAGATGCAAAACCAGGTCACTGCAGGTGACATCAAGGCGATCCTTTCTGGAGGTTAGACCAGACATGAGCTGCGTGGCACTCAGGGCCTTTGCTCATACAGGGTCCCCGCTGCCCTGGGGCTACGCCTGCCCCTCTTCGTCTTCTTCCTGAGTAGCCGCCCACGGACCATGGCCTCTTCTGTCGGCCGTGCATGCAGGTTGGGGCGGAGACGGCGGTCGGAGAGTTCAGGAGGTGTCCCCCAAGCATGAAGTGACCCGTCCCATCAAACCCTTAGTTGTCCGTGTTTCTGGAAGTTCCTCTGGATCCCCAGGGCTCCGCACACAGGCAGCCTCTATGGGGGCAGGGGATCAGGTTTTCAGATGGATCACATTGGGCCAAGACATGGCATGTTGGGTGGGTGCGTACACGGAGGGAGCGAAGCGCCGCGTGCCTTCCAGCCATCAGGGTACCTGCCTGGCATCCTTCCTCGCTCCATCGGAGCTCACTGCCACCCACTCACCGCTGCACCCCAAGCTAAATGGCGGCGTAGTTAATTGTGGGGAGGGGGCCGCATCGGCCCTGTTGACACATATCCCTGGTCCTGAACAGAAGCCAGTGGCTGGGAGAGGCTAGAGGTCACTTCACCTAGAGGGACTCTGCCTTCAAGCTTCTTAAAGTCCTGCTGAAGACAAAAGCAGATCTAGCAACATGAACAATTATTACCCAGACCCTGTGACACCAACTCTAACAGCTAGACGGTTGGTGTTCAGAGAAAGGACATCCAGGAGAGGAAGGAGTCCAGGGTCCGTGCCGGTGTCGGCTTCTGTTAGATGCTGGCCACATGTCCCCACATTCAGCCAAGTGGAGGCTCCCCCAGTGCTGTGAACCAACACGGTCTGGGAACAGCCCGTGGGCCAGGCCGCTTCTGCCTGCGGGGACACAGCTGGGAAGCCAACCTCCGTGAGCGGGCCTCTGCTCCCATGGTCTCACTGTGTCCAGATCTGATAATAGCTAATTCCACCAAATATTAGAGGGGGCTCACATTTAATTAAGGAGTGGCCATTTGTATGCTCCAGACTGGAGGTCCCCATGGCACCAAAGTCAAAAGAAGAGTCCTTCGGGAACATGCCAATCTTCTCTTATTTCCTCTGCTGAGCCCCTGCCTTCTTTGAATGCAATTATGGGAACAAATAAAATGGCTTAACTCAACTCCCCTGTGGGCCAGCCAGCTCTCTGCTGATAAAACCAGTTGTGTGGGCAATCATTAAATGAGAAATCTAATATTTAACTAAATTTAATAGTCTGTTGCTTTGGTGCCTCTGTGAAGGGTGGGATTTCAACAGAGAGGCGAGCTATTCAAACGCGGTCTGCAGGGTCTGTGCTCGATTAGCACACTCGGTGCTCCCGCTCGATGCCGGAGCTCCGGGCTCTGGAATTGGATAGGCTGCATGTTCTCCGTAACATCAGGCAGGCCCAACTCAGGGGGCAGCAGACCCCCGCACTGCAACCTATGTTTGAACTTTCTCCTTCAGGATCGGCCTTGGAGATCACTGAGTGTCAGAGATGCAAATGCAGCCGAATTGTGTTGGTTCTCTCTCATTTTGAGAGCTGCTGGTCCTGGTTGGCCTTGCCACCAGCAAACCTCCCCTGGTGGAGGGTGTCACCTGCACCCCAGGACCCAACACGTGGGGCTGCCTCTCGGTAGCAATGGGCCATCCTCGCTCCTATGCATGCCGGCTGACTCCCCTCATCCAGCTTGACCTACATTTGCACACCACCAGCCCCTTACCAGTTTCCACCTGGGCTTGTTTCACAGACACACAGGGAGGGAAGGATGGCGGGCTCTCCGAGGGTGGAGGCTTCAGGCGACCCCAGGAGATCTGTGCACGGGCTCCCACATCACCAGTAAATTGCGTCCTGACCCCGGCATGAACTCAGTATTAACCTGTGCTTGTCACGAGTCCTTCAAGTACCGTCAGCTTTCCGTTGGTGTAACGGAAGTGTGCTTTGGTTCCATTGTGGGTTGTCTTATGTGGGGAGCAGTGCATGAGAGGCTTAGATTGCATCAACTCTTGCACCCCAGAGGCCTGAGTAGCCAAGAACCCCCAGGCTCCTGAAGGACCCAGGAGGACCCCCCTCTCCCAGTCCCTCCCAGCTTCTGGTCCAGCAGAGACGCTCGAGGGGCCATGGAAAAGGGGCCAGGTGGCAACAGGGAGAAAGACTGGAGTGGAAACCCAGACTCAGCTCCAGTGTAGGCACATCATTCCTGGAGTGTGGATCAGATTTCCACATGTAAGCAGGTGACTGGAAACTCGTGTGGTTTGTCTCTGGGATGAGACCTAACACTGAAGCCTTGGGAGCTGGAGGACAGGGAGAGGCAGTCAGGGAAATGACCACAACTCTTACCGTTGGTGCTAAGAGGGGTACCCGACATGGGCTTCTGTTTACAGAGGTGATGTTTGGCCTGATGGAGAAGGAGCCAGGGAAGAGCGTTCCAGTCATAGGGAAGAGTGAGTGCCAGGGTCCTGCGGCAGCAAAGAACTGGAAAAATTCTACTTTCCTTCTAGACTTTCCTACTTGCCTTCTAGACTTCCTGCCTTACCGTCGTGACAAGAATACAAATAGGAAATAGTTTCCATCTCACAAACCAACTCCTGTCTGCTGACTGTGCATGCCAGCAACTGTTAAAAGGCCAATGGCATTTATTTTTTTAAGGTTTATTTATTTATTATTTTAGAGACAGAAAGGGAGAGAGAGCTCAGAGGAGAAGAGAGGGGCAGAGAGAGAGAATCTTGCTCAGACTCCACACCTAGCGCAGAGCTCCACATGTGGATCAGTCTCATGACCCTGAGATCATGACCTGAGCCAAAATCAAAAATCAGATCCTCAACTCACTGAGCCACCCAGGTGCCCCAGGGATGAGGACATTTAGACTCAGCAAAAATGAATGCTGTGTAGGGTCTCTGAAGAGTCCAAGCTAGGGTGTGGGGCAGGCCGTGGGGCGCCCCCGCCACCCTGGGGCAGCATGTGACCACGAGGTCAGTATGCCATCTCTCAGCCACATTGCTGGGCCTCAAAGTTGAGGTCAAGTCTGCCTGGACCTCAGTGCACATCCCTTGCAGACGCAGCTGTGCCGTCCCGCTATCTACAGAGGACACCATTTCTCGCCTGCCATGTGGTGTTCAGAATCTCCCAAGGCATTGGTCTGAAGGATTTTTTTTGTCTATAAATCTCCCGATTGAAAATTAGTTTTACCATTTCCCCCTCACCTTTTCATCAAAGCTAAATTTTCAAATATGTGTCCAGCAACGTATTAGACATTTTTTTGTTTTGTCCTATTTGCTCATCACACGTCCTGGAACTGTCGCCGTCTCCTGGCGATGTGGACGTTTGCCAGCCCTGCGCATAGACAGTCCCTCAGATCCCTGAGCACCATGGGTGGCCGCGTGTCATTCAAGATAAAACGACTCAGTGCAGGAGCTCCTGCTTCTGGGTCAGGTTTGGCCTTTAGGTCCCATTGTGGAGTCACGTAGGGAGTCCGTTGTTCTTAAGGGGAGTTATTACGGGGATGGTTCACTACCCCTCTGTAGCGCTTCTTGTAGTGCGAATTTACTCTGTAAAATATTCATGAATGTCTCGAAGCTGTTTAAGGAGCCAAAGGCAGTGTTCCTTGAAGACAAAATTTCCTTCCATAATGGGCCACAAGGTGTCTCCACGTGTAGGCTCAGAGTGAGAAGAAGAAAGGCAGGAGGTTTTTATTATATAGATGGTGACGTAGGGGGAAGGGCCTTTTCAGGAGGAAATTAGTGAAGTGGGCTGACGAGGAGCATTCGTGCACCTGGAGAGGCGCCCAGTGGTGCCCATGTGAGTGAAGACTCCTCTCTCTGACTGGGAGGGAGAAGCGCTAGTCCCACTGCAGTGTAAACTGTGCTCATGTGGCCTTAAACTGCCAGCTGAGGTGATCATCCAGATTAAGGTGTCCTAAGCCAGGTCACATTATGAGCCAGGTAAGAGATCCGAATCCACTTTCCCTGCAAAATTATAATAAAGAGCACACTCCAGCCTCCACTCTTCTTCCCTTCCTTGGTTGTTGTGGCCACTGTATTGGAAAAGCATCTGTCCTAACAGATATGTGATGTTGGTTTTCCAAAACCAATAAAACATCTCCAGACCAGGGCTCCCAGGGGGCTCAGTCGGTGAAGCGTGTGCCTTCAGCTCAGGTCATGATCCTGGAGTCCTGGGATCAAGCCCCACATGGGACTCCCTGCTCCATGGGGAGTCTGCTTCTCCCTCCTCCTGCTCATGCTCTCTTGCTCACTCTCTCTCTCTCTCTCTAATAAATAAATAAAACATTAAAAAAAAAGAAAAGAAAAGAAAACACATGCCCAGACCTATACGTGTGAGAAATGCCATGAGTAACGACAACCTATGGGCGGTGGGGGAGTCACCTGATATGGTGGAAAGAATGTTCCGTCTGCCCCAACCTCCTGACTTGGGACAGGGCATTCCACCTGGTCTCGGTTTCCTGGTCTGTGCACAAGAAATAATCATCATCACCCCGGGGCCTGACCTAGGAATTGGTGGTCTGACGCATATGAAAGCCTGCGGCTTCAGTAAGAAATCACTGGGTCTGACTGTGTGATTTTTCGTTCTCTCTCTTAGAAATGTTTGATCTAGAAACAAATGAGCACGTACAGAAAGCCGTACATGACCGACAGATGCCCAAAGTAGAATACCGGAAGATCGAGGTTGACGATTACAGTAAGTGCCGCATGGTCCCCCCGAAGCAGCCCGACCGCGCTGGATTGACTGTGCACACCCGAGCTCCCCCTCCCACCCCCTCCCCCACCCCCACCCCCCACACCACACTCCCACCATCACACTCCTGCTGGGCCTCCAGGCTGGAAACGCTTCCCAGCCTGCAAGGGGGAGGTTCAGGCAGGACTCAGGGGGAACACATCCTGCGCTGAGCTTACTGTGCTCAAAACCAAGAAACTCTTCGAGCAACAGACCAAGGAAAGTGGAGCATATGATTTCTCTCCTCAAGAGGCTGACATTTATTCTCTCCTCTGGGGGAACATGTCATGACATCGTCCGGAGAAAACAGACTCCCTCTGGAAATCCCTTTTCTGTTCCATGCGATATTTGCCTGCTTCATTGTCTAAGCTTTCGGAGCTGAGCATGGGCTGAGGAGGCGTCCTTGCATCCAGAGAGATGTACGGGGAGGGCTTGGCGTGCTCTCACAGCCCTGGCCGCACCCAGCTCCCTGCCTTGCTTTGTGCCCCTCTTTGTCTCGAGCTGGCCACTTGCTCGTCCAATAAGCTTTCATGAGTGCTAACACTGTGCTGGACCCCAGTGGGCACTGTGCCCCAGATACTGGGTGGATGTGGACTCCGATGCCCAGGAGGGAAACAGAGTCCTCATAGCCTCAATCCCCCTCTTTGCAGATGGCTCACCAGTCTACCCAGCCCACCCTGGGGTCCTCACTGCCCACCAGTGGTTTACCCTTGGAGATCCCACGTACATAATGCCCCAAACACGTCTCACTGTCTTTCCCCCAGAGCTCTGCCCCATCCCCAGACTTCCCTACTTTGGGGGATAACACCCTTCTCCTACACAATGCGGGTTCTAACCTTGAAGATCTCTGGGTCGTTCATTCAAGTCCATCCACGCATCACCTCTGAGGTTGGCATGTAGGTTTCCTCTCTTGGCCAAACTCTGATGGATTGACCGTAACTGCTGGAGCTCTTTGTTGAAGAGGAGCAGAGTGTCACCAGGGGTTGATGGGAGAGTGTTGAGATTGATTACTGATGTCTGAACTGCAGGGTGGTGGGGGGGCAGGGTGGTTGCCATGTGAGACCATCCCTAGAAGCTCTTTTTCTACCTGTTCCCTCATGGAGGGGCAGTGGCTCATCACCTGGACCAGTGGGCCTAGGGGCATTATTAAGTATCCCCTTATAGGAAAGGACATAGTGACCTAACAGCCTGTGACCCCCCGAGGTCAGGAACCAAGGCTCACCACCCCCCCATGAAACAGAATCAGACTGACCCGAACAGCATATATGGCAGAGCTGCATCCTTTAGAGGACAAAAAAATAAAAAATAAAATGGCCCAGGGACTCAGAACAGAGCATTAGTGGACTGGGGTCACACACAGTTTCCCAGGAAGGTGGGACCTGGACAGGCTTTAGATCTTGGAGTGGGCTTTAGGTTGGCAGGCAGGAGGACAGAGTGCAGTCCAGGGCTGGGAGCAGCATGAGCCAGTGCTCACTGGGGGGTGAGTCAGGAGACTGACCTGGACTCACAGCCTGGGGGAGAGTCCTGGCATGTCGTGGACACAGAGGGACCACTCACTGGGAAGAACCTTCAGTCCATCCATAGGCCACTTGCCAGAACACCCTGATCCTATTATTGAGCCCTATGGAGTCACACTATGTTAGAACTAGTCTACACATTCCTAGAGATGCAGGTAGGGTTACATATTCACCTCTGAAAATCAAGAAATATGGAGTACAAATCCCTGTCCCCTGCCCTCGGGCGTGGAAGCTTTCTCTTTTAAAATACCCCAAGGGTGATCCCTCCAATGAGGAAGACAATGAAGGAGATGAGTAAGGAAGAGTCTAGGGGCGGGAGAAGAAACAAACAGGCAAACCACAAATGGGGTCTGCAATGATGTGTCCTGGCCAAGAAATGTGGTTAGGGCCATGGGCGGCGGGGGGGGGGGGGGGGGGTCTCTTCCCACAGATCCAGGGGTCATTCCCACCATCCTTTCTCCTAGATCTCCATGAGATGCACCAGATTCCACAGGACACACTCAGCCCTGGAACGACGGGCAGGTGTGGGCGTCCAGGGAGCTGCAAGTCCAGCAGGCAGAGCTCAGGCATGCTGATTCACGAGAGGGAGAGAAGCTGTAAATTGAAAAGAAGCAGTAAATTAAAAAGACATAGAGAAACTAGGGCACCCACGGATGCTGGCCATCAGTGCTCAGGGGAAATTGTAGAGCTGAACATGAGGGGCAGGAAGGTCACAAGTCTAGGCAGAGCATGAGAACACACAAAGGTGGTGGGAATCCCAGCTCTAATCTCGAAGAGAGCTACTCTGGGCACTTCAGGGGGTTCTCCCACAAAGGAGCGGTGTAAAATGCAGGAAAAGACCTTTAGAAACAAATAACTCTCCCACCTTTGCCATGTGAGGTTTCCTTCCAGTCTGAGGCTTCCTTGGTAGGTGGGTGAGAATGCAGGTGCTGGGAGAGCAGGTGTGTGTGGGGACTGGGCCCCTGAACATCACACCACCTTGGGGGCCACCAAAAATCCCAAACATGTGGCCCCACCGACCCATCCTGTTATGTTCTGTTGTTTCATTTAAAGCCACCAGAGGCTGGACAGGTGGCTCAGTGGTTGAGCGTCTGTCTTCGGCTCAGGGCGTGATCCCTGGGTCCTGGGATGGAGACCCACACCGGGCTCCCCACAGGGAGCCTGCTTCTCCCTCTACCTAAGTCTCTGCCTCTCTGTGTATCTCTCATGAAAAAATAATAAAATCTTAAAAAAAAATAAGTAAAGTCAC
Organism: Canis aureus; assembly: GCF_053574225.1. Lineage (NCBI taxonomy): Eukaryota > Metazoa > Chordata > Mammalia > Carnivora > Canidae > Canis > Canis aureus. Next base: position 48,728,056 of record NC_135625.1, on the reverse strand, counting down.
TGGAGGCTAAGGCTTTCCTTAGGGAAGCATCCGTCTTTAGGAAGGGCCCCCTGCCCTGGATGCAGCCAGTCGTGGCTACGCACTGCCCTGGGCTTATCAGCGGCAGAGAGCAGCCCTGACCATGTTTTATGGATAACGCAGTGATAGAGCCCGACACCTGCCGTTCTGCTGGTCCCTGGGCCATTGATTCAATTTGCAAGCTATTAACATTCACCCAGAATCAGTAATGAGAGCCTGGTCGGCAGGCTGCGGAGCCAAGCACCCCAGCCTGGGACGTATCTATAGTAATCGTACTGAAAAAGCTACTAATTCCAATTTAATTGCTAATCTGGGTAGTAGTTACCATCAATAAACAATTTTTTCTAACTTGGGCAGGAAGGTTTGTTTTGGGCGGCGAGGGACAGAAGGAACTGGTGAGGGAAGCCCCTGCCTCCCAGCCTGGGTCCCATGCTGCCCGAGCAAGATCTGAAGGAGCTGGCACAGCAGCCCCGTTTCCCCCCAGCTGCCCGTAGCTGTGGCCCTGCAGGCAGTGGGATGCCAGCACCAGCCTGCAGACATGGGGGGCCCACCCCGCTCTCAGCCTCTCCCTCATGGCTGCGGTCCGCCCCCTGAGCTCACCCCATCCCCGTGACCCCCTGATGCCTGTTCCCACTTAACTGCATGTTGCAGCAGTGCTGCTGGCAGAGACGCAATGGCGCCCTTGGGATTTCATTTCTCCCCGCCCGGATTTCGGCCGTTAACAAGTGTTCTCGGCATTCCAGGCTTTCCTGCAAAAAAGGAAAAGTTTCAGCCCACTCTGCAAGATTGAATTTGCGCCTCAGATGGAAAAACAAGGCCCCAAGATGGCTGAGCGATTTGCCTGAGGGCACTCAGCCGGCCAGAGTCCCTGAGGTCATCATCGGGGCCAGCTCCGGGGGGCAGGTGGACCCCCGGAGCCTCCTCCACAGTGTCCTTCTCCCAGGCATGCAGGAGCACCCCTGACCACTGGGGCACCTCGGCCATCGCCCCTTCCTTCCTGCTCCGTGGGCCCCTCTAACGTGCTGCCCGTGTTCTGCTTCTGCCTAGACTTGCCCGTTCAGATCCTCAAGCCAGCAACCTTCACCGACACTGCCCACTACCCCCTGCTCCTGGTGGTGTGAGTATCGATGCCTCTTTCTGGCTCGGGCTGGGGGAGGGTGTTGCTGGCCTGGGGACTTGGTGACCCCACCAGAAATGAACATCCAGACTCTTAAGAAAAAGACAAGCGTGAGACCTGAGGTTGCAAAGTAAGAGTGAAGCCAGGTTAGGTGGCCAGCAGGTAGCAGGCCGTGAACGGAGCTGGTGCCCCTGCCCCAGCCTACCTCTACTGTGGGGCCTGGAGCCGGGCTTCGGGGGGACGGGCTTCGGGGCACCAGGGGGCGCTACCCAGGCTGCAAACAGGCTCAGAAACTGACGGACAAGCTGATCTGGAGAGTCAGGTGGCCGCTCGCATGAGGGGGGCGCTCAGCTCCCCCAGGGTGCAGGCCGCTCCAGTGGCAGAGGCAGGCACGGCGGGGCATGGGCCCGGCTCCCCAGCGGGCTCCCCAGCGGGCTCCCCGCTCACACCAGACCTGCCGGGGCCTCGGCAGCTTCAGCCACCGTGAAACGGCCTTGAACGCGGTTCCTTTGCCAACCAAGGGTCAGCTCAGACATTTCGTGTGTTACTCAAGGAGCCCTCAATTGAGATCATGAGAACAAGTGTTCAGAGCTCTGTCACCACCTCGGAAGGGGTCGTCCTGACGGGAGAGCCTGCCCTCACTGGGGTGCGCGAGATGAGAACTGCCCACCCTGAGGGTTAGACAAGTGTTAACATGGGTACGCAGAAGTGATTTCAAAGGCAGACGCCAGCCAGGTGTTTCACACGTGTTCTCTTCACCTCCACGTGTGCTCTTTCATGGCCGTGGAGCATGAGAATACTAGGCTCTGTCACTGCCCCCCTGGGAGCCGCCACTCATGTTCACTTGAAAGAGGTCCAAGTGGAGCAGAGGCCTGTGCTGGGGTTGTTTTAGGGACACCATGAAATCACCCACCTGCATCAGTGTCAAATGGCCTGATGAACCTTCTCCTGTTGCCCGGCTCCTGTCCTGGGGATTCGGTCCCTCAGCGACGGGAGGGCTTCATTATGGAGACGCCCTGGTGTAGATTCCAATATCTGATTCGATTTTGCAATTAGCCCACTTTCCGTACTGTTTGGACAGGCTTGGCACTTTGCCAACGACCACACACGTGTGTCACACACAGCCCCTCACACACCCCTCACACAGTCATACACACCCCTCGCACACACATTCATCACATACCCCTCACACATACATACCCTCGCATACACACACCCCTCCCACACACACCCCTCACACAGTCATGTATGTCACTCACACACACATTCCTCACACATACACCCCTCACACACATTCCTCACACACATACCCCTCACATACACGCCTCACATACCACTTGTACACACACCCCTTACACAGCATACACACCCTCACACACACATTCCTCACATACCCCTCACATACACACCTCATACACATACTCCTCAGAGACACACCTCATACATACAATCCACACGTACCTCACATACCCATCACCACTCACACACACCCCTCACACCCTCATATACACCCCTTACATATTCTTCACACATACATGCCCCTCACATACACACACCTCTCACACACACACTTCACATACCCATCGCTCACAGTCCTCACATACACCCACCCCACACACACCCCTGGCACGCCTGTGCATACATACACCTCACACACCCCTCATACATACACTACTCACACATACCTCACACACACTCCTGCATCCACACTTCTCACACACATATACCTCACATGCCTCACACAAACCTCCCTCACACACCCCTGCATACATACTCCTCACACACACACACCTCACACATGTCTCTCTCACACACACCACACACCCCCTGCCTGCATGCCTGCGGTCCCCAGCAGAAAGCCAAGATGGCGGTGGCAGTGGGAGCCATGACCTCCCTGAAGAAAGGGCCGGCCAGGTCGTCTTCAGTTGGCTGGCTCTCAGCATGGGGCCTGGCCGTCTGTTGCTGTTGCTGGGTGAGAGGCTGGCCTTCCGTGCCCGTCCTGTCCCACGAAAAGGAGAAGGACTCTACCACCATCTTCACCTTCACCCGTCAGCGTGCCGGTGAACGCGCAGGCCCGAGCCTCCACGCGGGATGGCCAGTCTGCGGCCCTGGCCGATTTCGGCGGCATCCATGCTGCACCGCGGCCGGAGTCAGGCTGGGCGCCGTGATCGGGGAGCCGGGACCCCCGGGCGTCATCGGGGCCCGGCGTCTGTCGGAGCGGCCAGCACCGCACAGCATGCTGAGGCCTCGGGCTCTCTTCCAGGGACGGCACCCCTGGGAGCCAGAGCGTGGCCGAGAAGTTCGAGGTGACCTGGGAGACGGTGATGGTGAGCAGCCATGGAGCCGTGGTGGTGAAGTGTGACGGCCGCGGCAGCGGCTTCCAAGGAACCAAGCTCCTGCATGAGGTGGGGCGGAGGCTGGGCTCCCTGGAGGAGAAAGACCAGATGGAGGCCGTGCGGTGAGGACCCCCACGGGGCGCCAGTGGGAGAGGCAGTGGGGGTGACAGCCCCTCACGGGTGTGCACGCTTCACACGCAACCCGCTCACACTAACAAAACTCTATGGGCGATTCGAAGCAGGCTTCGCGGGGACTCCAAGTAACGTTCCCCCCGGGGCTCCTGCGCTAGTTGCCAGGGCAGGTAGCCTATGTGTCTAGTGGATGACAACATGGTGCCGGGCCCATGACTGGGACTTGCCTGGCTCCCCGTGCTGTGGTCACAGACCTGGGCCGGCGTCCGCACACGTCTTGGCCATTCCTCACAGAGGGCAGGGAGGGAGGGAAGACGGGAAGGGGGGGTGGACAATATGGGTGGGGACGGAGCCAGATGATGAGGCGCTGCTTTTCTGAGGACACGATCCCTGACGCATCCAGGGGGCCAGTCAGGAAGCCCTACTTGGCCCATTTTTTTCTCGTTCCACATCTTTGTCAGTCAGAGACCAGTACAGAGCAGATAGAGGCTGAGCACCAAGGGACAGATGCTCCAAATTACTGGAGTTTTATAGTCGCCCTGGTAAAAAAGACATCAAGAGCCTGTTCCAGGCCGGAGCCTGTTCCAGCGCTCGTGCTCAACAGGTGGCAGTGGTTTTCACGGTCTGCCGGTGTGGTGGACGGCAGCGTCAGCATGACAGCCATGGAGAGATAGATGCTGCAGAGTAGCTCATCCAAATCTGCAGACTCCCGCCCCATGGAATGACAGGAAGGGGAAGGGGACCCAAGTAAGGACAGTTAGCTTCCCAGGCAGTAGAAGTGCGGGACACCGGCCCCTGGGTCCCCGGAGACAGTAGAGCACAGTGTGCAGGTGCTAAATACGTGTCTCCTGAAGGGCTGCAAGGAAGCGTGGTGTCCCATCCACCCATTCCCATGGCTTGTGTGCCTTGCAGGCTTGACACCTTTCACTTCACTGTCTTGTGACGTTTCTCTCTTGTTTTTGGAAAGATTGGTGGCTTCTGGTAGGTGCTCAGTTAAATAATTTTCAACTGGATGAGATGATGAGTGAGTGGATGAATGGCCCTCTCTGCTCAAGGGCATCGTGCACTGATGGAGCAGAGATGAGGCGACATGCCCAGGGCCCTGTGCGTGTTACAAAGTACGAAGGAGGAGAACCTTCTGAGGACCCATGGTCCGGGAAGGTACACCTGCTAGGATGCTTTTGCCTGGAAGTTCACACGCAGGCAGACGAAGTCAAACATGCTTTAAATATAAGGAGCTGTATTGGCCCTGGAAGTCCAGAGTGATGGTGGGCATTGGGGTTCATTGAGCCGGAGAGCCAGCAATGCCACCCAAGGCCCAGGTTCTCTCCATCTCTCTGCTCAGCCAAATGTAATGGCCTCATCCAGAGCTGATTCTCCTCATGCTCATGGGATGGCTGCCAGGAGCACCTCAGTTCATGCTTCTTCATTCATCCCCTCCAGCAGGTTGGGGAAGGAGCCACTTCCAGAAACTTCCAGAAGGGAAGGGAGGAGCCTCCCCAGAAGCACCCACCAAACCTCTCCTTACATGCCCCTGACCAATCCTGGACCCAGAACCCATGACTGGCCAGAGAGGTGTGGGCTGTCACCCTGAGACCTAGGAGGTCCCCCGGACCAGTGGAGCAGGGAAAGAAAGGTGGACAGTTAGGGCCCCTGGGGCTCTGTGCAGAACGGGGAGGACGTGGCAGGGGTCCTCAGCCAGTGGTGTTCCCTAAAAGGGGCAGGGGTCCTGGCTGGACTTGGAAGTAGGAGTGGGACTTCCATCAGTAGCCACGTGGGGGCTTGTGTTGCAAGACGGCAGCAAAGCCTTCCTCCCTCAGTGTCCCCCTTGCCCACCCTGGTCTTACTCCCCCATGGAGCGTGGGGCGTGGGGCACAGAGCCTCTCACCCCAGAGGCCCCAGGCAGAAGGACGCCGTGTCCTTCAGGCACACCCGAAGCACACACCCCTGCAGGTGCTTGGCTGTGTCTAGCCGCTCCCCTCCGAGCACAGGAATGAGAGAGAGCAAAAGGCTGTTTCAGTCATGATGTTTTCTAAAAATAAGGAATTGATCTTGCCATCTGTTCAAAAAACAAGGCAGAACTTGTCCCGGAAAGACAGTGAGTAATGTCCACCGTTAGGCCACCGAGGCTCACAAGCACAAGACTCCGGAAGCCCTTCGAAAATCTTACAGCCATCTCAAGACAGACAAGGAGCTGAGGCCCAAACCATTCCAGCCACACAGAGCTCTACCAAGCTTTATTAGGGTCTGGCTCTGTATTTTCATTTCAGAAAGAAATGGCCCTGTTTTATCAGATGTCTAAGAAACCACGAGGCTGGCCCACCATGCTAATGGCCCCAAGGTCCCCGGCCCTCTTTGTGATTGTCCTGGAGCCCTCTGGGTCAGCTCCTGATGTGCAGCTGACATGAGCAAACCCCCTCCCCAGCCCAGCCACTGTGTATGGGAAGAGGTGTTTGGGTACAGGGTGGAGCCACACTCACTTGGAGCATAAGCTACAGAGGCAAACAACCCTGCCTGAAGGGCTTCTGGGAGGAGGTGACCTTTGGGCAAGACTTCAAAGGATTAACAGGGATCTGTCAGGCAAAAAACAGGAGATGCCAATTCAAAGCAGGGAAGATATTGTAAGGGCTTGAGGTAATACAAAGGCACCATTGTTCAGGGCTCACTGAGCACCAGGGGACCACAGTGTGAGAGGGCAGAGGAGGAGGAAGATGCATGGGGAGGTGAGGGGGATGGAGGAGGGACAGGTGCATAGGGAGGTGGGGGGATGGAGGAGGGACAGGTGCATGGGGAGGTGGGGGGTGGAGGAGGGGCAGGTACATGGGGAGGTGGGGGAGCGGAGGATAGGCAGGTGAATGGGGAGGTGGGGGGGGCAGGGGAAGGGGCAGGTGCATGGGGAGGTGGGGGCAGGTGCGTGGAGAGGTGGGATAGGGCTAGATGGCAAGACGCTGCCCACAGCATCCTAAGGAATCTGAACTTGCCACGTACGCAGCAGAGTTCTGCAAAAGACTTTTTAAGCAAAGGCGGTGGCAGGGTGAACTTTATTTTTCAGAACTGGAATTCTGGTAGCATGTAGCAAGTTTGATGGGTCAGTGGCCTGACAAACTGAGTAGTTAGAACAGAGGTGAAGAAGAGTGAGCATTTGCAGGGCCGTGGGTGGGGTTAGGGAGATCCGAGGAATGGTGAGGTGTCCTAGGCCAACCAGACAGGAGCAGGAGCCACGACAGACCCCAGAAGAGACCTCGGCCATGAGGAGGGAGCTCCTGACAGGAGCTGTGCAGGGAGGGAGCCAGGACCAGTGCCCTGACCACTGCTCCCTCCTGCTGGCACTCCCTGTGGGCCGAACACACCAGAAGCCAGAGGACAGGGGAGCCGTTGTCACTGTTCATACTACTCATCCCCGGGGGCACTGAGCGCAGTGCAGCCTGTGGACAGCGAGTGGAGGGGATGCAGAGAGGAGGCAGCCCACACAATGACAAAGGAGGAGGAGGGTGGGGAGACCGGTCCTGGCCTGGGGGCTACGTGGGTGTGGCCTCGAGGCTGCCAGGTGGGACAGCTGCCCCAGGCCTGCAGTGGGGAAGCTGCAGGCCTGAGAGGGTCAAGGCTGGACCCTCCAGAACAGGGGCACAGTCCCGGCCAACCAGGCAGGAGCACGGCCTTGGGGAGAGGGCGCATCAGGACTCGGCAGGTGAATGACCATGGAGTGGGGCATAGGGCTCTGCCTCAGAGCCGGAGCCAGTGAGGGGTGAGCTGTGCAGAGCTCAGACCCATCACAGTGACGTCCCCACCCATCCCACAGAGCACGACAAAGGCCCTGGCAGTGTTTCTCCTCCCACCCCCGTTGGCTCCTTTTTCTTCCCAAATCAAACCTCTGTGAGGCTCTGAGCTTCCCCTGCTCTGAACGGGCCGTGGCACCTGTGTCAGCTTGGATCCCCAAGGTGGATGCCGGGGTGAACGTAGCACAAGGTTTCGGTGGGGGTTGTCTGTGATGGAGGCCCGGGCAGGAGGCAGGCCCTGGTGGCTGCTGTGGACTCTGACACTGCAGTGGAAGGGTGAGGATGGAGGACACGGGGCAGAGGGTGGGGACGGGGGTGCTAGGGTCTGAGAGAGAGACAGCAGAGGATCCCATGCAGTCAGCGGAGGCCCAGCTGTAGGGCCGCTGCTGTGTTCAGTGGCCGGGAGCACAGCTTGGGATGCCGCAGACCCTGCGGGGGGGTCAGAACTTGTGATCACTGGTCAGGGCAGGTTCTCTCAAGGGAGAAGGGAGGCCACGAGGTGCGCAAACTTGTGCCCTATCCCCCTGCCTGAAATTCCACATGGCCCCACACACAGCCCTGCTTATCCAGGACCCTGGGCCACCACCCGGGAGGTGTTCCCTTGACCTCCTGTCCTCGCAGTTCTCACTCGCTCTGACCAGCTCATGGCTTCTCCTCGGGTTTCATTGCTTGTGTGCTCGGCCTGCATCACCACCCAACGGGCACACATCCCATCATGCCATGTCATCAGTGCTGCCACCATGTCACCCTGTTAGCCCATCTCCCATAGTAGATGGCACTTCTTGAGAGCTGGAGCCCTGGCACGCCAGCACCTCTGCACACCAGCCTAGAACTCAAGTGTGAACTCAAGGCAGGCTCTGTAAAGACACCCTGATGGATTCTGCTTCTGCACCAGCTAGACCTCAGACCACCCCAGTAATAAAAAGTGCTCCTTACATATGAAATCAGGTCTCCTTAGTCTTGGGATTTCACTGTCCACCAGGAAAAAAACAAAAAACAGAAAACATCATATTTGCTTGGTTCACTGGTGAAAATACAGCTACAAGATAATAAAAATAATTTGATTTGGAAAAAACAACCACCCCTGGAAGACTCCAGAGTATTTTCGAAATGAGGGTCATTGCCAAGATTTCTGGCATTTAGATCAGGAAGTGAGTCACCAGGTAATTAGATGAAGGGGTTGCCAAAGACCCAGGGCCACCCTCACACTTGGAAGGAGGGCTGAGAATGGAAATCCAAGGTATTTTATAAGTTGGAATGGAGACCTTTGTGGTGCACTTGGCTCACACCACGCTCCATGGTCCCCACACATGGCCACATGGATCACAGCAAATGTGATCTGGACATCAGGCCCTAGGGCAGGATCCTCATGGGACCCAGGGGATCAGTTGTGAAGATAGCTGACTGAGCCAGACCAACCCACCAGATGTTCCCAAACGTGCTTCTGCATATCAGGGGTTTGGGGCACGAGGAGACAGTTGAGGAACTTGGAGATATGTCTGCACTGGTTCCAGATAGGAACCCACAAAGCTCTGGAGCCCAGGAACGTGGTGTGTGTGTGTGTGTGTGTGTGTGTCCATGCGTGCATGTGCACCTCCACATCACACTCCTGGCAGGTGTGATTTGAAGCCGGCCAGGTTATCCTGTGACACCTGCACAACGTGTTTTTGTTTTTTTTTTTCCAAAAAGCAAATTTATTAAAGTGCTCTATTAGTTTCCTGGAGCTGGGACACCAAAGTCAAGGTGTGGGCAGGGCCTTGCCCCCTCTGAAATCTGTACGGGATATTCCTTCCCTAGCTCTTGCAGTTACTGGGTGTCTTGGCTTGCAGACTCGTGGCCACAATCTTCCTTCTTAACATGGGGCTCCTCCTAGGTCTCTGGGTCTCTTCCCCTCTAAGGATGCAGTTACCCTGGATGACGGGCATTAGGTCTAACCTCATCTTAACTACTTACATCTGATAACCTCATTTCCAAATACGGTCACATTCTGAGGTTTTAGGGGTTAGGACTTGACCATGATTTTTGGAGTTTGACCCATAACAACTGTTTAAATCAACAGCAGCAGAGGCCTATGCCCTGTGCCTGCCCCTCCCCACAGTCCTGCTTGGTGGAAACAACCACTCCCAACCCTGCAGGAGCTCCCAGCAGCTGAGGATTTAGCAGTTCTGCACACACACACACACACACACACACACACACACACACCACCCCAAAATGTCTGGTTAGATCAGTCGTTGGGGATACAGGACCTCCGTAGATACTGCTCAGCACAGAGCTGGTGGCCCACTCCATGCCCCAGCTTCGTCTGCATTGTTTGGTTCTGGACATGACGTGTTGCTTGTCTTTCACTTGAGAAGCTCTCCACAGACCTACTCATAACATCTCCCCCTTGTACCCAAATCCTGCTCACATTCCTGCTAGTATTTCAGTTCAAATGCTAAAACATTCTCGTAATCTGTCAATTCCAACTTTCTTCTCTTTCCTGCCTCTGTGGGGCTGGTGGCCTCTAGGCCCACCCGGATGTTCTCTTACTAAAGCCAGGGACGGTGTTGCTCCAAGCTGGGCCCTTGCCCCCGGGAACTTATGTCCACTCACCTTGGACGTTGGCCATAGAACAGCTGTTCTGATTGCGGTGGACGGCCCGCATCCTGGGACCTAAGGGTGGGGGGTGGAGGGTGGTCCTTAAAGACCTGGCTCTGAGGGCTTGGTACCCAGATTTTTACACTCCACTCAGGCTGGGAAGGGTAGTTATCAGTGATGAGGGCTCCAGCCAGCCAGCACAACCCAGAAAACAGCCACAAGGGAATAATCATGAAGAAGTAGAAACGGAAGGACCAGGGCTGTGCAGGGAGGTGCTCTGGCAGGGGGTGCATATGTCACAGAGACCCAGACAGCAGCCAGTCATTTGCCAGCAGGTGGCTGGACTCCCACTGCTGGATTAGGGTCCAGGAACCCAAAAGATTGCTGTCATTTTGTGGGGAAACAAGGGACGACCCCTGAGGAAGGGTGACAACGGCAAGGCAGGACCCCAGCAGGGCCAGCTGGGGTGTCGAGTTGCCTGTGTCCGAGGCAGGAAGCACGAAGCAGGGGTGAGTCTGCCGCCAAACAGGTACAAGCCAGGGACCACTCCCCACCCCAGCTCTGCCCCCTGTGGAAGCTGAAGACAAGGGAGATGGCAGGTGGAGTGGGAGGCCAGCACCTGGTCCAAGCCCTTTAGCACAGAACCAAGCTGACCCCGGACAGCCCTCCCGGAGCCGGGGGTGGCTGGGAGTACCATGGTCCGCATGAGGGGCCGACTGTTGCAGAGTAGGGACCCAGCAGGGCCTGTGCTCCAGAATGGCATTGCCTCTGGCACTCCTGGCTTTCCCTAGGCGAGTTTTACAGACCTGGACAGTTACGGCTAGGGCACTGGGAGGCTTTCGGCATGGACGCCCTGCCTACACACTAAACAAAGAAAAGCAATGAACAGTTATATCTGAATTCCAGTATTTCCCTCGATGTAAATGGGGGTTTTCTTGCTTGGAATGGTTGTGGAGCATGGCTCTGGGCCACAGGGCAACTATGCCGCACACTCACTCTACCTCTCTTCTTTGGCAGGATGATGCTGAAGGAGCAATACATTGATAAGGCGCGTGTGGCCGTGTTTGGGAAGGTGAGCCTGCTCCCAGCTCATCTGAGCACCTCTGACTGAGAGCGCTGCCCTGCCCTGTCACCCAGGCCCCATCTCATTTGTTCCGAATGTCTCTGGTCTGATGGCAGGAGAGCCATTAGTTTTTTGCAAATGAGAGTTTGGACGCTGAGGGAGTCCAGCAAGGGGGGCCCTCATCTGAGCTGCTCGGTTTTTTTGTTTGTTTGTTTGTTTGTTTTAAGATTTTATTTATTTATTCACGAGAAACACAGAGAGGAGAGAGAGAGAGAGAGAGGCAGAGACACAGGCAGAAGGAGAAGCAGGCTCCATGCAGGGAGCCTGATGTGGGACTCGATCCCAGGACTCCAGGATCAGGGCCTGGGCTGAAGGCAGCATTAAACCGCTGAGCCACTGGGCTGCCCTGACCTGCTCGTTTATCAGAGTCTCTGTCTACATTATCTGGAAGGAAAGAAAACGGAGCCAGGTCCTGTGAGAGCACTGGATCAGGCCCTTTGTTACCTGCCACATGCCAGCCTGCCCTGGTGCCAGGTGTGTCTCCCCAGGAAACAGGGGCAGGCATCCTAATTTCCCTATATCCCTACGCGCAGCAGCCACATTAATTTGCCAGGTTCACTGGCATGGAAAGAGGGGAGTAGGCGGTTCATGTTCTGCAGGGTGGCCCATGTCCACATCTGCTGGTGGTAGCTCATGTCGTGGAGGCCCAGGGCTGCGAGTCAGGTCCGTGGGGCCACCTTGTACCATCCAGGCACACCCGCCCCCATCCTTAGACAGCCTGGATCCATGGCCTCTTGATCTCAAGGAAGTGAGGCATGGACGGGTGGACACAGATCCATCTTCCCTCCAAAGGACCCATCAGAGCCTAGGCCCTCCAGAGGCACCTTGCAGTGACCCCGTGGAGGCTTGAACAGGTAACTCTAGGACTACTTGGATGCCATTGCCTCTGGAACCCCCGCCCAGGGTACATCTGAGACGTGGCACTGCCCCGGGGGCAATCCCACACATGGCCTCTGGGGACCCTCCCCCCAGAGGGAAGGAAGCAGAGGGGAGGCCCAGCGGCCTCTCTCCGAGGCTCAGGCACAGACCACGGCACGGGCACCGAGTCCTAGTGCCCAGTCCATGCCGGTGGAGACCCACTCACTGCCCGGGAGGAGCTTGGAACCAGTAGGATCATTTATAGGTGTAAGATTGGGTGTCAACGTCTGTCACGCATCCGAGCCCAGCCAGGGAGGTAACTACCCTCAGCCTGGGCCTCTGTCCAGTGCTCGCTCCTCCTCAAACACACCTGTAGCCTTTTCGACTTCTTTCACCTGGTCATATGCACTCACGGTCCCTTTCAGGGCTCGAGAGCTCGTTACTTCTCAGCCCTGAATAACATGCCCTGTATACCGCGTATGTGAACATTCACCTACTTCCAAGTTTTGGCATTTATGAGAAAAGCTGATCTCATCCTCCCCGCACAGGTTTCTGTGTACACATGTTTTCAGCTCCTTTGAGTAAATACCAAGGAGGTTGATTGTGGGCTCATTAAGACAAGACACTCCTGTTCTGTAGGACGAACAGAATTCATTTATGATGTAACCAACACACAGGTCATAAAGGGTGCACGCTACAGTGAGGCTGGCACAGTGTGGGCTGCACAGTCTCCATCGGGTGCGCGGCATCTCCACACTTGACTGTCCCGTCCAACACACAGCCCAGCACACACCCCTGGACACACATACATGCACACCCCAGGACACACACATGCACACCCTAGCTCACACACACACATGCACACCCTAGGACACACACACACATGCACACACGTACACAACCCAGCAGACACACACATGCACACCTCAGCACACAAACCAGCACACATACAGCCCAGCACACACACGTACACACACACATGCACACCCCAGTGCACACACCTCAGCGCACACACACCAGCACATACACACCTCTGCACACACACAGCCCAGCATACACACATGCACACCCCAACACGCACATGCCTCAGCACACACACACACACACACACACCAGCACACATACATTCAGAGCCCACTGCCGCGGCTCCCCCTCACACACTAGCTGCACATCCCATAATACCTAGTTGGGCAGATATTAGCCTCTTGGCGTGTTTACTGTCCAACAGAAGCTACGTGAAATGGTTGCTGAGTCCCTGATCTTACATCTGAGGCTGCTTTCCTGACAGCATCACTGACGCTGCGCCCACTTACCGCTTTCTGTCTCCTGCAGGATTATGGCGGGTACCTGAGCACCTACATCCTCCCGGCAAAGGGTGAAAATCAGGCTCAGGTTTTCACCTGTGGCTCTGCTCTCTCTCCAATCACGGACTTCAAGCTGTACGGTAATGATCTTGACTCCAAAGGCTGGGCCCCCTGCCTCCCCCACCCCCGACCCATGTTCCCACCTGCTGCCCTTGCTCCATGCACCCCCTTCCCACAGGGGAAGCCATTGGGGCAGGGGAGGGAGGGTTTCAGGTCACGTGTCTGATGAAAGCGGCCAACCACCAATGTCCGCAAGTCACATTCCTGACCCACGAGACCAGGAGCTAGACACTGGCCTGGGGTCCTCACAGGGCCAGAAGAGCCTCGGTGTGTGCGGGTAGGGGTTAAGTGAGGAAGGGTGGAGTGGCTGAGGGGGCCGCCGCTTGGCAGAAATCGGGTGGCGACCTGGCCGGCGCCTTGCCTTCCTAACGGGCAAGAGTCAGCGACCAGGGCCAGGGTATCAGGATGGCTTGCTGTAGGGACCAGATGGGCAGGCCTCCCAGGTGTGGGAACCGGGCCTCCGCCAGGCCCCACCATGGCTCTACCATCACGGTTTTGGGATTGGAGGCTCCCTACCTTCTCCTGGAGCTGGCTAGCTCTTTTTCTCTAAATGTGAATGGTTTTGTGACATTTGTGCTTTTCTGAAAATATGTGGTGAGGTGTTCCTTGTGGGCTCTGAGAACTGGCTTTCAGGTCGAGGTTATGGGGAGGCCAGGCTGTGAACCCCAGCTATGCTGCACAAAACAGACTGACTGATAGGATCAGAGGTCGAGGCTTCTTGCTGCCAGTCTGCTAAGCCCTGCTGCAGGCCTACAAGTACCACGGCCCTGGCCACACATCCCCCCATGCCCACGTGCCCCATCTCTGCACCTGGGGCCCCGTGGGGTCCAGCAGCCCTCAGCCCGCCAGCTCCTACAGACTTTTACAGAGAGCCCTGATGCAAACTCAACTGATAGTCCTTATAGGACTATAGAACTCTCTTCATTCAAAATGTTCATAATTTAAAATTAATTTCCCCATGGGAATACATGTAGCATGGTTCAGATTTTTTAAATTCAGTGAGACTTTCTTAATCTTTTCAATCATGCTATTTCAGATTTGCCTGATTTGAATGCACATAAATGTACCAGCCTACACCTTGATTGGTCACAGAGTCCCAGACAGGGAAATCCTCCACTGTGTCTTCCCCTTAATTAAGGATGTCCCTACCATTTGCAGAAGGCTTCTGAGCTCCTTCCTTCCTGACTTCCCTGACAGGGCAGACGCCAGGTCCTCACCCAGAACCTGCACCTAGAGCCAGGGCTTTGACTAGAAGAGGGCATGCCTGGCTTTTAAAATTAAAAAAAAAAAAGGAAAAAACAAAAACAAAATCTGCTTGCTTTGTAGGATTTGTTGCCTTTCCTATATGTTGAAACAAAGCAGGGGGGAAGGGGGGATAAATCCTGTTTATTGAGGATTCAGATTTTCAGATTGTTTCACTTGATTGAGGTTTCACTGTACAGCTCAAAGCCCACCCACCAGCTCTAGCATATTTTTGTGTTACGCTGGTGCCGTCTGATGACCTGGGGAAGGACCTGCAGGTTGAGGGGTTTGTCCTGCGAGTGAGCCCCCCACCCTGTGCCAGGGGCGCCCCCTGTGGCTAGCGGCTCTGTACTGACCTATACCGGTAACCCGGCCTTCCTCTGCTTGTGTCCAGCGTCTGCGTTTTCTGAGAGGTACTTGGGCCTCCATGGACTTGACAACAGAGCATATGAGGTATGTTGGGGCGCCCCTGCTGCCCCACGGAACTGGATGACATCGGTCCTGCCCCCTGACCCAGCTCCGGGACCTACACTCCCTCCCTGGCCCCACTGCCCTCTCCCTCTCTCTCCCCCGCAACCACCAAAGTCACTTGGAGAAAACCTTCCACCAGGCTGTGAGCTGAGGGGACCAGAGCCTCTCTGGGGCCCATCTGGGTCCCCTTTCTGGCACCTAAGGGGCAAAGAGGGGAGTTAGGAACATCTTGGGATAGACAGAGGATCTGTCCCAGGGCCCACAGTCGTTGGGCATGGATGACTGCTGGTCCCCTTCCCCAAGGCTGGTTCTACTTTGGGAAAATAAGCCATTGATTGGGGGACAGAAAGTGCCCTGATGCCAACTGCCATGTCATAGCAGGTGGCATCGTAGCATTGAAATGACTTGGCACAGTGTCACATGGAGTGTTTCTTCGGTGGCTGCGGGGCAGGGGCCACTGAGGCTCTGAGACGTGCCATGTGTTTCCCTCCCATGGCAAGCCCCCAGTTGTCTTGAGGGGGACAGTCCCCCCTGGGGACTGTTGCCACTGTCCCCAGGACACCCAGCTACCTTCTCAGTCAGGGTCCAGTGCACTCACCCGCGGCAGAGAGGCCCCCTAGCTGTGTCCCCTTGTCCCCACATATGCAGATGACGAAGGTGGCCCATCGAGTGTCAGCACTAGAAGAACAGCAGTTTCTGATCATCCACGCAACCGCGGACGGTAAGGACCACCACCGTTAATGCACAGCGTCACCTTGATGGTGTGAATGGCTCTAACCAGTACTTCCCTCTTTTTTTGTTTGTTTTTTTTTTTGACAGAAAAAATCCATTTCCAGCACACAGCAGAACTCATTACACAACTAATTAAGGGGAAGGCTAACTACAGCTTACAGGTACAGTATTTGCACATCTCCCCTGCTCCACGCCTGGAGAGAGATGTCCTTTTCATGGAAAAAGAACTGATTGGTATTCAGTTCATCCCAATTCTGCAGACACACCTGTGTTCCAGTTGTAGAGGCGGGCAGGGGTGCATCAGGCCAGACGAATCTGCACAGGCTTATTTTCTCTAGTAATTGGTGGTTGTCGGGTTCTGCGTTCGAGCCATGTGCAAACCCCTTTATAACTCCACCACTAACCCCCGGCCCCCACTCCAGGCAACGAGCAAGGCCAACACGACCAGCACAACGCCACAGTGAGGCTGGTGGTGTAACCTGGCGGTGAGGACGGGGGCTGTTGCTCCAGTGTTGATAAGAGCAGCACTCTGGGAGGCGTTGGGGGCTTTACAAGTGCAAGTCCTGAGCCTTCTCCACTAGTCTCCCTCTGGATAGCACCACACATTCACTAAATTCTGGCAGAATGTTCCAGAATCATCTGTGGCTGAGCAGCAGTTAGAGTGCTACTCTTCTCATGAAACCACCTCACAGCCCTGTTTTCACTGGCATCAGGAACCGACCCAGCGCCTCACGTCTGGGATCCTTGTAGCGATGCACAATGCTGCTTCTAGAAACAACCTCCATTTCCTTCCCCGGCCACAGGTTCCTTTGGCAAAACACACGTGACCCCAATGGTCTCTTCGGGTCTAGAGACCAATGGGAGGTTTCCTTCATAGGCACACGTCCCCCCGACAGGGCCAGCCTTGGCACTGACTGCTGCCCACCTTCTGTCTCTGAGCTCCTGGCCTGTTGGAGGGTCACGTGCGGGCTGGGCCAGTCTGGGAGAGTCTCCTGCCAGGAGGCAGTTTGGCCTGAGCGTTGATGAATGGGGAAGGAAGGACTTAGCATGTCACCTTTGAGCTTGCTTCTGAAAGCCTTGACTCATGTTCGACAGTTGCCATGGTTTTGTTAGCTACGTGTTAGGCATGTCATGGGTTAAAAGGCAAACTTCCATGTGCTAATGTGGATCCCTCCCCAAGGCATAGACCAAGCTACATCAGCAAGATGTTGAGCAGTATGCATTGTAGGCCACACCGGAGACAAGGAAGGGGGCCATAGCCCAGTGCCAGGCTTGCAGGCACAGCAAATGTCTTCACAGATTCTCAGTGAATGTGGATCAGGGATCAAGTCCAGCAAAGGGCAGAGAGACTGGGGATCTAGACTGGAAAAGACATACATCCTACCTGGTGTCCTTTTGTGGGGTAGACGTTTTTCTAAGTAACAGCTCCGTCATTGATAAATAAAATAAGGGTGAACGCCATCCTCTAAAGATATAGAGGAAGACAGTCTTCAAAATACAGGAGGCAGCCTGGTATCATGGTGAGAACATGGGCTTCCGGGTCAGTTAGACTTGTCGTGAGTCCCTGCCGGCACAGGTACCTGTGTGTGGAAATGTGTGGCACCTCCAGGGGCCAGGGGGATCCGTCCTTACATGTGGTGGTCGTGTGCCACCATCCTTTAAGCCCTCCCCATGTCCTGGCCTTATTCTAAACACTTCACAGGGAGTCTATCATTGAAACCTCACAAAACTTTATGAGCTGGATTCTATTATGATGATCGTCTCCACTTGACACACCTGGAAAAACTGGGGCTCGGGGAAGCTACCTGCCCACGGTTACAGGGTGAGCCAAACGCGGGTGCAGGGTGTGGAGATAACACAGAATTCTTCCCAGGTCTTTGGGGATCCTGATCCCTGGAGCCTGGGGCAGGAGCCTCCATGGTCCTCGAGTGCGTGTCCATCCATGCTGCCAGTCCAAACCAGCAGATCCAGGCTGTATACAGTCTGTCGAACAAAGTGTTCTCTAACTTACTGAACCCAGAGAAGAAGGTGCTGACGCCTGCATCGCCGTGGTTTAGAAAATTCACTTTGTAGGCTACCCCGGAGCCGTGTGCAGGGCCCTGGCCGTGCTGGGTTCATGTCTTATGAGCATCCCCGGGGCCCACGGGGGACCCCACCCGTGAGTAAACTTTCCCTGCCTTCCCCACAGATCTACCCAGACGAAAGCCATTACTTTCACAGTGCCTCCCTCCACCAGCACCTGTACCGATCCATCATCAACTTCTTCGTGGAATGCTTCCGGATTCAGGACAAACTCCCCATGGCCACAGCAAAAGAAGAAGAGGAGGAGGACTGAGCACCACGGGGCTCCTCCTGGAACAGTGTGTAGCCGGGACCCCGCCTCCCCGGCCCACAGGGGCTGGCTGGGGCGGGGGCAAGAAGTGTGACTTCCATAGCATGTGTGTCTCGCGTCCCAAAGGCGGCTTTGCTTCGGAAAACAGCTCCTTCCCGGGCCGAGACGCGTCATCGCTCACGGGGGGCTCCCATGCGCCCGGAGCCACTGCAGCATCACCCTCTTCTGGTCCCAGAGTGACTGGTGCATCCCACGGCCCCTCCCCAAGAAACAGAGCAAAGGATGGACGGCAGTGAAGAAATTGGCCCTCAAACCCAAGCTATCGTGCAGTAGCGTTAAGACCCACCCTCACTAGTGTGCGTGCCCACATCAGCAGCATCCGTCCTGTCCGATATAACCACACCATGGAAACAACTATAGCACAATTATTTTAACACTACTTGGTCATAGATCAGCTTGCTCCTTTCTGTAATTAGGAGACTCAGCATTTCAAGGGGCTGTACAAAGTATTACTGTAGCTATGCTAATGGTTAACCTTATGGAATTAATTCGTATTTTTCTATGGTTTTTATCTGACACTGTCTCTGGTCACGGGGTTGTTTCACTGTGCTTGCCTTCTTTCTTGCTTTCTTGCTTTCTCCTTCTTCTTTTCTGTTTCTTTTTGGCTTTGTGTTCTTTGGTCAGTGTGTAGGCTTTGCACTTGTTTGGATAAAGAAACGGATCAGAAGGAACTAACTGCTCTCTCCTCAAGATTGTCTTGAGACTTTGTGGAGAAATTTCAAAAAAACTGAAGGGAAAAAATCATCTAATAGCATTCACTAAAAAAAAAAAAACAAAAACAAAAACAAAAGAAAGGAAAAACAAGAAAATGCATAAATAAAACGTCTTTCCCACAAAGCTGCATTAGGATTTGGCTTATATTCACAAGATTTACCTATGTCCTGGAGCCCATCCACTCCCCACTTGATAAGTTGTTGAGGCTTTTCAGATGGCGTTTGGTTAAAGAAATGTAAAAAGACAAGGAGTTGACTCCATCCCTGAGTCTGTAGCGTGATCGGGGGACAGGCGTCCTGTCGTCCCGGGACACAGGTGCATGCGGTTGCCTGGCACCCTGGGGATGGTGAAGTGGCCTCAGCACCTCCTGCGCGCAGCCTCTGGCCCAATGAACAGCCACCCCTGGTGTGTATTTCATTTTGTTGTACATAAAGACAGGACTGGCGCTGCCGTCCACCAGCCCCCACCATGCCGCCTGCATGCCGACCCCCTGTGGCTGACCCGCACTCTCCACAAGTGCTAGTCTGAGACACATCCATCACTGCTGTTTCCTTTGGAGCTTGTTGACAACCTGAACGTCAGTACTGATGTCTCCAGCTTCCGGTCCTGCTGGGGGGTCCTTGACATCCTGTCAGCAAAGAAGATTTGTCCGTGTCGCTTTTTGGTGTTTGGGGGTTCGGGTTTCATCTCCATGAGTTCTGGATGTCAGCTGCAGCTGGTGTGATTGGAAGGTCTCCAGTGCAGGATTTCTCCAGGCGAGACATCGCCATTTCTGGAAAGGACCAACGCATGAGCCACGGGAGCAACTCTGAATGCTACGCAATCATGCTTTCGCTGTTTCGATGGGCTTGACCGAATGCAAAGCCAACTAGGTCTGACGGGGGAAGCCTGCTCCAGCCACAGGACCTGGCAGGGTGGAAGTGAGAATGTGGCATGGTAGCGTTTGTTCATCCATGGAATAAAACATTATTTTACCACTCGGATAGCTCTTTTCTTGCTTACCCTCCACCACCCCTCCTTAGAAAGTGTGCAGAGCTTTGCTAAGGTACCTACTGAGCCCTCACCAAGACAGATGCACATCCCCCAGAGCCTGATGTGCAGCAAACACAAGCCGTATCCAGGGCCGGGGCATCGATGGTAAGAAGGGTGGGACCCATGATGTATATCAAAGTCCCAAATCAATCAGAGAAAGTGGGTTTGGGCTGAGTCTTTTGGGTTTTAGGGCAAAGACACAGAGATATCCGATAACAGTAATGGTAACGTTGGCGCTCTGTTGAGTCTGAACCATTGCCCCCCTGGAAAACTTGAGAAAAATGTCCAGGTGTGGGGATTGTTCTGCGGCATCTACTAAGATCTGGGCTGCCACCATCCCAGAGGTGTGGGGAGCAGGCTTTCTCCACACAAGCCTGAAAACACACCCATCTCCCTTCTGCCTCACCTGTAATGGAAACCTCTAATGGGCAGTCCCAGAATGATGATTTCGTGGAAGGCTGATTGCCTTCGGGAAGCTGCTGTGAAAATCCCAGTGTCACACAGAAGCTAGACGGGCATTCCAGAGACTCCGCCAGCCCCCTCTGTTAGCACATCATGGGAGCTCCTAGGATAATCACCGGGGAGCTAGGGAAGCCTGGTGGGAGACGGATGTGCAGACAGGAATGTCCAGGACATATATAAACGCTGAGCTCGGACCCACCAGCCACAGTTGCCAGCCGGGAAGCCAGGCCACAGTCCGCAGCTGTCAGCCCCAAACGGCCAGACTTGGTCAGTAACTGGCAGCTGCCCTGGCTCTCCCCACCTGCCACTTAGGAGCAGCAGGAGAGCCACGCACATTCCCCGGACCCACCCACCCCATAGGGACCTGCTTCCAGTTGGCCCTCCGTGTCCCTGGGGCTCATCCCCCCTCCCCTCCCCGGGCTCCAGCCACCCCTGGACCAGCGGCCCCCACTTGCTTTCCCCCAGGTGGTGGTGCCTTACTCTGCTTGGGCTGCCATCACAGAACACCACAGACTGGATACTTCTGCATCAGAAATGTAGTTCTCACGGCTCTGGAGGCTGGGAGTCCGAGATGGAGGCGCTGGCCCCTGGATTCCCAGCCAGGGCTGTCCTCCTGGCTCACGGACAGCTGCCCTCTCCGGCAGGGGCAGGGGTGTGGGAGGGCACTCTCTCTTCCTATGGGGGCACTAACCCCTGCATGGGTTCCCCATCCTAATGACCTCATCTAAACCTACCTCCCAACTAACCTACCTCGTAAACCACCACATTGGGAGTGAGATTTGGGGAGCACACCCTCAGTCCCTGGCGGGTGGTCCTGTTTCCTTTCTTGCTGGCAGAAAGTAGGTATTGGAGAGGAGTTGCCCAGGGGTGGTGGGGCCCCTGGGATCAGGAGGATGGAAGGAGGAGAAGGTGGGGAGACAGCGGGGGGTGGGGGGGGAGATGAGGGAGGAGGGAGGGAGGAGGTGGGAGGAGGGAGGGAGGGAGGGCAGGGGCCTCCCAGAGGGTCCAGATGGGCCCTTCTGCAAACCACAAGCCGCACAACTGCCATTCGCCATCAGCATCTCATCAGATGTGGGGACCTAAAGCCGAGGAGACAGGGAGCCACCCCCAAACCCAGGGGCAGGCAGTGCTGCCCTGTGTGCCTCTTCCCGTGCTGGGTTTTCTGCAGGGATCAGCTCTGAGGGCCAGGCCTCCAGGCCTCTAGGAGGCTCTGGGGCGTCTGCCTCACCAGCTTAGGAGTCCCAAGCCTCCGGCCAATATGGAGCCAGACTCAGGGGAAATGGGTGTGGATGTTTAGGCTCCAGACAAATGGCCAGTCCACAGATGCTCCCAACTCCTGTGCACTTCACTGAAGTTTCAGGGAAACTGAAATGCAAGCACGAAGTGGCTGCTCCCCCAGCTCCGCCCTGGGAGGCTGCGGTAAACACCCTGCCTCCACGTCCCCCCCGCACCCCGTTCCCTGAGGTCCAGGCAGACACTGCCCATGAGGTGGCTCCCACGTGCCAGTGTGAGCGCCCTCACTGTCAGGGCCCAGAGACCTGTAACTGGCACTGCGAAGTGTGTGTCAGGGCGGGTCATCCAAGACAACCAAGCCTTTGCACGGGTCAGCTGCAGAGGAGTGCGTGGCCGCTCACCTCAGACAGCAAGGACCACAGTCATAACAGTGACCATTTACCGACAGCTTGCCGTGTTCCGGGCCCCATTTCACGTGGATTCACACGCCGTCTTCACACAACTAACACATTAATCCACAACATCCTATGATGTTCCATTCTTACCTACATTTTGCAGAGCGGGAAAGAAAAGGAGCAGAGAGGTGGAGACAGCAGCACAGCATGAGGGAAGGGCAGGTGTGCCACCACTGAGCTCCCCTCCCCGCGTCCTAGGCCAGGGGTCGTCTGGGTCTGGGCACACGTGACCTGTGACCTGTAGTGACTCCCGTGCATTTGAATGATAGGTTTGGTTTGAGTCTTGGTCTTACCGCCTGGTTTGTTTTGGGGGAAAGAGAACAGGGGAGGTCCTCTGCCCAGGTGCCTAGAGGGAAAGCGACTGAGAGGCTCTAACTCTGAAAGGAGCTCAAGTGGCAGCCGACGGGGCCCCCCATCTCCTGAGAGAGAGGCAGGTGAGGAGCTCGGGAGCTGGGGAGGCCCGGTAACTCCTCCATGGGGCCTGGGGCCACCCTGGCAGCCCCGCCTCTACAGCCTGCGTTCTGCAGACCAACACGGCCAGACCCAGGGCCACGAAGGGCCCCGGAGGGGAGGCTCCGGCCTGGATGTCTGCACAGGCAACACACACAAGCGGGGAGGGCGCTGGAGCCGCCCGGTCCACGGGAGCTCGGGTCCCAGCGCCCGGGTCGGGCTGCCTCCCACACACCCTGGGCGGGTGTTCTCAGAAGGCAAACGTACTGAATTAAGAGGGCAATGGGCAAAGCCCGTGACACACAAATCACTTTCATCCAGGAGACCCCAGGGGAACTTGGTCAGGGAGATTTCACTGCCAGTATTCCTTACAGGTGGGAGCACATTTTTAAAATAAAAATATAGATGAAGCAAATCCGTTGACTAAGAAAGAAACAGACCCAATAATGTCTCCCAATTTTGCTTTGAACACAAGAAGACTGTTGGAGTTTAATGGTTCAGGTTATATTAAAAGATGTATGGTTTCTAGGGGTGCCTGGTGGCTCAGTTGGCTAAGCGTCTGCCTTTGGCTTGGGTCATGATTCTGGGGTCCTGGGATCAAGTCCCCACGTTGGGCTCCCCACTCAGCAGGGAGCCTGCTTCTCCCTCTCCCTCTGCTACTCCCCCTGCTTGTGCACTCTTTCTCTGTCAAATAAATAAAATCTCATTTTTTTAAAAAAAGAGAGAGAGACGTGTGTGGTTTCTAAATAACCATTTTTACAGAAATCTTAACTATTGTGGAAAAGTCAGAATGCTGATTTGCTGAATAAGCTGTTCATGTGCTCAAAGAAGGAAGAGAGCCCGTCGAACAGAATATAGATGACCGTATTGGAGGTGTGTGGTCAGCCGAGTCTCCACAAGACAACTGTTAGAAGTGCCGCTCTGTGGTGTCTGCTGATGCCTGTGGTGTAAACACTTCTGCAACATCAGAGGGTCAACTTGACATCCCTGAAAGCGGAGTTGGGCAGTGATGTGAGACAGTCCTCCTTGCAACACCTTCTGTTAGGACCAGTGGGCTTCTCTGGCCATGGAGGGCAGAGGCTTCTGGCCAGAAGCCTCAGGTGCGGCCCCGAAAGCAGATCACCAGCCGTGGTGAAGCTCTGTGCAGGCTGCCGCAGGAACATCGAGGGGCTTCTGCAGGTTCCTGGCAGGCCTCAACAGATTGCCGGGTGGTGCAAGGGGCCTGTGGCCTCCACTATCCCCTGAGCCCTAGGCAACATCTCCCACGTCCATCAGGGGTTCGCACATGAAGCTCAAGGTCTTTATGACCCTAATGACAAGCACAAGTGTGGGCTCAACGTCACATAATCGAGCCCAAGCAAGAGGCCAGTGTGAATCTGACTGGTCATGACAAGCAGACGCAGCAGAAACTTGCAGTTTTCCTGCCCGGGCCTGTGGCCCCAGCTCTGGGTCTGCAGCGCATCCCCCCACCGAGCCTCCCATGACACCAGCAAGTCATGATGCTTGTTTTACCTACAAATTGCTTTCCACATCATCTTGTTCCTCTGGCCAGACCTTGTGCACCAAAACCAGGGTTTTCCGTAGTTCTCACAGAGCAAAGGGAAGAGCAGAGGCTCGCCTGCTTCGTCCCATGTTACGTCAGTGCCTCACCAAGCCACGCCCCAGACACAAGGGGACTGCTGACAAGTAGCCAGAAATGTGACAGCTAATTGCTACATTTGGTGATTTACTCATTTTCCTTAATACAGGAAATTTCCCTAATACAGGAATCTTCTACTAATGACTCCCCCTAGCAAAGACCATCACAGGGATGAAGGGCAGGGAGCACCAGAAATCAACCCCCACTAGAAAATGGCAATGTGACCTTGACACGAGGTGGAGGGTGGCTTTGCCTTGTGCGGACACCACCCCTTGGGGCCAGTGAGACACCAGCACACACACTCGGGCCTGGGCTGTCAGGGAGGCCTTCCCCAGCATCACAGGCTGAGGGCCAGGGAGAAAAGGTGCATCCCTGGGGGAGATGTCAGCTCGCCAAGACTCCTCCCGGAACGTACATGTCTCCAACATGCCCACCAACCGTGGAGAATAGCAGCCTCTCCTGTGGCTTCCCGAGCGTCCAGCACACCTGGTTCCCCAGGTGGGACTGAACTGGACTGGAACCCGGCAAGGTCAAGTGGGCAGGGCCAGGGGCCTGAGTCACAGGGAGGCTGGTTGCACCCCGAGGACCATGGAAGGCACCCCCTTGTGAATCTGCTACCTGCTAAAAATCCCTTTTTGGCACTTTCCTGCCCTAAAGCAAAAACCCAAACTGGGCAAACTGCATTGGCCGTTGCCACTGTGTTCAAGCACCGAGCTGGGGACAGGGTGCTTGGCAAGTTTGGGGTGAACTAGGATGCACCGTTCATCTCTCTGGCCTCTTCCTTCCTGGTCCGCACATCATACCCTCTATGCATCATCCTGACGCCAACAAAGTCCATCTGTCCCAGGCGCAGCAGTGTTGCTCCAGGGCGGGAGGCGGAGATGCTGAGCCCTCTGTACCACTGCCTCATCCCGCCCCGTCCCTGCATCCTTGCGAAGCCTCTTGACTTCTCTGGGTCCCATTTTTCATAGTAAAATAGAGTAATGGCATCTGTCTTGATGGCTGTACAAGGCAGCTGTGAAAATTCAGCAAAATGTACGTGAAGTGCTTTGGAAGGCACGAGAGGCTGTGGAAAAGCGCAAGGAGCAGGACAAACTCCAGAGAAGCTGCCCTTGGAGTCAGGAATGGCCGAGGCTCTGGGTTGCACCTACCACCGTCCCCCCCCCACACACACACCTGAGCGCTCCTCGGGTCCAGAGCCTCGAGGACCCACTGCTCCCACTCTGCTTCAGCTCCCGTGGCGGGGGGCACAAGGGGGACAGATGTCTCTGCAGGGTCACCATTCCTGGACTCTAGACATGGGAGGACGTTTGTAGGCATCTGGACCCAGGGCCTGCCCCCACCCCTACCCCTACCCCAAGATTCCAGGTCAGGTGGGGCAGGGCAGGCTCATGGGGAATTTTGGAAGTCCATACTCCGATGAGCAGGCCAGAGCCTTCAAGTTGCACCTTAGCCCTGTGACAAAGCAGCTGTTTCTGAAACACCTGCATCTGTTGCCTGTCTTATGGACAATAATGGAAAGCATTCATAAGACTCAGGGTGGCCTGCGTGACCTCGGGTCCACAACCTGAACAGCCACTCTGGTCACCTGAGGCCGGGGACGCTGGAGCAGCCAGACGGGCTCCTGACCAGGACGTTCCTATAAATGGCTTTTCCGGCTACATCCCGCAGTCTTTGGGCAACAGGTTTCTAGGGCTGGGGGGGGGCCCCTCTCTTCCCAGCAGGGAGTTCAGGAAACAGCTCGGGCCATGGGCAGGCCACGTGGGCTCTAGGGCTCCAGTCCATGGGCGACACGATAGCCAGGGTCCCTAAGGGACTCTGGTCCTGCGAAATGGGCGCTCGGTGTGCAAGGCCCTCCCCGTGCTGGTTGGTCTCTTCTGCTTCCCGCCCGGCTGCCGGCGCCCGGCCACGTCCAGCCCACAGGCCTGGAGAAGCCCGTCACCTGGGGGCAGCACAGGGCGCCGGCGCGGAGGACGGTGCTCTCCCCGCCCCCTGCCGGCCCCGCGCCCGCCCCGCCCCGCCAGCCCCGCCAGCCCCGCCCCCGCCGCAGCAGCCCTCCCTCCCTCACCCCTCCCCGCCCGCCCCAGGTGCGGAGCAGGATCCCTCCCGCTGGCTCCGCCGCGCGTGGACGCCGCCCGCAGAGGGCAGCAGAGGCTCACGCTGGGCCGCCCGCCTGCCCACGGCGCTCTGGTAAGTGGCCCGCGGGGGCCGGGCCGGGCCGGGCCGGGGGCAGGCGCCGCGGAGGGACAGCCCGCCGTGCGGGAGCTGCGCGCAGGCCGCCAGGGCGGGGAGCCGCGGGGCGCGGGGCGGGAACGCGGCGCTGGGCCCTGTGCTCCCGGGGCACCCGGAGCCGGGGCTGCAGCTGTGGCAAGAAGCAGCCAGAGACCGGGGTGCCCAGCGAGGCCTGCGGAGGAGGCACCCGCGGGCGGCAGGTGCAGCCGGGCGGGAGGGGGCACCTGCGCAGGGCCGCGGTGGCGCGGTGGTGACCACTTAGACCGGGCCTGCCTGCGCTAAGAAAACAGCTGTGGAGCGTTCAAGAAAATGCTCAGGATCACGGAAGGGCGTTGCTTTCAGGTGAGCCTTGACTCGCTTCCAGCCCCAGTGGTGGACGCCTAGGGCCCCAGAGCACCCGGGCGGGGCTCCACGGGCAGAGCCGGGCCTCGCGGGGAGAGGGGATGCCCGGATCACCTGAGGACCCACAGCCCCCGCCAGTTAGCCACTTTGGAAACTCAGGTAAGGCCTTCGGGGAAAGTGGCCACCTTTGAGATGTTAAAGTATAGCTCCCCTGGGAGCCCGGGAGCCAGGACCACAAACGTTAACCATTAAATTGTCCTTAACATTTCCCTCTTTTGGGGATCCCTGGGTGGCGCAGCGGTTTAGCGCCTGCCTTTGGTCCAGGGCGCGATCCTGGAGACCCGGGATCGAGTCCCACGTTGGGCCCCTGGTGCATGGAGCCTGCTTCTCCCTCTGCCTGTGTCTCTGCCTCTCTCTCTCTCTCTCTCTCTCTCTCTGTCTCTGTGACTATCATAAATAAATTTAAAAAAAATTCCCTCTTTTGATCAATGGTCTTTCCTCAGAAAGCACTGACCAATCTTAGGTTTTCCTGTCGTCTGGTGCCAGAGTGCCCGGCTGGTCTCCCCTGGGCCCATCCAGTCCCTAGTGTAGGTATGAACATGTATGTTTTTTCACCCAGAGTTCCTTGGCAGGGGAAACTTATTGTAACGTAAAGGGTGGGAAGCTTAAAAGTGATATGTGTTTTGTATGAAGTCCACCTGGGGAGCAAACAGGGCACGTGCTTGGCTTAGATCATCAGGTTTTGCATTTGTAAAGTCTTTGCGACAATGATTCAGAGTAAACGAATTCTAATAAGTACAAGTTGAAGGAACTGACGTGATATTGCGGTAGACTTAAGGAGGAGAAAAATCCAAAGAATCCTTTACATGCACTTTGATAGAAAGGTGGGGAATGTATGATTATTTGTGAGAGAAGATGGAGCATGAGCAGTGAGTAAACATACTCATAACGTACATTCCTTGGTTACTCTGGGGCTGAGAGGTAACATCAGAAGGAGACCAAGTTCAGCCCCTGATGTCTGGAGGGTGTCTCAGGATAGGGAGAAGGGGCTGTGGGTGCACTCTGAGAGCTGGGATGACCTGGACAGGGCCGTGGGCTTGTGACTTGCTGCCCAGTTTTATTTATATGGGTTCTTTCTTCCCGGGAGTAGTTACTATAGGTGCAGCAAGTGGTGTTAGCCATGGAATAGACTCTGCCTTGCTCAGCAAGCAATCATGTGATTATAAGGAGAGGCATTTCCATGGGAACAAAAGAAAACATAGGTTGATGGTTGGAGCAAATTATAAAGGCAGTATCTGAGTCCCGAGTGCTGCCAGTGAGATTTCCACATCAGTTTCCAAGTATCCTCCAAGATGAAATGGGTGCAGGGAGCAGCATCTGATGGATTTTTCTGGTTTGTAGGTTCCAATGCCTCTGGTGATCCTTTTGAGTTAGTAGCCCATAGAGCAACAGGCCCTAAGGCTGTCTCTACAGGAGCTGCTGTGCCCCTGAGGCTCCTGCACCTGCCGATCCATGAGCATGGAATATCTTTTCATTTGTTTGGGGGCGTCATCAGTGTCTTTCCTCAGTATTTTATAGTTTTCAGAATACAGGTCTTTCACCTCTTTAGTTAAGTTTATTCCTAGGCATCTATCCTTTTTGATGAAATTGTGAATGGGATTGTTTTTTCTTAATTCTGTTACTTTGTTATTAGTGTGTAGAAATGCAGCATATTCCTGTATATTGGTTTTGTATCTGTGACCTTACTGAATTCGTTTATCAGTTCTAAGTAGTTTCTGGTGGAGTCTTTCAGGTTTTTCTATATATATAGTTTCACGTCATCTGCAGATAGAGTTTTTGCTTCTTCCTTACCAATTCAGATGCCTATCATTTCTTTTGCTTGTCTGATTGCTGAGGCTGGGACTTCCAGTACTGATGAATAAAAGTGGTGACGGTGGACATCCCTGTCATGTTCTTACCCTTGGGGGAAAGGCTTTCGGTTTTTCCCCATTGAGGATGATGTTGGCTGTGGGTTTTTCATAGATGGCCTTTATTATGTTGAGGTATGTTCTCTCTAGACCTACGTTGTGGAGGGTTTTCATCATCAGTGGATGTTGTACTTTGTCAACATCTTGATTTTTTCTTTATCTATTTAAGTTATCGTATGGTTTTTATCCTTTCTCTTATTGATGTGATGTCTCGTGTTGGTTGATTTGTAAGTATCGAACCACCCTTGCCTCCTAGGACTAAATCTCACTTGTTTGTGGTGAATGATTTTTTTAATGTATTGGATTTGTTTTGCTAGTATTTTGATGATTATTTTCATCTGTGTTCATCAGAAATATTGGCCTGTAGTTTGCTTTTTTGGTGGCGTCTTTACCTGGTTTTGGTATCGGGGTAATGCTGGCCTCATAGAATGAATTTGGAAGCTTTCTTTCCTCTTCGATCTTCTGAAATAGTTTGAGAAGAATAGATACTAACTCTTCTTTAAATGTTTGGTAGAATTCACCTGTGAAGCCATCTGGTCCTGGACTTTTGTTTGCTGGGAGTTTTTTGATGTATTTCTTTCTGTAGTGTTGGTTGTTATTGGTCCTCTTCCACTCTCTCTCTCTCTCTCTCTCTGTTTCTTTTTTGATGAGTCTAGCTGAAAAATTTATCAAATTCCTATCTTTCCAAAGAACCATCTCCTGATTTCATTGATCATTCAATTGTGGTATTTTTTATTTCAATTACATTTATTTCTGCTCTAACCTTTTTTTTCCTTTCTTCTGCTAGTTTAGGATTTTCTTTTTTTCTTCTAGTTTCTTTAGGGATATGGTTAGGCTGTTTATTTGAGATTTTTCTTGCTTTCTGAGGTAGGCCTATCCTGCTATAAAATTCCCTCTCAGAACATTTTTTGCTCCATCCCAAGGATTTTGGACCATTATGTTTTCATTTTCATTTATCTCCATAGATTTTTTGATTTCCTCTTTGATTTTTTGGTTGAGCCATTCATTGATTACTGGCAAGGTATTTAACCTCCATGTATTTGTGGTCTTTCCAGGTTTTTTTCTTGTGGTTGACTTCTAGTTTCATAGTGTTGTGGTCAGAAAAGACATATGGTATGACTTTGATCTTTCAAATTTGTCAAGGCTTGTTTTGTAGCCTAATATGCAAAACATTCTCTCATTCTGGAGAATGTTCCATGTACACTTGAAAAGAATGTGTATTCTGATGTTTTAGAATGGAATGTTCTGAATATATCTGTTAGATCTATCTGATCCATTGTGTATTCAAAGCCACTCTTTCCTTGTTGATTTTCTGTTTTTGAGGGTTTTTTTGTTTTTTGTTTTTTTTCTGTTTGGATCATCTATCCATTGATGTAAATGAGTTGTTAAAATCCTCTACTATTATTACTATTGATTGTTTCCTTTATGTTTGTTACTAGCTATTTTATGTATTTGGGGGCTTCTATGTTAGGTGCATAAATATTAATAATTATATCTTTTTATTGGATTGTTCTTTTTTATGATTATGTAGTGCCCTTGTCTGTCTTTCTCTGCAATCTTGTTTGATTTATTTATTTATTTATTTATTTATTTATTTATTTATTTATTTATTTATGATAGTCACACGGAGAGAGAGAGGCAGAGACACAGGCAGAGGGAGAAGCAGGCTACATGCACCGGGAGCCTGATGTGGGACTCGATCCCGGGTCTCCAGGATTGCACCCTGGGCCAAAGGCAGGCGCCAAACCGCTGCGCCACCCAGGGATCCCTGCAATCTTGTTTTAAAGTCTGTTTTGTCCAATATAAGTAGTGCTACCCCAGGTTTCTTTTTCACTTCTTTTTTCATGATACTTTTTTCATCCTTTCACTTTCAATTTGCATGTGTCTTTAGGTCTCAGTTGAGTCTCTTGTGGGCAGCATATACATGGGCCTTGCTTTCTTATCCATTTTGTCACCCTGTGTCTTTTGATTGGAGTGTTTAGTCCATTTATATTCAAGGTAATTATTGAGAGGTATGTGCTTATTGCCAGTTTGTGCTTCCTACTTTTCTTACTCTTGCTATGGTCTTTCTACTCAAAAGAGTCCCCTTTAACATTTAAGGTTGGTTTAGTGGTCATGAATTCCTTTAACTTTTGTTTGTATGGGAAATTATTTGTCTCTCCTCCTATTCTGAACAATAGTCTTTCTGGATAGAATATTCTTGGCTGCAGATTTTTTCTTTCAGCACTTTGAATGTATCATGCCACTATCTTCTGGCCTACAAAGGTTCTGATGGAAAATGAGCTGAGAGCCTTATGGGGTTTCCCTTGTATGTAACTAACTTACTTTCTTTCTTTCTTTCTTTCTTTCTTTCTTTCTTTCTTTCTTTCTTTCTTTTTCTTTCTTTCTTTCTTTCTTTCTTTCTTTCTTTCTTTCTTTCTTTCTTTCTCTTTTGGTGCTTTTAAAATTCTCTTTATCACTACTTTTTGCCATTTTAATTACTATGTGTCTTGTTGTGGACCTCCTTAGATTGATTTTTTTTTTTTTCCTGTGGGTGCTCTGCCTCCTGGATCTAGACTTCTGTCCTTCCCCAGTTTCAGGACGTTTTTCAGCTATTGTTTCTTCAAATAAATTTTCTGCTCTCTTTCCTCTCTCTTCTCCTTCTAGGACCCCTATAATGCAAGTGTTATGCTTGATGGTGTCTCTGTGTCCCTTTAGTATATTTTCTTTTTTTTTTTGTTGTTGTTATTTTTCTCTTTCTCCTGCTCAACTTGATTGCTTTCCATTGCTGTCTTCCAGGTCACTGATGTGTTCTGCTTCCTCTAGTCCACTATTTCATCTAGTGTATTTTATTCATTTTATTTTTTTAAGATTTATTTATTTATTCATGAGAGACACAGAGAGAAAGAGAGGGAGAGACACAGGCTGAGGGAGAAGCAGGCACCCTGCAAGGAGCCTGATGTGAGACTTGATCCCGGATCCTGGGATCATGCTCTGGGCCAAAGGCAGACGCTCAACTGGTGTCTGAGCCACCCAGGCGTCTCATCTAGTGTATTTTAAATTTCAGTTATTGAGTTCTTCATTTCAGAATGGTTCTTTATGTTTTCTATCTCTTTGCTGAGGGTATCCCTGTGGTTCTCCATTCTTGTTCACAAGTCCAGTGAGTATCTTAAATTCTCTGTCAGGCATATTGCTTTTCTCTGTTTTGCTTAGGTCTCTTGCTGTGATTTTGTTCCAGTCTTTCATTTGGGACATATTCCTCTGTCTCCTCATTTTATCTAATTCCTTGTGTCTGTTTCTTTGTGTTAGGAAAGTCAGCTACATCTCTTGCTTTTGAAAATAGTGGCCTTTGGAAGAAATCCTGTAGTGCCCTGCAGTGCAGTGTCCTCTGTTCACTGGAACCTGGTGCTTCAGGGATGTCTCCTGTGTGTGTTGCATGTGCCCTGCTATTGTGGCTGAGCTGATTTTTCCCTTCATCTGTTTGTCTGTAGTGGCTCTCTTTGCCTGTTGTGGGCAGGGTTAGGTCCCTGTGTTACTAGGTGGCAAGTCTGAGGCCACATTAGGCTTGAGTCAAGTCAGACCAAGCATCTGTGAGATGCAGCAGCACCAAACTTCAGGGCACTTGCCCTGTGTTTTCCCCAAAGAAGATTTTCTTGGTGAGTGGGACTTGTAGTCAGACTGGCTGTCTGCCCCCAGTGCACTGGTGAGGCTGCAGTGGATCTGCGATGTATGGTTATCATTTCCATTCCCTGGAGTGGGAGTGACTCTGGAGCATTGCTGGCCTCTGTTGGCGCCCCCTGCACACTGCCAGGCTTGTGGTACTGCTTTGGATGAGTTCTAGCCAAAGAGGTGTTGGAGGAGAATGTGGCAATGGGGCACTCGTGGTGCCAGCAGAGTTGCTGGTCCTTAGGAGGGGACTTGCATCAGCCCAGGAAAGCTCACCAACACAGGGATGGAGGGGCAGGTCCAGAAGTGCGTGGTGGCAGGGCATGCTGTTAGCCAGCTAGGTGGAGAGTGTTGGTGCTGTGCTGGTTCCCACGGGTGTCTGTGTGTCTAGACTGGGTCAGGGGAGGGAAGTGGCACCCACCACCTCTTTTGTTGTTGAAGTCTCCCGAAGATCCCTGCCCTTCCAGCACATGTTCTGAGATTAGTAAATAAATCTCGTATATCCCAGGTGTTTTCAAACTGCTACTTCTATGCTGTATCTCAGTGGGGCTCTTTTTTGTGCTGCCTCTTTAAGGGCAGGAATTCAGTTTCCTCTAGCTCTCCTCACTCTCCCAGAGCCCTGCTCCCTGAGTTTTAAAGTCCCAAGTGTTAACCCCACTGATTGTAAGAACTTGTGAAGCTAGGCCCATCAGGTTTTCAAAGCCAAATGTGGGGATTTGTGGGATATGTCTTCCTCTTGTGGGTCCCTGGTGCCTGGGTGGGGTCTGCTCTTCTCCCCTCCATGCCTGCAGCTTCCCTCCTATGTTCTATGGACTGCCCTTCCTGCTTTTTCCCATGTGACCTTGTCTCTACAGTTAGCTGTAGAGAGTCTGTTCTGCTAGTCTTGGTTTCATTTTCTGGGTTGTGTACCCTGATGTGGGTGTTTTAGTTGTATCCATGGGAGAAAGTGAGCCTAGATCACCTACTCTGCCATCTTCCCTCTCATAGCCTATGCACGTGTATTTTTAAAATTTATTTATTCCGATTGTAGTCATCATGACCACATATGAGATTTTTTTAATAAAATAATTTTTTATCGGTGTTCAATTTACCAACATACAGAATAACACCCAGTGCTCATCCCGTCAAGTGTCCCCCTCAGTGCCCGTCACCCACTCACCCCTACCCCCCGCCCTCCTCCCCTTCCACCACCCCTAGTTCGTTTCCCAGAGTTAGGAGTCTTTATGTTCTGTCTCCCTTTCTGATATTTCCCACACATTTCTTCTCCCTTCCCTTATATTCCCTTTCACTATTATTTATATTCCCCAAATGAATGAGAACATACACTGTTTGTCCTTCTCCGATTGACTTACTTCACTCAGCATAATACCCTCCAGTTCCATCCACGTTGAAGCAAATGGTGGGTATTTGTCGTTTCTAATGGCTGAGGAATATTCCATTGTATACATCGACCACATCTTCTTTATCCATTCATCTTTCGATGGACACCGAGGCTCCTTCCACAGTTTGGCTATTGTGGACATGACTGCTGGAAATATCGGGGTGCAGGTCCCGGTGTTTCATTATATCTGAATCTTTGGGGTAAATCCCCAACAGTGCAATTGCTGGGTCGTAGGGCAGGTGTATTTTTAACTTTTTGAGGAACCTCCACACAGTTTTCCAGAGTGGCTGCACCAGTTCACATTCCCACCAACAGAGTAAGAGGGTTCCCTTTTCTCCGCATCCTCTCCAACATTTGTGGTTTCCTGCCTTGTTAATTTTCCCCATTGAGATTCTTTTCCAAAAGTTCCCCTTATCAAACTTCTACAACTTTCTTTTTTATTTACTTTGTCATAAGTTTTCCCTCTCTAAAGAACCAGTCTTGTATCAGAACAAAAATATTTTCTCTCAACAGAAGTGTATTCTCAGTCTTCATACCTTTCTTACATATCTACTTTCACTACATACAGAGTTGATTTCCTTATTGCTTCCAGAAGTCTTGATTCCATTTAGCAGAATTTTAACTCCAATGAATTCAGCCCAATTTATTGATTTAACCTAGCAAAACCTCAAAGTTTAAGGTTACCAAAGATTTTGGAAGCTATTTAAAAATTTCTGAACCTTTTCTTTAAAATTTAATTTACTCACTGTTAACCCATGAAAACTTCATGAGACAAAAATCAACCATTATTTTAAGTCATTTTGGCTGACAGATTACAACAGGACAACATGAATAACTTCAGGTAGGATATCAGCTAATTATCTGTATTATATTTGATGTTGATAGCACCAAAAACATGTCTATTTTAAACCAACCTTGAATTAGCTTTAATACTGAATATGCTGCACCTGTGTCTGCTAAAACATTATTCAGTTTGTTCTGTCCTGTCAATTTTACCTGGGGCTCCTGTGGGTTGTTGGAGTCCAGGGGAGTCCTTGGGCCCCTTCATCCTGGTTTGGGAAATACTCCAGTTTGAACCTCATAAGGAGATAGCCTATCTGGCAGCTCTGGGTGCTTTTTGCTCCTTGGTAGTGAGAGTAGGAAGAGCAGAAGCCAATGGTGGCAGAGGTGCTGAGGATGCTATAGGGGCCAGCTGGGTGAGCAGCCCTGGTAGTGGTTGTACAGGAACCAGGAGGAAGGTAAGGCAGAGGCCAATTCAAAGTTGGGACTAGCATTTCTTCATTTCTGTCTCCTGTCTTTGCCTCCTGCAAAACAAGCTTTCTCTCCATTTGCTTTTCAGCCCTCCGCAGGAGGCAGTGGTGTAGGCAGTAGATTGGGTATCAGCTCTGGTGCTTGTGCTTATGGATTTAGGATTACCAGTGTCTTCCTGTTTTCCTCCTCCTTCTCCTCATTTTTCTGTCTATTGAGAAGGGGGTTGGCTGTATTGGGTTTTGTCCATCCTTCTTTCTCAGGACCATCTTTTACATGGGGCATCCTTCTTATGGAGCGAATAAAAGCCTAAATGTAGGGAATTTCATCCTAGATCATATATAACTTTGAAAAACATTTGAGTTCGTTTTTATCTTCTGAGTTTTAGAAAGTTTTTACAAGTGCTTGCCTTTAAACTAATTAAAGAGAGCTCCTTTACACATTAATTTTAGCAGTGCCATCCCAAGGTGGAGAAAATATCAGTTATTACACGTAGACACATATATACAAACAAAGATACAAGCAAAATTTAGCCTTTGTTTCACAAAATTTTTGTGGAGAGGACATTAAAGACCCAATTTCCAAATAATCTCCCTTTGATTAAAACAAATCCAGTCACAAGATAGCATTATAATTTATGGATCCATTAATTAGTTATTTTCCTAGTTTTTGATCAGAACACAGATGGTTTTATCCAAAGATACCAAAAGCTACAGCAACAGAGGGCAGCCCGGGTGGCTTAGCAGTTTGGCGCCTGCCTTTGGCCCAGGGCGTGATCCCGGAGACCCGGATCGAGTCCCACATCCGACTCCCTGCATTGAGCCTGCTTCTCCCTCTGCCTGTCTCTCTCTCTCTCTCTCTCTCTCTCTCTCTCTCTGTCTCTAATAAATAAAATCTTAAAAAAAAAAAAAAAAAAAAAAAAGCTACAGCAACAGACAAACCAAATGAAGAGCAGAGTGCCTCTTTGAATGCTGCTGGTTCCTCCCCAAAAGCTGGGGGCTTCATAGCTTCTGGTTGCATAGTCTTACAGCTGGCTAATTGTGTACACAAGAAAATTAACTCAGACATGTGAAGAGAACTCCTTTTGGGCCATCTGAGACTCAGGTTATCCTGAGTAGATTTTCCCGTTTTCATAAGGACTTGCAAGCAGAAACTCCATAGGTGCTGGGCATAGAGAGCTTGTCAGAGTTCCTGTAGGCACTTGTTGGTTTTCTGGGAGCTCTTCAGCTTTTGAAACATGGTTCCCTACTCCTTTTAGTTTATTTTTAGAATAAGGCTTGAATTAGATTTAAGGATGTTTAGCGTGGTGGGTCCAGAAGGTACTGCTTATAAGTGTTCCTTCCAAAGCGCTGTGATACACTCCCCTACGTGCCTTGGTTTCTCCTTTCAAGGGACCAGCAAGGGTTCTTGGAGCACTGGATGATCCATCCTTATGTGTGTACCTGGGGACAAGCCAGTTGCTAGTTACCTTCTGAGATGGGAAATTCCTAATGGAAGCACTGCACATCTTGAAGACTGCCGTCAGACACTTCCTTTAGGCTTTCAGCCACCCGAGAATATTATTTGGCCGGGAGGAACAAGTGTCCCTTTTCTTTGAGGCTGAATGACTCGGGCTCTCATATCTAGGCAGAAAATGTGCTCCAGCCTTCTTTAATAATGCCAGTTATTATAATACTGAGTTAAAACAACCAACTCCTGGAGGTTATTCCCACTTGGAGAACATTACTGGTAACCCTTAACAGCATGAATAAAAGGACTGTCACTTCAAAGTGAGGAGGCTGGATATTAGGGTACAAAGGGCCCGTGCTGGTACTGAGCACAGAGTTCCTGACAACCCCCGGGCGTTCTCAGGTGAGTTGCTCTGACATCCTCCAACTATGTGAAGAAATGTTGAGGCAGAGACAACGAACCTTTTAAAAATTTTTAGAGAGAAAGGAAGAGAATCATATTTGAGCCCCAGTTAAGACAGCTGCCCAGATACTCAGTCTTCACAGAGAAGCGTGCTCTGGGGAGGGAATGTGTGGTGCAGGGTAATATGGCTATTGTTGGGTTTTTGTGTGTTTTTTAACATAGTTACAAACCATCTTGAGGATGGATATCCCAGAAAGTCACAGACTTCTGTTTTAAGTATGTGTAAGGCTGTATGACTTTAATCTTATGGAGACCAGGGAGATTTTTTTTCCCTTGTATTTGGAATGCTTCTTTTTTTTTTCTTTTGTTTTTTGAACAAAGCAGATGTACAGTATGTGCACAGGACAGAAATAGAGCCCATGCTTTGGGGTTTTGCTGAGTCTTTATGACCCTGGTAAGTGTTAAGTATAGCTTCCCTGGGAGCCCGGGAGCAGGATCCACGAACATTAAAGTTGAAAATTTCCTTTAATTTTATCAAAATATGACATGTAATCCAAAACTGGGATCATGTTCATTCTATTGCCTAACGATGCCAGATTATGATGACGATGAGCAATAATCAGACATCACTCCTCTAATAGGGAAAATCTGAAAATAGGAATAAGCTGAAATAAAAACCAAGTATTTTACATGCACTTGTAAAATATAGTTTACAAATGATAAGTCCTGACTGAAAAAGAATCGGGACAATTGGGACTGTTAAAAAGACAAGCTGAGGGCAGGTGCTACATGCATGCTCCATTCTACAAGCTTGGCTCTCTGGGGTCCGGTGCTGCAGTAAAATCCCATCTGAAAAAATAAAGAATATGGCTTGGGAGGGTCTGCAGAAGGACAAGTACAAACAGTTATTAAATAAAATCTTAACAGTTGCAAGTCCATGGCAACACAGGTGGCATGTGGAATCCTGGCACACCTGGCAGAAAGCTGCCCTGCTGCCCCTC
The DNA here is from genome assembly GCF_053574225.1 of Canis aureus. Classification (NCBI taxonomy): domain Eukaryota; kingdom Metazoa; phylum Chordata; class Mammalia; order Carnivora; family Canidae; genus Canis; species Canis aureus. Next base: position 48,690,203 of record NC_135625.1, on the reverse strand, counting down.
GTGCTCTCATCACGAGGCAGGTGTTGGCATTCATCGTGAGTTGGGGTGAGATGGAGCTGATTACTGGAGTTTAAGTCCAAAATCCTGGAAAGTTGTGCTCAAGGCATAACCCAGTGGGACCACCTCTGTCTCTCAGGGGCACGGTGTCTACCCAAGGCCAAGGCACCACTGTTTGTTGGTGTCAAGGTGGACCAGTGGGTCTCCGTTAGAGATGTTATAATGTCCAAGGGAACTTCCTTCAGGAGCTTAGGAAAGCCCATCTTTTCCAGTAGTTCACATGGCAGGGTGGCTGCTCGCATTTTCCCAGAATTCTCCCTCCTGGCTGGGCCAACCCAGCCCTTTCCTCTCAGCTCTGCCCGGGGATTCTTGTTATTGGGGCTGGACCTGCTGGGGTTGTCGGGGCTTACCCTGGAGGCCACAGCCCAGCCTGGGGTGAGGGGCAGCACGGGGTCCCCGGGACGAGCAGGTTGCCAGGGTCACGCTTTCTTGGTGTCCCCTCCCCAGGTGGGACTGGATGCGTGCAGCACCCCAGGCTGAGAAGTCGGTGGTGTCACCGTCAGGGGGAGTCATGTTCTGCTTCGTGCATCGGCCCGCGCAGGTGCACGGCACCAGGAGCACAGGTGGCCTGTCCCATGGGGTCACTGGTAGTCAGCGGCATCTGGGCCCTGGGATGGGCCATGCTCCTGCACTGCGGGGCTTCTGCTCTCCCGGGAGTGCTGCGTGTCCTCAGGGAAGGACGCCACCTCCTCCCCACCAGACACAAGCCCCCACCCCTCCTCTGGCGCACGGTGCGCATGACCGACCGTCTCTGTGAATCTGATGATTCTAGTCAGTCACCTAGTCCCTTTGTGACTCACTTATCCCACTCGGCATGATGTCCTCGGGATCACCCATGTTATAGCAGGCGTCAGGATTTCCTCCTTCTAAGACTGAATTATAATTTGTGTGCATGGGCTACATTTTGCTTATCCACACACCAGTTGATGGGCACTTGGGTTGCCTCCAACTTTTGGCTCCTCTGAATGATAATGCTTTTGAACGTGGGTGTAGAAATGTCTCACGAAGTCCCTGCTTTTAATTCTTTTGGGTATATCCCCAGAACTGCTGGATCATGAGGTAGTTCTGCTTATAAACTTCAAGGACCCCCATACTGTTTTCCTCGGTAGCTGCACCAGTTTGCATCCCCCCAACAGTGCACAAAGGGCCCGATCTCTCCATGTCCTCGTTACGTTTTCCTTTGTTGGATGGTAGCCATCCTTATGTGGTTTGGATTTGCATTTCCCTGATGACGAGGGATGTGGAGCATCTCTTCACATGCTTACTGGCCATTCGTACATCTTTGGAGAAACATCTATTGAAGTCCTTTGCTCATTTTAAGACCAGGGTTTTTTGTTATTGTTGTGGTTGAGTTGTAGGAGTTCTTTATATACTCTGGATATTAGCTCCTTATCAGAGGATTTGAAAATATTTTCTCTCAGGGGGTTGTCTTTTCACTTTCAACAGTTGTATCTTGATACACAAAAGGTTTTAATTTTGATGTGATCCAGTTTACCTGTTTTTTGTTGTTGTTGTTGTTGCTTGTGCACACAAGTAACTTCGTGCCTCTAAGGCATTTTTTTTTTGTCCCGGATCAGCGTCTAAGGAAACAGAAAAAGTTCAAGGACCAGAAATAGCTTAGAGGCCTTCATGAGTGGGAGGACAGTCTGCCATGAGAAACAGGAAGGAATTCTGTGTGGCTGCTGGGGATGAAGAGTGGGGTGGGGATGTCACAAGGCTTTAAGAAAGACTCCAAAATCACAACTCGGGTACTTTTCTTCTCTTAACAGGAATGTGACAAGAGTACGGAGGGCAGCAGGGAGAGATGAGCCAAGGAGGCATCTTAGAGACCTTGTTCAGATTCAGGAGGGAAGGAGACAATCCTGACGCCAACGGGATGCATGGCTGTGACCATTCATGCAGCGGAGTCAACAAGAGCGAGGTGAGGTGTGGACAGGCGGGCAGGCCGCGGGGCTCCCGGGGAGTAGCCGTCTGCCCCTGGGCGCGTGAAGGACCGGGACGGGTGCCTGCGTGATGCGTGGTGGCTGGAACAGATGTGCCTGCGGGAGTACACACTGTCGCGGGCAGGTGTGCGGGGACGGGGACAGGGACAGCCAGCCTCCCATGAACGCAGACCTTCTTCATCTCACGCTTTTTGATTCAGCAAACATCGGGGATTTGGGAGGGCTTCCCAGGAGGCAAGCACTCGGGTTGGAGGAGCTTTTGCCTACAGCCTACAGGACGTCTCCCGGCAGCCCTGTTCACTCGCAGGCCGCGGGATCCACGGAATATGGTGCTGCGTGGCCAGCACTGCTCGCTGTTCCTGCTGCAGTCACTGGGTATTGGCAGGATTCAAGCCTGCCCAACTTTTCATAATAAGAGCAAGGACGCATAGGATTCCTTCTGCTTGCCTCTCGACACCTTGCACCTACGCAGATGGAAACACACCTTCTGATCTGTCCGTGGCAGGGAATGGAATTCGTGACTCCACACAGAGAAGCAATCTTGGAGTTGCTTAGACGGGCTGTTGACCTCCTCATTGGCCCTCCTGTTTCCAGAGTGAGCCCGTACAGATGGCCACTGACGTGACAGCTACACCTGGTCACTGAGCACAGAAATGCACCTCATGCAGGTGAAGAGCTGGATTTTAATCTTATTTAACATTAATTTTAACTGACACTCATTTCGTTAGTGGAAAACACTCATACTTAGGATAACCTGGAGTGTAAATTTTTAAACTGTTAAGTGGTATGAAATCTAAATACAGATAAACTATTTCTAATGAAAATTTACTGTCAGAATTGAGATGTGCTCTAAGTGTAAATAAAATACAGTGTATTTTAGAGACAGCACCAAAAAAATAAAAAACACCCACCATTGCAATAATTGCAATATTTTGTAAAATATTGATGACTTGTGGTTGGAACAGTGTCTTAAATACCTGGTGTTAAATAAAATTATTTAAAAATTAGAAATTTTTAAAATTTTACTGTGGCCATTAGGAATTTTTACATTGTATATGTGGGTATATTTGTTAACCTTGAGCCAGACAAAACAGGATTAAGTGAAAGACTTCCTTTTCTTAGGAGAAAATAACTTTTTAGATCAACTTCTCTAAGAAGCATTTACTTGAAATCTCTATCCTACGTTCGTACATAACTCCCCCCTGAGCCACCAAATCCGTGCTCAGCAGCTGGGCAAGCCAGTTGGCTGCAGACAGCTCCTGGAGTGTTTCAGGATTATTTCTTGGCAGCTTTTGAAAAAAACCACTAATTGAAAGGTTAATCAAATCAGTCATACTTGCATGTTGGTTAAACAAACACCCTGTCTCCACTGAAGACTGAACAGATGCAGGGCTCTGCACAGGCGGCCCAATGAATCCATCGCCGTGTTTACTTTCCTTCCAGGGTGTGAGCAGTAGGGCAGCATCCTGAATACCCTGCAAGCAAAACTGTGTTCTCAACTATGAAACTCTTTCTCCCTTTCAGAATTTTGCAGGATCTAAGATATTTCATAGCAACAATGATTCCGTCTGGGATACGTGAGAGGAAATGGCTAGTTCTACAGGTAAGTTTAAAGTTTGCTCAGGTACAAAATTATCTTCAAAGCAGACAAATTTGGAGGTACAATTTGTTAAAAATACAAGTAGATGGCAGAATGTAGTCCATCTAAAAAACAAATGCTCTTAGGGCATACTTTAAAGAGCTCAAGATAAATACTTCTGGTAGCCAATCAAATATGCCCGTCACGCTGAGTGTGCCTGTAGGTGTGGTGTGCCCACCCGCTAACCAGGCAGCTCCCCAGGAAATCCCACAGAAAGCCAAGGTCAGGGCAGAAACTTGGAAGATAGTGATCCTTGCATTTAAATGATGAAGCATGAGATGATTCCCCTTCCACTTGGAGAAAGAGCTCCACACGGTCCTACCCCAGCAGAGCCAGGAGAACATGTGAAGAAGTGACATCCCGAGTGTGTGACCATCACCAAAGCCCTAGAGGAATACTGAGAATTCCCATAACGTGGACTCATGTTTATTCTGTGCTTGTGTCTTTCCACCTATATTCAAGAATTAAGGAATTATCGAGTGGGTCACAACTCGATAGTTTGAAAGTTTGAGTGTAAAAGTTTCTAGGGAAGATATTTCAGAAATTGTTATGGAAGCAAATTCAGTGTCTCAAGAATATGTGTGCCTGATGAGCACAGTGAGAGCAACTCTGCTCTTAAAAACATTAATACACTGAACATAATAGTGTATTAACTGTTAGCAGTTCCCGACCTTCTGAGAGGGTGGCCTCCGACTGGATCCCGCAAGAAATGTAGGAGCACAGGATCTGGAATGGAACTGGGACAGACACGGGGTCTCGAAGGCTCTGCTTGGTAGGTGCTGGTGCTGCTGCTCAGGACTTTATTTTGCCTTGAAATTACTCAATTAATGCAAATCATAATAAATTATGCAAAAAAATCAATTCTAAGTTCAAAAGTACATTTATTTAAAATGTGGGCAAGATATCAATATAAAAGAAAAGAGTATAAGAAATAAAAATAATCAAAGTACAAAACATTTCAAATCTTTAACATCCATAATTTAGAGATAGCAAGGTCTTTATTTACACCATTTTATTTGTAGCCGAAGTTCTGTTAACAGTGTTTGAAAACATTTAAAAACCTGGCAAATGAATCATAAAACCTAATGTGGGCTCATAAATTCCTATAATACAAAACATAATTTATGTTTCCTCAGAATAAAATTACACATCTTAATAAGATGCAGTATATTTATTATATTTGTTTTCCTGCTTTAAAATGCCTGCCTCCTAAAGCAGCTGGAAAACACGGGCGTCTGAAGGGGACGACGGACGCAGCCAGAACTCGTCCCAGGGCTCCAGTCACAGCGCAGTGTCGATGCCATCAGTTAAATTTATATGTAGGCTTGTTAAGGAAAGCACATTTCAAACACAATACGAACTAACAGCCCATACGGGGGGGGGGGGGGGGGGGGGGGGGCGGGGCAGGGATCCCAAATCTAGTTAGTTAAGTACCTGACGGCATTTTTTTCACTCACAGGGAGCTTTACGGATGCCCCTGCACTGAACTCCCGCAGCCTGAGCGCAGCAGACCCTCTGCGGTGGTGGGACCTGGCACACATGCTCGGAAGCGATTCTGCTCTGCAAAGCTGAGGCCTTGTCGTGGCTGATTCTCTTTTCAACTACAAGGTACAAAGCGCAGGCTGCTGGCCCTGGAGCCCCCACCACAGACAAGTCCTCCCTCCCTGGATCCTCCAGAGCACCTGCCAACCCCTGCAGCTCTGACCCATCCTCCTGGAACAAAATTAAGTCAGGCTCCTTTCTGTCTCTAGATGGAGAGAAAAAAGGTCCCTGAGAGGACACCCATAAATCACCCCAAAGCAGTTGTTCTTTCTCAAAGTAGTACAGGATAGACATTTAGTATTTTTAAAAACTCTGGAAGAGACAAACTATAAAGAAAATGCTTCTCTAAGCACAGTCTCTGCAAAAACTCAACAGGCCTTCTATCACAGAACACATACGGCTTTGCTATCAGTGGTGTGCGGCTTTCGAAAAGGATATGATTCATAGTCCAGTGTTTGTGTGAGCACTCCAGTGAGAATGAACTCTGCATTGTGAACATCTGAAAGGAATGAAACCAACAATGTGAAAGTAAATGTGCTGCTGTGTGTACACACACACGCCAATAAAAAGAGCAATAAGCCATACCTATTCCTCTGGCAAAATATTCTCGACATAAATGAAGGTCATTTTCACAGGATATTAAAATTATTTCTGACAAACTCTAAGGAAAAGAAAAGGAGGTTATTGGTTACTGAACAAGGAATGTCATTGGGCAGTGACAAAATCAGCAGCCTGTCTTCTACCTACCTTATTTTGCTTGTGCTCCACGAGTTTCCGGAAAGATGGTTGTTTAGACAACACTCGTCCTCCTGCACATTCCACGATCGCCTTCATGGTCGAAAGACTTGGGCAGATTCCAGGTGTGATGTAAAAATATTTCGCCTAAAAATAAAAATATGTGCACATTTTTAAATGCTTTGAATCTTGGGGGTATGTAATTTTTCATAAATTCTACTGGCAGTTTTTATAAAATGTATAATTTCATGAAGTTACAGAAGTACCAGACCCTGCAAGTTCCCAACGTGAGGTGGGCCTGGAGGGACCAAGGATGCCAATCTGAAAAAACTGAAGCATTTTCCTGTATCAGGTAAGGCTTGTGATTAGTAGAAGTACCTGGAACCTCTGCCCTAAGAGACATGAAGGATCCCGTGGTATCGGCAAGGACGCTACATCATCCACCTCGTGTGTCAAGCGAGAGGCGGCTGAGAACCTGCATGACCTCTCTTCAATACCTGTGTGCTTCGTGGGCTCAGACCAGGAAATGATCCTGATGGTGGAGATCTAACTCTCCAATGTCTGTTCTCTGAAGTGCACCACAAAATACTATGTTTTAAACTGCTCATAGAAAAAGAACATTTAGAGAACTCAGACTATTTTAGGGAAGCTCCATCGTAACATTCTCATTTTCATTCCTAAGCTGGTTCCTTGAAAAGGGTAAAAGCAGAACGATACAAAAATTTTTTTCAAGCTGTTCTAACAAATATTTAAAAGTCTTCTGTCTTAAATTGTTTAAGTATACAATATTTTTCCAAGAATCCTCATTTTGCAGCTGAGCATACATTTAATGAGAAGAGCATGAAGTAGCAAAGATTTGTGAAAAGCAGAAAAATCAACCTAAGTGTCTCTTACCAATTAGATTATTCATAACACACTCCCTGAACACCCAGACACCTTGTTGAGCGTGTCTAACAGAATGAAGGGCAGTGTCTGGAGGCACGCTGGGCCTCCCCAGCAGAGACCTCCAGGAACACGACCAGCTCCCCGGGGCCAGTGTGTGCTACCCACTTAGTTACTGTCCCTCCCACTGTGCTATGTGTTGGCATACAGGGCAACTACACTTTACCTTGAAGAGGGGGGAGGTGTGCGCCCTTTTCAGGGACTCTTCCAGACTGAAAGAGAACAGCACTTCGGCTTCAGCGTCTCGGAGGAGGTAGTTCTGCTCATCTGGAAAACAGAGCCACCGGGTCAGAAAAGTGCAGACTAGAGGAATACTGGGTACAGAGTTCCGCCCTAGAGGTCTCCCCACAGGTCAGGGGCATGTGTCGCTCACGGCTCACACTTCCCTGGGAACCTCAGAATACTGAGATCTCACACCCTCCCCCCTGAATACAGCCAGACAAAGGAAAGATAGACTGCCTTCTCTGCAGCATGTCTTAACCTCTGGGGTCATACACTCTTGAAAACAAATGGATGGAGAACCGGGGACCCTCTCTACTGCCATACCCTGCCACCAGTTCATGCGGTTTCAGGGAGTTCACAGTCCCAGCGCCACCAGCTCAGAACCAGCATCACATCCACGTGTGTATGATGACCACAAGTCTCATCAATTAGACTCACTGAGCTCATAATCCATTACACTTTATAGATCTAACAAAAATATTCCTTTTAAATATATGAAAGTAGCAACTCAGAATAGTTTCACTAAATCTTGAAGCCTTAGGAGAATTTTAATTAACTTTCAGAGTTCTCATGGTAATACCCTAAGAAATGTCCATTTACCAAAAGTCAAAGATCACAAAATGTTTTAAGTGTCTTCTAAATGTCTTATGCTCAGAAAAGCATTTCTTCACTTATAAAAATAACCAAGTAGCAAAACACAGAGGCCCCTCACCCGATGACACAGTCACCTGAAGTGGAGCACAGGGAAGTCTGGGGGTAGGGCCTGGCCAACAGGGCGGCCAACAGGACACACAGGTTGGGACTTGCAGGCCACACACTGTTTCTGCTGAACATCCTTCTTTTCATAAAGCAATGAGGCTTTAAACATGTAAAAAACATTCTTAGCTCACAGGCCACAGTTTGCTGACCCTGAGCAAAAAACAGAGAATGAAATTCTTAACTGCTAGAAATACAAGATCATTTGATCAGCCAGAGAAAGCTGCTCTGCTGTTTTAAGTGAAAAAATGTGTCTGAAAACAGAAATAAAAAATGAAAAGTAGTCACATGTGAAATATCTGAAATGTAAATTTCTAGGGCAACCATTTAGGCCCTCTCAAGAACTGGTGAGGAGGCCCCAGGCACAGCTCCGACAGCTCCATCACAGAGGAGATGCTACGCTTGGCCTTTAACAAGGAACAGGGTTGCGTTATGTGCGTAGGAGTCTGTGGAAAGACTCAACCTGAAAATGAAGCTTTTGCCAGCAGCACAATAGAAACGAGTATCCCAGAAAGTGATTATCTGTAAAATTGGTATGTAAAACTACATAAATTAGAGGTAAATACAAAACTATGCCTCTAGCACATCTTGAACAATTCAGATCTGAAGCAGTGGGGGCCATGGTGGGGCTGGCACAGGCAGGCGAACGGATGGTGTCATGCTGGCGAGGCAGTGGTGGCTAACTTAGGAGACTGGCTGCACAGAGTTGCAATCTGATCCTCGCTGCGGGGAGAAAGGGTTTACAGACATGGGGCAGAAAGACCAAGGGGACAGGCTGAGAGACCCTGAGGCCAGCCCCAACAGCCCTTGCCGTGCAAGTGGGGACAGTGTGCACATCAAGGACAGCACGACAACCACCCACCGAGAACAATGACAATGGAGGCCACACAAGGAAATGAGGAATCCAAGGACCAGTAACACTGCACGGTTTTCAAGTACTTCCCCATAAATGACATGTCACTGCAGAGGCCGGCATGTACCCCCTGCACCAGGGAGCACAGCACAAGCCCTGGCAGGAGCAGGGCTGTCCTGCCCCCAGTTGGGGGGCAAGGCGGCACAGGGGGGAGTGGGTACATCCACAGAGGGACAGTCTATAGAATAACCAGCCTAAGTGACAACGTGGCAACCCCCTGCATGGTTCTGAACCGGACGCCCTGGCCTTGAGGGACACCCCTGGGACCATCAGGCAGAGCTGAATGAGGTCCGAAGAAGAGACAGCAGCAGTGGCCCTGACTGATAGCTGTACCACAGCCATCAGTGTGTCCTGTCCCACAGATAACACACACACATCGAGGTGTTCAGGGAGGATAGCGCATCGCTTTGGTAATGGACTCTTTCATGGTTCGGGAAAAAGCAGTAATTTGTACCATACTTGCAACTGTTTGGTAACCTGGTGATGGTTTCAAATAAGAAAAACGAGAAAGATTATGCTTAAAGATTGGTAAAGGGGATCCCTGGGTGGCTCGGCGGTTTAGCACCTGCCTTTGGCCCAGGGTATGATCCTGGAGTCCCGGGATCAGGTTCCACATTGGGCTCCTGGCACGGGGCCTGCTTCTCCCTCTGCCTGTGACTCTGCACCCCCTCCCCCCGTGTCTATCATAAATAAATAAAATCTTAAAAAAAAAAAAAGATTGGTAAAATGCTAAAAGATGAGTAAAAGAAAGAAATGACTCTGAAAGCAAAAATTCAGACATTAACTACCAATCACACATTAAGGTAAGTATTCTTTTTGAGAAATTAAAAAATAATCCAAAAGTGTAAACTTTTGGCAAAAGAGTATCTTTAAATGTGTATTAATAACAAATGATTTACGTATACCAACAAACTGATCCTAAGGTTGAGATGGGAGGAGAGGACCCAGAACAGCCAACCCAACACCAAAGGACGAGCTGAGCTGGAGGACCGCTAGTGCCCGACTCACGTCAATGCTGAGGAATCAAATCCATGTGGCACCGGCAAAAGAATCGAACGGGGAGAGAGCACCCAGAAACCCACATAAACTACATATATGGGTCTTTAACAAAGGAACAAAGGCAGTACAACTGAGCAAAGATCATCTTTTCAACAACTGGTTGTCCACATGCGAAAAACTAAATCTAGACAGGCACACCTGCACAGAAATTAAAATGGGGGGCCCCTGGGTGGCTCAGTAGCTTAAGCATCTGCCTTGGGCTCAGGTTATGATCCTGGGGTCCTGGTATCGAGCCCCACGTCAGGCCCCTTCTGAGCAGGGAGTCTGCTTCTCCCTCTGCCCCCTTCCCCTGGCTCATGCTCTCTCATTCTATTTAAAAATCTTTAAAAAAAATTAAAATGAGCACAGACCCAAGTGTAAACTATAAAACTCCTAGAACATCGGAGAAAATCTAGATGACCCTGAATATGGCAAGGACTTTAGATACATCACCAAAGGCACAATCTATGGAAGAAATAATTGATAAGCTGGACTTCATTAAAATTAAAAACTTGTGTTCTGGGAAAACAGTGTTAGGAGAATGAGAAGACAAGCCACAGACTGGAAGAAAATGGTGGGAAAAGAAACATCTGATAAAGGACTGCTTTCAAAATATACAAAAAGTGCCCTTGAGATTTAATAATAAGAAAACAGCCCAATTTAAAAAAAGGGCAAAAGGGACGACTGAGTGGCTCAGTGGGTTAAGCGTCTGCTTTCGACTCAGGGCATGATTCCGGGTCCTGGGATCGAGTCCTGCATTGGGCTCCTTGCAGGGAGTCTGCTTCTCCCTCTGCCTGTGTCTCTCTGCCTCTGTGTGTCTCTCATAAATAAATAAATAAAATCTTAAAAAGGTGGGGGGGGGGGGGCAAAAAGTCTGGACATGTCACCAAAGAAGATAGAGAGATGGCAAATACACACATGAAAATATCCTCTGTGTCATTATCAAACTGCAAATTAAAGCAAAAATGAGATTACCACTCTACCACTGTTAAAATGGTCGAAGTTTAAAACACTGGCAACACCACACGCAGCAAGGATGTGGAGCAACAGGCGCTCTCTTTCCTTGCTGCCGGGAGTGCAAAGTGGTACAGCAGACACAGGAGACAGCGCGGTGGATTCTCACCAAACTAAACGTGCCTTTACCACACACACAATCCAGCAATCACATCCCTTGGTACGGACTCAAAGGAGTTGAAAACTTACATCCACACAAAAGCTACATAAGAACAATGACAGTGACTGTATTCATAATTGTCAAAATTCAGAAGGAGCCAACATGCCCATCACTTGGTGAGCAGATAAACTGTGGTCCAGGCAGACAGTGGAATGTTGCTCAACGCTATGAAGAAACCAGCTCTAAAGCTGTGAAAAGACAGAGGAAACCCAGGTGCATCTCACTAAATTGAGGAAGCCACTGTGAAAAGGCTATGGACTGTCTGAGTCCAACACCATGACACTCAGAAAAGGCAATTATTGTAAACTAGAAAAATTCTCTTAAATCCTGATATCTGCGGGGGGGGGGGGGGTGTAAAATGTGAAATGTTTACTATTTACTATTTATTATTTACTATTTACTATTAAATGTTTACAACACGACTAAACCACCTTCTAACAGAGATCAATGGTTATGCCATAAACAAATGCAAGTCAACCAAAACTTCATGAAATATAAACTGCTATAAACTTTATAAACAGATAAAAAAAATCATGTTTCACAACCTTGATAAATTAAGTAACTCAAATTTCAGTGAAGGAACAGACTGTCACATTTTAAATTTTATAGCGCTTCTACAAAATTGGGAGCTAATATATATGTTTATAGGAATTGTTCCTACAACTTTTTTCTTCTGCCTACATTTGTTAGGTTTTGTATTTCACCAATATCTTTTTTTTTTTTTAAGATTTTACTTATTCATGAGAGACACACAGAGAAAGGCAGACACACAGGCAGAGGGAGAAGCAAGCTCCATGCAAGTAGCCTGATGTGGGACTCAATCCCAGGACTCCAGCATCACGCCCTGAGCCAAAGGCAGATGCTTAACTGCTGAACCACCCAGGTGTCCCACCAATATCTTTTAAGAACAAAAATTATTTTCAATTGAAAAAATTTCTAAGTATTAATATAGTTATCCTCATTATATGTGGATTTTACATTTGGAACCTCAAATCTGTATTTGTGGAGTTTTTGCAGTCACTTGCAGAAACACATAGCAGTGGCAAACCAGAGCCTCCAAATGCGTGCCCTTTCCCAGAAGACGTCTGCCTTCATTCAATATATACTGTAAGAAAGTTTCCTTTCTACGGTCTGTTTAGTATTATTATTATTTTTTTACATTTTTATGCTTTTTGTTGGTGACTCTGTAGTTTCCAATGCCCCAGCATGGACTGTGGTGCTGCGGCGCCCCCCAGGGAAGAGGCCATGTTGTGCTGTATGGAGAAAGCACGAGTTATGATGGCTTCATTCAGCCCCCAGGTATGCACAGCTGGCCCGGAGGCCAGTGTGAAGGAGGCAAGAATAGATTCTAACAGAGGTACACATAAAACAAGGTTTTACAGAGCCCTACAAATGTAGATATTGATCAGTTGATTAAAATGTGACCAGGGCTTGCAGGAACCCAGCCCTGTGTTTCCTCTGAGAGCAATGGCTCAGTGTTCTAGAATTTGGGGTCTGTGGCTACTCTGTAGAACAGAAGTACCACGAGTAATGAGAATTGACTATACTACTGTAATTGGAAATTTATTTTCATATAATGATTCTTTCCTATGATTGATTTTGATACAGAATCATGGAATTTTAAGTTTGGTTATAGCTTTGCTTATAGCTATGGTTTGTTATAAATAATATATATTTATAATAAGATAATTTTCTGGATCATACTTTCTCATCTGTATATTAGACTACATGAACTTTAAAATATATATACCTTTATTAATTGTTTTAAAGACTGAATTAGGTTTAAACACCAGTGGCCAAGAAAATAACATGGATCTGAAATACTTCAATTTAACATTAACAACTATTTGTCCCTATTAGGGACAAATTAGGTTAGTTTTGTGGGTCAGAACAGTGTAAGGCCAGTGGGGACCTGGAGGGTCTGTGGGTCTGGTGGATCCATATCATCCCACTGCTCCAGGGGCAGCAGCAAGGGGGGTGCGGCCTCTGGGGTACATGGCTGGCATAGAAACATGGGTGTGTGTGTGCCCTAATCAGAGGCTAGTGAGGTTACAGCCACAGGATGGGGGGAATGGAACACAGGGGAGCTAAGTCTCTGCACCACTGTGGTTGGGGCTTAAAAATCAAAACCAAGAAATCAGACTGAGATTGTGGTGAAGCTTGTCACAGGGCCAAACCCCTCTCTTCTCACTCCCCCCAGACTGATGGCCAAGCGGGGGTTGAGCACGTGCATGTGGGAGTCACAGTGCCCTGGGAACACCCACACACAGAAGGCACTGCCACTGCTGCTCACGCTAACTTACCTAACAAAGGTGCGTGTCAATTTTGGCCACGTAGTTTCTGTGGAGAAACAGACTGGACTCCCTATGTAGTAAGGTGTGAAAACACTTGGGGACACTGACAAAGGGAAAACCCTTCCTATGCTGTCTGTAAGCCTCACTGCCTAGAAGGAAGCCACTCTGAGGGCTCTGAACGGTGAGGGGTGGGCGATGGGAGGGAGACACCCATCCCTCTGACGGAACCTGCCATCAGAACTGCACCAAGACACTCATGGACACCACTGTGTGGGAGAATCGCACTCTACAGCCAGTGTCCAAACAAGGTGCACTGACCAGGAACAAAACAGCAGTGGCAGAGAGCTTATTTTCCCCTAACGCTGTCCAAATGACCACAACCTTTCCATTTCATAGTATGATGCAAAAATATCAAATTCCTTCCATGTCACAGCCAGTTATTTGTCAATTCAATGGTGAGTTCTCAGGAAAAAAAGCAAACTAGATGTTTCTTGGGATGAAAATGCGGGGGGGGGGAGGTCAGTTTTTAGCATGAAAAACTAAGGCAGTGACACCACCACCTACCAATAAACTTCTGACACTTGAAACACTCCTCCAGCCACTCTGGGGTCACGATGTGCTTCACCACAGAGATAGCCGTCAGGAACTTCACCGTGCGCGTCACTTTGCTGGCGATGAGGTGTGTGCATTTCTGCGCGGACTCGGCAACCTCGCCCCCGAGAATGTAGAGCTTCTAAAGGCAGGAGCACAGAGCAGAGATGAGCGCAGGGGTACGGGCCACCCGACAGCGCGGCACAGACGGCACAATGGTGCTGACGGTGCACGTGTCTGTAATAAAGTCCACACAAACCCCGATAAAAAGAGCACTTCTCCGTCAGACACCACATCCCTAACAGATAAAGTGCCCCAGAACCAGGCAGCACATCTCATGAAAGGTGTGAATGTGCCCAAGCTTATAGCTGAAACGGGTGCTGATGAAGCACAGTGACATACAGTCTCTGGTTTCACAGACTCCTAGCAGAGATGTGATGAGAAGACACGAACAAGTGAACAAGAGGTCAGTGACTACACCCAATTGTAAAAGTAAAAAAATTAAAAATTGCACTAAACTTACAACAGCATTTGTAACTGTTTCTTTTCCTTTAAAAAACCGAAAGCACAACATACAAATCAAACACGATGCAGGCCGACTTGAAACCGCAATCCTCGCCCCGCCCTGCCCATGGGAAGCTGCTGTTCCAGGACGCGTCTGTAAGGTCGCGTTCCCACCTAGTATCCAAGCACACACGAACCCAACTCCCCCAGAGCCCTCCACGCTGTGGCCTGTGGCTTCAGTGGGAGACGCAGAGTGGCAGGCATACCCCCTACGCTGGGGGTTCTAGGATGATGGCGCGCAAGCAGGCTTGCATGTTCACGTGACTATAAATATGGGTCTTGCTCTAATCACCAGTCATATTTTTCTATTAAAGCAAGGGTCTAAGTATAAAACTAACTATAAAAAGCACAGAACAAGCTGAAGACTCATTAACAATTTCATGACCACTTGTTATTGTAAGAAATACAACTACTTTATAAACATATGCTGTAAAGACTGTGGTAAAAGGGTATTCCTGATTAAATGTTATTTTAATAAACTGCTATCCTAAAGCAAATAAACACAGAAAAGCACAAAGCTAAAGACCCTCAGAGAAAGCAGAATATAATTTTACCTTAATATATTGTTGGACTTGGACAGGCTCAAACCCCGTGAAAAGCACAAAAGGAGTCAATTCTGGTGTTAACTTTTTAGTGGGAGGTGGCAGATCTTCGATTCTATAAAATAAATAGAACAGAAAGGTGACTTTACTTAGAATAAAAATGTTCTTTAGCCAACAAGGGATTTTAATAGTTTTAACAACTGTCCAGAGCTTTAACCATGTGGGGATTTTTCTGTAAAGGAAAATGAGTGGTACCTGTCTTTTCTTCCCACCATTTACACAGTCACCCCTTTTACCCAGCCAGCGTCCCGGGAGCTGCAGCCGAGTCTCACACGCCCTTTACTCACCCCCATCTTACACCAAAAGGCTCAAAACAAGCCATCTGACTTAAGCACACATTTTAAATTCAATCAGTCTTTACATATCCTTAAAATTTTCAATTCCACTCTGAGCTTACATTTGAAATCATCCAGGTAAAATAATTTTTTAAGGTTTATTTGATTTGATTTTGAGCATCCAACTCTTGATTTCAGCTCAAGTCTTGATCCTGAGGCCATGAGATCACGCCTCAGGTCAGACTGTGCACCGGGCACAGAATCTGCTTAAGATTCTCCCTCTCCCTCTGCCCATCCCACACTGCTCACGCTCTCTCTCTTAAAAATTTATAAAGTCACACAATTAGGATGCTACTGAATACTTCTGTAATTCACAGACTGTAATGTGGGGTGGAAGGAGTATGATGCAGAGCAGCGGAGAGATGAGAAGGTTGTGACTGCACAGGGCAGCCCAAGCAGGTAAACTGTGGTTTGCCAAGTCCAGCTCAGAAATAAGGGCTTTTCCAGACTCATGGATGAAGAAGAAAACTCCCTAGTTCAACCTGTATCTGCTGTGCCTTACTAATCACATAAGGCAGGACTTCATTACTGACCCGTACTGGCCAACCAGGTTTTTAGCAGGTGAGACCAGTGCACCACATATGTCCTTCCAAAGGGGTCTTGGCCCCTGCCCACCTGAGTCACAGGGCGTGCCCGGAGGGCACAGTCCCATACACACTGGCACAGCCAGCCCACCCAGGCCTCCCACCTGCTCTGCTACAGCAGCTATACTTTAACTGAGGTTCTGATAAAGTTTTGCTTTAAAAAATAAAATTAAAAAAAATGAAAAGATTCTTTTTTTCTTTAATAAAAAAGAAATACTTGTCTACCCACCTTTATATCCCAATCACAACAAAGTTGTGAAGCAATAAACAAATCCAATTTATTGTGAAATGTTCAGAAATTTCCCCAGTTGTGACCAGTTTCTAAAACAGCCCTGTAAACAATAACCAAGCACAAGAGACGTATGGGACCATTCATACCTGGCTCTTTTGGAAGAAGGCTGGATGTTGGTCACTTCATTCTGTTTCAGTTTGGGAGGTAGTCTCATACTCTGTAATTAAAATATCACTCACTTTAATCACTCTCACAAGTAACACGGGAGCTTCCAAGAGATTTATGTGTCACATAACCAACCCCTCTCCTACATTAATTCATGCTCTCCACTGCATCAAAACTAGCATTAGCCCAGAAGAGTGACAAGGAAGTCTCCATCCAGGAGCAGGAGGGCTTTCCAGAACCTCTGTGTACCTCTCAGCCTGCCTTCCAGGCTCCCCAAGCCTCCCGGTCCTCAGATGCCCTGAGGAGGTCTCCGTCTCCCCCACCCCCCCATGCTGCACATGCAGTCCTCCACCTTCAATACTGCATGGCAGTTTTTACTTCCAACATGTCTTGTGTCCCACTTTGGAATTTGGAAAACATTCTCACTGCAGTTACATTCCCTGGAAAACGACTACTCCTCAAGCAGAAATCCTGCCTATAGCGGTTCACACTGGGCAGATGAGCAACACTGCTGAGCACAAGACCAGGTGCCGCAGGGTAGCTTTCCCAGAACTGCTTCCAGAGACACTGTGTCTATTTTACTGTGTGAAACCACTACCTATCTTATTAACTGACCTTAACACTTTCTAAACACAGCTGCTGTATATAGAAGACCACAACAGAAGGCAGCACATCTACAGAAAACACCTGGGACCTCCTCGCCCAGTCACACATGGGACCAGGCTCTACTTTCTCTCACTGCCACTGTGACAAGGAGACCACCCTCAGCTCTCTGCAGCCAGCAAGCACTCGCAAGTGTCCATACCACGACGTGTCAGCAACAAGAAACCCAGAGCTCTGTAATTGCTGACACAGAGCCACAGAGAAAGAGGGGTCTGGGAAGGGAAGAACTCATGACCACGTTCCCAGCCTCACCTTAAAAGCCACTCAACATTTCTTTCCTCCAAAGGAATTAGGAGAATATTGGCTTTTGCTGATGTGTCAGGGCTGGTCATGTTTTATTAAAATCATAATTATGAGTTTAAGCAAAGAAAAACAAACCCATGTGAGCACATGATCATGAGCATGAAGGAAAGAGACTGATGATCATCAGCGGCTTCCAGGTTAGATCTGGAAAACAGCCGGGCAAGCCCTCAATCAGAGCACAGGCTGAGACACTACTAGGGAATCCTGACAGGAGCCCTCTCCTCAGTTGGTGTTTAGGGGACACAAACCCTCAATCTCCTCTGTAGCTCTCAGGGATGCACTGAACATCAGTGGGCACGTGATACAGAAGTCCATTAATGAAACAACCCAGATGGGTACATATGGTAACACGCACGAAGCCCTACTACCACCAACAACGAAACCATAGCTGCCCTCATGGTGGCAGGAGTGTCAGCAGTGACCGTGAGCAGGAGACATGTTCTACAGTGTGACATTACTGAGCTGTGACACGGAAACACACCAGAAAATACAATGCACATGCCACCATCAGAGATGGCCCCCAGCTACACAGCATCCGCTGGCACTCACACCTGCTCCTAGTCCTGAATCAGAGACCTCCCCCGACCTGGCCAGGCCAACCTCATCTCCTCTGCAGCCCAGAATGAGTCAGAGCTGCTAGGGCTGCTTTCAGGCTCCCAGCCTGCACAGGTGACAGAGACAAGGTGGGCACTTGTCCTACTTCCTCCTCTACTCTCTGCTCTGAAGCCAACCGAGCTTCTCTGTGTGTAAGTACCTACAAGGGACAATACCATCAACTGAGGGGGGAAAGACCCAAGGTGTGCTAAACACTTTATGAGAAGCGAGAAGATACAACTTCATTTGTTATGCTAACAAGTTGAAGAGTTTTTAACTGACAAATACAAATCTATACCCACTGCATGTTTCTACGATGTGACGGCCTAAGCGACTGGGCCAAAGACTCAACCTACCATCAGCAACTCTGCCGACACCTTCAGTGGGACTCTCCAAGCATCTAGAGAGAGAAACAAGTTATTTTTACAACACACTGTTGAATTGGAAAAGCCTGTTTGTGAAACCCTTTTCTGGGGTTAGCCTTCGACACATAGGTGGCCTCATGGGCACTTATCAAGGATGCATATAAAGACTGTGCTGATGCTTCCAGTACAAGGGCAGGTGAGGGAGTGCAGCAAGCAGCTCTGGAGCTGTGCTCAGGGAGTTCAGTACCCAGCATCCTCTAGACGAGGAGCAGTGACAGGGGCCTAAAGCAAAGCTGTTCCATGGCCCAGTCTGGGGGCCACCGGCCATGTCTGGGAGCCACAATCCCCTATGGCAACAGGAGCCCAGCATGAAGGACACAGCACGTCCCTCCCCCCGCCCCCCCCCCCCCCACAACAGCCGAACTAAATGCTTCGGGGAAGGAGGATGAGTCTTTGCAATGCTTTCATTTCAAAACCGAAGGCAGATGGGCACATATGTCCCAGGGAGGGAGATTATGGCTCAAAATGAAGAACTTTCTCATGATTAAAGCCATCCAAAAATCCAGCTGAATGAGCTTTTAAAAAGCAAGCATATGAAAGCAAAGCCTGAATGATCATTTCCTTGGGTGCGTTCAGTTAAGCATGTGCAGCAGAACCAAGTGCTGTAACGGACCCCAGGAGCAGGAGGCCACAGTCCAGGAGCAGCAGCAGGCACGCACATGCTTGCCCAAGGTCCAGCAAGGGCAAGGGGAGGAGTTGGGGTGCTCACTTACAAAGGAAGGAGAGAAAGCAGGGCACATTCCATGGGGTGGGGGTGTTTTGGAGAAGCCCAAGCTGGCTGAAGAGATAACAGTGCTCCCCCCAGCTGTAAGCATCTACTATAAAGGTGAACAAGCACAGCAAACCAGAAGGAACCCCTGCGCAGGGTGGAGTGGAGGGGGGGTTAGGAGACAGGCAATGATGTCAATTACAAACAATGGGAAAGCTAGTGCCGCGACCATGCCTCAGGTCAGAAAGAAGCGGAAGGAGCATGTGTAACCCTCTTCGTCTGACAGCCCGTGAAACTCCACTTACCCAGAAGATTTAAAACCAGATGCTGCGTCGGGGCAAATGGCTCCTGCAGATTGAACGCCGTGTAGCGGCCGTAGTGCACCTGCCTCAGCGCCTCGAAGTTCCCCAGGAGGATGTCGCCAAGCCACTGGGCATTCACACAGGGTATCCTCCACTCCTTGGCTTTTTCATACTTTAAACCAATTGGTCTTTTTTTTTTTTAAAGAAAAAAGATTTTTTTTTAAATGTTAGACTTGTCTATTGTTCAAAATAATGTTTATTTTCAACAACATAGAAATACCAGGGGTATCTTAGCACAGGTGATGATAACCTCCAGCTGGTCATTTCAGGACACGTCCCAGGGCTCCTGCTGGGTCACCAGGTTATCCACTACTTCAAAAGGTTTACCTTATTCCCACTACCTAATTAGTTCTCATCTCCCTAATTCATCTAATTTCTGTTAGAAATAGACATCTGTTTTATAGACACTTCTGCTATCACTGCCCTTGTTCTAACAAACATCGATTTGCAAACTCCCAGCAACGCCAGGCTGTGCTCAGAAACGCAAGAAGGCAGTTCGCCATGGGAATCCCAGAGCCGCACTTACTCTTTGCAGATGAGCACCGTGTTGCTGCGGCACAGGTAGCCTGTGTACTTGGCGCCCGCCAGGCAAGCCATTAGCTTCAGGTCGTCTCTGTCACTGTCGACAAATCCAGTCACAGAAATAATCTAAGCACAAAGAGAGCAAATAAGGCCAAAACGCAGCAGTGATCTAACCCGCAAACACCTCCTTCTCTGGGCCTGCTTTATGCGCATGTATTTTCAGCCTCCGCTGGACATTTCTGCACAGAGGCCGTAACGCCACTCCGACGAGCGTCAAAATCGGCACTTTGTGGTAAACAGGGTTCATGCGGAGCCATCAGAGGGAGAGCTGGGAATCAGGACACCAACTATGGGAACGCCTCTCTTGTGTTAACAGGACACCGTTCAGATCATTCTAACAAAACTGTTTTACTAAGCACGTAAACACTCAGCCAGTTCTTCATTCTCACTGATGCCAATTTTGAGAATGTCTGAGTGAGAACCTACAACTATGAATCAGGTCCTGCCTGCAGGGGCCACTCCCGGTGCAAGGCGCCTGCTTTACTTTTGGATTTTAAGTAGTGTTACAGATTTGAGAGACGTGGTTAAATTCTGCTCCACAGGAAACTGCCGGTTTGAAGGAACACAGGAAGTGAGGTACTGGCGCCACTCGGGCCCTCTGGAGCCGGGGCCAGGCGGAGTGCACCGGGACCGGTACCCTGGGGCCCACGTGGGAGACAAAGGCAGTGTGGGGCCACTTTGAGGGAGGAGGAGAACGAGCACGAAGCAGAGGGGTGTCCCTTACGTGCTGGGAGCATGGCTTTCCTCCGGGGGGGAATGCCACCGGGAAATGCAGGGCACGGTGAGGCGGCACCAGTTTCTTCTTCTTCAAGACCGTGTTCAGCCAGTGCGCAGTGACACATCTCTTCCTCTCCCTGATCGCCTACCAAACACAAAATCACAGGTTTGCTGTGCCGGGGTGTTTGCAGCTGCAGGATTAAATACCCAGTTGTCAGGCTGTATAACTACAGTGACACCTTTACAGAAGCCCCATGGGGATCACGTGACACAGAGCACCCGATTTACCTAAGTGACAACACAGGAGCAGGCTGACTTCCACACAACTATGAATGTGGCCACCTACACACCAATAGCCTGTGACAGGGACCAAAGCAACATTTTACAATGGCCTCCAAAATAACTTCAATTGTGGCATGAGAAGTCTATGATCACCAAATTAACATTTCCCTTCAGAACACAGAAGCCCCAATGATAACAAGTTCGAAAAAAATATAATTACCCACTTAAAAATTAACCACAGAGAGAAAAAAAAAACCGTCACGAGCATGGCCACATTTTTAGTTAGAAAGGGGATCCAGTATATGGTTACCGTGTTTAAGAGGAGTTTGTGGGAGGCCATTCACCACACACCTACTGACCGCGGTCTATCCACTAATAACCACATTGTCAGGAAAGGAGAAGAGATGGCACTTCAGGGGATGGACAAGGGGACCGTGCCCCAGGGGGCGTTACAGACGTTCAGTCCAGCCCTGCGTACATAGCCCCACAATAGTGGGAAATCCTGCAACCGCCCCCCATTCAGTCAGTGCAGCTTTGAAGCGAGCCAAAGGCCTGTGTCCTTTCCTTAACACTACCAGGGGTGTCCTGAACTTTCTCCATCCACAAACATATCCGTCCCACCAAAGACTGATGAAAATTACTAAGAAGGCACTTCCCTACTTTTAGAGGTAGAAAAAAGTTCCTCTCCAGACACCGGTCTCTAGAATCCTTAGACGGTCTGTGAAAAGGGACACTGCTGCAGTAGCAGCTGAGGCCACGCTACTCACCTGTGCATACATACTGCTGACCTGACTCTCACACAGAAGGTGTGTACACCGGCTTGAGAATGTAGGGTCCACAGCACCGCCATGCATCTGGATTATCTGGACACACACAAGACCCAAAGTCGTAATCAACTTCATGGACTCAGGAGAACAGAGAATTATTATTTCAGATTAGACTGCTATCAAACAAGTCCACTGTTTATTTTTTACAGTGTATTTCACCAAAGTGTAATATGTGTATATGTTGGTTGTATTTACCAGGTTTTCTACCCAGCACCATGAAATAAAAATGAACTCCAGCACTCATTTAATCTGAATTTCCAGAAGGAAAGAGATGAGAAACACAATGTTCTCTTTCTGAAACTGGGTTTTCTCCACCTGGCACTGCTGATGTCTTAGACCACCTGAGGCTGTGCTGTGAACTGGCCGCGCTGCTGACTGTACCCATTGGACACCAACAACACCCACTCCCCCAACGTGTGACAACTAGAACCATCCTCACACATGGCCAAACATGCCATGGCAGGCAGAGCAACCCTGGTTAAGGGCCCTTATTAAAAAGAAAGAAGAAAAAGCAGTATGAAGTTAGTGACTACTAAGAAGGGGCATTTCATGGTGATCATGAGCTGGGGGAGGGCCTGCCCCAGGTCTGACCATGGGCATTGCGTGCAGGCCAGCGCTGCTGAGAGTCCAAACAACTGTGCACCACAAGAGAGAGACCTGCACTATGATAAAATTTCTGCCCGCAAAACCATCCTGCTTCATTTATTTTTTATATTCAGTTATTATAGCAGTTCGTCTACAGTTTCATAAGGCGTGACGGAAACACCCACTTCCCACTCCACTGGTTCTCGCTCCCCAGCAGAAGCCACACCGTGCTCCTGCCATGTCTTCTGGAAATCACTAATGTAGCCTACCTGCTCCGCATCTCCTGACCTCCTACCGCCTGGAACACTCCTGCCCCCAGCCTTCCTCATCTGGCCACATCACCATTCTCGTTGGAGTGAGTCTCTGGGATTTAATTCCCCGAAGCTCAGACACTGGGTCGACCACTGTACGCGCCCCTCCCCAAGGCTAGTCCAGGGCCAAACTCCCTCCCTCCCGCCTCTTCTTCCCTTCCTGAGTATCTCTAGGTCACTCTCAAACTGCCCAAAGAAGGACATCGTGGTGGTTAAAACACTGCCCACAAATCCCCAGGTGCACCTCCCTTCAGAGCTGAGCCCAGGCCCCTCGCCTGGGAACCTGCTGGCCCAACAGACTATGATGGAGTGACTACGTGCGGCTTCTAAGACAGTCATGAGACACGCGGTGGCTCCCTCCTTGCTCTGCCTTAGGTCCCGCACCCTGGGAGAACCCAGGGCTACCCCAGGCCTAGGGAGGGGCCTGTGCAATGAAGCCTAGAGGCCCCCTCCACCCACTGACAGCACCTCAGCAGAGAGCCTGAACCCAGACACCCTGTGGCACCACCGGCCGTGTCTCCCACCTATGAGGGAACAGCAAGGTGACAGGCGTTGCTGCTCCAAGTCACTAAGGTGCAGCAGATGGTATGTCACCGATCAGTATGTCATCGATCAAGCACACTGAGAGGCCTGGCAGCACCCTCTCTACCTTGTGCTGCCCCTGGAGACCGCTCTTCCTGCTCCAGCTGAGGCTGGCTCCTCCCCACCCTCACTTTCATATCTGTCTGGCACCTCCCTCCACTCTCGGCCTAACACTTCCCTTCCTGTCTCTGCACAGAGGGAGAGCTGATGGTGGAAGTCCGAGGACACCGCCCTTTCCAGCGCCATGCGTCACACAGACTGGACATGCCATTTTCGGCCAGCGTCACTTTTCCTGAGAACTCTGAAGACACCACTTGATTACTTCCAGCTGCCCATGAGGCACCTGACTCATGACACCCTCCTGGCCCCAAGCTCTGAGGCCCCTGGCCCGAGACTGGCCCTCATGCTGCGTTCAGCCAAAGGATGATATTCTGTCTTACAGCTCTCCTTGTACCGGCCATCCTGCCTCCTCATACCCTGGACAGATGGCTATTTCTCCAACTGATACACAGTTTTCTCAATCTTGTACATTCATCAACGTCCCGTGTCTTACCGAATGCTTGGCACAGAGCAGGGTTTGAACAACAGGAACACTCAGAGGGAAGCACATTCAAAGTATACTGGAAACATACTTAAACTCATTTTTTCTTTTAAATTTGAGTCTGTTTTGATTTGTGACACTGAAGAGCAAAGTATTTTTTTCTCCTTTTCTTTAAAGGCCACCATACAAAATAAGCAATACAAGGACTACAGTTCACAACTAGAGACCTTCCCAGCTGGAGTCTCTAAGATTTTCCAGCACTTGCCTTTAGAGACAGAAATGATGAAGGCACATGGAAGCTGACGGTTCCTATTCCAGGGCACCAAAATCCTGGTCTTACTCTTACGTCCCCAGTTACATACAAATAGCTTGTACCCCTTTGAATCTGAACTGAAAAAATCTGAAGAATGATAAAGTCCAACATTTCCCCTTACAGCTAAACCAATAATGAAGCCCAAAAAAGTGGTTTGCCTAAGGTCACAGAGAATATGAATAAGAATGCCTGTAATACGGACGTCTGGGTGGCTCAGCGGTTGAAAGTCTGCCCTGGGTTCAGGGCATGATCCCGGGGTCCTGGGATCAAGTCCCACATCGGGCTCCCCACAGGGATCCTGCTTCTCCCTCTGCCTGTGTCTCTGCCTCTCTGTGTCTCTCATGAATAAATAAAATCTTATAAAACAGAATGCCCATAATACTTTCAAAACACAGATGTGCATGTGTCAGGGCAGCCAAGTGAATGAAGCTCAGGTTATATTCGGAGAGGAGAGTCTTCAGGACAAAGTTTACTTCTTTAAGCACGACTCACCCTTTTCCAGGTGGCCAGCAGCTGCTTATCAGACATCTGCTCTGGATAATCCGCAATCGCAAACACACATCCCAGTAAGAAGCCTTCTTCTGGAACTGGCACAAATTATACAAGAAAAGTAAAACCCCATGAATATGCGGACGTGCACAAAAACTAAAGTGTTCATTCTGCTGAGTTTAATCTGAATCTATGAAGTGAATCACTCTTGACCAGGACACATCCACCAGCAGCCTGAGTACTACACTGGAAAGACTGCTATGAATACATTAGCTGTACTGTCTATATTCACAACTAAAAATGAAACCAACAGAGTTAACGTCTGTGTCAGCCCTCGGGACAACTCTCCTCCTGGAGGACACTGACATGCACTTCGAGGGGGATGCCGTCCCCAGCTGCAGAGACCATACACCTCCTCCATAACCAAGTCCTTCATTGGGTGCAAGATTCTGATGTGAATCCTCACCCCATGCTCAAACCCGCTCTCTCAGCATTTAAAGAAGTACGAGACTTTCAGAAAAGGCAGATAAATTCCACACAACTCACTTTCTACTGCTGGGTCGTGTCCGAAGAGCTGGTGCTGTGGTTGCTGTGGGGCCTGCAGGGGTGGCTGGGGCTGGTGCTGCTGCGGAGGCTGCTGAAGGGGCTGCTGCAGAGGCTGGTGCTGGGGCTGTGGGGGCTGTGCCTGGTGTGGCAGGGCCTGGGGTGTCTGGCTCTGCACGTGCTGCTGCTGCTGCTGCTGTAGACGCTGGAGCTGTTGTTGCTGCAGTAGGCTGTGCTGCTGGAGCTGTGCCAGCTGCTGCTGCTGGAGCTGGTGCTGCTGGAGCTGGTGCAGCTGCTGCTGTAGGGCGTGCTGCTGCTGTGGCTGCAGGGGCTGCAGGGGCTGCTGGGGCCGGTGCAGGGGCTGCTGGGGGAAGGGCAGCGGCTGTGGGGGGAAGGGGTGTGGCTGCTGCTGAGGGTAAGGCTGCTGGGAGATCTGCGGCTGCGGCTGGAGCTGCAGGAGCTGCTGGGTGGGAAGGTGCAGCACTGGATGCGGTGGCGGTGGGGGCGGTGGTGGCTGTGGTGGCTGCTGTGGCAGGTGTGGCTCTGGAGCCACCTTCACCTGGCTGAACAGCACTGCGTTGGCATTCGCGTGGCCCTGCTGGCTGTGATTCACCTGCTGCTCTAGGTTTTTTGTAGGTGCAGAAAGGGACTGTAAGATCTAGAAAACAAAGATTAGGCAAAATCATCAGCAATCATTACTGAAATGTACTAACGTTCCCTTAATTGAGAGAATATGAGCATCTCCCACATTCCCTTAATGTTTAAAGAAATAGGAAGCACCAAACAGCAAGCTTCAAAAACAATACAGCATTTTATATTTACGAAAGCATCACCAACTTCAATAACGTGAATTCCTATTTTGAGACCACCAAAACTTGAAAAGAAGTAAAATAGAATAAGCTCATGACTTAGTACAAACATCACATGGCTGATGTGTTTTCTAGAGCACAGTGACAGGGCTGCCCCAGAAAAGGTGAGAAAAAACAAAAGCATCCTACTTACTCCCGGGGCCTTGAGTGGGAGTCCGGGCACCGCCGTGCGATGTGAAGTGCACAGGGCCTCACCAGGACCCTTTCCCCATCTGCAACATTCCACAGACTTCTCCTAACCCAAGGATGCTCTGGGGAATGGCAAGCAGGAGCCTAACCTCGGCTCCTTCCCAACAATGAAAGCTACCCAATGAGAGGCAACAAGAATTCTTGACTACTACCCAAGTGAAAGCACCCGACACGGACAGCACGTAACCCCACCAGAACACCCGGCCCCTCCTCATCTGTGGTCAGCAAGCCCTGGGCACTGGCATGCTCTGTCAACAGGGGACAGAAAAGACACCAACAGCAGGTTTGCTTAAATGGTAAACGTTCCTCCAACTGGAAAATCATCCGTGTAGCAGGCATATCAGCCTTCCTCAAAAAGGACGTGAGGCTCTTTAGGTGGCAAAAGTGTTTCAAGCTAGAGAGAAACCCAGCTAGCAGACTGTTTCCCTTCTAGCTCATTCTGCTTCACAAGGACGAGTACTCCAAGAGCTCTGTACAAGCTGAGGGGTGGGAGGGAGTCAGGAGATGCCAGAGCCCCAGATGGTAGGTTATTTTCTTATCCTGTACGGTGCTGAATAAAACAACAACGAGGAATTTCTACAAGGAATTTCTTCGCAATATGCTCAGAGCAAAAAGGAGAAACCATTTTCTCATGGTTGAGAGAACTGTAACAATCAAATAGATTTTACTAAAACTCAATAAATATAACTTAATCCTATTAAAGGCACACTTGGCCATTTACATAAAACTCTAGAAACTCAATTTTAATATAAGGCACAGCTATAAGAAGATCTCAAACATGATCTTAAAATATCTCTTCCATCCAAGTAGACTCCAAAATGGAAAGGTTTTATAATTTGCAAAGGTAACACAGACTCCAGATTTAGTGATGAAACAATGGGGCCTGAAACTGAAGTGGGTCAAACACCAGCGCTCAGTACAGCTGTCCGTGCAAACACCTCATAGGTAGGACCTCTTTATCTCTGTAAGTTCTCCTCATTCTTCAAAAACTCCTCAGTGGAGCTCTAAACAGAAAAGAAACTTTTTAAACAAATATGTAAATAATAGGGCAACAATTTCTTCTCTATGCTTACAAGCATTTAAAAAATACCCTGTAAAGAGGAGGTAGATTGACCTCAGCACACACCACACCCAGATGGCAGGACACCAATCAAAGCCTCACACCTCCACACAATCACACGTGGGGCAGGGTGGCGAGCACCTGCTTGTATTTCTGTGGATCAAGCATGAGCCTGTACACACAGTGCAGGTCAGTAACAGGGGCTGCTTCTGGAGTAGAAACAGGAGTTAGGGGTGGGAGGGACTCTATCACTTTACAGTAGGGACCATTTGAATGGTACATATTTTTACTCTCAGAAAAAACCACCCATGTCCTGTCTGCCACAATGAACAGGGTGGAACCAGTCGTTTGCCCCGGGGCTCTTGCCCCTGCATCCCCACACCCAGATCAAAGGGGGGGCTCTGGTAGGTCTGAGGGACCCTCATGTACGCTCCACAGCCTGGAGCCCAAGGCTAGTCCTCTCAGCTCCCATCTCAGAATGGCCAGGACGACTCTGCAGGGGGCCTGGAGGGCAGGGGCACCTTCTGTGTGGTGATCACAACCTGAGAAGCTGGGGAAAGCCAGGCTGTGAGCACAGGGCAACTGGGAGCAGATGGAGGTCAGGACAAAAGCACTGGCCTGAGTGAGATGGACAATGGCCTGGAAAGTCGGGCACCTGGCGGGCCACCCAGTGAAGTGACTCTCAGGACACCACCTGGACTCATCAGCCGGCTTTTCAACCCTCTGATCTGTGGCTGAACATGTTAGTCCCGAGGAATCAAAGAAAGAAAATTCTTAGCTGCTTAATCACGTAATTTGCCATTAAGTCTGAATTTTTCCTTCATATAATACTATGATAATCTTTAAATTACTTATATATTGAGTGGCCCAATACATAAAGAACTACAATACAAACATGGCTCCAAACCACTAAAAATCTGCAATTTAAACAGATTGATGGTTAGCTATGTTCTTCTCCCAACCCCTGATCTAATTTTAAACTAAATCTGTCTTCTATTTGTAACATTTCAAAAATTCATTTTCTTCACATCTGGCAGCAAAACGTCCCATGTTCTTACACTGTGGAAAAACTCTCCGAAAATCTCTTCACAGCTGCTCCCCCTAGTGCTGGGCCCGGCCGTCGTAGGGGGGTTGGGGGGTGGGGGCTTCCTGCCTCGCAGCACCCTGTGGGCAGCACCTGGGGTGGGGGCGTCAAGCCTCTCCTGCAGGGTGCGTCCCTCTCCCTGGTGTGATCATGTCTTTCCACCTCTCGCAACATTATTCCATATCCAAATGCGAATTTAGGAAGCGTGAGATTCAAGTTGACATCACAGAGTACGGTGGCAAAGGCCAGCAGGGATCCCAGAACTGTCCACAGAGCCCACGGATGAAGAGCAGGGAGCACGTCTGTCCATCCAGTCTGAACGCTCATTCCTGATCCCTCAACTCCAGGAGGCATGAGGGCTCCCAAGGCTCCCCATGGACTCAACACTCTGGCCCACTGAAGTCTCAAGCCTACCGGGAGGCAGGTCCCCGTGGGCACACTTCACCTGTCTGCCTACACAGGACAGGTGTGCCTGCATAGCCCAGCGTCTCCCCCTGTGACCTCCCCATCACTCCCTGGTTTCTGACAGGCTGCCCCCCAGCTACCTTCTCCCGATCGCCTCAAACCCCTGGCTTTCCAGTGCTTTCTGCCTATCACCTCCACCCCGACAGCCCCCTGGTACAGGGACACAGCTCACGGCTCTACCACCCCTCTGCCCCGTCAGGGGTGCTGCCGCCCATGGGCACCCACCGCGCTCTCTCCGCCTCCTGTCTCCTCCTCTCACCTCCGGGGACCCCACGTGAGCACGGGCACCACCTGGCCCTGCCACACTCTGACCACCTCATTTCAGGGACCTTCTCTTCACCCCGAGCCCCTCACTCCGTCACCTGCCAGTGTCCTCCACATCAACTCAATGACCTCCCGGGCCCAGCAAGTCAAGAGCAAATGATGGCACAGGGGTCGTAAGTACATGAGGAGCGAGCCCGTTGAAGGCACCTCACTACAAAAGAATTTGCTGCTCGGCCACCAAGCACTTCATCATTCAGACTGCAAAATAACTGGCTGGCTCCTCCACTTCTTGAGAAATGCCAGAAGTCCCATTTTTATAGAGAATCTCATGATTTTGGTAAATAAATTCAAAAAATTGTTTGGACCAAACTAAAGGTGTCAGGAAGAGGGTGGCGTCAGTTGTGGTGTGCAACCCTGCTCTCCCTCAACCTTTATCTCCAAAGCCAGCACGCCTCCAAAACTGCTAATCCAACTACGTCAGGCTCTGGCCACCTCTGCCTTCCTTCTGTCTGTTCATCATCTTTCCCACCCCTCCACCACCTGCCGACCTGGTCAGTTCCACCTTCCTCTTCACAACTTTCCAGGTTATGGTCGCAAACCTAAACCAGGTCCTACCCAGATCCAACAATTCGGTCTTCCCAGGATCTGTGTATCAACTATTCCAGAATCTTCCATTCTCTCCATATCCAATTTCCTCTCTCTTCTCTGACACCATACACACATTACCTCATCCCATCTTATTTTTCATCCTTCGGATATCTGAGGAATGGGCTTTCTTTTCTTGGACCTTATTCTGAACGACACAACCTTCCAGTGTCTCAAGAACCACGTACTAGCAGTTACTCACTGCTAAGTCGAGGGAGGGAGGAGAGGAAGAAAACAGTATTTTTAACACGCCATCTGTAATCAAGAAAGACTTTCTAAAACCACTACCACAGTCATACTCAACAATGACAATGTCACCTGCAGTAAGAAAGACATACTTGGTCACCCTTCCTAGAGCCCCAGAGATACACTCAGAAGGTGACCACTTTCCCTAAGGGAGAATGGTATGGGCCCCCGGGGACAGATCCCTACAAATGCCTCCAGCTCTCCCCGCTACCTCAAGTCTCATTATTCTTTCTTTCCCTACAACACAGGAAATCCATGCCTACTTCTAGGTCCTCACTGCCACTGCCCCTTTTGTCTGGAACTCTCTCCCAGTCCTCCCCATGGGCCTTGTCATTCACACGCCCTCCTTCGTGAGGCCCTCCCTGATCACCTCTCCTAAATAGCCTCCTTCCTCCAACGGCTATTATATGACCCCTTAAGGACTGTCTTCAAAACACCCAGACCAGAAGCCCTTTTGTTCATATCTGTCTTGTCTTCCCCACCTGAAACGAGGGTGGAAGACTTGTCTTTCTTCTTTGCCACCTTGTCCCACAACCCACACAAATGTACACCAGGCCGATGTACCTTGACTACTTCCTTGTAGTCTTAAATTGAAAGACATCTACCAAAACTTTTACAGTCCATTCTGCATCAACAAGCTCCAGTCATAAAACTATCAGTTCAGATTCAGGCTTCTGTAATGAATAATTCATGTTTCATTATTCATCTACCATCAAGTTCATAATAAAGCAAGAAAGGAACACCTGGTCAACTTCACACCTCTCTGTGGCCACTGCTCATTTTAGGCTAAGTAAGAGTGGAAACCCTTCCTCCAGGGCGAGCACCCCTATCACTGGTACCCTGCTGGAATTTCAGAGACCATGAACTATACGCACGCACGCACACACACACACACACAACTGTAAAACAAGTTCCCACACAAACACTGCTTGTAAGTTAAGTGTTCTGAAGAAGCAGAAAATACCAAACCATGTTGAAACAGACTGTAAAATCCAACTCCAACATCTGTTACTTAAATTTCTGTTCTTAAAGAGTGACTTACATGTGCTACATTTGACGGTCGGCTAATCTGCTGAATATCAGCATTATTAGTAATGTTTCTCAACGTCCGCACAGCAGGACTCCAAGCAGCGATCATTTCTGATCTTTCGGAACTTTGGAGGTTTTGTCCCGAAGCCATGAGGTTACCCCGGACCTCGGGAGGTAAGATGTTGCCTGGGACTGGCGGCACGTTGGCACATAAGTTAATTAACCCAGGCTCCTTTCCCGGGGGCAGTCTGCGTTTTGCTGAGGCCAACTGTGGGACTTCGGCAGGGGTCCAGTTTAAGTTCCTCTCTTGTTTCTCAGGTGATGAATCTGAAGAATCATCAAACATCAACTCCCCTTTAGATTTTTCAGTGTTTGATTTGGGTGAAAACTGCTGGTCCCCTGAAGGAGAGCCTTCTTGAGAACTGGCAGGGCTGGATTTTCCATCTGTACTACCCTCATTTTGGGAATCCTGTTCCTCATTCTCTACCTCCTCCTCCTCCTCTTCTTCTTCCTCCTCTTCCTCTTCATAAATAATCAGTCGAGGATGATAAAATGCTTCATCCTTTTTGGTTTTCTCAGATATGCAATCCAGGACCCAGTCAGGGGTAACAATTTTGATACTTGCTCTCTTTAACGCGCATTCGTATTTCTCCTACAAGTAAAGCATAAACACACACAAAGTTGTAAGTTTTATCAAAGTCCCTGAAAGTGTGTATTTAAAAACAGAACTTTAGGACAGGCATGCAGCTGAAATGTTTAGCACCTGTGACTGTCATTTCATACGCAGAAAAGCTTAAACTCCTTTCAGATGCAGGACTAGAGCCAAAACGAATCATGGATCTATGATCTCAGGAAGGCCTCATGCCTGCAATAGTAGTTGTAAAAGATTTTGTTTAAAATTAACTTTTACGAAGGTATTTTAGCAAAAAGTAGAACTACCAATCCCATGGGAACTGTCACCTAATCTAGTTTTTATTTATTGACAACCTGTACAAAGCTGGAACTGCGGCGCAGAGTTCCTCCAGGATATCAGACACAGTCAGGAAGGCTTTCCTAAGGAGGCGTCTAGACTACTGAGCTCACTTCACAGGGACATCTCAGACCTAATGAGGTTTACGATTTAGCTTCGGAGAGAGAGAAAACACTAAGGAAACTGCGATGCAAAGCCACCATTGAGTGATGTGTAATAAGCCTAGGGAAGGGCCCTAGCCCTGTGAGCTGTACCACGCACTCCAAGATGAGGCCTGGCGGGGGCGTCAGTGAGCAAAATGTAGTGAAGCACACACAGTGAGCACACAGAAAAGGTGTGCTCACGGGCAGGGGTGGTCCTGCAGGTAAGGGTGTAGACAGAACGATAATAATGGAAATAATAATGGAAATATGGGGGATCCCTGGGTGGCGCAGCGGTTTGGCGCCTGCCTTTGGCCCAGGGCGCGATCCTGGAGACCCGGGATCGAATCCCACGTCGGGCTCCCTGCATGGAGCCTGCTTCTCCCTCTGCCTGTGTCTCTGCCTCTCTCTCTCTCTCTGTGTGACTATCATAAATAAATAAAAAAAAAAAAATTAAAAAAAAAAAATAATGGAAATATGAAGCAAAGGTAATACGCAAATATTAGCTCTAAACAGTAGCTCTAAAATAAACGTAACTGTGGTTCACTTAACTAAAAATCTCACACCCCTGCTTCTAGAGCCTAGGCTGCCTGCAGTTCTCTAGCAAACACATAGTCCGGACCCTGTGCTATAATCCGTTTCCTGTGGAGGGGGCCCAAGGTGCCACTGCTGTTTATGGTTGGCTGCACAGGGGTGAAGGGGTGAAGGAGTGACAGTCTGCAGGACTGCACCAGAGGGGCCGACACCGGAGGAGCTGAACAGAGGATCACTCTCAGTGTGGCATGGGCAATGGCAGCGCTGTGGAGTCAGGACCCGCCTCCTGAAAGGAGTGAGATCCACCCATGTCTAAGGGATTTCACTTTGTTACTTTTGAGAATATTCTACTTTAAACCTTTTTAAAACGTTAGTAAAACTTGGTCATGGGAAAGTACACGTGAATAACAAGTAAAGCAAAAAGAAAAATGGACATAAAATCATGACGACGTGATGAGAGGTCACCACAATCAACATTTTTAGTGTCCAGTTTTAATTATTTTTGTTATGAGCAGACACGTACATGTACATACATGTATATTAAGAGAAGCACCATGTTGTCACAGAGTAAAAATACTTTATAATGCATTTTTACTGACTGTATTACAACAACCTCCCACATCAATACGTATACTTGTACACAGGCACTTTTAACTTTTTAATGTACGTTTTCAAACAAAGCCAAAAGTGGGGACAGGTATGAGATACATCCCCAGCTCCAATAACTGGCGACTTCTGCAATCCTGCCTCCCCTGGCTCCTCTGCAATGTTGTTCATGCATCTCTAATGATAAACCTCCACCACTAGGGCATCCACGCTGGCTGTCAAGCCATCCCACACCCAGGGCTTACCCACTTGAACCCAAGTGCGCCACTCTGCTGCATAGCTGTACAATCAGGCAATCCTCTGGTGTCACGGATTACTGCTTAGTTATGTGTGGTGCCATTTATTCTAGTTGTTTCTAATGTTTATTTAGTGTTTTGCTACTCTGAGGAACTGAAGTTAAATGTCAACACATATATCCTAAATTGTTGTAGAAGAATTCCTAGGTTCCAGTATGAAAGTATGGAAAGCACTTTAAGGCTTCATTATCTATAACTACGTCCCCCTTCCAAGGCTATGCCACCAACTCTGTAGGACTGTGTTGATTCACCCACACCCCACTGCTTACCTACTTGAAACTACATTGTGTATAAACCATGATTTAAGTAACGCATTTTCTTATTAAGATACAAGTGTTTTTAAACTTAAATGTAAAAGCATGTGGGAACTCTTAAATGCTTAACTCAATAAAACTACTTATCAACCAGTAACATCTTTCATTAAGATATAAGCGTCTATAAACTTACGTGCAGAAACACATGAAGATGGCCGCACGCTTAACGCACTGACACTAAGCCACGCACCGGGTGAGGTGTGCAAGAGCTGAATTTCTGTGCACCCGAAACTAGCACAGCACTGTATGTTAACTAACGGGAATTAAAATAAAAATTTTTTATTTAAAAAATTTTTTTATTTTAAAAAATTTTTATTCCTTATTCTAAAAATCATTCTGAAATATTTAAGTATTAAATGTTAAATCAATCCTCCCACAGTAAACATAGGTAAGTTTTTATAGCAGACTAGACACTTTTAATTTGACTACCTGTTTCAAAAGAGCCACAGAGCTGTCTTAGGAAAACATCAAGTCCAGATATATACCAAAATATTTATAAACTACATAAATAATGCAAAAATTCAAAATGATCCAATAACCTACATACAAAATAAGGTTTGGATATTATTTTCCAAGGTAAAAAGATGGTTGTTGAGATAAAATAGGAAATATTTTAATTCTGTTAATAGCAAAAATAAAACCACTGCCATGAATAGCAGTTGCAGAGCATTTTAGACATCAAAGGGAAAATGCCACACTTAGTGCTGGGAGCCACCGCGGCAGCCCTGGGCTGTTGTCTGCACAGGGTGCTGGCACCGCACACACCACGAATGACCTACAGCAAAGCAAAGCTGAATTGAATGCCTTTGCTGAGGCTAATTTACCAGCTAAGTCATTCTAATTCTTGGATCCTCAAAATTACAAAGTATTAAATGTTGCGGACTCAGGCACCAGCAGCGAGGCCTGGCAGGGCAGCTGGTGTGGTTCTGTCACATGGGCACACTTCATACACCGAAGCCTGCAGCGGCCACAAGCCAGCCCTTCCCAGTAACGACGAGCATCCTCTGTCCTGTTGATTTTGTTACTAAATCCCTCCATTCTTCTCCACTTAACTGAACATTTTTAAAAATTCAAGAGTATGAAAGGCAGTTTGCCATTCAAACATTTTCTTTGTTCATTAAAAAAAAAAAAAAAAAAGGAAAAAAGTATTTGAAGAGATGCAATTGGCTTTTGTGTGCAATCAGCAGATCTGTCTGACAAACCCACCCCACTCATATACTGCTTCTTAAATTTATCATTTGGCTCCTCAGAAGTATTTGCTCACAGCTATAAAAGCTATAAGGACTTTGTTTCCCTTCAACTACCACTTAAATAAAATTTTAGCCATAAATTTACAAGATACTAATATAAAATAGTATAACCAAAGCATATACTTCTCTTAAAATGTACAAAATATAATTTTTTACTCAAATTTTAAGACTCAAATCTGAAATTTTCCCAGTAGACGTTTCTTCTTAGGATTTGTGGCGTACTACGTTAACAACCACACACACCAGCTCAAAATCTGGTGTCAAGAAACCAGCCTAACCACACTTAGGGATGAGCTCTGCTCAGTCTCAAAGTCCGTGGGAAAGGGGTCTCCTGGGCAGGACAGGTTTGTACCAGTCCCAAGCTGCATACACGAGGCGGTGCCATGGCTGGGTACCACACACACCTCTCTCCCCACGCAGCAGTGCATCCACATGGGAAACAGGATGACAGCGCTGACTTAGACTGAAGGCAGTAAGGGATCACGGAGGGGAGGCGTGGAAAATTAGCTCACCATAAATATCCTGCCCCTGACTCTCAAAGTTGTAAGTAACTGTTCTTGGGAGGAAGAGTTTGATTTCCAGAAAGCAGTGGTTCTCACATTCTCATGCGCCCCAGAATCACCAGGAGGGCCTGACACCGATAACTGGACTCCCCACACCCTCGCCAGGTCCTGATTTACGAGGTCTGGGGCAGGCATACAATCTGCATTTCTAACAAATGCACAAGACAGGCTGATGCCGCTGACCTGGGGACCCCACCAATGCTCAGAGATAGGAACCCTGTAATTACCAAGATAAATGAGCTTTCTTATATCCTAAATATTGAAAACTTCACCAAATACACACTGACAAAGTTATCCTCAGTACAAGGCCTTTTTTAAGACTGTGAAGGGGACTAAAAATACGTATTTTCCCAAATAAAAATGAAGTTTTACTAGATTTGAAAGGAAACTCAAGGGATTCAAAAAACATTCCCATTTTCTCCATGAAATAAACCCCAATTTCTTTGTAGGTAGTGGTCACATCTGGCTTAGCATCGAAATGATAATCATCTGACATCCTCTGTGGAATGAAGCCGGGTGTAAAAAATACAAACTAACAGAACCAGCTTTTGTACATGGAATCTAATAATTAATTCAGAGGAAACTCAAAACAATATTTGATTACTGGAAATACTTAAATGACGTACGAGAAGGAAAACGTACATGAAACGCTTACCCCTTTTGGTTCTGGAACAACCAGATGTGTGCATTTCTTGTTGAGGTGCAGCTGGCAGTCGCCCCCGTAGAAAGTGAGCAAAGCCCACAGGGCGCTCCTGTCTGTGGACGACACCTGAGCGAGAATGACACACCAAGCTTCTGTCACACATTTCAGTCTACACAAGTCTATTTAATATTAAAATACACTGTAACGTCTTAACAAACTCTGCTGTATCTACTTTTCTCTCTTATTAAATGAAACAAACCTAAGGGTATTAGTGGGAAAAATAGCAGATGAGCTTTTAGCTATTTGCTTATCATGACAAAAACTTTCATTCCTATCAATGATAGTTCTATAGACATCTTTTTTGCCTTGTCACCAAATGAATAGAAAACACATATCCACACTCCAAAAAATGAATGGAGGATTATTTCAACAAAAGCAATAGGGAAAAAAAAAAACAGAAGGAACTGGTGCACCATTCCATCCTTACAACTGTCATGTATTAAAATGTTTAAATACAACAGCAGTATCAAAATCATTATGGAATTCCTTACTCATTAACAGATAAATACTAATTATGAAATGGATAAAATAAAAAGACAAAAATAGTTATTTGTAAGCTCAGGGTAAAACATAAATATTACTTAACACATAAAAGGAAATAAGGCAAGCATAAAAGGAATAATTCTTATGCTTGCATAAGTGATGAAGTTGACTCCAGAGAGAATGGCTCATGTTGGAAAAGAGGCTTTCACTATAACAAAAATAGCTACCATTTATTGCCTGCCTACTATGTGCCAGGAACTGTGCCAAGTGCTTTGTATATACTCCTAATCCTTATAACCGCCACTCGAAGTAGGAATCATTAGACCCATTATATAGATCAGGAAACAAACTTACAAAAATTACAGCTGATCATCAGAAAAGCTGGCTTTTAAAACCCAGGTCTGTCTAAACCCAGGCCTACTTGTGTTTTCCCACTGTTCTATCCTTCTCTAAGGGTAGTTACTACCAAAAATAATTTTTTTTAAAGATTTTATTTATTCATAGAGACAGAGAGAGGCAGAGACACAGGCAGAGGGAGAAGCAGGCTCCCTGTAGGGAGCCCCACGTGGGACTCGATCCCTGGTCTCCAGGATCACACCCCAGGCTGCAGGCGGCGCTAAACCGCTGCGCCACAGGGGCTGCCCCCAAAAATAATTTCTAAAAAATAAAATTTTAGAGTCTAAGAGACAAAAGAAATAAGAAAAGGTGTGTTAATTAATTCTAAGATTATCATTTAACAAAGTCTGCTTTTTTCCTGGTAATTTATATAGATTGAGGGTTATAGTAACTGTTAAGAATTCTGAACTTTGTCTCAAATTAATTCTATAAAATATTATAAACAGTATTTTTTAGAACCTGCCATTATTCAGCTTGCCAGAACTCTTAACATTTTACATCTACTTTCATCCAGTGTACAAATGTTCCTAGAAATTATTTTGCATTCCACACTACTGTGACTGCTAACAAGAACACATTAATTTTATAACATCACCTTGAAAAATCACTATTTTATATCTCTTTAATTTAGTTAGTCACTGTCACATTTCAGAAGATTGGATCAGAAAATTGTTGTTTTTACTAGAGGCTTTTCACAAAAACATTTATCTCCTGCAGCATTTGGAGAGGTGAGGTTTAATTACAGGATAATACAGACTACTCCAATGAATCGTTAGATCATCTCTACTAAAAACAAAATTAAAGAAACATAAGCTCGACATGCCTTCTCTGGAGAGCTGCAGCCGCAGGTCAGTTACATGCAGCCCCAGCTGTACTGACCGCAGTGAGCCTAGTCCATGGCCCTCCCCAGCCTGCATCACAGGCCTGGGTCTCAACAGGCCTGGAGAAGTATATTGCTGTGGAAAGAACATTGGTTGGGAGAAAGGGAGACCTGGAACTGATACACGGTCTCCAAAACTAGTTCCTGTCAACTTGGGAGAACTTCCATGAATCAGATTCTTCATCGATGCACATCTGGGTTAAATTACTTCAAACATCCACGCCAGCTCATTTAATGAATCTGTATCAGAATAATAGTTAAGAATGCTCTTTCCACACCAAAATGTTAATAATAGTTATCTAGTGGTGATGGAATTATGGGGACATTTGTGTTTTCATTTTTATACTTTTCTGTATTTTCCAAATTTTCAAGAGTGTTAATTTTATAACTGGGGGAAAGTGCCTTCCTTTAAAAAAAAAAAAAAAGAAAAAGAAAAAAGAGCAATCTTCTCATCATGGCTAACAAAGCCTGGATGTGATCTCGATACCTTAAGACCAAAACCCAACTCCTTCAGTGGTGAGTCAGGCCATCCTGCCCGCGTGGCTGCCGACCACCTAGAGCTGTTCCCACACACGTGTCTCAAACCTCAGCCATGTTGGTGGGACACTCCTCAAACACACTATGCTCTGGCTCTGTGCCTTAACCACCCTCAATTCCCACCCCGCTACCACTGCCCCTGGACTCCCACAGCAAGCTACACAAGCATCTACAGGCTGGGCACGCTCCAAAAACTGCATGCTTCCTCTGCCCACTATGCTACGCTCTTAAGAATGTGGAACAGAGGATGGTCACCTCATCCACGGCCCCCAACTGAATAAATGCTCCCTTC
This sequence comes from Canis aureus, assembly GCF_053574225.1. Classification (NCBI taxonomy): domain Eukaryota; kingdom Metazoa; phylum Chordata; class Mammalia; order Carnivora; family Canidae; genus Canis; species Canis aureus. Next base: position 48,651,232 of record NC_135625.1, on the reverse strand, counting down.
ATACCAATCAGGAACACCCTTCCTTCTTGGGAGGTCTCACACAAGTAGGACCCTCCTTGGTTCTAGGCCCCCTGAATTTGTCCTTGTCCCATAGTGATTAGAAACTATAATCATCCTGATTAAAGATGGGGGTCTCACTAAGAATCACAACTTAAACATCTTTGATAGTTCTCACAGTACCTAGTACAGTGCAAGGCACATGGGTAGGCAGTCAAGAAATATCTGTTGATTGAGATACAGAATGGAAAGGGCTTTTATTTTTAGTCCTCAAGATTTAAATTACGACCTTGGCCAGGCTCTCCATCAGACTCTCAACCTATCCCCCAAAACCTACCCAGCACATTACAACAGGGCCCCAGCCTGCATCAATACCGGGTCAGGAGAAGGCAGATGGTGTCTGTGCTTCTCAGCTTCTGCTGGCACAAGCTCCCTTCCCTACCTCTCCCTGGGAGAGCTCTGGAAGACTCCAACAAAGAGCTCCAGCTTGTATCAACACCCTGACGGGGAAAAGACAGAAGGTCACGGAGAGCCACCAAGCAAACAGTCCTTTTGTAAAGGTTGGGGGGTCCTGCCTGGGGTGCGCATGTGTGGGTGCAAGTGCTCCAGTGTTCAGAAGAAGGTGCAGACACCCAGAGTCTCTGCATGGTGCAGACAGACCATCTTGATGGCTCCGTCCTGGTACCATCTCCACACTTCGTACCCACTTTTACCTTTGTGTGTACTACAGCACACAGTGTGTTCACATGTCTGTCTTCTCTTCTACAATGTACATTTACTGAGGGGAAGACCTCCTACACCTTAACTTATGTGCACCCCTCGGCACTGGGCCTGTCACGAAAGAAGTATTCATCAGGTGTCTGTTGCACCAAATCCCCTTAGCTGCATGATGTGCACCTTGTGTGTTAATTCATCTTAAAAACTAAATTAACATGTCTTAGCAACCACACAATATCAGTGTCCCCAGTGCACTTTTCTTAACCAGGCTCTCAGCATGTGAAACACTATCGAGCAAAATTTTGTCCATCTTTATCTGATCAATCATCATGAACTCAAAAGCACAGCTTTTTATTATGTGATCCCATAACACGCTGAGGATTCCGATTCATCATCCTGAGTGATGTACAGTGTACTAAGTGATCCATAAAGATCATATGGATTCTGGGTTCCAATTTTTATTATCTAATGAATTTGTTAAAAGGACATAAAAACACTATCAAAAGGTCCTTCTAAATTCACCTTCTGTCCAGCACAGACCCAGCCACTGCCCACAATGAGTTTCACACCTAGATCATCTCTACAGGCTGGGCCGCTTCCCAGACCACACCGCCCAGGGAAGCCTGCTCTCTACTACCTGCTTCTTGCTGCCTTCCCTAGGCTCTCCATTCTCCTCCTCCCTGCCCCTCCACGGACTACACCTGTTGTCTTCTCAACCCGGAACCTGAGCTCCACATGGACCACCAGGCTGACATGACAGCCACCAGGGCAATCAGCCATGCTGTGTCCCTGTCCATCATCCCTGCCCTCCTCCTCTCCCGGGTCACAGGCAGGACCGAGGGGACCCACGAAGCTATGCACAACTACCTACTACAAATTCGTGCTCCACATCTTTACCTGAGGGGCTGCTCTTTCCCAGAACTAAAAACTAATTACATCTTATTTCATCCTTGCTTTCTAAAAATATCACCCTACTCCTCCCTCCGGTATCAACCTCTATTTAGGCTTAAGTCTCTTTTCTTCCCAAATCTTCATAGCATGCTACCCCAGGTTCTCTTCTTGAGTATGTGCCTTTCCACCTTCCTCTACGTGCAGCTAATTCTCTGCCCTCATGCCACATCTCCACGGCCCCCTATCTGGACAGCTGATCCACACCCCACACTTAACATGTTTTCAACCGACTTCACCATCTTCCCTGAGAAACCTGGCTCCCACTTCCCATCCCCAGCAGTGATGCTAGCTGGCACTTCCCCTGGGCTCCTGGTCTAACGGAGGACATCACCTCAGTTTTATTTATCACATAATAAAACAAAAACTGGAGGCAACTCCTGTAGGACTTGGCACAGAGGGGCACTGAGGGCACTGCCTTCTCCTTCGTCCCAAGTCACCAAGCCCTGCTGATTCTTGTCTGGGAACATCAGCAACACAGCAACATCCTAAGTCCAAACCTCTGCTTCAATTCCAGTACCACACCTCTCCCTCCCACCGAAACTCCCATCCCCTCCCTGCACTGGTGTCCTGCTACTGCTCCCAGACCAGGTGCCCCTAAAGGACTGCAGGGATTTTAACTTTGTTTTTCTGTTTTCCAAATGTCCTAATGCAAATATGTGTAATCCAAAATTAAATATTAAGAAAAAGGAAAGCATCCTTCTGGCTACTTTAGGGAGCTCAAACTCCAACATCTGTCTCAGTTCCCGAGCTCACCATCCATGCTCCTTTCCTCTGCACAGTGAGAAAACGCCTTTGTTCCCCGCGTCCTCCTCCTCTCTTTCCATGCAGCTCTGCCATGAATGCACCCCTCCTTCCCCACTTTTTCAGGCCCCTCACATCTGACATCTCACACACACACACACACACACACACACACACACAGGCTTTCCTGACTTTGCTGTCCACGCTCATGCCTGCTCTCGTGAACTCACACTGAGATCAGGCCCACGGGACTTAGCACATCACACAGTAGGTGTTGTGTGTACTATAACCTTTACATTGTGTATCTAAAATCATGTTCCATTTATCATACCCTTTGTTAAACGTAATTATTGTTTTTTTCTAAGACTAAAAGTCTTCTCTAATACTAAACTCATAGTTAGTATTTAATAATAGCTAATCATCAAATTTAAAACCCTGAAATCATCATATACTCACATATTTCTGATTTTTTTTACTTATTTCCCCAAGTCAGGTCTGCTACATATCATGTCATTGTGACCTTGCTCCCTGAAAACACCTCGGGACTCCCTGCCCTAGCCTCTCCCTCTCTCTTCTCACTCAACTTGAACCCTCTGGATAGGGAGCTCTGAATTTCTGAACCCGTCAATCCAAAAAACAAAAATGTAATTACACGCAAAATGCACATTTTAACCAAAGTATATTGCGTTTATGCATTAAGGAATAATAATAATAAAATGTCTTCATTTTTAAAACTTTCCTGACATTTATTGTACATTTGGAACATACAGAGAAGTATAAGGGAACAATGAGACTCACATACAGCCACAGCACCCATCATTAAAAGCTTTTCATTTTAGCCAACTTCAAAGATCGTTATCATTATAAATACACATTTATTGCAGAGATGTGAAAAGCAATGAAAAATACAAATACCAACAAAATTCCTGTTCTTAAAAGAGAAAAAAAGCCAGGATTTCAAGGCTCCCTATTAAATGAATAAAGCAAAAACAGTAAGAGAGAATTTTATAATTTCAAAGAACTTCAAGAATTTGTAAGAGATACAAACAAAAACTGAGTCACCCTCCCTGAACCTGCTTACTGTGTGAACAGGGAAAGGGTCCAACTGAGACAGGGCGGTCGCTGCTGAGCGAGCTCCACATCAGCACAGAGCACAAGGCTGTGGCTTGCACCCTGACCTCTCACTTATCGGCCCTGAAGGCCCTTTCCTCAAGACTTCCACAGGATGGGCCACATGCTCCTGACCACGGTCCCCATGGGCACGGGTCCGAGAGGGCACATAGCAAGGAGCACTGTTGACCGCACCTATCCCCATCCTCACGCTAAACACATCGTCCTATGCGATTTCCAAATCTGCTGAATTTGTTACAATGGTTTCTACAGGCTGAGGGTTTCCTGGCTGACAGTGCAGGGGACACAATACAACTTAGAAATACTGAATATTCACCTTCCCACTAGTTAGATACCCTACCGCTGACATTCTGGTCCCTCCCTTCAGACATGTCTCATGTATTTTACTGGCTTACTGTAATGCCACACACCTGTTACGGCCTGCTTTTCTCCCCCACTGAAAGCTTTTACCACCTCTTTCCGTACTTTCATAAAGCAGCAATTCAAAACTGGCTACGCAGTTAGGCCATCATACAAGGACATAGAACAGGTTTCTGAACCATTTCCAAACACAGGATGATCTGATTTTTTCCCCAAGCTTTCCCTATTCTACATAATGCTCCACTGAACACCATTATCCATCAATCTGCCCTTATTTCTACCAATTTGGGATAAATTTCTAAATGTAAGAGAACTGGAAGAGAAAACAAAAGGAGTATTTTAGGGCTCCCAACACTGTTACTTCTGTAGAAAACAGCCACATTATCTGCACTTCTGCCAGCAGGGAGGGGAGCTTGTCTGCAGGCGTACCAGCAGCAAACACAGGGTCACAGATTCGAGAAGTGGAAATTCTCATCTCAGTGTAGTAAAATATTCATGTCTTAGATTATAAAGTGTGTAAAATGTTTTGTCACACTTGTAATTCCTCTGTAGTAAGTTGTAAGTTCGTTTTTCTGCCTTATCTGAGATTTTATTTCTCTTATTGATCTAAATGAGCCCTTTATTTAAAAAATCATTTACCTTTATGACTGAATTTTTCTTGTCATCTTAAAATAATTTCATTTTTACTATTTTTTGATATTCAAATTCCATATCTTTGTAACTCTTTGGATTAGAAAGACCATTTTCACCCATTAAAATTTTAAATCTTAAGACTAGGCATGGATATTTAAATAATGATAAATGTGTCAAAAAGTCACACTGAATATGCAGTTTAGAAAAGAGCTTCTTTAAAACTGGTTCACCAACGGGTCATAAATCCAATCTCATAAAAACCAGGAACTGTTATGTGTGAATAACATGAGATGGGTTGTAACCATACTTACCTGGGAGAGACACGCAGTGATTCCAAAAAAAATCTGACATGACTCTGGAGAAAAACCATTTACTCTGTTTGATAGTTATTAAGATTCCAATTAAATGAGATTAGTGCAAGCTGCATTTTGCTAAGACACAATCCACCCCCCCTCCCTCCCACTGGATCCACACAGGAAAGAGACTTAGATTGACCAAGGTGACACAGGCAGAGCAGAGAAAGGAGCAGCAGGCAGCACAGAACGAATGGGTGGTTCTGTGAAGCGCATGCTCTGATCCAGCATCTCCACTCACATGGCCAATAAAGTGGGCACAGCACAATCACAGGGAAGCCATCAGACCTCTGAGCTAGCTCATTGTACACAAACACACACAGATAGATTTATACACACATACGGCACAGCAATTATTTTAAAAGACAATTAAAAGTCTTGAGTTTATCTGAGAAAGAAACATTCGTGGGACTTCTGTTGTACAGTACAGAATCTCTCACAAAAGAACTTGAGTTCTAGTCTTATAACCACTGCTAACTTTAGGAACTTGAGCAAGACCAACTCTGAGCTTCAATTTTCCCTTTGTTAAAACAAGAGTCAGAAAATACAGTTATCAACCCTCCCACCTCTGATTGTTAAAATTCATTCAGAAGAGCTGACTGGGTGCCCGCCACTGTGCCTAGAGGCACAACCTCTAGGTGCCTGTACTCTACAAACCACTCAAAGTAAACACAATGACTGTTTTTAAAGAATTTCTACAATTCAAAATGGGTTAAAGCATTACTTTGTTCTCCAAACAAGAGAAAAGTATCCTCCCTGAAATAAGAACTAGAACAGACAAGACTGAAAACTCCACTGCGATCTAGAAGTCCTTTACATAGCCCTGCTGAGAAACCTCACAAAGATGGGAGCCTGCCCAACTACAATCTGCTCTGCAGGCCCCAACATCATACCTTCAGCCCCATCCGTCACCCACCGTCTATCCATCCTCCTGCCTTTACCTTAAGGGTTTCCTACTTGCAAAGACCTGAGGAAACATCAACAAAGTCAAGTCTAGAGTGTTACCCCCAAGCCTCAGGCCCTCCTCCTTTTGTGTCCCTTCAAGCTGCTCTCCAACAGGCAAACAGAACTGTAGGGCAATGATGACTTCTCAAGAAATCCTGTGCAGAGAATAAATGATCCAGAACAAGAAGAACTAAGCACTTATCTTCAACCCCCACCCCCTCCCCAGCTTTTTTCCTGTGCTTATAAAGACAACAACTCCCAAAAATCCACGCGAATGAAAACTAAAAACAGGAACTGATTTAACTCTTTAGATTATGAGCAATCTTAGAACGTTTGAGTTGCAGATACTGAAGTTCTGCACATCCTCCAAGAACTGCTTACAAAGGGATGTTTTCTGTGTATTTGAGGCCACCTATAAATATTTCATATAAAAAGGTTCCCTCCAGCTGCATCAGTTCAATAAGTAAAAATGCACTCACAGGAACTGTCTGGCATAGCTACAAAACAAGAGGGTGAAGAACATCATCCCCTGTTGGAGTCTGCAATTTTAACATCACTGTATGTTAGCATGTGCCCTTACAGGAAGTGACTTCCACAAGCAGGTTACATGTGGAGTGACTCTCCAGTGAGGCTCCACACTGCCAGAGTGAAACAGAAGCCGTGACACTGTTCAGGACACTGAACAGCAGCTGACATCTCACACAAAGGCAGGAAGGCCTGTGCTCCAGAGCCACACTCAAGAAATGATTAAGTGAAGGACACAGGCATGGGAGGGAGCTCCTCGAGGGCAGCAACGAGGTCTTCTTGACCTCTCCTGTTTTAGTACCCAGGCCATAGCAGGTGTCAACATGTGTGTTAAATAAACCTTTTATCCAACGTAATCAAAAAGAATAATGATGCATGTAACAAAACTAACAATGTTCTGCCATTCTCTTTCCCTATCTACTGTCCAAATAACTCAGGGTTTGGTTCAGGCAGACTTAAAATTTTAGAAATATTCTACCTAACTGGACATCACAAAAGCTGTCTGTTCCAGAGACAAGAAAACTGAGGTCCAGAGAAGCAGACTGTCTGAGATCATAAAGCCCACTCCCAGGACTAGAGCTTGTGCCCCCAGGTTCCAGCCCAGAGAAGCTCCCCCACAGCTGGTGCCCTTCCCTCCAGGGGAGATGACATAAAATCTGACAGAGAGTAGAAAACAGCAGGGACAGAGATTGCACACACACAAACTGCCCTAACTAATGAATCCACTTAGTCACCATGTGAGTCTTAACCCAGCATTGTCCTTCCCCTCTCCCCTTCCCTCAAAAAGGATACGGCAGCAGAGCTCCACACTGAACGGACAAGATCACCCAAGATGGCTGAAAAAGAAAATATGAACTCAAATCAAAAAATACTTTCAATTTATAATCAAATGACACTATTTCACCAACATTGCTCCTGGAAATTAAAAGCACCCAGATTATAAGTATTCAAGTAGTAACAATATCAAAGATTAGTTATCAACGGTCAAGGTGATTGGAATTCTGCTATAGAATGAAACACTACCAGATATATTTTAAATTATTACATACAGAAACTTAAATTTTAGGTGTACACACATTGCTGCTTCAGCATCTACACCAGCTAGAAACTGTCCTCACAGCTGGAAGGACAGGGACCTGAGAGCCATCTCCACTCCCTCCCCACCCCAAGTATATCAGCCACTGTCTGGTTCCTTTCGTCAATCTTGAATCCAACCAAGTGGAAATTCACAGTTGTTTTTTAGTAAATCCCAATAGATATAACATTTGCAAACCATGAAGAGTATTTCTGTCTGGTAATTTTTTATGAACTCCAAAATTCAGATTAGTTATAAAACCTTAAGCTTCATTACCACCTTTTTCGATAATTAACATCTTTGAAAAATTATCTTACATTTCTACATTTAATTTTTAAAGTTACATTCAACTATGTAATGCCCCATTTAGCCAGCTGAAACTTCCAGAAACTTCCACCCACTTAAATGTACATATCTAGCTATTATTCATGCATCAATTTATTCATCAAATATTTATCGAAAATCTATTTTGTGCCAGAGATGGTGCAAGGCACTGAAAATATAACAATGAAGAAGAAAAATGTAGCCTTTGCTCTCATGCAACCAGTGCTCCAGCCTAATGATCTTCACACTAGCTTTGTCACGTACACCTTAAAACAACTTTAGAAAACAAAATCCCCTCATCTTTTTTCAGCAATCATTTGACACCAACAATGTGTCAGCCTAAGTTTATAACAGTGGGTCTTCCATGAACAAGGTGTAGGACTACCTGATATTTTATAAAATAAAGATTGGCTCTCCTTGGGACGTTATTTTAATGACAATGATTTGGTTATTTGGCAAGCATGCTAACCCACTGGATGAAGTGCCCCACGCTGAAAGAAATCATTTAGTGTTACTTTCCATGCATTCTATCCAATGTGTCTTCACATTTTATTTTTTGATGATCCTAGGATAACTTCAGTGAAACTGAAGGAGGCTGGCCAGCATCAGTCACCCAATATTGGCTTTGACTCTCATCATCACGGGGGCCAAGCTGTTATTCTGCACAGTAACACCCAGAGCCCTGTGGAACTCCCTGGCTGCAGGGCTGAGCACCAGGTGGGCTTTCCAGAAACCAGCATTTCTATTCATCCCTGAGTCTGAGTATTCAGAGCCTCGGGCAATGCGCTGTGCTATGATTTGGGCAGGTTAAGGTGTGACTTTTCTCGAGAACACTGAGAGAGGTGCCTCTGAGTAGGAGTGTGACCACAGAAGGAAGCAGACACTCTGGAAAGGCATCCCTTCCAACTATCACACACCCTGGTAAGTGTCCCTCTGAGAACCTGAGGGAGGGAACAAGTATAGGTATCCCCGTTTAAGCATTTAGGGCTAGTCATAATGCCCACTCAGAGCGGATCCACCCTCAGACCCTCATTCAGAAGACTCTACATAAAATAATGGTGAGTCAGGGGCACCTGGGTGTCTCAGTGGAGGAAGCATCTGCCTTCCGGTCAGGTCATTATCTCAGGGTCCTGGGATCGAGCCCCACATCTGGATCCCTACTCAGTGGGGAGTCTAGTCTCTCTCCCTCTCCCCTCTGCTCCTGTTCTCTCTCACTCACTCATGCTCTCTCTCTAATAAAATCTTGAAAAAATAAAAAATAATGCCAAGTCTATAAGACATACCGGTAACCGCAGAAATGGAGAACTAGAAAAGCATAGTAATAAAGAGGGATTTATCCCAAAGGCAAATAACAGTATGCAAATAAGCCCGCTGTAAGTCAGCATAACTATCATCTCCAATGATGTCCTAAGGCCACTGAGAAAAATATTTCCATTTAAAAAAAGTATAAGTTTTGGAAAAAAAAAAAAAAAAGTATAAGTTTTGGTGCCTAAAGATGCAAATTTTAAACATCTATACAATTCAAATATGTAAATGATACACTGTCACTGTGCATAAAGATGATTTTTAAAATGCATTTGTCAGATTCAATAAGTTAAAGGCCAAGGAAATCTGTGCTTATAGAACCAGGCCTCTGCCTCAATCAGCCAAATTCGGCCTAGGAACTCGAGGGTCTAGCAGCAGCAATCTTGGGGTACACACACACTGCAGGACAAGCTCTCACGACTCCATCATCCCGTCATGGGGCACTGTAGTCCCTGGACAGGACAGGCGCTGTCACAAATCACAAGCAGCCTGGAGCTGTGAAGCAGATGAAAGATGAATGTGCCTGGGGCCTTGTTTCAAGCTACTACAGGCAAAGGGGAAGAGGAGGATGGGGGTATATTAAGTTAGATTGGCAAAATGGTGATAATTATAGAAGCTGGGTAATAGGTATTTTATGCAGCCTTATTACAGCCTGACTTTTCCAGAAATACAACGTGTAAAATGAAGAAGACTGGTTTTTTTTAGCTCAGAATTCTAGCAAGAACTGATCACCATTTTGAAATGTTATCTCCCAGCTGGCGACCCAGCCTATGAGCTCTGGGGACCAGTCCACATCCATGGCAGCCACTTCACATCTGACCAGTCCCGGCAGCTCACCTTTTTACCCCATCCTTGTGGACCTGTGCCCAAGGATCTACACATTGAAATACATATTATTTATTTTCTTTTCTTTTTCTCCTTTACGTTTCAGTTTGGGCAATTTATACGTAAATATAAATGCACATCCATGTGTACATATGTTCTAAACTATGTGTTCTGTTACACGCAAATAAAGAGAGAGTAAAGAGGGTATTACAAAGTGCTTGCTGCAAGAAGGGATTTGAGTGTCACCAGATTTAAGAACCACTGCTCTAAATGGTCTGGCAACAATGACTCTGGCCCCAACATTTGTCAGTAAGGCTGCCCTTTTAAGTTTCACTCTGCAACCTACACAATCTACATGAAGTCACTGTCCTGAGACAATGGGCTCCAGGCTGCTGAGGAAGTGCAGACACTGTCCCCATGGCTAAGGAGAATGGAAGCAAACCAGAGACAAAAGTAGGGTCCCAGGGAGGTAAGTGCACGAGCCCACAGCCCACTGCCTGTCATGAGTCTGTCTCTCTTACCAAGTGGGGTCAAGTGAAGGGAGCAGGCAACCTGCTGACATGTGGGCTTCACATAGGAGCTGGCCACAATGAAATAAGCCATCTAGTGCAAGATCGTGACCACTCTATTTCAGTGCTGCAAATTAATAGTTACTCTGACCGAAACAGCCGTCTCTGGAGAGTCTGGTTTCTGAGAACCTTCTCGTGAGACAGATCTGCTTTCAGGTTTATTTTCAAAAATCAGATTTCTAAGCCTGCAAGGCAGTTTCAGACCCTGGGTACCGATAAGGTACAGACTTCCCAGGGCCGGTCAGCTTCTTTGTATCCCAGCCAAACTTAATGGCAATCTTTCCTAACTCCTAGCCTCTCTTGTTATTAAACCACAATCACTTTCATACTGATTTTAAGGCAAAGTACTTGACAGCCTAAAAAAAGAGTGGTAATGGAACTGAACTATTTTAAAACAAATAAATAATACCTATGATTAGAAAAAAATTAAGGGACCAAAACTACAAAATTTTATTTCAAAACATGCATTTAACATCAGGCATTTAACTATGAGCAGCAAGAGAACAGCACAGTGTGCAGATCAACAAAATCTGACCATGTCACCTACCTGAGCCGAGGCCTCCACTTTCTAAAATAAACCACCCAGAGTCAGCTAGATAGTGGTACCAATGATGGCCACCGGGTGGACAGTGTCCCAGTCATGGTGACCAATGTCAGAGAGCAGTTAAACAGCACAGCAAACCAGGACAGGACTCCCTCCAACATGTCTAGGTGGAAATTAAGACCACTTGCTGTAGTAGGGATGGAAGTGGCCTGCTCGAGTTGTCACGTCCTGACAAGACTGCCCACTTGGGATCGAGCACACTGTCTTAGGAGTCCCCAGTGCCCAGCGCTGGAAGATGACACACCCATTTCCTGGACACATCCTTGGCGTAGAGAGCTGCAGGCAGAGATGAACCGGGGCCACGCCATAGCAGGTGCATGAGCTGAGCAGTTCAGAGTTACCTGCACGTGCAGAAACCTTGCCACAGTATGATTTAATGCAAAGGGCCTTATGCTGCAGTCGGATACTGGTGTGTTCAAAGAGCTCTGATGGCCTGGCAGCTTCCCATACAAGACAGTACTTCGGCAAGACCCTGTATCGATTTCAAGGCACACGATGAAGTGTGTAAAATTAATAAGATTTACTACTGACCTTAACTACAGGTAAATCAAAGACTTCACGAGCTTCTCCAACCTCAGGGTTATCCCCGTCTTCTGAGATTATGTGTGAGGCTAGCGCATTGTAGGATACTTCCTTAGCTTTCCCAGCTTTGAGAAGCTGGATAACCTTCAAAAAACCACACAAATTAAAATGAAAAACATTGCATTTCATTCCTGATTTCCACAAATTGTTGTGAATGAAAATGCTAATAAAAACATACCATATTCACCATACAATTAATAACCTTTTACTGAGTCATATGCAATCAAACATTTGAGAGCAGAGGAAAGCAGCAGATCCCAATCCACTGACCAAGTGAACATGAAGGCTGTGAGCTGGGCACTAGCTGGTCTCTGTCCTGAGGACTGAAGATCTGACAGGCAGCCAGGACAGTGCTGAGAGGGCAACCAGGCTCAACCCTCAAGGTTTAGGAACAGGTAGTTTCATCACAAATGGGAAAGTTTCCAGAAAAGGAGCTAAAATGAGCGGATTCTTGATGAATTTAAGGACTTAGTGAGACAAAAATACATGGGCTGTTGGAGGGGAGAGAGGGTAGCAGCATTCAATACACCGGACAGGTGATAGGGTCTAACAGTCATGTGCTACACACACATGGGTTTTATTCTCCTATAGAAGCGTCTTCTGGAGCGACACAAGGGTTTTCAGCAGGGAAATGGCATGACCAGATTTGCTGAAATAGATTGGATTGCGTTTGAGATAACAGCAGGAATCCAGGGTCACAGACCAAAGAACTATCACTAGGGGTTAGGAAGAAGAAACAAGTGCCTGGGAGAGGTAGGAGTGCAAGAAAAAAAGCCTGGGGACACAAGAATAGCCTCCACTGAGGAACATGTTATGAGCACACAGGCGAGGAAGAAGAAAAGTACTTTAGTCTGGGGCACATCCTTCTCATGCCAGGTGGAAGGGCTAGGAAAATGCCTGGGCCCCCACCAGATGGGAGTCAATGGTGGCCAAAGTTCTGAGAGTGAGGTCCCCAGGTGCAACGCAGTAAATAGACTGGAGGCTACTCACAGGCCAAAGACTTCAGGGACAGGTGCAGGTGAGGGCAGAGCCTGAGAAGCCCAGGTGCGCACCACATAGGAAAGCGAACTGATGCCCACAACGCTTAATTTACCCACAAGGTGGACAACTTTTTCAGGATGTTTTATTGACCATCCAGAGGTAGCAACTGGGACCAATGCTCAGTATTTGTTTAGTAAGTGAAAACCAGTAGGTGTAGCCACACGTCACCTCCAAACTTCTTTAGTTTTCACATCCACTCGACTTGACCCACAGAAAATGGTACCCTCCTCTATCCACCCTCCAGTCTGCATTTCCAACCCTACCACATTTTTTAGGAGTCATGAGATTTCAATCTCTCCCTTTCCACCCAAGAACAAAGAAGGCCTCGCTGGTCCTCACATGCACTCACACACCTCCAGGCTCCTTCTCTGCTTCCTCTTCCTGACAGATCACTTGGAACCGTCCAAGATGTCTTCACTTCCTGCTCACTCTTCACCCACCGTCGCCTGCCTTTTCTACAACTCTGCTGAAATACTAATTTTTTCATGGACTTGAAGGGTGCCCAAACTTGTAGCTTCTTTCTAATCTTCACACTACTAAATCTATTACTAGATTTAGCTCATGTCACTCTTGCACTAGGTGTACTGATCACCCTGGTGTGTTTCAAATACATCAATGCTTCTGTTCCTCAGCACACATTTAACACGAAAAACATCACCTTACCCTATTAATTTCGGGGTATAGCTCAACACCCCACTGATACGACAACTACTTTCAAAAAGTTCAAGGGATCCCTGGGTGGCTCAGCGGTTTGGTGCCCACCTTCAGCCCAGGACGTGATCTTGGAGTCCCGAGATGAATCCCACATCGGGCTCCCTGCATGGAGCCTGCTTCTCCTTCTACCTGTGTCTCTGCCTGTGTGTGTGTGTGTGTGTGTGTCCCTCTCTCATGAATGAATAAAACCTTAAAAAAAAAAAAAGTTCAGTGGTGCCTCTTCCTAAGCACCTCACATTTATAATTTAAAGTCTGTCCTTGCCACACCTACCACCCTACACCACCATGTCTTCCGGTGTGCTCCCCATCCCCAGCAATGAAGGGTTCTTGAGAGGAATCAGTTCTTCTCATCTTCAGTCCAATGCTTTAACAGGTGCTAGATGTTCAATACACATGAACTTTCTGAATCCATATTTATAAGATTCAGGGAATCAATGTTCTGGCTCTAAATCATTTAGAAAATCTACTGTTTCACATCAAAGTAGTTTGCCAAGGACATTTTTAAGCACTTAGATTTGACTCATAGTTGAGCAAATATGGTTCCAATTCAGCTCATTCCAGGTTTTAAGTAACATTTGATTCAAGTCCCCCATAAGAGCCAAAGTCCTAAAATGAAATAAAGAGAGTAGGAAGGAGGTGGGGGAGAAGGTTGGATAGTGAAAGACAGGAAAATTATCAATACCGGAAAAAGCTGCCACTGCTACAGGCATTCATCATGATCTCTATGGGTTCAACACCGGTTTACCTTTAAATTCAAGGACCAGTCTCTTCACCCTACAGTTACAACAGAACAAGGGTCCACCCTGAAAGTCACACAAGGGAGTTTAGTTTACTAAGATACAAACAGACCAGCCTCTACAAGGTCAAGACCAATCAACCTTCCATAATTCTTTCCATGCCAACCAAGATCATTGGTTAAACACCTGTCTCCACTCTTGAGGACGAAGGTCTGATCACCTGGCTCCAAGTCTCTTCACCTCCAAGCTTAGCCCTCATAGCATATAAGCCACCCCAGGTAATTTTACCTGCACAAACTTTAATAAAAAGAATGTTGTGAAGATTCACCTGAAATAGATATTCAACTAAGATTCACTTCCACAGTGCAAGAGTAACACCCTGATGTTTAAACAGATGTATTACGGGGTGGGGTGGGGTGGGGGTGGGGAGGGGGCTTAGAAAAAACTGTATCTTTTGGTATGGGCCTGTTCAATGTTCACAATTTTAGTGCTACCTGGATATCTTCCACATTTACTGTTTAATCCCAATTAGGAAAATCAAGAAATAGGAATTAGAGGGTTTCAAACGAAGCACTTCCCACATGATTGCAGCTGCACAGCCCAGCCCTGTGAGCTCTGGTGGCTGGCCACACCAGGGGCTGTTCACTACACCCCAGCAGCCTGGACCTGGGGTTCCCACCTGAGCTCCATTCCCTTCACCTTGTCCCCACTCTCGGGCCCCCTGTTCTGGGAGCACAGGCACATGGGGTGGGCAACAGGAAGGATGCTCCTGCTCCAAATCTGCCTCAGAAAGAAGCAAAGTAGCAACTGGCTGAGGTGGCAGATGGGTTTGGGGGACTTACCTATGCGATAGGATGCCGGACCCCCACCAGGCAGAGGCCCGAGACGTGGCCCCCCACCCCATGTCCTCCCCTCCTCTCTGGTCAGGAAGTAGCCCCCTCTACTGAGGGTCCCAGTAGGGCATGACCCAGATCTCCACGCCTCCCTTCATGCTCCCTCTAATCCTGGGTCCTTTAGACCCCCCGTGTTCCAGCCTCCAGGCCGCGGGTCTAGAAGTCGGCCCCCAGGTCCCCTGCCGTAGGTCCCCTCGCTGGGTCTGCTTCGGAAGGTCGCTCCCCTGGGCTCGCCGGTCGCAGGTCCCGCAGGACCCCCACCCCGGGTCCTCCACCTGCCCTCCGTGGGTCAGCTCCCGAAGGTCCCTCGGCCGCCCCCCAGGTCCCCTCCCGCAGGTCCCTTCCCCCGGCCCCTCGGCCCCTCGGCCCCCCAGCCCCGGGCCTGCTCGGCGCCCGGCGGCCCAGCGTCGGCGCAGCCAGGCCGGCGGCCCGGGCGGCGGGGCCCAGACGTTCTGCGGCCAGGCGCGCGCCCGCGGCGGGAGCAGGGACGGGACGGGGACGGCGACGGGGACGCGGCGGGCGGAGGGCGCGGGCGGGCGCGGGCGGGGGCGGCGCGGGCGGGCGCGGGCGGGGGCGGCGCGGTACCTGCGGGTCGATGTCGCCCACCGCGTAATACTTGACCTCTCGGAACATCTCCTCGGGAACTTTGGGCGCCGGGTCCGACATGGTCGCGGCGGCCGCAAGGCTCCGCGGCGGCTCCCGCCCCGCCCCGCGGGGCCCGCTCCCCAACCGCGCGGCCGGGGCCCGGTCCTGCGAGTCGGGCCCGCTCCCCCGCCCTCCGCGCCCCCGCCCGCGCCGAGCGGCCCAAGCGCGGGAGCCGCGCGCGCCCTGCGGGACGCACCATCCCGCCGGCCGCCGAGGGGGAGCGCCGAGGGCCCGGCCGCCCGCCGGCGCCGCCCCCCACCTCCCCCGCGGCTCGAACCTCCGCGGGCACGGCCCCCACGAGGCCCGCTCCACACACCCGGAACCCGGAGCCGCCGCCGCCTCGAGAGGCGGACCCCGAGGACGCGGACAAACGCGCCCCCCCCCCCGGCGCGGTCCGAGTGGGCCGGTCCCGGGAAAGAAGGGAACGCGGAGGCCCCTCCCGTCAACACGCGCGGCCGCTCGGGCTGCGCAGGCGCGCGGCGCGGGGGGCGGGGCTTGCGGCCGGCGGCTGAGGCGATGGCGGCGCGGGGCGGCCTCGGGCTCCGGAGGGACTCCCGTCGCCGCCGGCCGCCCGACGGGACCGAGGTAACGCCGCAGCGCCCGCGGGCGACAGAGGTCGGGTCGCGGGCGCTCGGCCCCGGCCGAGGGGCGGGCGCCGGACGGCGTGCGGGACGGAGGGCGCCGCGGCTGGCCGGGGTCCTGGGCCTCGCCGGTGGGCGTCTCGCCGTCGCACCCGCAGCGCACTCCTGCCGAGGGAGGCCCTGCCCCCCCCACACACAGCCCCCGGCGGCGGCCCGTCGTGACGTGCGCGTTCTGACGTCACCCTGCCGGCGCCGCCCTGACGCGTCCTCTCCCTGATGTCACCCGGCGGCGCCGCGGAGCTGGCTGCTGTCACCTGCTGAGTGGTCAGCGTTCTCGAGTCCGTGCGAGTGCGGTTGGTTTTTTAAAGACCCGGGAACCTCCGGAGTTCCGTTCTGGGTCTGCCTGAGCTGTGCGGTCTGCGGGGACGGGCGCTCGGGGCGGAGCAGGACGGGGTGGTGGGACCGGGGAGGACGAGGCAGGATAGGGAAGGATGGGGAGGACGGGAGAAGACGGGGTGGTGGGACCGGGGCAGGACAGGGCAGGGTGGGGGAAGATGGGGGGGATGGGGGAGGACGGAGCAGGACGGGGTGGTGGGACCGGGCAGGACAGGGCAGGGTGGGGGAAGATGGGGGGGATGGGGGAGGACGGAGCAGGACGGGGTGGTGGGACCGGGCAGGACAGGGCAGGGTGGGGGAAGATGGGGGGGATGGGGAGGACGGAGCAGGACGGGGTGGTGGGACCGGGCAGGACAGGGCAGGGTGGGGGAAGATGGGGGGGATGGGGAGGACGGAGCAGGACGGGGTGGTGGGACCGGGGCAGGACAGGGCAGGGTGGGGGAGGATGAGGATGAGGAAGGACGGGGAGGACGGAGCAGGACGGGGTGGTGGGACCAGGGCAGGACAGGGCAGGATGAGGAAGGACGGGGAGGACGGAGCAGGACGGGGTGGTGGGACCAGGGCAGGACAGGGCAGGGTGGGGGAGGATGAGGAAGGACGTGGAGGACGGAGCAGGACAGGGTGGTGGGACTGGAGAGGAGGCAGCAGGATAGGGGAGGTTGGGGAGGATGGAAGAAGATGGGGTGGTTGGACTGGGTAGCCCAGGAGGACGGGAGAAGAAAGGGAAGGATTGGTGGGGGTGTTGGCTGGCCGGGGAGAACCAGGCAGAACGAGGAGGAGGGAGCAGGACAGGGAAGGATGGAAGAAGATGGAGCAGGATGGGGAAGGATAGAGCGGCCGGGGAGGACAGGGCAGCTGGCTGGAGGGCGCCTCGCCAGGTGCGTTTGGACTCATCACTCCCTGTGTGCTTGCAGCCAGCACATTCCTGCGATGAAAAATAAAAACGTGAGTGCTTGTTTGAATAAGAGCTGCCCTTCTTACTCTGAGTACCTGACAACTTATTTGATGTTGGTTACATTTTATGTTCAATGTTAAGAAAATGGGAGTGTAATAAATCCCTTGTATAAAGACTGAATCAAAATTAGCTGGCCCTGTTATAGTATGACAGGACTCCTTTAGCTCTCTCCTTTGATTAAACACAAACTGCATAATTTTAAAAGATGTAAAGCATACCAAGCAAGTGTTTTGTTTTCTAGGTTAGAAAACTTGTCCGGTTTAGCAGAACAAACCTACTCTGCTGGGACTCAAGAGTGGACAAGGAGGATGGAAGTAACATCTGTATACATCTGCTCCTCCGTGTAAAATGCCAACCTGTCATCCCCAGGGAGCTGCATGGGCCCATGGTGCACATGTGTGCACCTTGCACCTGCAGCAGGAGGGCCAGGCGTCAGCACCCAGGAAACACTCTCAGGGTGTGCTCAACAGGGCCACTTTGCCAGGGACCAACAAATAAAAACCTCTAGACAAGATCAATTTCACATGGGTGCTAGATGCTCTGAGGAAGTCAACAAGACTGGCATCCTGAACCCACCTGCCAAAGGACTTGAGAAGGCAGTTCAGTTTTTTAAAATTAGCCCTACGACTCATAAAAATGATTCTCGCAAAAGGTTCACTTCTTAAGATGTCCATACGCAAAATTATGGAAGAAAAATACCATGTTGAGATGGCTGTATTTTCTTCACAAATAGATATTTCTTGTTGATTTTTGTGGCACTTAGAAGATGTCCCAGATTAGAGATAATAGTATCTTTTGATTAAAAAGAAGCTTTGCACTTCACTTTGATGCACGTACTACCCTCAGATATGATACTATTAATAGTTTTACACTCCTTCCAGCAAAGTTCAAACCATGGTCATTTCGCTGATAATCAGCCTTCAGATAATAAACAGATAATAAACAGATATTGCTTGATGCTTATATGGTAAATAGGGTCATACATTTCTTGTTTTCTGTTTTGCAAGTTCGATGGCCCAGGGCTACAAAAAAGTGCAGTGTGAAATTGAAAAAGCAAAACTAGAGCTGAGAATACTTCAGTCATACTGGTGGGAATTTGAAGTGTTATTGAGAAAAGTATTTCCAAATGGCTTTTTTTAATGCATCTCTATATAGTATAGAACACTCAGCCTTGTTCTCATATTTTGTTCAGTTCGGATGGTCACACACCCCTTAAAGTTAGATATTAGCACTGTTTAGTAAACCTTTCATCTAGGTTTATAGACTACAACATTTAACCTTTCTCATAAAAGGAGATACTTACGTTAATGTTAGAGGCACAAACAAGCCAGAGTCTTAGAGAACCTGGGAACCCCAAGGGTGTTGTTTATGGGAAAGGTTTGGTCATCTCCCACACAGCACAGTTGCCACCAATAGTCATCTAACTAATGTATAAAAACTAGAAAACACAAGGAAAAAGTAAATTACCCCAAATCCAATCCCTAGAAGCAAACACTTAAAGTTCTTCCAGACATTGTCACATAGAAAGATATTTCCTCCTTAAAAAAAATTATACTACACATGCTCTTCTGTTGCCACTTAAAAAAGAATTGTCCTTTCTTGTCAGTACATATATCTGCATTATTTAATGCATATGCAGTACAGGTTTTTAATGTACCTGAATTTAACCAACTGTTGCACATTTGTTTCCAGTGTAACAATTACAATGCTGCAGTGAAGCAGTTATCTTAAAAATATACATGCATGTGTGATGTCCTGTATACTATCCCACTCTCAAAGTTAGAAAGTATGTCCTACACCTGTCTCCCATCACTCTGAGCACAGTGCCTAGCATGCGGTATATTAGCCAAGAGGACTTAAATCAGCAGTTCTCCACTATGGGCAGTTTTGCCACCCTGTCCAGATGGTGTCCAGACAGACAAAATGTCTGGAAACATTTTTGATTGTCAGGACTAGAGGTGGGGCACTACTGATATTTTGTATAGAGGCCAGGGAGCTGCTAAATATTGTACAATATGCAGGACAGCCCCCACAGCATAAGCCTGTGCAAAATGTCAACAGCACCACTATGGAGAAACCGTGTTTAAAATGATGGAACAAACTACATTCCACTGAATTAAGACATTGAGATTTTCTTGCACACAACTAGGTGGCTTGCTCAATTAGCTTTCCTCCAAATGGGCACCTAGGGCTTCTGTCATTCTGTGCCTTTGCTGTCTGAGAGCCATTTGCTTTCAGATATTCAGACCGAAAGAAAGCTCACAATATCATGCAGGAAGTTCTACGGCCTGGAAAGAGCATCACACTTCTGCGCCCAACCACTTCCATTAGCCAAATCCTAGTCTTGTGACCCCCACCTAAACTGCAAGGAAGGCTGGGAAGTGTTGTCTTCTATGTATCTAGGAAAAGGAAATGGGATCTTTGGCATCTTGCCGACTTCTGTCCCTTTTTTTTTTTAATTTATTTTAAAAACTACAAATTAAGATTGGAGAATGCCAACATAACACAAAATTGTTAGATAATCTCTTTAAATACCATGTTTGTGTATAGCTGCTCAATAGGTATTTGTTGAATCATAATTTTTATTTTTAAAAGATTTTATTTGTTTGAGAGAGGGAGAGAGAATATGAGGCAGACTCCGCACTGGACACAGACCCTGACGCGGGGCTCAATGCACAGCCGTGAGATCGTGACCTGAGCTGAAACCAAGCCTAACCAACTGAGCCACTTGTGCCCCAATAGTGTGTTTTGTTTTTGTTTTTGTTTTTTTTAAGCAATCAGGTATTTATTGAGGGCCTGCAATGGACCTGCTGGTTATCTTACATCATCTTCCCACCCTCAGATCTACACTCCATCCTTCACCTTGTTCTCTGTCCCAGGACCCTGACCTGACTGGGTTGTATAGTCTCCCTCATACACTGGCTTCCAGGTGAATTTGCTGAAGAGGGAAGCCCAGCGGAGGTTGAGATTAGGCTGTTTATTTCCCACATTCCACATCAAGTTGACTTGAGCTGGCGAAGTAACTAACCTGTCCTGCACAACCTTCTCCAACCGGGGTCTTGCCAGCTTGCCTTCCTCTCTTTCTTCTCTTTGGACCTAGGCTCCTCCATTATCCACACATCCTGCCTACACCTTTGTGAGTAGTACATTTAAAAACCAACTCGCTCAGATGACCCTGATTTGAGCGTGCTGCTTCAGTTGCAACCCTAGCTGGTATTATAGACATGAAAACCCGATGGGAACAGTGGGAAACGTTTTCTTTCAAATACGATACTATGTCTGCCCTAAAAAAAAAAAAAAAAAAAAAAAAAACTTACAGGTATCTAGGATACCCAAGCCAGGCATGAGTGGAATTAGTGAGAAATACAGAAGATATTGAGAGAAGGGGTCCCCATGTGCTTAGATAGCTAGGGAAGACTTCTTGTGTGGAGTGGATAAGAAGTAATCCTCAGGGAGATCACAGATGAGCGGCGTGAGGTCAGAAGGCTGGTGTTGCTGAATAGAAAGTTGCACGTTTTAGATATTAAGTCATTGATTATTTGATACGAGTAAAAAAATGGGGAACAATACAAAATAAATAGGTTATGTTTAGTGTATGAAGATCTTGGACCCCCACCAGAGCAGACTGTTGCATTTGAGGCATAGAATCATCCTGTAGCTGTGGGAATAGGAGAAAATAGCCTGTTAGCTATTTAAAGTGAAGTGGTTTGTGACAACCTGGTTGCAGGATTAACTGCGGCATCATTTATGTCATGGACTTTGAAGTATGTGGAAATAAAGTCGTCATTGTGAGTAGTATTGACCGTTTGATGTGAAGCACTAAACAGCATTAACATGCCAAGAAATTAGAACACATTTGTTTATAGTAATTAAAATGAATGAGTTCAGCATTCAAATTTGGGGGAAGAATTATGCCCCATCAGCTGCTACTAGCGCTTCATGGAAGCCACCTTGATCAGATGGGCTACATTTAATTTCTCTCTGTGTTCACGGGCACCAGCCACAGGAAGTACATGCTGAAGCAAGAGAGCCCTGGAATTTGGAAGATTCCCTACAAATTGGGGCCACTCGCCTTTGCAGGTGAGATCAAGTTTCTATCAAAGAGCTCCTGTTCATCAAAACTCTTCTGGGTGGGGATCCCTGGGTGGCGCAGCGGTTTGGCGCCTGCCTTTGGCCCAGGGCGCGATCCTGGAGACCCCGGATCGAATCCCACATCGGGCTCCCTGCATGGAGCCTGCTTCTCCCTCTGCCTATGTCTCTGCCTCTCTCTCTCTCTGTGACTATCATGAATAAATAAATAAAATCTTTACAAAAAAAAAAAAAAAACTCTTCTGGGTGGTGGCTTTTGGGAATCTCAATTGGCTTACCTTCACAGGGTGGATCCCATGAAAGGGCCTTGACCACAGTGCCCCACGCTCTTGTCGATTGCATGTAGCTTGAGAACATCGTAAACAGGATGGGGAGTCCAAAGACTGCCAAGAGGATACCTGCTCAGATGTTTTTAGGTGTAGAAACAGCACTGCCAATGAACTACACACCAAAACCATTATGTTATTACTTTGAGACTTTCTCCAGAGGTTAGAAACGAGTATCCAAAGCTCATCTGGACTGGCATGACAGTTTAAGATTATAGAGAGAGCTGGGTCTCTGCAAAAATATATGCCTAATTTTATCTCATGGTTCACCAACTAATTACTCAAGACTGTAAGTGAGGATCTGGTTCTGAACTCTGTCGCATTGATAAAGATTTTTTTTTTTTTTTACTGTTAAAGATTTTAATACCTTGACTCTAATTTGCTGAGCCATTCCTTTTCTTTGGGTCTATCTCCATCTTCAAGGTATTGTGAGTCAACCTCACTTCTCTAATAGGATATTCCGACGATGAGAAGCCTGAGGCCCAGAGAACTTAAGTATCTTGCCCCTAGTCACAGTTACTCGCAGAATTTGGGCTAAATCCATCTTTTTGGATTTATTCTCATTTATTCTTTAGAAGAATTAAAAGGAACAAGGTTTAATTTCACCTATAACAGAAGCAGGAAAAAAGGTACTCTCTAAAAATAGTATTCGTGGTATGGAAAACTTAGCTTTGTATCAGTTAAATAGTCCACTGATACATATTTTTGTAGCTAACATCTATTCCTCCTTTGGAATTGGCTGACAACGAAGAGATGATAGTTATATCTAAGTTCAAAACTTACCAATTTTAGTCTTGTGTCAGTTTTAATTTTCTGATTTAATTAGTTTCCTAATTAGAAGGGGTTAAATTAATTAACCTCATTATTTACTATATATTTAATGATTTCTCCTCTATTGGGAGTTACTTAATTTTCAATAATTGGAAAGCTTGTGACAAGAGGGAATATTGCCAAGTTTTATACTTACTGCTTGATGATCAAGGCAAGAACAGGACAGGCTGAAGGGGATTTTAGGTGAGGTATCAGGTACATGCAAAGGCCATTTCCTCCTTATTTTGAAACATGGTAAATGTAAAAACAGGTTGAGATTCCATAATTTCTATCAAATTAGAACTCAGTGGATATGTCTTGTATTTAAAGTTAAAAGATATCCTAGGACATAGGATTTTATAAGAAATAGCCCTACCACATGATCTTAGTTAAGGACAATAAAATAATCATAAAGCTTTGAATAATGCTAGATAATCATAATGGCTTTCTGAAATTATCACCCATATAAATGGCACAGTAAAATATTCAGATTTTCCTCAGACTTGTTAACAGACTACATCAATGACATTTGAGATGACCCAGTAAAACCATGACCTAATATCCATATGGCTTGTGGAAACCACATAGGCCTGTTCTTTTGGGTGTATGTATGTGTTTATATAAATAATTTGTGGATAGCTGTGTTTTAAAGACATGATACAGACACACACAAAGATTAAACAGTTTTTCAAAGAGCAAAAATGAGACTGGATCTGTAAAATGGCTGGATTTTTCTCTTCCCCACTTTCCAAATACATCCTCATGTAGATTGGAGTGATCAGTCCTATGCTGTGCAGAGAGTATCAGAGACAGCACATGGCTGTCCACTTACCCAGGCCTCTTCATTGCCGCCTGTCCATAGCACAGCACTACCTGGCAGAAGCTCAGGTCTGCCATAGGTTACATGAGGGAAGCTTGGGGGCACGGGTGGTGGTGGTGGTGGTACAGTTTTAAACGCAGATATAACATATTTAGAAAAATGAAGTGTCTGGTTATAGGAAGTGCACTTCTGTTGAGCAAACATTTATTGAGCATGAGGGAGCACGGCAAATAGGCATTGCTAAGCCATCAAGATGCCCCCTCAGAATGAGAGCCATTCTTTTTTTTTTTTTTAAGATTTTATTCATTTGAGAGAGAGAGTGCATGTGTGCACAGGGGGAGGAGTAGAGAGAGAAGGACAAGCAGACTCCTTGCTGAGCATGGAGTCCAATGTGGGGCTCGATCCCATGACCCTGAGGTCACAACCTGGGCTGAAGTCAAGAGTTGGATGCCCCTGACTGAGAGCTGTTCCCTAAGCAGCATATTAAATTCCAACATGAGTAGCATAGGGTCCTGGAATTCAAGCAGGGAGATGCCATGGGGACTGGGGTGATTAAGGCTCTGGCAGGTAATAAGGAGAGGAAGAAGGCACCCATTCCTGTTCGGAGCAGCAGCCTCAGCAGAGGCCCAGCCCAGAACCAACGTGGCAAGACAGCAGCTCCTGACCCAAGGAGGAAGGGGCTGTGGGGCAGGGCTCTGGAAGACACGTACCACGTAGTGGATCAAAAACCTTTAGAGCAGAGCTGTGTAGGAAGTAACAATGATCACCCACAGTTCTCGTGGATCAGAATCTATCTGTTATGAGGGTGAAAACTGAGCAGTAGGAGCTGGTCTTCCATTTGATCCCATTTGGAAGATACCTGCCCTATCAGTGTAAAGCAGGCATAATACCATACGAGTTCCACAGTGCTTGAGAAGTGCTGGATGCATAGTGCTCCCCTTGGGGGACCCATGCTGCCCATGGTGTCTCACTGCCCATGGGGCACAGTCCAAACCCATTAGCCTGCCATCAGTGAGCACCAGGACCTCCTATACTCCTTGTGGATGCCCCATCATTATCCTCCAGAACTGAGCACCCCAGGCCTGTCTCTGCTACTTGCCTTCCTCCATGCTCTCTTCCCACCAGACTGAACTGTTTGACTTGCCTCAAGCATGGCCACGACTCCATGGCTCTCTGAGGTCAGTTGACCTCTCCCTGTGGAACGACACTCTCCACTCAACGCACCAGAGCCGATCTTATCTCTTCCTATGGCCAAGATCAAACCCCCACGTCTTGAAACATCTCTCATGACTTGACATAGAATTCTTTTGGTCCTTTCTATTTACAAGTAAATTATGTCAGCAGAGGCTCTTTGGCGTGGATGGAGGATGACTAAGCCAATCAAATAGGAGAGAGTTTATCTCAACCCAGTGTGATGGCTGGTGTGATATGTCTGTGAACCATTTTCAGGGCAAAGGATTTAACAGGGTAGGGAACCTAAAATGTGAGTGCTTGCCTTCACCCCAATACCTAATATTTAAAATACCAAAAAAGACTTTATTTTGAAACACTTCTTCATCTCATATCTCATCCCCACCCCACCCCCACATACCTCCACTACTAATTAAAATAAGTCGTATTTCCCTTAACATGTGTTTCTCCCCCCACACACACACACTGTTTAAAGTGGTGCCTGATGTCAGGTGGACACATATTTAAAGGGTGGATGGGGACACCTGGGTGGCTCAGCGGTTGAGCTCCTGCCTTTGGCTCAGGGCGTGATCCCTGGAGTCCCACGATCAAGTACCACATTGGGTTCCCTGCATGGAGCCTGCATCTCCCTCTGCCTATGTCTCTGCCTGCCTCTCTCTCTCTCTCTCTCTCTCTCTCTCTCTCATAAATAGATAAAATATTAAAAAAAGAATGGATGGACGTGTTTTGAATGAATTAATATCATCGCTAAGGATTCTTCACCCTAGTTTTGGGGCACCACTAAAGACAGTCATCACTGGGCAAATTTAAAACAAAACTCTTCTCATGAAGTCGCTATGTTAGTGGCTATTGGGTTTTATTTTACAGATGGGGAAATGTTCAGAGAGGTTAAGTCTTGGGTCAGAAAATTTTTGTGTGTGTGAAAGGCCAGGTAAAAAATATTTCAGACATCATGATCTGTAGAGTCTTTTTTTGTTTTCTTTACCTTGGCAGTTGCAGTGGGAAGGCAGCCGTAGACAATGTGCTTACCAATGAGCAAGGCTGTGTTCCAATAGAACTTTACTTGCAAAAACAGGCAGTGGGCCAGATTTAGCCTTTGGGCCTAAGTTTGCTGACGTGGGGTGGGGGGTAAGGGAATCCAGGGTTACAGACTTGAAAGTGGAAGAAACAAAGGCTGACACCCAACAGGTGTGAACGAAGCCACCGGCCTCATGGCCCCCATCGGCACACTTTCTGCTTCACTGTGATAATTCTGCTCTCGGGAGGTCTGTCTGAATGCTTGACCATCAGGAAAACAGGGGGATTAGGGCTAATTAATTAGTCCAGACTTTGAAATCCAGAGAGAAAAGGGCCTCATATTAAGTGCAAATCATCATCCTAAGTAATATATTTGTGGCACTTTCATTAAATTTTCTCTCAAATCTTGAAAAATATGTATCTCCTGGCTGCCAACATTTTCATCTTAGCATAATTATGAAGCCTCCCCAAATAATCATTTTTCAGTTTGTGATACTCAGTGGGGCACAATGCCAGCTGCTGAGACTTGACCGAGCTGTTTGAGACTTATTAGCATGGCACAGGTGAAAATGAGTAAAGTCTTAGTGAAATTCGTTCATAGTATATTGCATATAAATGCCTATTGTGTAGTGACACTCGTGGAAAAAAAAGAAAAGCACTCATCTGAAAGAAGTTATAATAATTCACTGTCTGCCAAGATAAATATAAGGATTTTTAGGCACATTTTCACAAGATATTTCACAAGATAAAACTATTTTTGTTACCAAAAAAAAAAAAAAAAGCCGGACATTTCAACACGTGATAACTGTTTTTATGGATAACATGTTCACAAAGAGAAAATGGTGGCAAAATTAGGTATGTGGCTCCTTAAATAAGTTAAAATACATTTTTTTCCATTTCCTAACATGAACAAATATTTTGGGCCTTAAGCTTAGAACAAATCTGAGGACTATAAATCTTAAAAAGTGTCACTCTTTATTTATGACATTCTATTTCTAGTCAATTCTAAATTGTTAAATTCTAAATTCTTACATATTTTTCTAAGATATTAATTAAAAACCCAATTAAACCAAAGTTCTAACACTATCCTCTGTTTCCTAAGTAGAAAGTATCTCACTCAATTTAAATCAGCTCATCTTCTGGAGTGCCTGGATGGCTCAGTCAGTGCAGTGTACGACTCTTGATTTCATTTCATGGTCCTGGGATCGAGCCCCACATCAGGCTCCCTACCCAGCACCGAGTCTGCTCCTCCCTCTCCCTTTGCCCCTCCCCATTGCTCATGTTCCAGCTCTCTCTCTCTCTCTCTCAAATAAATAAATAAATCTAAAAAAAAAAAATCAGTTCATCTTCTCCCCTTAAGCACCAGCTGCTACTCGCAGAGAATGCAGGAAGTACCTTGCCCGTTGAGAGTATGGAGGCTATAGGATGAATCAGAAAGAAAGTTACAGGAAGGAAACAGCTGGTGTGCTTTGATTGAGTGGCACCGACTATTTCATTTGTAACATCAGAAAATGCACTGGGGTCAGCATTGAGGGTATTGATACTCATCTGCTCCTGTGTTGCTCACATACTCAGTAGAGTCTGCTGCATACCCATAGAGAGAAAGGAAACCAAGCCCATGACAAGCAGAGAGGAACCTCAGTGAACACAGAACCAATCTATTTTCAGAACCCTTTGCATGGGCAACTAGTTTCAATGATTAATTGATTTAATAGAGTTCTGGATCATTCCAACATATTTCTCAGTGGGAGAATTTACTTAATCTGTTTGCCTGTGTGTGTGGGAGCTCTGAGAACATTCACAGGAGTACAAAAAAAGTGTTGAGTGCCATGTTCCATTGCTATAGAAAATTTTCACGTTTTGGAGGGTAGGGGTCATAATATCAGCAACACCGAATTTTTACATTTTAAGCTTTGTCATTTGTTTGTTTCCTTCCATTTATCTACGTGTTTATTAGAATCAGAGAAAGGAGCTTCATTTATACCTTCTTTAGCAGTGATATTTACAGGAAGATTCATCAGAGATTAGCACACTTGAAACTCAATCCATCGATGTTTGCCAGGTTGCCACAATGTGTTGTTATTCTAGGCAGTCCCTTCTTGGAACCCATCCTAGGAACGATTGCTTATATCTTCAATCAGATATTTTCAGATATAAAAGTATTAATTCCAGTCTTCTTGATGCTGAATGAAGGTGCTAAGATGCAAATAAAAATGAGAGGCTTTGCTGGGACTTGAGCAGGGTCACGCCAAACTTTCCCTCCTCTCCCTCCTCCATACTCTCTTCTCAGTTTTCTTCCATGGTGCATACTGATCCTCTCTTCATCTTGTGTGACTCAATGTCATCCCTCCTCTTCACATCTTAAGTGCTCAGATGGGAGGCTTGGAGAAGTTGGGGTTGGTAAGGTAAAACATGCCAGAGGAAGGTTTAAATCAGGAGAAACAGGACTGCTTTTGCCTTGTAAACAGCTTTGAACTACAATTAAGGACAGGTGCTTTCATTTCTGTAAAATTGAATCCTGATTCTTGGAGAAAGATTGCTGGATCACACATTGTTAATTTTAATAGGTCCTCCTTTTCTTTTTTAAGATTTTATTTATTTATTTATTATTTATTTATTTATTTATTTATTTATTTATTTATTTATTCATTCATGAGAGACAGACAGAGAGGCGCAGAGACACAGGCAGAGGGAGAAGCAGGCTCCATGCAGAAGCTGGGTCTCCAGGATCACACCCTCGGCTGAAGGCCGCGCTAAACCACTGAGCCACCTGGGCTGCCCAGATCCTCCTTTTCTATTTGGGATTATTTCCTCCACAAATTAACTTATATTTCCACCAACAATTTTCGTTACTATCAGCAGTGTGTAAGGTACCTGACTCCCTTACACTCTCATCAACTTTGGATGTTATGCTACTTTTTTTACCCATCAAATTAGAAAAATGAAGATGATTTTAAAAAGCAAACTATAGCATTTCCCTATCTGCGCATAAGATTAAGAGCCTTTTCATGTCTTAATTTGCTGTTAGCACAGCAATTTTCTCATTTTTAATTCACATTCTTGATCAGGAATGCTTTGCAAATTCAACCCTGGTGAGATGTCCTTGGAGGCAAGCGTGTATGTGTTTGTGTACATAAGAAGGTGAGATACATATGTGTGTACAAATTCACACATATACATACATATATACACATATATGTGTGTGTGAAAGACATGTAGCAAGATGTTTACATTGGTGAGCCCAGGTTATAAAACATGCATTCTCATTATTCTTTCAACTTTTTCGGAAGCTTGAACATTTCTCAAAGTAAAATGTGGGAGAAAGACGGCCTCTCCAGTTGGGAGTGTGGTATATCACGTGTCTCTGGGTTTTCCAAGACTCGGACATGGGTTGCCTGACTTCTTCACCTGTCACTCTACATG
This sequence comes from Canis aureus, assembly GCF_053574225.1. NCBI lineage: Eukaryota > Metazoa > Chordata > Mammalia > Carnivora > Canidae > Canis > Canis aureus. The sequence continues at coordinate 48,621,957 of NC_135625.1, read as the reverse complement.
TCCTCTGGTTTTCAGCTTCTCACTTCCCTGGTCCCTGATCTGTAGGGTGTGTCAGCCCTCAGTGTTCATCTGTCTTCTACCACTGCCCATGAGCTAAATACAAGCAGGTGTCCAAAGCGTGGCATACATTCTCCAGTAGCCAAGCCTCTCTTTATGACTCGCATGGGAGAGCTGCACATAGAGGGATCAAGTAGAGGTTACAGTTACTGAGCAAAAGCTCTGCAGTGGCCAACAGTCTGACCTGCCCATAACTGAAAGCCCTGCATACTGAGAAAACCCTCAGGTAGGAGCAAACTGAGGCAGTTGATCATCCCAACAACTGCGTCCTCCACCTCTGTGAAGGAAGTTACTCTGATGCTTGGTAAAAGAGTAAAGAAGAGTGTCTTCAACGGACAAGAGAGACCAGGCTGAGCTCTGAACACGGCAAAGACAGTGTAGGGTTCGTAGCGGAGGAGCAGCGTAGGGGTCAGGGGACAGAAACCACGGAGAGAAGACATCGAGGATAGGGGAACCCTTGCTGACATGGCCAAATGGGAGTCTTGCTGGAGACAGCCCAAGACTTGGACATCGAGAGTGGGGGACGAGCACCTTGATCGGGTGTCAAGGGCAGGGGTGGTGACGTGATTCTTGCTAAGACCAGGCTGGGCAGATCCAAGATAGGACTAACTGAGAAAGAAGGCTCCCAGGAGCCAGCCAAAGCTCTGTAAAGCAGAGGGTGTCTGCCACTTCCACGCAGCCAGTCAGAGCTCAGACCTGGATAGGTGGCCGGAGGACTGGCACTGCCATCCTGGAGTGAGACCATTCCAGAGGGGGACGGACCGCACCCACGACGCCGAGACTAGGGGTAGGAGAACCGGTCAGTGTGGCCCTGCTCGAGCACAGCCAACTCCGGTCACGCTAGGGGTAGTTCATGAAGACTTCAGAGTGCAGTTCATCGATTTTCTCAAAACCATTAGCCACTTAACCTACCGGAATTATTGTATTGGTGTCACCAAGACCCAAAATCCTTCAGCGACTCCTGAAGGTTTTCCTGGCCACAGGACAACCAAGACCAGCCTTGCACTTAAGAGATCTCACAGTCTGGTTAAAATAATAGGAAGTGGTTTTCATAAACATGTTAATTCACCAAAATTGGTCTCTTTTTTTTTTAGAGGTCATTTACATATTGAGGGTAAAGGCCATGGAAGAGAAGTTTTGTGACCTAAGTAGAGTATATGAAATGAGAATTTTTACATGTAACATCATCGCAGGCCTCCAAAAACACTTCTTCCAGAAAGATCCACTTTTATTTTACCTCAAAAAGGCTCTGTAGCTATTCTTTGGAAGCTGTCGTTGTAGCAACTACCTGGAGATGGACACAGCTACACACAGCTGGTCCAGGTAGCTTCAGAGTCCGACAAACAGCTGTGGGCAGCAGGGGTGAAGGCCGAGACCACCACAGGCCCTGGTCTCATTTAGTGATTGGCTTGAAAATGCCTGTAACTCATAAAGCTTAATGGGGCACAGAGAGTGTGGCAGGGGCCCCAAGACAAGGAAGACACAGAAACTGCACCTGCAGTCGTACCTCCTGTACGACAGGAGTTCTTGGTTCTTGAACAAGACACCCTGACTCTCTACTGAGCGCAGGCGGCAGTGTGAAGCACCGGCCTGAGCGGTGCAGCCTCGCTTCCACCCTCAGCCCCAGGTGAAGGCACCATTTGGCAGATCCGCAGGATGGAGCTCACGCCCCTGACATTAGACGGTAATGCTCCCTGAGCAGTGAGATGCACTACTGTCCCCTGAAATGCAGGGTTCCTCATGCCAGCACAAGGGTCAAGATCTTGAGTTTTAGAAATGATGAGCGCTAGAGTACATAGTTATTTAATAGCACGGGAGGGGGGAGGGAAATCACATGATAGAGCAGCAATCATCTCAATTTCCCCCACTTAATTGGCAGTCCCAACCCCGCTCTGTCCTCTGCTCTACAGACCAGAAAGCTAAATATGAGATGTCCTAGCTGCTTTTGCAGCAAGCATTGGCCATGTTACACAATTCTCGAGTAGAAGGCTCCTGTGGTGGCATTCTGGCGGGGGGGGGGATCCTCATTCTGGGGTCACCAGTGTAGGTGCGGAGTATGCAAGCAGAGCTCAGCAGATCGTGGCACTCCTTCGTTAACCTCCTCTTTCTCCTGGTAAATGGATGAGATGCTTGGATGTGCAGCAGGCAATGTGCGAGAAGGTAGGTGGTGAGCCAGCCTGCAGAGGACAGTGGGGTGCAGAGAGAGAGCTGAGTCCTGGGTGAGGCTGCTGTCGCTGCTCTAACCCTGGGCCACGGCCACGTGGTAATCCCGATTGGAACCCCTGCTCATCAGGCCCTCAGTCACCTGTAGCGAACCACATTCTTGGTTCCCTACATCATTTCTAAATGACTATAAAATACTACCCAGAGCAGCAGATGGCTGACATAGGCATATGGCATTATGATCTTAAAATTTTATCATGACCTACCGAAGTAGGGCAAAATTTAATATTGCTTAAGGGGAGAGAAATCTGTGACATCCTCAATATTTTTTAAATAAATGATTTTGTAATAATCATGGGTTTTCCATTCTGCTGAAGGTAACTGTTGCTGGAGGAGGTAATTAAAGAGAATACTTCAAACTGGAAGATAATGAGCTACTCTTACGGTTGAATCTTTTTAATCTTTTATTGAAGCATAACGTATACACAAAACATGCACAAGCCATACATGTGGAGCTGAAAGAAGCTCACAAGGTGGGCACAGCTATGTGGGCAGCAAGGACTAGAATACTACCCCCTCCTCATCACTGCCCCACCATGGCTAACTATCCTGACTTCTGATGCCCTAGAGTCATTTTCCTGTTAATAGATTCCTATGAATGGAATCCTATATTAAGTGGAATTCTGTGTCTGTCATCCTTTGCTCAAGATCCTGAGAGATCTGTCATAGTTGTACATAGCACTGTCCACTCATCTTCAGTGCTGTGTAATATTCCACGGTGAATGTGCCAGTATACCCAGGGAACTATCCACAGATAAGGTGATATGCCCTGACTGTAAAGTGGAGATATTGGTTCAATAGGTTGTTATGTGGAACTCGGTATCTGCGGCTCAGAACTCATGTGAGTCCTTGGAGAGCAGTGCTGGCCGAGACCCCGCAGGCGAGAAGGACACATCCACATACGCAGCCAAGCAGCTGCCCTCCCTCTGCACATGGTTGGTTCCCATGTGAGTCAGCTTGGGCCACTAGGCAAGTGGTTGGTCGATCCCCTCAGTGGATGGTACCAGTTTGGGGGTTCAGGATTGGTGTCTGCTATTGGCAAGGTAGATACTAGGCAGTGACGGTAACTACACCAGGCTTGATAGGGAAGAGTCTGCACTGTTCTACCTTTCATGGTTTTCTTCCCTTCCTACCATGGCTTCTCCATGCAATTGTTGTCCTGCACTGGATCTGCCAGGTATAGAGGCTGTCCCCAGCTGGCTGGGCCACTCTGCCGTTGGGACCTCAGGACTTCATTCCACGTGGTTGCCCCCTGGAGCACGTTAAACGTAATTTAGAAGGAGATAGAGATATTCCCATTTTGGATGTATTCCCTTTGGTTTATCCACATGCTGCTTTCACAGGCCACTTTCTTCCCCATATTGCACCCTCCAGGCCTTTAGATCCTGCTCACCAGTCTTCATATATTCCTACTTTGGGTCATTTCACTTTCCACACAAAATGGATGATCTGATGCACCCCCCAGAGCTCCATCTATTCGGAAGTCAAAGCCACCTCAGAGTAGGGCCATGAGCAGCCCCAGGTCTTTCCTCTGGCTTGTGCCAACACCAAGCTGACCCATCTCTCTGAACCACTCTCTGCTTTTCCCACACCCCATCAGCTAGTCATGCAGCTTAAGGATAGGTGCTCACACATCAATGACAGGTGACAAGGTGGCCTAGGGGACTGGCTTGTGGAGCTTAATTGCATCTTTTTTTTTTTCCATTTTATGCTGTTTTGCTGCTGGGCCCACCCAATCTTGTGGGTGGTTCTGCAAGAATCAGGTCATGGTGGTTATATCTTGTTCTATCACCACTTAATGCCTCATGCTCAGGTGCTCTGTCTCTGCTGAAGCCTAGCACATCACAAGCTGCTATTCCAAAGGTATAATGCTTTCTGTGCACATGGCATGACCTTGTATCGGAACCCTAGGAGTTGACACTGTCACTCTTGTGTTGGTGTCCACTACAAAATCTACATGCAGTCTTTTCCCATTCCACGTGCATCTAGTACCATAAGGTTTGCCATCTCAGGGCCCAAGCAGGAGAGTTACTCTCCCTGGCACCGGGACCTCTGGTAGATTCCTCTCCTGCACTTAGCTCTAACCACAGCTGGCAGCCTTTTCATGTCACTGGGTATATGAATCAGAGCAGTGCTCTCGAGTGTAGAATGGATCTCCTGTGGCACTAAAATGTCTACCATGAACTATGCTTCCCTTTTAGTGCTGGGAAGTCCCAGATGCAGTACTTTTTCTTTTACGTTGGAAGGAATGCTCCTGCCATGTCCCAGACAACTGGATCCCTGACATCTTCCCTGATACAGCCACTGTCTGGATCCTCAAAAGGTTTATTCCCTACCTGTTACAGCACACATACTTTACCAAGGACTAGCATACCACCATCCAGTTCTATCGATATTCTGCACTAACACAGTGGGCCATTGTCACATTCTGATGAATGCTGACAACAGCACTTCTCAGTGTTGGTCTCAGGGCTCCTTTACAGTCTTCAGAAGACTGAGTATCCCAAAGAGATTTTGTTTACATGAGTCATATCTATGTATATTCACTGGAATATAAATTGAAACAGGCAAATTTAAAACATACTTACATATTAATCTGTTAGCAATAAAATGATAAACCCATTATATGCTTTTTGAAGATTATTTATTTATTTATTCATGAGAGACAGAGAGAGAGGCAGAGACACAGGTAGAAGGAGAAGCAGGCTCCCTGCAAGGAGCCCGATGTAGGACTTGATCCCAGGACCCCAGGATCACACCCTGGGCCAAAGGCAGACGTTCAACCACTGAGCCACCCAGGTGCCCCAAACCCATTATATGTTTACATAAATGGCATGTCTTTAGGAAAAATAACCATATTTTTGAAAAAAATTTGAGTAGCATTAACATTTTTGCAAATCTTTTCAAGACAGCTGGAATCTCATATCTGTTTCTGCATCCCATCTGTTGTGATACATTATTTTGGTTTAAGTTTATGAAGAAAATCTAGCCTCACAGAAATATATAGCTGAAAAGTGGAAGAGTATTTTAATAGTCTATAATAGATAATTATGGATATTTTCCTGTGGTGGTATATCAAAACTCAATATGTGGTAGTTTCTTAAAGGTTTGTTATGAGGTAGAATCTGAAATCCATTATACTCTGTTAGATTAAAGTCCATTGGTCTATTTGGCCTTTTGAAATGGATCCTCTATCCCTTTATGATTTTGTAGCATCATGGACTGGTCATTGGCTCACTGAATTATCCAGATCTTTCAGATGTTGACATATTTCATTACATAATGTCAAAAACTCACATTTGTTAATACACCACCAATCTCATCAGAAAGGTCCTTAAGTATTGGGAAGCTGTCAAGTTCACCGTGGTGGATATGAGTTTTCCAAAATTCTAATTTTCACTTGAAAGCTCGCATTTTATTATGAGTAACAAACACTATCAGTTGTTTTGCCTGACATGAAGGTTCACTTCATTCGTTTTGAGAAAATATCTGCCAAACACCCAGGACTCAGTAATGAAAGTTTATTATCTGTCAGTAGTTCTTTCAAGTAAAAATGATGTTTCATTTTTTAAAAAAAGCTATTATTTCAACTCAAACACTCACACGTGTCCTTTTCCTTAAGACAATCATCTTCTTTAGGTGCATATGGGAAATGCTGTATGCACACCTTCTAATGTGTTACACTGACTTTTAAAAACTGTGTATCCAAAGGCCAAGATTTAATATTAATAATATATAACTTAATATATTGATTATAATATAAATTATATTACTATAATTAATGTAATTTAATATAGTTAATTCTTAAGAAAAATTCTTAATACTTAAGTGAAACTGGCATTTTTTTCTTTTGTTTCCTTCCTGTTGAGTGTAGGGCAGGAGTGCCAGTGATTACTGCTATAATTCCATTCCATTGCTCTGATCTGTGCTCAGGTGCCTACAGGTTGACTCACCCATCACTTTTGCACCCTCACTGAAACTGTCAACTCAGTGAAAAAGGCAAACAGTATCTTAATGTTTCTATAAAAATAGTTTTGACCTTGTAGACCTCCTGAAAGGGCCTGAGAGGCTTCTTGGGGTTTATTGACCATACTTTGAAAACCATTAATCTAGATGATTCGGGGTCCTTCAGACCCTTTCATGAAGGAAAGAAGAAAGTTAATGTAGCCCTGGAGCAAGAACATAGATGCTTGCCATTGGCTGTTTCAAGCGAGTATGAGCTGCTTTGATTGTCCTGTCTGATGGGAACAGAAAATAGCTCAGAGGCCAGATCAGTGTCTGCATACCAGGTACTGAAAGCTGTGTTAATCCACTCCAGCAGATATGCCAGTTCAGCTGGACCTGCACAGGCTGTATAACTGTGCTAATAATACTTGATTAAGTTTGTGGTGGATCATTGTCATCTGCCAGGATCCAACTGATGTTGTAGGGATTAAGTAGGTAATTGCATGCGGGTAAGACAGGGGAGGTGATAATCTCTGCCATTTCCCTTCAGCTGTGTTGTTATCTTGGCTGCCGGGTAGGGGAGGAGTTTTGGAGTCTCCCTCTTGGCCTTCCCTATAATAATATATTTTATCACACAGGGCAATGAACCAATGTGGGGTTCCGCCAACTATCATAAATGCATTCTAATTCTATACTTGGAAACTGGAGAAATAACCACTAGGAAAGGTCCACTGACCCAGTGCATCTACTCTGATTGACCAGGCCTCCATTTATTGGCTGGACTCCAATTGCTCCTGCTCTGACAAGGAGACCATAGTGGTACTTTGGATTCAGTGTCAATTCAGAATGTGTCCAACAGTCCTCAGTCCAACAGTCCTCAGAAGGTCCAGATATTTCCTATCCTCCATGCACAGTTACCTGTGAATATAGCTGTCAGCTCTTTGAGGGGAGGACCAAGGCTATTTCTACTGAGTACACCTAGTACTATGTTGTAGGGTCATTCATCATAGGTGCCTGCCTTCTCCTTCAGCTCATAGGTTTTGAGCCTGAGAAGTGGTTCTGGTGTGATCCCTGGGCAGAAGAGTGTGGCTCTTTTCTTAGTGTTATCTACCATCAGCCTCCTCATTGTCCATGCTTGGTTTGTTTTGAGTGCTATACTCTTGCTGATGAGGTATCTATCTAGGCTCCATGGTTGCTGTGTTCCATTCACAATCTCCATAGCTCACTGTGAATGGGCGCCTCCTGCTGGTCACTCCGACCTGGTCATTTGTTGCAGTAGTTAGGGGAGAACAATATTATGCGAGAGCCCCGACTTCCATGACCCTGTCCTGATCTTATTTTATAAGATTTCGATAACAATTTAGCATCTATTTATTCTTGACTTCACCTTCTTCAGAATAATTGTGCCTTTTTTAAAAAAAAAGTACAGCATCACTGCTCTGAGGTTAGACATTTTCTTAATTTTTATGTTAGTGTTTCCACTCAGTTTTAATTATGCCTACATTAGACATGAAAAACAGTAGTTTACTTGGGAGATCTTTTTTTCCTGATTTTGTTCTCTCAGAAAATATTTATAGGGCCTAATACATTTTAGGCTCTGTTGGGTGTGATAGGAAAACAACAATAAAGAGAAGTTGTCTGACATGAGGAATTAATTATTCAGTCTAATGAATTGGCTGTGACTGGAATAGTCAACCAGTTCATGTAGTTCACTCAGGATGACATAGGATGAGGGGCCAATAGTTTGTGCTCAAGCTAAAAGGGTGTAGCAGGTGTTTTACTGCCCTGGTGCTGCTTTGAATGATGACCTGTCACTCTTGCTATCTGTTCTCCCTGACCAAGTGTATGTGCGTTGTCCTATCCTGATGGACCCTGAGAATGACCCATAGTTAGCAGTCTCCAAACTAGGCACATGTACTGCAGGTGCACGTAAGGCAGTCAGTGGGGGTTTAGGCTGAAAATAACTTCTATTTGTACTCTTTTATCCTTTGAAAAAGGGAAAAACACACTCTATCATATATAATCTAGAACTAGCACATTTCTTCTTCTGGTCATAGAATGTGTATGGAGTTTGAGACATTCTGAATGAAGCATAAGATCTCCACCAGCACCATATTCTTCAGCTGTCAGTATATTGTGACTTGCAGTTGTTTTCTACTTTTAAGTAGACTAGATGAAGAAAAACTGTACTTCTTATATACAAACAGGGGTAAGCAATTGTTTTAAAAGTGTGAGGACCATGATCTCTTAAAATGTAGCCTAGGTGCATGCTATTCATTCTATCCATGATCCAATTCCATTTTCTTCTTGACAACACAGCAAGCTTGGATTTTTGTGGCCATTGTTAAGCATGTGGAGAAGGTAAGCCTTTAAAAGACCATGCAGAATGGCTCCTCTGGTTATTTTTATCTTCTATCACCTTTGGAAAAATTGGTTGGGAATAACACTGAGTACTTTAAATTGTTTTGGTCTTTCCATTACCATTAAGTGGTATCTTAGGTCTGCTATGGACTGAATTGTATCCCCCCATTCATATGTTGAAGCCTTAACTCCCAATGTGACTGTATCTGGAAATAGTTTTTAGACAGTTAAAGTAGGTCATGAGGTTGGAGCCCTTATCCAACAGGACTGTGGCCTTAGAAGAGAAAGATCTCTCTCTCTCTCTCTCTCTCTCTCTCTCTCTCTCCAAATGTTTGCAAGCCAGGAAGAGAGCTCTCATCAGAACCTGGCCATGCTGACACTGTGATCTCAGACTTCCAGAACCATGAGCAGATCAATTTCTGTTGTATAAGCCACAGTTTGTGGTATTTTGTTATAGCAGTGATTAATGAAGACAAAGGCTTAGCCTATGTGGTTAACTGTTGTGAAATCCTGATTATTAGTAGAGTAAAACATGCTGATCAAGAGCACACACTTGGGCCACACTCAGGCTCAAATCTCATGTGATTTTAGACAAGTTCCTTCATTTCTAGGACTCCATTTTATAAAGTGGGAATAATAGGGACACCTGGGTGACTCAGTTGGTTAAGTGTCTGACTTTGATTTTCACTCAAGTCAAGATCTCAGGGTTATGGGATAGAGCCTACATTTAGGCTCTATGCTGGGCTTGGAGCCTGCTCAAGATTCTCTCTCTCTCTCTCTGCCCCTCCCCCTTTCTCATGCTCTCTCTTTCTCTCTCTCAAAATAAATAAAATAAAATAAAATAAAATAGAGATAACCGTTCCTTAAAATTTGTTTGAGGTATGATCATACAGGGATACTTATTTGATGCCTGGTTTATTCTTTTTAAGATTTTATTTATTTATTCATGAGACACACACACACACACACACACACATACACACACAGAAGCAGAGACACAGGCAGAGGGAGAAGCAGGCTCCATGCAGGGAGCCCGATGTGAGACTCGATCCCAGGACCCCAGGATCACACCCTGGGCCAAAGGCAGGCACTAAACTGCTGAGCCACACAGGGATCCCCATGAGCCACCCAGGGATCCCCCTGATGCCTGGTTTATAATATAGATTTTGTATAACAATAATGCTTTAATGATTTATGAATCTTATAAAACTGTAATAGTTTAGGTGGGTAGGAAAAATGCTATCCCTCCCATCCTTGCAAGTAGGGCAGAATAAGGTCATGTTCTGCATTTTCCAGTTTTTCTCATTTTTAAACTTGTAATTAAGAATCTTAGTTTGTAGGGACATCTGGGTAGCTCAGTGGTTAAGTGTCTGCCGTTGGCTCAGGGCGTGATCCTGGGGTCCTGGGATCAAATCCCATATCAGGCTCCCCATGGGGAGCCTGCTTCTCCTCCTGCCTATGTCTCTGCTTCTCTCTCTCTCTCTCTGTCTCTCATGAATAAATAAGTAAAATCTTTTTTTAAAAAAAGAATCTTAGTTTGCAGTTAAGCTCCTACTTATATCAAATAGACGCATACCTTCTTGTTATAAAAAAATGTACAATCAACATTTTTCTATACGCCAATCATATGGCTGACTCATGAGTTCTGAGGCACTTCAACAGACAACAGAACTTGCACCTAGTTATTGCTAGCATGGGCACATACTACATTTTATAAAGATGTGTTTCAGTAGATGGCCTGTAATTTGTCATTGTGTCTATAAAACCCCCATGCAGTGTATCATCTTGGTTGTATTTTTTGCATATGTCTTTTTGTTGGATGGTGTCTTCATTTGTGAGAGCTGCCATAACAAAATACCACCCATTGAGTGGCTCAAGCAACAGTAATTTCCTTTTATTTATTTATTTTTTTAACACAGTTCTGAAGGCCATAAGTTCAAGATCAAGGTGTCATCAAGTTTGGCTACTCTGGAGGCTTCTCTCTTTGGTTCACAGATGGCCACCTTTTTGCTGTATTCCTGTGTGGTTTCCTTCTGTGTACACACATTTCTGGTATCCCTTTGTGTGTCTAAATTCCCTTTTTCTGTGAAGATACCAGTGCAACTCACCCTAATAATTTCAGTTTAAGTTCACCATCTTTTTAGAGATCCTATTTCCAAATACAGTCACATTCTGAGGTGCTGGGGGTTAACACTTCAACACAAGAATTTTGAAGGAGACGGGACCACAATTCAGTCAGTAGGTGGTAAACCAAGAAATTCTCCTCAAAACTGACATTTCAGGGGTGCTTTATGGCAGGTGGGAGTTCTATACCTGTTTATATATTTTTTTCAAGTTAAAATTATGGCCGTGCTCTAAGATTAAAAAAATGAAATGTTCTGAGTTCTCTTTTTGTTTCTTAGAGATAAACCAGAATTTCTCAAAAAATTTGGTTCTCCTGGAAATACCCCATTGGATTTCTTCTTTGTGAGAGCATTTGACTGCATTCTTATCTATATGACACTCCAATTTTTACAAAATATCCTCAGTTATCCCTTGCTTGGCCCCTTATTTGACAGCCTTCTACCTAACTGTCAATGCAGACTGCTAGCTGTTGCATACAGCGCCAGTGAGGAATATGCTTGCAATCCATGATGCCTTTTAAGATCTGTATCAGGAGATACCATCATCAAGGTCTGCTGCCTACTGGATATGCAGGCCACCCTTATTCCAGGTCATTGGTCCCTAAAACTGAATGTAGAATTGTTCAGAGTATTTGTTTCAAAGATGAAGATTCATAGTTTACATCTTATTCCTGTTGCTTCTATAGCTTCAAGAAGGTAAATGTTCTCTGAATGAACACAAGTTTTCCCCTCAGCTAGAGCCACACACAGTAGCACTGTACACAGGAAGCCACCATCAGCTGTGTCTAAGGCATCTTGGGTGAAGCAGCTCTGTGAATAATCTTATATTTAATGAAGAGTATTTCCATCAACATTTCATAACAGCGGGCGTCACCCGCTGGGTCCCAGTGAAGGAGCTTCTCTCTTCTCGGTGCATTCTCCTGATACTTATTGCATTCTGTTAGAAATTGAATCTTGTAACAAAACATATTCCTCATTTTTAAATAGTTAAAAAAAAAAAAAACCTTGGCTAAACTTGTGGCCAACCACTTGAATGCCTAGGATTCAATTACATGCACTTTAAAAATTCTTAACACCGTCTTATATTCCTTTCTATCATATTGTCTCTCTTATTTTAGTTTATCTTGTGATACCATGTCTCCCTCTGTGGAGTGCTTTCCATCATAACTTCTGGGTCGGAGCTTTTGATCTTTTCCCAATTACTATGGGTGTGTATATAGTTGTAAGTGTGTATGTGGGGAAAGAGTTAAACACGCCCTCTTTCTTTCCAACAAGACGGATTTTTGTAACAACTGGTACCCAGTGTTGCCCCTCAAAGGAAGCAAATCCAATGGGGACCATTGAAAAGACTGCAGCTTCTCTGTGATTCTGAGGACATAGTTGAAACATTGTGGTTCCCTCAGCCTTCTCTAGGAAGGACAGTAAATGCTCTCTTCTTTCTTTCTTTCTTTCTTTCTTTCTTTCTTTCTTTTTTTCTTTTTTGCCTTTCTTTCCTTAAAGGAAAGCTACCCCTTAGGGGGAAGCACCAGGTGTTGTGTAGGAAGGACGCAATCATGTACTGTCATCTTCAGGAGAAGAAAAGCCGCCGATACCATCTTAGACGCTTGACTCCAACACGTATACGGAATGTAAGCCCCCGTGGAAAGCTGAGAACCCACTGCAGGTATGCAGACCACCCCTGGAAGGACGTGGATGGGTGGGCGGGGGTGGGGGGGCCCGAGGAACGTTTCCAGGAGGGTTCGTTGGTAACCTCCATCCACCGGGGAAGCGCTCGAAGAGAGAAGGACCGGGGCCGGTACCGAGGACAGCGCCCGGCCCCGCGCCCAGGTGGGCGAGGCGGCAGCACCGTGGACAGCACCAGCGCGCGGCGGGGAGAGGCGGGGAGAGGCGACCTCATCAGCTGACGCGTACGTAGGCTGGATCCCCACTTCGAGGAGGCAGGTCTGGATGGGCGCGCCCGCGCCGCGGCCCCAGACGGGGAGGGGCTGGCGGGGAGGGGGCGATCGCAGAAGGCAGGCCCCACAAAGGGGGCCCTCCGTGCCCCCCGCCCCCCGGGCTCGGAGTTGAGGCTGTAGCCTGCCGCCGGGGCAGCCGGGCGGGCAGGGAGGCGACGAGGCGAGAGTACTGCTCTGACGCACCGGCGCCCGGACGCTCCAGGGACGCTCCAGGGACGCCCAGCTGCCGCCCGCCCTGGGCACCCCGACCACCGTCCCTGCCGAGGTGGGAGCCTGGGCACGCCAGCCTAGGAGGGCCCCGGCCGCCAGACGCAGCCCAGCGTTCTCCGCCCTGCCCCGCCGTCTCCCACGGCCGCTGCCCGGCGGGAGGCTGGGGCCGGTCTGGTCGACCATCCCCAGGAGCCCTGCCGCCAGGCGGAGGCTGCAAACGTCCAGGGTGGCTGTGCGCGCCGGGGCCACCGTCTTCCTGAACGCCCCTCCTGCACACCCCCTGGGCTGGCCTCCCGACCCACGATGGATTCGCCTGTGAACCTCACCTACTTCTCCCTCTTCACCCCGGCCCCTTCGGAGACCAACCACAGCAGCCTCGGCACCGGCTCGGAAGACCCGCGCCCCAGCCCGCCGCTCCTCTCTGTCTTCGGTGTGCTTGTGCTAACCTTGCTGGGCTGTCTGGTGGCCGCGACCTTCTCCTGGAACCTTCTGGTGCTGGCGACCATCCTCCGTGTGCGCACCTTCCACCGTGTTCCGCACAACCTCGTGGCGTCCATGGCCATCTCGGACGTGCTGGTCGCGGCTCTGGTCATGCCACTGAGCCTGGTGCACGAGCTGTCCGGCCGCCGCTGGCAGCTGGGCCGCCGGCTCTGCCAGCTGTGGATCGCGTGCGACGTGCTCTGCTGCACCGCCAGCATCTGGAATGTGACGGCCATCGCGCTGGACCGCTACTGGTCCATCACCCGCCACCTGGAATACACGCTCCGCGCCCGCAGGCGCGTCTCCAATGTTATGATCCTGCTCACCTGGGCGCTCTCCGCGGTGATCTCCCTGGCGCCGCTGCTCTTCGGCTGGGGGGAGACCTACTCCGAGGGCAGCGAGGAGTGCCAGGTGAGCCGCGAGCCCTCCTACACCGTGTTCTCCACCGTGGGCGCCTTCTACCTGCCGCTCTGCGTGGTGCTCTTCGTGTACTGGAAGATCTACAAGGCCGCCAAGGTGCGCGTGGGCTCCAGGAAGACCAACAGCGTCTCGCCCTTAACGGAGGCTGTGGAGGTGGGTGTTAGGGAGATCCTTGTAAATACTTCACTGCGTTCCTTCAGGCTTTCACTCCAAAGTTTGTAGAAAGTGAACTTTTTAGTTTTCTTTTGGGGAGAGGGGAGGGAGAAAGGGGAAGCCGTAGACTGGGAGAAAGCATCAGAGACTTTGCACCAACGTGCTCAGCATCACAGAGCAAATAATGGCCTTTACCATCTCTGGTGGATTGTGTCCATATATAAAATGACTACATACCCCCACAGGGTCCCACGTGGCTCTAAAATTCTGTGATTCCATAAAACCCTTTGGAAGGTCTGATGAAGTCAGTTGTCTGGGGCTCCACTAGATAAACTTTGCAGCTTGCTGCACCTAGAGTGGAGTGCTCAAGGAGGAGTAGAAGCGACAGATGGTGACGTGATTTGGCAGAAAGATGGCTAAACATCAGGCAAAACAGATTAATGTTTTAGCCCAGTCTATTTTTTCTTTGCAAATTAAAGCCACCAATTCTGCAAAAACATAGTATCTCCTGGATTACAACCTGCTATTCCACTCATCCTCCTCCCCTGAAGCAAGATTATCAAGATGTTTAGCTATTTTGGAGCCTGGTTTTGTTATTTACTTCCACTGCCTGTGGGGCTACTTTCTGGGTCTATCCCCAGGCCTATCAGGCTTTTGTATGCAGTGGGGGGATCACTTGTTGGCCTTTCCTAACAGGCTATAGCAGGAAATTAAAAATCTAAGGCAGACAATTCCCCAGCTCTTTACAAGTGGCATTTTCAGCAAAACAATCTACAGCAACTGTGAGGGCTCTTTTCTTATCCTCTCTCCACCATGCTTGCCTGTTTTGTCGTTAACTGTTTAATAACCCAACCCGATGACTCCAGATTCAGGAAATATATAACAACTGGATATGGGGATTGTTCTCCCCTGAGCAGCTCTCATTGCCAAGGTGATCCCTTGAACCTAATTCACATATTCAAGTTAGATCAGAAATCTACACAGCCTCATTTTTCTCTTATTGGCTCTGGGATAACATAAGTTCAATTAAGCATATTAAACACATACTATGGGCTTGGTGCAAGGAGCAAAGAATGATAAAGACATCATCTTTGCCCATGAAGAGCTCCCTCTAGTGAGGGACATAGACACCTATTGTGAGTGCTGCAATATGATTGTGTTTTCCAGATCAGTAGCTAATTCTAACAATAACCAATCAATCAAGCTCAGAGGGACCAGAGGTGTAGATAAGGGGGGAGAGAGTGCATCATTCTAGAAGAAGGGAAAGGGGGTCAGAGGCTACCTGTCCTTTTATCTAGAACAATGGTCTCAACCAGAGGTGATTTGACCCTACAGGGACCATTTAGAATGTCTGGAGACTTAATTGATTATCAACATTTGGGGGAGAGCCAAGGGATGCTGGCTCTGTAGAGGCCAGGGATGCTGCTACACATTGCATTATGCACGGGACAGCCCCTGCAACAACAAAAAATTATTCAGAGCAAAATGACAATAGTGCCAGATTTGGGAAACCTGATCTATTAGATCCTGAACAAAGAGGGCTGATGGCTCTGAGCAGTGGCAGCACCAAACTGCCTGGAGCTTCCACATGTGTGAGAATCCACCCCAGCTCTGGGCCAGGAACAAGAACAGCAGCCCCCTATGAAGACCCTCCATGCAGGGAATTATCTATGTAAATGGTTTGCAGTCAATACCAAACACAGCTTGAAAAGGAAAAGCAGGGCAGCCCTGGTGGCTCAACAGTTTCGCGTTTATTTTAGCACCGCCTTCGACCCAGGGTGTGTTCCTGGAGACCCAGGATCGAGTCCTGTGTCGGGCTTCCTGGGAGGAGGCTGCTTCTCCCTCTGCCTGTGTCTCTGACTCTCTCTCTCTGTGTCTCTCATGAATAAATAAATAAAATCTTAAAAAAAAAAAAAAGGAAAAGCAGTCAGGTTTGTCATGTGGAGCTTACTATGAAGTGATGCAGGCTTTCACTCTCTCTGCCATATAATGTTAAGAAAATATTCCTTGGTGTTGCAAGACCTCCAAATGATTCAGAGCTGCACTGTTACTGTGAAGGATGAATTATAAACCAGGTTTCCTGATTTTTTTCTATGGTAGCAGGTGCTAAAGTTTCTAAATCCAGTTCTACCACCAACTAGCTGTGTTACCTAGGGAATCCCAACACTTCTTCCTTCTTTGTCTGCTGAGTTTTCTTCAAATACATACTGAGAACCTAACCTCTCTCAGACACTGAGATGGGAACTGGCAACATGAGAGATGGGCCTTGCTCTGGGCAAAGGATGATGAAACTACTACCAAAGATCTAGCATAAAAGGGTAATGCTGAATCTATTGCTTACTAGCATGGGCCAGAGCTGTGCTGGCCAGACACGATCACTTTGAGCAGAGAACAAGGTGGATCTTATTTCTTTAATAAAGATTTTATTTATTTATTCATGAGAGACAGAGAGAGAGAGAGACAGAGAGAGAGAGAGAGAAAGAGACAGAGATACGGGCAGAGGGAGAAGCAGGCTCCCTGCAGGAATCCCGATGTGGGACTCAATCCTGGGACCCTGGGATCACGACCTGAGCTGAAGGCAGATGCTCAATCTCTGAGTCACCCCGGTGCCCCCAGTGTTAATCTTAAATGGAATTTTTGGGAAGCATGGAGTTCAGTTACTGGAGGACTAAGAGAGGGGGAGGTGGGTTGACATCATCTTATAAGTCTCTTTTTTCTTCTTTATTTTTAAATGTTATTTAAATTCAATTAAATAACATATACTGTATTATTAGTTTCAGTGGTACAGTTTAGTGATTCATCAGTTGCATGTAACACCTAGTGCTTATCCCATCACGTGCCCTCCTCCATGCCCATCACCCAATTACCCCATTGCCCCACCTCCCCCTACCCCCCTCCAGCAACCCTCAGTTTGTTTCCCAGAGTTAAGGGTCTCTGATGGTTTGTGTCCCTCTCTGATTTTGTCTTATTTTATTTTTCCCTCCCTTCCCCTATGATCCTCTGTTTTGTTTCTTAAATTCCACATAGGAGTGAAATTATATAATTGTTTGTTTCTGACTGAGTTATTTTGCTTAGCATAATACCCTCTAGTTCCATCTACATCATTGCAAATGGCAAGATTTTATTTTTTTGATGGCTGAGTCATAGTCCATTTTGTGTGAGTATATATACATACATATACATCACATCTTCTCTATCCATTTATCTGTTCATGGAAATCTGGGCTCTTTCCACAGTTTGGCTATTCTGGACATTGTTGCTATAAACATTGGGGTGCAGGTTACTTTGGTTATTCAGGATCTTTTCTGGTTCCAAACAAATTTAAAATTTTTTTGTTTAAGTTCTATGAATCACTATGCTTGTATCCTTTGGGTAAATACCTAGTGGACTTGCTGGATCATAGGGTGGTTTCTATTTTTAACTTTTTGAGTTAAAAGTTTTCATTTGTGTGGATCCCTGGGTGGCTCAGTGGTTTAGCGCCTGCCTTTTGCCCAGCGCGCAATCCTGGAGCCCCAGGATCGAGTCCCATGTCAGGCTTCCGGCATGGAGCCTGCTTCTCTCTCCTCCTGTGTCTCTGCCTCTCTCTCTCTATGTCTATCATAAATAAATAAATCTTTTAAAAAAAAGTTTTCATTTGCATTCCCACCAGCAGTGTAAAAGGATTCCCTTTTCTCTGCATCCTCACCAATATCTGTTGTTCCCTGACTTGTTAATTTTAGCCAATCTGACTGGTGTGAAGTGATGTCTCGTTGTGGTTTTTGGATTTGTGTTTCCCTGATGCTGAGTGATGTGGAGCATTTTTTCATGTGTCTGTTGGCCATTTGCATGTCTTCTTTAGAAAAATGTCTGTTCATGTCTTCTGCCCATTTCTTAATTGTATTATTTGAGTATTTTGGGGGTGTTGAGTTTAATAACTTCTTTATAGATTTTGGATACTAGTCCTTTCTCTGATATGTCATTTGCAAATATCTTCTCCCAATCTGTCAGTTGTCTTTTAGTTTTGTCGACTGTTTCCTTTGCTGTGCAAAGCTTTTTATTTTGATGAAGTCCCCATAGTTCATTTTTGCTTTTGTTTCTCTTGCCTTTAAAGAGGTGTCTAGGAAGAAGTTGCTGTGGCTGAGGTCATAGAGGTACTGCTTGTGTTCTCCTCTGGATTCCTGTCTCACATTTAGATCTTTCATCCGTTTTGAGTTAATTTTTGTGTATGGTGTAAGAAAATGGTACAGTTTCATTCTTCTGTGGATGCCTAATTTTCACAACACAATTTGTTGAAGAGACTTTTTTCCATTGGATACTTTTTCTTGCTTTGTTGAAGATTAATAGACCATAGAGTTGAGGATTCATTTCTGGGGTCTCTATTCTGTTCTATTGGTCTCTGTGTCTGTTTTTGTGCCAGTACCCTACTGGCTTGATGATCACAGCTTTGTAATATAACTTGAAGTCCAGAATTGTAATGTCTCCAGCTTTGGCTTTTATTCAATATTACTTTGGTTATTCAGGATCTTTTCTGGTTCCAAACAAATTTAAAATTTTTTTGTTTAAGTTCTATGAAAAATGCTGGTAGTATTTTGATAGGGATTATATTGAATGTATAGATTGTTTGGGGCAGCATAGACATTTTAATAATATTTGTTCTCCCAATCCATGAGCATGGAATGTTTTGCCATTTCTTTGTGTCTTCCTCAATTTCTTTCACAAGTGTTTTACAGTTTTCAGAGTATAGATCTTTTACCTCTTTAGTTAAGTTCATTCCTAGATATCTTATGGTTTTTGGTACAGTTGCAAACAGGATCAATTCCATGATTTTTCTTTCTACTGCTTCATTGTTAGTGTATAGAAATTCCACAGACTTCTGTGCATCGATTTTATATCTTGCAACTTTGCTGAAAACCTGTATTAGTTCTAGCAATTCTTTGATGGAGTCTTTGGGTTTCCTACATAGAGTATCACGTCATCTGCAAAGAGTGAAAGTTTGACTTCTTTGACAATTTGGATGCCTTTTATTTCTTTTTGTTGTCTGATTGCTGAGGCTAGGACTTCTAGTACTATGTTGAAAAACAGTTCTAAGAGTGGCCAACCTCATCATATTCCTGACCTTAGGGCAAAATCTCTCAGTTTTTCCCCATTGAGGATGATATTCACTGTGGGTCTTTCATATATGGCTTTTATGATATTGAAGTATGTTACCTCTATCCCTATGTGGTGGAGGGTTTTTATCAAGAGAAGATGCTATGTTTTGTCATATGCTTTTTCTGCACCTATTGAGAGGATCACGTGGTTATCTTTTTTTTTTTTAATGTGGTGTATCATGTTAATTGGTTTGTAGATGTTGAACCCCTGCAGCCCAAGAATAAATCCCATTTGATTGTGGAGAATAATCCTTTTAATGTACTATTGGATCTTATTGGCTAGTATCTCAGAATTTTTGCATCCATGTTCATCAGGGATATTGGTCTATAATTCTCCTTTTTGGTGGGACCTTTGCCGAGGTTTGGGATCAAAGTAATGCTGGTCTCATAGAATAAGTTTGGAAGTTTTCCTTCCATTTCTATTTTTTGGAGCAGTTTTAGAAAAATAGGTATTAGTTTTTATTTATTTATTTATTTATTTATTTATTTATTTATTTATTTAATTCATGAGAGACACACAGAGAGAGGCAGAGACACAGCCAGAGGGAGAAGCAGGCTCCATGCAGGGAGCCTGATGTGAGACTTGATCCCAGGACCCTGGGATCACACCCTGGGCCAAAGGCAGGCACTAAACTGCTGAGCCACCCAGGCATTCCTATTAGTTCTTTTTTATTTATTTATTTTTTTATTTTTTGTTTTTTTTTAATTTTATTTTTATTTATTTATGATAGTCACAGAGAGAGAGAGAGAGAGAGAGAGAGAGGCAGAGACATAGGCAGAGGGAGAAGCAGGCTCCATGCACCGGGAGCCTGACGTGGGATTCGATCCTGGGTCTCCAGGATCCTGCCCTGGGCCAAAGGCAGGCGCCAAACCGCTGCGCCACCCAGGGATCCCTATTAGTTCTTTTTTAAATGTTTGGTAGAATTCCCCTTGGAAGCCATCAGGCCCTGGACTCTCGTTTGTTGGGAGATTTTTTTTATTACTGCTTCAATTTCCCTGCTGGTTATGGGTCTGTTCAGGTTTTCTATTTATTCCTGTTTCAGTTTTGGTAGTTTATATGTTTCTAGGAATTTATCCATTTCTTCCAGCTTGCCTAATTTGTTGGCATATAATTGTTCAGAATATTCTCTTATAATTGTTTGTATTTCCATGGTATTGGTTATGATCTCTCCTCTTTCATTCATGATTTTGTTTATATAGGCCCTTTATCCTTTCTTTTTATTAAGTCTGGCTCAGGGTTAAAAGAAGGGCTTTGAGAGGCACCTGGGTGGCTTAGTCAGCTAAGAATCAGACTCTTGGTTTTGGCTCAGGTCGTCGTCTCCCAGTTGTAGGATTCAGCCCCATGTCAGGCTCCATGCTCAGTGCAGAATCTGCTTCAGATTCTCTCTCTCTCTACAAATGCTCTCTCACATAAATAAATAAAATTTAACAAAAAGAAGAGCTTCTGAAATTGATTTGGGAAAAAAAATAAAAATAAAAATATTTTTAAAATATTTATAAAAAATATATTTTTATATTTAAAATGTTCATAGCTGTGTTCTATAGCTCTTCTCTTTTCTATCCTTCTACTTTTAAGGATCCGTTTTTCCCCATCTGAGGAGACTTCAATGAACTTCATTCATGGTACAGATTTGTCTAGGACAAGAAGAATTTTATTCAATACTCCCACGTAGTTCTAAATTCCATAATAATTTTTATTTTTACTTTCTCTCTTTAGAAAATTCTAAATCATAGCCCTTAACTCTAGGCCAGGGTTTTAACTGAAAATCTATAGATTTGACTCCTTATCTGGCAATTTTACCTTGTGACTTTGCTTTTTCTGAGAAAATCCTAAAGAAAGGACAGTGCATATAGGAGGTCAGGTGAAGCTGAATAGAAATATGCTAAACATATGTATGCAAGGTGGGTGGGTTTGGGACTGTTACACAATCTTTGAGACTACTTTAGGTTAGAATTTTCTTTAAAGGGATCCCTGGACGGCACAGCGGTTTGGCGCCTGCCTTTGGCCCAGGGCGCGATCCTGGAGACCAGGGATCGAATCCCACATCGGGCTCCCGGTGCATGGAGCCTGCTTCTCCCTCTGCCTGTGTCTCTGCCTCTCTCTCTCTCTCTCTCTCTGTGTGTGTGACTATCATAAATAAATAAAAAATTAAAAAAAAAAAGAATTTTCTTTAAGGCCTTAACATAACAATTAAAGCAGCTGTTAACTGTTTGGTATTTTTCTCCTAATTTTTCTATGGCTCTTAAATGGCTTAGTTTATTGATTTTGACTTGGTCAAGAGTTCCTTATTAAGAAAAAAAAAAGAGGCACTTGTCAAGAAAAGCACAAAGTTAGGATTATAGTGGACTTTAAAATAGGAAGTCAAAGTTCCTAAAGGACAAAATCAAGACCTCGGCTTAGGCAAACCATGACACATAAGAAAGAGCTTCTATGGCTGGTCAACAGTCTGTGCCTATGAGTAGTGTCTCAGGATCCCTGACCAGAGACTAGCAAGGGGCCATACAATCACCAACCCAACATTCATTGAGGTGTAATCCAACTAAACAAAGTGGCATTCTTTTGCAAATTAAGAAGACAGGAAGTTCCCTCAAATTTTGTAAAGGACCTAAAGCAAAGTTTGATTAATTGCTTTCCCACAAATTGGTCTTAGGTCTAACAGTCCTCAAAACATTAGCCCTCAGGTCTGGCTTGGAATGGATTAGAAGCTTTTCAAGCCAATGTCTTACCCAGCAATCCTTTTTACATTCAACTGAAAGACTCTCCAGGAAAAGGGTTTAAAAATTACCCTATAGAAAAAAAAATTACCCTATGAAACCAAAGACTTTGCACATATAGACAAGAGCAAAAGCAAAGCAACTGGCAGTAGAATAAGTACTTTGATGGCATAACAAAAATATTTGCTAAATGGTACACCTCCAGGATAAGAGATCTAGGAGGCTTACCCAAAAATCTAAGTTCATTAGCAAATGGTATACATCTCTGTCAAAGGTCTAGTTACTTGATACATAAATCTAAGCCTAAAGACCTTAAATGAAGACACTTTTGGTTACAAGTCCTAGGATAACAAAATGCAGAGAGCAAGAAATGCCTAGCAGGGCCGGTTGGAGATGTTGAGACTGGTACCCCTGGCTGCAGACCCTGTGTGCAGTGAATGCACCTGTGGTCCAAACATGGCAGACCTTCAAAATAGA
Organism: Canis aureus; assembly: GCF_053574225.1. Classification (NCBI taxonomy): domain Eukaryota; kingdom Metazoa; phylum Chordata; class Mammalia; order Carnivora; family Canidae; genus Canis; species Canis aureus. The sequence continues at coordinate 48,599,709 of NC_135625.1, read as the reverse complement.
GGGTCTTCAAAATGATCTCAGTGAACTCTCTAGAACTGTCTAAGGATGATAAAAGCACTGCACAGTATCTGAAATAGAAATACAAGCCAAACCTATTACTTACTACAGTAAGAAAAAAGCTGTTTGTCAAGTACTGTCTCTAGAGCAGAGCAGAATGCTGACCATCTATGGTGAACTGGGGACAGCATGGAGTCCAGGACCTGGAGGGCAGTGAACAGACGTCACCCTAAAGTGGGGTTACTTGGTGAGATTGTCATCAATTGATTGGCACTCAGAGAAGGGTTTATTGGAGTGAGTCCTACCATAATTGGCTGACTTTCAGAAGCAAGGGCAGCCATGGATTGGTTGGTATGCAAGTGTACATTCACAGAGCTGTACTGTTCCTGATCAACAGAAGATATTTAAACATGTAACAAGGCTTCTTGTTACCAAAGCTACAGAACAATCCGTCTTTTCCTAAGTTTGTTGGGAAGTTTGAAGAATGTTTTCACTCTTTCCCTTGGGGAGTCCTCCCTTAAAGTGTAAGACCATTTCTAGCTTAAGCATCCTGGATTATCTGTCCATCTTGCATTCTGACTGTGGTCTGGTCTAATCTGCAAAGCACCCCAAAACCACACTTCTAATGTAAGAGTCTTCATCTCTGAACTTCAGTACCCACTGCTGATGGTAATCTATTGATTATCCGTGATATTAGTAGGCAGGTGAAGCCAAATGGTTAGAGGAAATTAAAGAAACATACTAGATTTATGAATAACCAATTATTATTTAGCATATAACCACTTTGGAAAAATGAGTAGCCTGGAACATAAGTACATGTGCCCCCAAAGAATGCATTCATTTGGAGAGATGAGGCTAATTGTTCACTTTGAAAAAATTTATGTATGAATCCTAAATTGTGAGATATGTGCACAATTCTCACTGTAAAAGATACAGTGTTACAAAGATAATTAAGAAAAGTTTAATTTGGCTTGAATTCTCATTTTCTTTACCCTACTACTTCTTTTTCTGTGAATCTAATGAGCATGTCGAGTAATTGCTAGAGTAATTATTAGAATTCAATTCTCCAGACTCAGTTAGGTGCTTTATTGCCATCATTGATTAACAGAGAGCAAAGAGCTTTGGAGTCCCTGAGTCAGAAAACCACAGGGTGAGTGACCATAAGACATTAGACAACTAGAAACCTAGAACCTCCCAAACAGCAAAGATCCTCCTCCCAGCAGACCCTCTGAAGAACCATTTTGAATCAGTGACCCTCTTTCTCAGTCAAGTGACTTGGTGTTGAATGCTGCACCAAGAGAAATATCGATGCTGATCGACAGTCAGGACCAGAATTTTCCTTCAATTTCCATCTTTGGAAAGTAGGGGAAAATGGTTTCCCCAATGCCATTTTGGGATTGAATTTTATCAAGAAATTGGTGGATTTCTCTGTTTTATGTTGAAAAATGAAACTAAATATTATGTTTGCATTTTTGCAAATGAATTTCCTGCAATACCAGACATGCACTAATAACATAAGAAAGCTTGCTATGGTTCCATCTCAGGGTGAGATTAGGGTATAGAAAGAGAGATTTTCACTTTTCATTTTATGTATGTCTTTAAGAGTTGCAGTGTTGTAGACTCTGTTCCAATATTTATGATCTTTTTTTTTCTTTTAAGATTTTATTTATTTATTTGACAACACAAGCAGAGGGGGAGGGTAGAGGGAGAGGGACAAGCAGACTGCTGAGCAGGGAGCCCGATGGCTCAATCCCAGGATCCTGGGACCATGACCTGAGCCAAAGACAGATGCTTCACTGACTGAGCCACCCAGGCACCCCATGATCTTCTTTTTGATTGTATAATGCTTGGTGTTCCACTGTGCTTCAAGTAAATGACAGGAAGGCTGTCATACAAATTTAATAATTCACATATAAACTACTATTACCTTAACTATAGTGTTCCTATTTATACCGCAGTTATTTTATATGACAAATAAGTTGATTTCTTTTGACTCCAATTTACAGATATGGCCATGGACTGGTTAAGTGGGTTAGGTTAATGAGAATGACCTTCTGACCTGGTCTTTTGCCTAAAAGGTTGTGTGCTGCCTAAGAGAGAGCTGTGTGATTCTCCTTTGCAAATGCACTGGGGTTACAGAATGCTGGGGTTGGGAAGAATGATATTTAATGTCTATATAGTCTCACCCTCTAGCGAATGATCGACTGGCCCAGAAATTGTCCCAAATTCTAACTGGACCAGTTAACTTGCTAGTTTGGTAAATCTACCCATTGTAATTTCTCCATATTTAGCCTGCCTTTTCATCATACATTCCTTATTTTCATTCCCCAAAGACATAAGTAAAAGGACTGAAATGGAGGGAAGAGCCCAGAAATCCTACTTCTCTGGGAAGGGCCTGGAACATAGAGACTGATTTTGCAGAAACCTATCCAAAGGGAACCTGGGAACACCCAACTGGGGAGACTCCAAGAATTTGGGGTCTATTTTCCAAGAAAACTGGGAGAGAAGGACACAGAAGAAGCCCTGAAGGAGATAAGTGTCCTGGTGAGTGAACTGTCCCAAACAGTTGTAGGAAACTGAAACCAGAAGAAAAATTCTAGAATATTTAGGGAGGATTCACACGAACACAGGAAGTTATTAAAATTTCAGAAAATCAGGCTTTAATTGTATAAGGATTCGGTAAGAATTCAGTACCCTTTTGATTACTCTCATGTACCTTTGTCACTAAATTAAATGCACTGAAGGACCTGTACGGTAGTGTATTTCGGTTTTCCTCTCTGAGTAGGCAACAATAGGGAATTCAACTTCATCACACTTATTGTGGATGCTCCCACTTTCCTTCCATTTCTAAGATGTAACAAGCACCCCAGCTCTGTCACCATGTTTTCACAGCTGAGGGTGGGCTCTGCAGTTTGCCAGTTTCTCTTCTCTTCAATCAAGGACCTTCTCTTCAAGTCGGTGCATAGGATCCAGGCACCAGGGTCTGAGTTCAGCCTCCACATATTTGACAGGCATAAGAAGCTGGCTTTTCATGAAGCTTCTGCTTATCTTTTCCAGGCAAAGACCTCTACTCAGCAGCCCCAGATGGTGTTCACTGTCCGCCACACCACCGTCACCTTCCAGACAGAAGGGGACACGTGGAGGGAACAGAAAGACCAGAAAGCTGCCCTGATGGTGGGCATCCTCATTGGGGTGTTTGCACTCTGCTGGATCCCCTTCTTCACCACAGAGCTCATCAGCCCCCTCTGCTCCTGTGACATCCCCGCCATCTGGAAGAGCATCTTCCTTTGGCTCGGCTACTCCAACTCCTTCTTTAACCCCCTGATCTATACAGCATTCAACAAGAACTACAATAGCGCCTTCAAGAATTTCTTTTCTAGGCAACACTGAGAATGGCGCCTGGGCATAAGAATGAGTAACTCAGTGAAATTTCCAATTCCATCCACTTCCCCATCCCTACACAGCACCACATGAAAAAGGCAAGCCCATGAAGTTTTCCAGGGTCGCCTTCAGAACTGGCCCTCACCTCCATACTCCTAGGTAGGGATGTGGGTCTTCACAGTCCAATTTTGTCAACCTTATTGATCTAAATTACCTATTATTTCTCACTTGGCACCTAATAGCCACAGACTTTACCCACAAAGTACCCATTCCACCCCCAAATCCACTCCAGTGTGGTCATTGTCCTTGCCCCAGAGAAGTCAAACAAGGCAGATGAGAGGGAAGAAATCAAGCAACTTGAACAGGTTGAGAATGGATAGAAAATGTTGAGGAAGAAGTCAGAATGGGGACATCCGAGGGGTAGGAAACCATAATTCCCAGTTTTCTGGAATAGTCCTTATTTTGAAATGCCATTCTATGGTCCTGGTGAGTATACCCTAGTACTTATTGTGTATGTTCCAATGTTTGGCTACAAAATATTGTCTCTAAACCTATTAAAGTACATAGTCACAGCTGCAAGACCAGTGAATATTGGCTTTGTTTGTGGCAACCATGCTTGTGCGTGCACGTGCACACACACACACACACACACACCAATGGAAGTGGTGAATGTCCCCATTGGCTAGTTTATTCTAAAACTCAACCCATCGACTTGGAACGGGAACTAAAAATCAAGTCAAATACCTCCTTCCATTCTGAAGCAACTACATATGAACAATACTTAATTCCAGTGGTTTCATAGAATCTGCCAAACGTGCTTATTTTCTATGGGTTTTATTTGTATGGAATTTAGTCAGCTGTTGCAGGACAAAGACTCTGTCCTTGGATCATGGGATTAGAGGAAAACAGTTGTCACGACGTGGATGATTTACCTCAGTAGAGTTTCACAACCAAGGGCTATAAAGCTACACTCACCAAACACGTACACTTTAGAGGGAGTTGGCTAATTTGCTGTCTTTTTATTGGTGTGTGAACCGCTGCTATGAGGCCAACACTAGCAACTAGTGAGCCTCCGTTCCTTACAATGTGACCCTTCTATGTAAATGAGTCAAGGCAATAAAGTAATAGTACAGTGTTGATATGATCATATAAAATCCAGGCCACTACACAAAACTTGGTAAAGGTCTCAGACAATAAAACTGGCTGTGGTCCACTATGTCCCTGATTCTTTGAATGCATGAATTTAAAAATCACATAATAATCTTTGAATTATTATAATAAACATGTATTCTTTCATATATAATAAATTATACCAAAATTTCAAAAATAGAAAATTTATGTTACTTTGTAGTCTTGGAAGTTTATTTAGCCTTGCATTCACTGCGAAGATTCCTTACTCAAAGAATGTGAGCAAGATGAGGAAATGTTGCACAGTTTTTGTGAGGTCATCCCTGACGATGCTAAGTGCAAACCTCTTACCCAGGTATTGAAGCAAATTCACGGAAGGATTTCCTTGGAAACATTATTAGATTTCTTTTTTCCTTCTGTATATATCTGGAAGGGCCAGGCCCACAAATATTTTAAAATACAGATTGTTCACTTACTTGAGGTACCTTCCCCGCTATTACTTGGAACCAGAGAGGCCACCAAATCCTATTAGATTCTATATTATAGTAAAGGAAGTGCTTCCAAAATTTCACTAGTCTCCATTAGCAGAGAAGGCTACAGTAGTCACAGGGAACCTGTAGATAGACTGTCGGAGCCAAGGGCAAAATTTTTAAAGTCTATTCTATCTGAAAGTTCTCGTGAAATTCATGATACTCTGTAATTTCAATGTTTGTCTTCCTGTTTTTTAAAGGTTTATTTCCCTCAAACTTTTCAGCAAAGTGAGGCTTTAGGAAAATGTGCCACGTTTGTCTGGTGGCTTCAAAAACTCCGGACTCCCCCAGGATTCTGTGCACTTTGCTGGAGAAATAGGTTGTCATAATATTAATTTCAGTCTCTTGCTGAGGTCATTAATATTTCTGTGAGATGTGTAAGTCCTGTTACGGTGAGTATTCAGTTCATATTTTACGCCTCCCAGATGTCACTTAAAATACACATCTTAGGAAATGCTCTGCATATGCCACCCCAGGGCAAGAAACACTGCCCACTGAAGGTAGAAGTAGCAACCAAAGAATTATTTTGCTTCTATTTCGCTACCCAAAGTTACGGATGACTCAGTGGGGAATAGGACAAAATGCAAACCAAAATGTTTTTGAACTGGGGTGGTGACTGCGCCAGCGCCCCCAGCCGCACTCTGGTGCCCACCCGCAGCCCTGATGCTCAGTTCTACCTATGGGGGTTCCCTTCCCCAGCAGCCCCAGGAGGGGTGCAGGGCCAGGTCAGCTCTCTGCCGAGGGCGCTGCAGCCCTGCGGTCACCCAGCCTCACACCAGTGCTCTGTTCGTGCTGACCTGTACTGTGTGCCTGGAGACGCTGTCTCTGGCTGTACTGCAGCTTCTGTTGATAGGAACGAGGGGGGTCCAGCCCCCGACCCAGACAGGCACACTCAAGGGTGGTGGCATTCAATATGACAGTCTCTCCAGCTTGGCTGGAGCCACACCTGGGGGTGTTGCGGGCTGAGTTGTGTCCCCCCAGAACTCGTGTGTGATGTCCTAACCAACCCCCAGTCCCAGAGGGCATGACACATGTGGAGGCCACTAAGGTAAAGTGAGGTCAGTAGGATGGGACCCGATCCAGGGTGACTGGTGACCCTATAAGAAGGGGGGTGAGGGCACAGGTACATGGAGGGACAGCCACTGGGGAGGGGGGGGACACGGGGAGAAGATGGCCATCCGCACTCCGGGCAGAGAGCCCTGGGAAGGGACCAGTCTACAGCAGCATGATCTCCGATGCCTGGGCTCTAAAACGGGGAGAATGAATTTTGTGTGTTTAAACTACCTGGTCTCTGGTACTTTGCTAAAGTGGCCAAACACAGCCACACAGGATGGGGTCAAGGTCAGGGTCAGGGTCAGAGTCATCTTGACGGCAGGCGGAGCCCTACAAGTGACCACCAGGCAGGGTTCCCCGTGAGCTGTTGGAGAAGCTTCATGAAGGCAGGTGACCCAGAACCTCCTGTTTGCCATCAGAGAGACCTATGTCCTCTGCCCTGACCATCACCTTCTAGGAGATGGAGGTCCCTCCCGGGTTGGAGAAGGAGGTCTGGAGAGCATGGGTGTGGAGGGGGCTGGAGGGGCTGCCTCTCGTAGGCCTTCCTCATCTGCCTGCCCCTCAAGGCACATGGGGTCCCCCAGGCACTGAGCTGTCCCTGCAGCGGGGTTACCAGGAAGGCGGGGTGCACGGCAGGAAGCACTCACAACCACCCCAGTTGCTTTGGCATCACCACTAATAAGTATGCTCTTCAATATTTTACCACAAAGGGGCTGCCTTTCGCTGTCACCAAAGATGATGTTTTAGAATCTTTTTGACAGTTTGTCTAATGAGCTTAATTTTTTCTCTGCATTTTGGAACCCATCTAAGGTTTAGATGAGGTCAAGAGGGAAGGGCTCTAGGGACATAACGCTTGCCGTGTGGTGTGTCACAAGTGCAGCTGGACAGATGGGCCTGGCAGGGAGCTCGGAGCCACCTGTAGGAACAGAACTGACTGCCCAGCTCTTCTGCCCATTAGTTGTGGCTTTACATGAGGCCAGCGGGTGAGTATGAGACACGTGGGACAGTGGTTCTTGGCGTCACCAAAACTATGGGAGAAAATCAGAGTTTGGGGATGCCTCTGTATGTGTGTGTACATGTGTGTGTGCATGTGCGCATGCTCGTGTGACTTACAGAGAATGCACAAGGCTGCAAAAGTGAACAGCCAGCTAGAGTGCTGCAGGCTCTGGGAGCTGAAAGCAGCAGCAGCAGCGCCCAGCTTACAGCGGAGCAGCCTGGGTCACTGACCCTGGCCACCAGTGCACAGCGCTCTCTAGTTGTCTGGAGGCTTCGGTTCTCCTCCACTCAGCTGCCCCAGCACCACACTCTACCCAGCGAGGCCTAGAGATTGTTGTGCTATCTGGATGTATCATGTGTTGTCCACTGTTGGGCTTTTACCAATTTTGTTAAAGACTGTTTTCCAATTGACACCTACCATCAACACATCAAGCTTCAGCTAAAATGTTGGTATTTTTTACTAACAGTGCATTAAATAAATGCCTACATGCCTACATGGACTTATGGAAAGCTGTTGTGGTTCCAATGCCGAGCTGTCCTATCCGAGAGCAAGGGACATCCTCATGAGATGTTCACACCTTCGTTCCTTCCCACTCCACCACCAGCCCGCCATGTCTTAGCTCTCTCTCCAAAGTCTCTCCTCAAACCATCTGTGAGGCCACTCACACATCTCAGGACAGAGAGTCCCCACTACAGATACACTGAACTTTGGGGAGCCCACCAGCAGTTTGAAACAAAGGCCTCAAGACATAGTAATGCTGTGAGGCTCTGCACCCCCACACAGCTTTCCTGGTTTCCTCCATGTGATGTAAAGACAGAGGGTCCCCAGGAGGTGCTGGCTGCCCCGATTCCCAGAAATTGTATGTGAGGGCTCAGTACCCAAATCACCCCAAATACACCACTGTGTCAGCGGCTGTGCAATTCAGCCTTCCCCTGGGTCATGACCTCTCTACCTCAATGGAGCCTGGAATGCCGGGCCTGCAGTTTTCCATCAGGGGGCAAAGAGCCAAGGAATGTAGGGACTTCAGGTTTTGGGGCTGCTTGTGAGAATCTCAAGTCTGGCCTTGGAAGATGGAAAAAGCGACAGTGCTGAGGAACAACTTCCCAAGAAGTTGGCCTGGGAATGAGAGCCAGGGCTTGACTTGTTTATACAAACAGAAAGGTGGAGGTCATGCTATCTCATCTCGAAGTCAACTGTCCCTGCTTCGAGGGGAGCTGACGTGAAGAATATATGTAAGAGAAAGTTGTATCTGACTCACAGTCTGCATACCAGCTTTTTCTTAAAGTCTGGGCAGGTACAACGTGGGAGGATTATCAAGCGAGGTGGCCTCCTCTCTGGGCAGCTTTTATTCCTGGGGTGGTTTTGGTGCAGCCCTGCGGCATAGAAGACCACTAGCCCAGGTGAGCAGCTTGCCAACTGAGCAACAGGACCCTTGCACCAAGTGTGCACACCATCCGGAGGACACTCATGGGGAAAAACTAGAGGCTGCTGGGGGCAGGTGGCTCTCCTCCTCCTGCCCTTCCCGGATTGCATGACACCAAGAATCCTGCTGGTTTAGTTATTGCCTCACATACACGGGTTTGTTCTCTGCTCCTTGCGGCCAAAATCCCCAAGGGGACTTGCCTGAGATGCTAACGTTCCAAAAGTTGCACGTCTCCTCTCTGCACATCCAGGGTGAGGTAGCTTTCTGATGTGAATGCCTCGGAAGGCTGGCCTGAAGGGAACGGCTGGTTCACACCTCCTGGTGTGAACTGACTACTTTAGGAAATAATGACCGTTTTTCTTCACCACCATCCATCCTAGCGATGCCTCTGTGCTCTCACAGAAGTGTCATGTTTGCAATGAAATCATCATTCCCTTCCTTGGTCCTTGGAAGACTCTGAGGCAGCTCCTGAGAGAACCAGACAGTAATGTTATTGGCATAAAAGCTGTAGGTGCTTCGGAAGCCTTGTCAGAACATCGAGGTGGGGAGGATTATTATACTTTTCTGGAAGTGTAAATGGTGCTTACCATGGTGGTCACTTTCCTTTACAGATCCTGGGGAGCCTGGGAACTGAGGCACCAAGTATGAAGGGGATGAAGCAGGAGGCATAAAAGGAGACCCCGTTAGCAGTGTGGGCCCTCTGACCGCACTGCGGTGGGGAGCACGGCTCTGCCAGTGTTCGTTCCTCTGTGAAGGACTCCAGGGGACTCTCACTGGCCCTAAAGGACCATTGCGGTGTATGTTCCTCATGACTGCGGGAAGCCCGCCTTTGTCCTGGCTCGTGCAATGTGAGCTAATCTCTTGCTCCTTGGCTGCCAGGTGCCCTCCTGTGGGTCCCAGGGCAATAATTAATATGATGACAAGTCCTATTTATGCCCAAAGCACTGGACCTTAGGTAAGTTCCTCCAAACGTGGAAGGCATACTTGTGGGCTGAGGTCCTGGTGGGAGATTATGGCATGGCTTATAGATCCATCGTATGTACAAACAGCCCCCCCGTGGTCCTATTCAGAGGCTGTAGAATTCATGGGATCTGAAGCATGGAATCTTCGTTTTAACCACCAGGGGTTTATTCTTTTTGAACTAGTTACATCTGCCCATGGATCTTTAAACAAGATCAAAGGACTTGTAAAAAAAAAAAAAAAAGGTAAAAAAAACCTTAATCTTTGATATTTCAGCAACAAATTGAAAGCCACTTCCTGGAGGGACCATTGGAACTGATTTCAAGGAAGGACGGACTCCAATTTCAGCCAGTGCGCTCCTTCCGCCGCCCCATCTGTATCTAGATCCTCTGGTCGATGTGAATTTTGTGTCCCATCCAGCACCCAAATTCTTACGTTGAAGGCTTGACCCCAGGGCAGAGCATTTGGAGACAGGGCCTTTGGAGGTGATGAATGTGGGGCCTCCACACGCACCTAGCATCCCCATAAGAAGAGACACCAGGGAGCTTGCCTGTGCTCTCTCCATGCACAAACTGGGAGGTCATGTGAGCACACAGTGGGAGGGCAAGCCCCTGCACCCAAAGCTAGAGCACCTGGATCTCGATCCTGGACTTCCAGCCTCCAGGAATGGTGAGAAGATTAATTTCTGTTGTATAAGCTCTGAATCTGTGCTATTTGTTATGGTGGCCTGAGCCCACTCATATACCCAATGTTACTTACTGGAAATTACAATTCTGGTGTCATTGACACACTTTTTAAAAGAATATGTGCATTCACCTTACTGTCACACATTTCCAGGCAAATGGACTGCTCCCTGCTCACCAAAGGTATCCATTTGCCAGGATTAGAGGTTAAGACTGTCAGGAGAGGGATGGATTAATCCTCTCAGCTTTGAAGAGCAGCTTTGAAAAGACAATAAGAAGGACTTTCTACATTCCTCTAATTCCCCTTTTCAAGCATTAGAATTAGAAACAGAACCAATAGGGTGTGTGTGTGTATGTGTGTGTGTGTGTGTATGTGTGTGTATGGAGGGAGAGAGAGAAAGGATGATTTCAGGGGATTGGTTCATGTGGTGATGGACTTGGCAAGTCCAAAATCTGTAGAGTAGGCCTACAGGCTGGAACCCAGGGAACAGTGGATGTTGCAGCTGCAGCTCAAGGACATCTGCTGATGGAGCCCCTCTTTAATGAAGGCCGTCCACTGATTGGATGAGGCCACCAGCACCATGGAAGTTCGTTTGCTTTGCTCAAAGTCTGCTGATACATATATAACCACATTTTAAAAATACCTTCACATCTAGAGTAATGTTTGACTAAGTACCTAAGTACCATGGCCCCGTTGACACATAAAAAAGATTTTATTTATTTATTTGAGATAGAGTGAGAGAGAGAAAATGCACACACACGTGCAAATGCATGTTCACACGAGTGGGGAGGGGCAGAGGGAGAAGGAGAAGCAGGCTCCCTGTGGGACTCGATTCCAGGACCCTGAGATCATAGCCTGAGCTGAAGGCAGACCCCACTGACTGAGCCACCCAGGCACTGCCCACCCTTGGCATTTCTCTTATCCTTTATGTTTCTCCTTGTGTTTCTGGTTATACCTCTCATCCATGGTTTATGTTCATGATCTAATTGTTATTTCTGAGCTGACTTTGTCTTTTCTTCAATTTCTTTCCTGAGTTTGAGGAGTTTCCACTTCATGTCTTAATTGTTCTCTGATTCTCTTTCTGAGTTTCTGAGTTTGAGTTTTGATTCATGGTCATTTTCCTTCCTTGTTTAATTATATATAATTTACATGAGATTGTCATGGTTTTCATCTGCCTTCATTAAATATCTTTCGCACGAGAAACAACTGAATAGAAAACTGAACTCAGAATGCAAGTAGGAAAAAAAAAGAAGGCAAGTAGGCAGCTCAAAGGAGTTACATATCACCAATAATTATAATAAATATATTATTAAAACAACATTCAATCTTTTAATTAAGAATCAGCAAGTCTGAGAAATTCAAAAAAGAATGGCCAAGTGAACACAACCCGGTCCTGGAATGGTTATGAGCACTCTTGTTCCCAGCTGGTGGGAATAGACATCGCTGGTGTTTCTGAAATTCATTTTTCTCTATTTAACAGAAGCCTTGACTATGTGCTTAACAGGAAAGCTTCTACTTGCTCTTCCTACCCCACATTATGGATGGACCCCCAGAAGCTCAGAAAGGAAACTTTCCACTCAGAAAAGACATTTTTGAGAAGGTGACAGTTGTGTTATGTGATGTGGAGAGCAAATAGAAAAGAAAATATTAAATCTCCTTACAACTTGGAGCCCAGTGACAAATCTGTGGGCAGGCAGGGTGACCACCCTCCAGGAACTCTACTGCCTGGAAGTCAGTACTTTGCTAGAGGCAGAAGGCAACCTTAGCTTGCCATTAGTCTGACCTCCAGGATCCTGGGAAAACCCCTCTGGAAACTTCTTTATCTCTGTCCCCTGCCCCTCCCCAATATATATTAGCAGTCATCCCCTGGGTATATGAGCATGGTTCCCTGGACTGTAGTAAACGACTTTTTCCTAACACCAACTAGCCCCTCAAGGTCTGGAAACCTTGCTTCCCAATTCCTTAGAGACCCCTGCTCTCCTTCACTCCTCCCCACTCCTCATGACCCCCCTGTATCTCTCTCTGCCTGCATGTCCTGTCCATGCTTCAATAAAACCATGCTTTTTGCACCCAAGACGTCTCAAGAATTCTTCCTGGACCATTAGCTCCCAGACCCCACTTCACGTCACACCGTTACATACTTGGGTCTTAACTGGCCTGGAATTATTGAAGTCTGTAAGAAGTTATTTTGGGGGGTTCCTTGCTTGTTTTTAGTATTGCTGGGGGTCGAGAATGGATTTCACTCTAGGATGGAGGTGAGATCTATTCTTTGGAAAGAGTCTTTGGCTGTGCAATATAAATCCCGTCATGAAGTGAGGTTGATGCCTCGGAGTGTAAACTACTCCACATCCTAATGCAGGATCGTTTCTACCATGCCGGGATGAAGACTCACTGTGCTATGTTAGCTTCTCAGCTCGAGGGCTGGGGAGAGGTGGGAGGGAGGAGGAGACGCACTTTGAGAGACTCCTGTGTTAGGAAGATAAGTCAAACCCCTGAAACCTGAAAGCAAGCCAGGATTTGCATGATTTGTCTCTATCTGGAGTCCTGAGTCTGAAGGTCAAGGCCAGTGGACTGCGGACTGCGAAGCGGTGATACCATCTGATTTTTAAGCGAATTACTTTGGAGGAAAGTAGAACCTTCAAGAAGACATCGGTGAGCCCAGCCTGGGGTTGATGTGGCTGGAGGAGTCACGGAGACCAGCGGAGGGACAGGCTGCCAGTAGGAAGAACAGGAGGGGGATGGCGGGAGTGCCAGCACTGCCCACGTTGGGAGATGACCGAGTTGCTGGATGATCTGACTCTCTCTGTTGTGAGTCCTTGAGAAAGCAATCTGGAAGTCCACCAACTTCAGGAAAACTCCATGCCTGTTTTACCAGAACATTAAAACCCAAAGCTCTCAGCTCCCCCATTAAAATATTTCATCGCAGAGGCTCTGTGTTCCTGCAGGGTGATTCTGGGACAGGTTCCCCCTCTTCTTTGGAGCAGGGAGCCTGCAGGGGCTGGTCTGGACGTGGCCATCCTGTGGCCCATGGTTCCTGCCTCTGTCCCTGCGTCTTACCAGTGGAGAAAACACCATAAACTTTAGGTAGGTGATCACAGACATTGTCAACTGCCGCCCTGCATCCTCAGGACAAGATGTGATGAGGGGTGGACGTGAGGTCCTCGGACACACTCTCCTGCCAGGACGGACACAGGGAGAAGGAACGTCAGTCAGAAGGAACGTCAGTCACTGGATGCAACAATACAAGGGTGTCATCACAGCATTTTCGTAATAATAGAAAAAAGTAGAAGCAACATTAATATTCATCAGGAAATATGACCAATGTCACAGAAGAATCCGTATAATGAAAGGCTGTGAAGCCATTATATTGCGTGTTTATGTAAATTATAGGAAATGAGGAAGACAATAGATTTCTATGGAATGACATTTATGAGGACTTGTAGCGCAATGTTATTCTTGTTTTTAAGTACGAATTTATATGTATAGGTTTGTATACCCTAGAAGGTTACAAAGCAAGACATAAATGTGGCTTATCTCCATGTGTTGGGATTACAGATGACTTTCCTTTTAACTTTTGAAATATTTCCCGACACTATTGCGATGACTATGATTTATAACCAGAAACAAAGGTGTTTGTAATTTTGACAGCTTTGAGTTGGAGATGAGCTAAGTTGCATGAGGCAGAAAGCTTCCCCATGTGTGTAAACTAGACCAATTCAGCAGCAATATTTGGCCCCAGGATGACAAAAGGAGCCAAATGTTCCTCTTGGAAGTTTGGCTGGAAAAGCACTGTTTCTTTTCTGGTGATCTCCAGTTATGATTTATTACAGCAATAAAGGCTTGTTGTAGAAACTTCCAACAAAGTGTGTTTTATGATCTTTCACAGGGCAATGGGCACGAGGCTCCCCATCTGTTGGCTTCGGGTGCGGGGACCTCCAGGGTTGGCGGGAGGAGGGCGTTTTTCTGTTGCCTCTGCTTCCCTGCGCAGCCCTGTTGATGGGGAGACGTCACTATGTGTGATGAATTATTAATAGGAGAAGCTGTGAGACCATAAATATTCAAGGAAACATGTCTGACTTCCCTGATGCTTTAGGTAGGGCAGAGAAAGTGCATTTTTACTGAGTAGAACACCTTGTCAACCCCAAATCTCTTCTTGTCTGGGCCCGAGCCCTACAAGGGGAAGAAGGAATCTCCTGACACTGCACACAGAAGTCCAGGTGAGACACATGGGGTGTGAGTACATGTGCACGGTTTTGCTGGGATAAGCCCAGGTTAGTGAACGGTTCCCGCTGTGCTCCCTTCATAGATCCCAGGCTGTTCGGGGGTCAGATCGGGAGGGATAGCTCCTCAAGACACTTCCATTCAGCTGGAAAAATGACCTTTAAGATACTTCCTCCCCGTTCTCTGCCCCAGAAAGATAACAGGCACATCTCTGCTTGAACGTGCACCTGCAGAAGCAAGGAGGTCAGAAGGGATGGGAGTGCAGGGGAGCAGGGATGCTCCAGTCACCTTAGTGTCAGCCAAGTCCTCTCCATGGGACGCTAAGTGGTGCCGGTCGGCAGCGTCTGGCCCTCCACCAGGACCCTTACCCATGCAACATTTCCTAAATCAGACTTTTTTAGGGTGTGTTTCATAAAACCCTAATCCCAAGGAATGTTAGTAGATATTATGTGAACACAAGCATTCTTCTGCAGACAAAGCAGCTCAGGAGACAGAGTAAAACGAATCTTTCAAAGTCTCTGAGAGGAAGTCTGGAAACCTATACCCCACACCGAGAAACTCTAGGAGTCTCTAAGGGAATGCCCCCACTGAGGACATTCTGAATGTCCGGAAAAACGTTCTCGTAAAAACTCCCAGCTATTGGGGAGAAGAGGCGCTCTGCTGACATCCAGTGGGGAGGGTCCAGGATGCTGCCAACATCACATGTGTGCGGGACCAACCCTGAAACAAGGAATTATCGGGCCCAGCAGGTTAGGGTGCCGGCCTAGACTCATTGAGTCCCCAGGTGGCGTAAACGGTCACTGAACAGGACGTAAAGGCTCTGGGACACAGGGTGTCATGAAGCTGCAGATCCCAGTGGCTGTTCCTTTGGCAATAAGAACTAATTTTTAAAACCTCTCTTGCATGGAATCACTACAGTCTGGCCCCTTCTTGTGCTGAGGAATCCTGGTTGAGATTCAGAAAGACAGCCTCGTTCACTGAAGAGAAGTTTCTTGCGGATGTTCCTTCGTAGCTTTATCCTGCCAGGGCACCAGACTATCAGAGCACCATGCTTAGATGTCGCAATAAATACCATGTCAACTGAGCACCTATTAAGTTTTTCTTTGACTTGTTAGCAAGTGGCGCAGCAGAGAGCCAAGCAAGCTAGTGGGAAAAGGCTTAAGGACGTGGGGTTGCATTTGAGAACAGGAATGTAACCACGGATCCCCCCCAAAACTGGCTCCTGGCCTCCGGGGCAAACAGAACATAAGCCTCAGGTCATCTGATCTGCCCAAGCAACTGTGTACCAAAGACAGCAACAGAGGCTCCTCAGGCCACACACCGATGCCGGGGTCACCTGGGCCAGGGGCACCTGCAACCTGCTGGTTCACTGTCCTAACTCTGGTGCTTGGAAGGGTGCCACGCCCCCAGAAGGTGCTTGGCCAATATTTGTTGAATGAGTACATGGTAGCCAGGCTCCTCTTCTGCTCTGCGGCAGCCCGCAGGAATGTTAGGGATGACTGAGCGTGAGTAGAATTACAATGTATGAGAATGAAAAAAAAAAAAAGGAATGAGAACGCACCGCCTTTAGGCTCCAGCCATAAACTCAGTTGTACTCCAAGTATCACTTTAATTGCACTTCAAATCCTCTTTCATCTGCCAAGCTACAACTGCGATTCTAGAATCTCATCTAGCACCATTGGCTGGGGAACGAGCCTGCCCGGGGTGGGGGCCTCAGCCAGGGTCCATGTGGTGGGACACTGCATCCTGACACCAGGACCCCCTCCTGCGACATGCTTGGGACACAGAGATCCACCTCCTTCTCTCCTACATCAACGGCTCTCAGCCATAGCTACAAGTTCACGCTGCCTGGAGGACTTTTAAAAAAAAATACTGATGCCTGGCCTTCCCTCTGAATCCAGCTGTTCTCAGGTATGAGTTCCTTTTATTAAGGCCAAATTCACAACATGTAAAGTAACCATCAAAAGCGAATAACCAGCAACATCTACTGCAAGTATCACCCTCATCTGGTTCCAAAACATTTTATCTCCCCCAAATAAAACTCTGTTCCCATAAGTGGTTCATCCCCTTTCCCCTCCCGCCAACCCCTGGCCACCATCTACTTTCTACTTATATGGATTTACCTATTCTGCACATTCCATACAAACAGAATTGTGCAATATGGGAGCTTTGTGTCCAGCTTTTTTTCCACTTAGTGTAATGTTTTCAAGGTTTACCCACGTTGTAGATGTCTGTGTGCCATTCTTTTTTAAGGTTGCATAATAATAGTACAATGTATGTGGCTACCATCTTTTTTTATTCATTTGTCTGTTGATGGACCTCTGGGTTGTTTCCCTCTTTGAGTCACTATGAATAGTGTTGCTGTGGACAGTTGGTTAACCAACAAGTATTTGTTTGAGTTCCTGTTTTCAATTCTTTAAGGCATGTTCCCAGAAGTGGACCTGCTGGTAATTCCACTTCTAGGAATCTTGTGTTTAACTCTTTGAGGAACTGCCACACTATTTCCACAAGGATGAACCATTTTACCTCCACTCCAGCACCTACAGAGTATTTCTCCACATCTTTGCCAATACTTATTTTCTGGTTTTCTTTTCTTTTCTTTTCTTTTCTTTTCTTTTCTTTTCTTTTCTTTTCTTTTCTTTCTTCTTTTTTTTATTCCAGCCATCCTAGCCCCTAGTACGTCTTCTTGTGTGTCCTTTGCCCATTTTTGAATTGGGTTGTTTGTCTTTTTTGTCATTGAGTTGTAGGAGTTCTTTATATGTTCTGCATATTTGGAAATAGTTTCTCCCATTTCTGTAAGTTCTTTTTACTTTCTTGATAATATCCTTGGATACACAAAACTTTTCAGTTTTGATAAAGTCTGATCTACTTTTTTTTCATGGTTTGTGCTTTTGGCATCATGTCTAAGAATCCATCACCACATATACCATCATGAAGATGCGTTTCCTTCCAAGGGTTCCACAGTTTAGGTCTTACATTGATCCATACCTAGTTAATTTTTGTATGTGATGTAAGGTACAAATCTGGCTTATTTTTGAATGTGAATGTCACACCATCCCTGCAGCTTGGACATTGGTATTTGCATAGCTCCTCCCAGGGGATCCTAACATGAGGCCAGATGAAAGAATCACTGGCCTGCTGCACCCTGCCCCAGGAGCCAGACAGGTGTGCTCCACCCATGCCAAGCCTGCTTCTTACAGTCTCTTCCCCTTCGTGGAAGACTTTCTCTAGTCTGGGGGTGGGGAAGTTCTGGACTCAGCTTCTGTCCAAGAAGACAACCTATTCAAACTCAATTTCTGTGGAATGTAGACTTTTGGAAACTACTAGGAAGACTTAGGAGCTCTTTCTGCCTCCAGCCCAAATACATTTTCCCCTTGAAGCAATGAGCATAGGTTTGGCTCAGGCCCCTCCTGGTTCTGGGGCTATCGTTTGCTGGGCACCTTCTTTGCTGGACCCCAATGCTATGGCACCTTACCTGAGCCACCTGCTGGCATCAATTGCTATGTTCTCCGGGCACAGCTTGTCGGTTTGACCATTCAGATGGGCTCCCTCTGGTTACTTACAAGTGGGTTCCCCTTGCAGGCCATGCTCCAATCTGGGAGGAATTGATCTATGAGGACATTTTTGGTGTTAACACGGTGTTCATGCTTCCTTTCCATGCTCTCATTTCAGCAGAATGTGTGGGGTAAGTATAGCACTCGTTGGTCCAATTTGCTGGAAGAAATAGGATTCTGACAGCCGGTTAGATCTGGGCTCCATCCTTGCACTCTTCCTGCCTTGAGATGGTAGGTACACTGAGGAAGCTTTCAATCCTACAAAAGTAGCACCTGATCCCTCTGGTTACCTCTGACTGTAATCTCTGTTTACAGAGCCATGACTGTATTCTCACGTGCAGATAG
This sequence comes from Canis aureus, assembly GCF_053574225.1. Lineage (NCBI taxonomy): Eukaryota > Metazoa > Chordata > Mammalia > Carnivora > Canidae > Canis > Canis aureus. Next base: position 48,581,436 of record NC_135625.1, on the reverse strand, counting down.
AGACTCCAGTCTGAAAAGCTCCACCTGTTTTGCAGCTATGAGCTTCCATTGCTGACCTCCTTGTCCTGTCATTACGTGTCACGCCCCCCTGCCCAGACAACCAAGCAAGTGCACTGCCCAGGCCAGTCTGCGCTGGCTTTGTGCTAACACGGTAACTAGACAGTTCTATGCTCATGTCCGGAATTCTTAACCCCGTGCCATGTTTAGTGAGGGGCTGCATGCATTTCTAATTATCCCATCTTCCATCTGCCTTCTCTCTGGGCTCACTTACCCTAGGAAACCAGTCTATTTTTGCAAAAGAGTAAAGGGCTTCTCTCACCACTGGAAGGTAAAGTGACAGTATCAACTCCCCCTTCAGCCATCCAGGACTCAGTGACATTTCTGGGAGCTACTGCTCAATCCTGAGGGAGCAATTAAAATTCTGGAGAGGGATCTACGTGGTGCTGGAGAAACTAAGACAGACTGGCCCCATTCCCTTCAGAGAAGGTGCCGTCTTCTGTGAGGGTGAGGGTGAGGGAGGAAGTATGTATCCTGCTGGCCCAGCACAGGCTCAGTTCAGCGGCCTCTAATGGAAATTCTCTCTCCTGGAAGTGTGGCTCCTTTGTAAAGATGCTACTACCAACTCTGGGGCTTGGCCACTTCTGCCAAACTTTTGTGGAAATTGCCTTGTAGTCCCTGTCCCTCTGTCCAGCCCTGCCTCCCTCGCTCCCCTGCAAGGTGTGACCTCAGGGCACACCCCAGACACACCTGGCACCCTCACCCCCATCCAGAGTCTCCTTCTAGAGAGTGCCACACGGCTCCCATCTTGTGCTTTTGTGGAGAAACTCCTTCACCCGTGTGTGAAAAAGCAGGTAAGAATGTCACTTCACCCCGGTAGTAGTGAAAAACTCAAAAAAATCTGAAGGTCAATAGGGGACTGGGTAAATGACATGCGGGATTGTCATAAAGAGAGCACTTCGTGGCCATTGGATGCATGAGCTTGTTCTACCGGGGTGGAATGAGTAAACCTGACACATAAGGTAGACAGGGAGGCAAAAGGTCATTGTACTATTTATATGAATTATAATTAATTATATGAATTAAACACCAAACTATACCCTTGTTAGTAGAATATACATATTTATTAAACATATTATATCTGGAACAAAGGTGGTATAATATTAACATTTATCATATATGGGTGGCTAAAATCCCCGCACAGAAACAAGGATGCTCATTGTACTATTGTTGTTTTTAATTGTAAGGGCTTTGAGTCCAGGCATCTTAAGTAGTTCCAAAGCAGCAGAGAGGCCACTGTGCCATCGGCCCACTGCAAGAGGCTCACGTCTCTGGCTTGGCTACCTTGGCCTCTGCAGGGAGTGTGTCTCTGGGGCTGCAGGATCCTTTGGGGAGCCCTGAGCCTGGGCCTTGCCCCCGGGAGAGTCCTGTGACCCGAGGACTCCTTGCGTCCAGTCTGGTCTGAGCTGACACCCAGAAGGCCACACTCCAGGTGTGGGTGGGGAATAGGCAGCAGCGAGCAGGTGTGGGTATGCAGGGAGGCTGAGGGGTACAGGAGCCCTGCATCCCCATGGAGACAGCTGCAGGAAGGGTATCACCAGGCCCAGGCTGCCAGATGGCAGAAGAACCATGGTCAGGGCCCTGGTGGGGGCGGCTCCCCTGGAGGTCCTCACACCTGTTCCCCGTACCCTAGCATGCCAGGATCCCCCCACCCAGAGCTTCCTCATACACGGGGCCCCAGTGCCTCCTACTCAGAGAGATGTCATCACGCTCAGTAGGGAACTGCTTGGAGGGCCCCACCGTGCATTGAGGGGGTCACACTGAATGATGCAGGCCTGGCTGGGAGGCAGGCAGTGAGCTCACGGCGCAACCTGAAACCGGTCTTGGTAGCAGGGCTGTTTTTATTTGCTTGTCTTGGGTCTTTCTTCTCCTTTGCCCATTTTCTGTGGAGCCATGTGCTTTTGCCCAGCACAGTGCCAGGAAAAGCAGGTCCCCCAAGCCAGTTTCTCGAATCGCAGCCAATGCTGCACTCGGATAGCGGATCCAGGGACCACATGCCCATTCCCACCACAAATGACAGTTCTGAACTTGAATGCACATTCGCGGGGCTCGGTGGGCAGCTGTCCTGTTGGGGCCCTGGATGGTGTGAGGATGACAGTCAGAGGGCCCAGAAATGCAGCTCCTGCCCCCACGGCCCCCGGCCCAGCCTCTGTGCAGTGTGCCGCCCTCTGCCAAGGACCCATGGGTGGAGATTGGGGCGGCCAGCAGGCTTGCTCTGCGGTGGAGTGCAGCCTCCCCCAGGCACAGTATGGAAGCCACCCGTTTCCTTGGGTCCTGATTCCTTCATTTCCCGCCTCCACCTTTGCTCGGGAGCACCTGCTCCACACAAACATAACCTAGCCGGTTCCTAGTGAGCCCATGACATTTGGCATCCCAGCAACCTCTGAACTCCAGAGCTGCAGATTTAAACATGTTTCTTTTTTTTTAAATATTTTATTTATTTGAGAGAGAGAGAATGAGCAAGCGAGCACAAGACAGGGAGAGAGGCAGAGGGAGAAGCAAGCTCCCCGCTGAGCAGGGAGCCCAATGTGGGACCTGATCCCAGGACCCCGAGATCATGACCTGAGCTAAAGGCAGATGCTTCACCGACTGAGCCACCCAGGCTCCCCTTAAACACATTTCTTAACTAACCCTTCATTCTGGAGTGAGGTGGGTGGCTTCAAGGCAGAGAATGAATGCCTCTTAAAGAGAAATAATTTTTATCACAACCTGCTTATTGTTCTAAATAAAATCAAACTAATTTTGAAAATGAGCACCCACCTGAGGGTCCCACTAACACATACGTCACAGCCAGCTCTACCCTTTACCTACTTCATACAAAAAAGGTCAGTTTATCCTAATGCCCACCTTAACTTCTTTCTTTGTTTAATAAATTGTGGTGCTCTCTCCACACAAGCATAGAAAGAATTCCATCTGTGAGTGTCCGTGCAGTGCATGGTATTCTGTCCCATACTATTCACTCTATTGGTGGATATTTATGTTACAAAAAATAATCTGTAGCATCCTTAGGCTAAAGAGTATGTTTAGAATTTTAACGCACGTTGCTAGCTTGAGCTCCAGAGTCACACCAGTTGGCACTCCGCAGAACACATGGGTGGGTGCCTCTCTCTGCTTTCACCAGTGGGGCCAATTTGAGAGGTAAAATATATGGCATCTCAATAGAGCTCTATTTGCACTTCTTGTTGTAAATAAACTTGAGTGTCTTTTTCTCTTTTAAGTGCCTTTTAAAATTTCCTTTGCTGTGAATTTTCCTTATGTTTTTCTTGTTCTCCTGTGGAGTCATGGGCTTTTATTTATAGCTGCCTGCAGACCCTCTACCTATTAAGAAAATTAACCCTTTGTGCTGGGGGTGTTACCAGAAACCATTCTCCCCCCATTTTATTTCTCTTTGGACCAAATACAAAGAAAGAAATATCTGCATGGCAAAAGCACTATAAGTAGATTTGTTAATCTTTAATTTTATGGCTTCTGGGTTTTGTGTGCTTCGGCCTTCTCAGCTCCAGGCCAGAAGAAATCTGCCACACGTTCCCCTCGTTCTTGCGGGTTTTGTTCTTGCATTTAAGTTTTAAATCCGTCAGGAATTTTTCCTGGAGTCAGGTGTGAGATGCACACCCAGCTTCACTGTTTTACAAATGCTTTTCCACTGTGGTTGCTTTAAAATAGCTCCATAAATTCTCTGACGCTCCTCCCTGGAAAAGGGTGGCTGTGGGGTACACTCAGTGACTCCCTTCTGACTAACAGGAAAGTTCAGAAGAGATGGTCATGGGACACGACAGGTCTGTCCCGGCAGATGCCAGCACCACACTGCATGGACACGCCAGCGGCCCCGGGCAGAAGTGCCAGCGAGGAGGTGAGGCCTCTGCCCACCAGGCACATGTGCGAGTGCACTGCCCTGCAGGACCTCAGCCCAGTCCCCAGAGCTGGACGGAACCCTGACGGGAGACCCCAGAATCACCCCGTACGGTCATTGTGAACTCGCAAATCACAGAATCCTGAGACTGTATGTTTGTTGTGGTTTTAAGACACTAACTTTTGTGGTGAGTTCTCATGCGGCAAAAGTGAAAGCTCCCGCATGACACACAGTAAACAAACTATCCACGGGACAATCTATTTCCCCCACTAATTGGAGCTGCCGCCTTTCCTGTGCTGCATTCCTGTGGCGATGTGGGTCTGCTCCGGGATTTTCTGTTAGGTTCCCTTGATCTAATCATAAAAGCTTTAAGTTTGAATGTCTGGAAGGGCAAGTCCTGCCTGCCTTCCTTCATCAATCCAGTCTCAAAATTATGTCATCATGATTATTGGGATTGCCTACAACTTTATAAATTGAGTTAGGGAGAAAAGGCAGCTCGTGGTGTTGTGGCGAACCAGGGTTCCCAGGACACGTGCTGAGGTGAAGATCTGCATGCAGAAAATGTATTAGGGTGCGCCCTCAGGATCAATGCCTCTCAGAAGGTGAGGGACGTGTCCCAGATCGGTGGGACATATCAGGGAGGGCACAGGGGAGGCTGAGCTGAGGACACGTCTACCAGGTGCCCTGGAGATGCACTCGGTGTCACTGCGCACTCAGGCTGTCTTCCCACCCAAGACTATGGGGGGGGGTGCTTTTTATTTGCCCAAGTGTCCTCTGTATCCTTCAGGAGTATTTGGAAGCATCTCTTGTACAGATATTGTAAAGGTCTTGTTAAGTTGTTTCTAATTATTTTTAGTTTCGTGCTGGTAATGTATTTAATGTATTTCTTTCAACTAGCTCTTTTTTGTGTTTGATATGTGGAAGCTAGTGATGGCTGCACGGTAATTTTGTACCTTGCCACCTTGCTGAAATCTTTTAATTGCTTGGTTTGGTGTCTGGGTTTCATCTTGGATTTTCTGGTTATACAATCACACAACCTACAAATAATAACAAATTATATATTCCTAATTCTCTTCCTCTCTCGTGATTCTGTTGGCAAATACCACCAGAACAATAGCACACGACAGCAGAAATAGTGGGTTTCTTCCTCTTGTGCCTCCTTCCTGAGAATTCTTTGAGGATTTTACCATTAAGCATGGTGCTGGTTTTGGAGGTTGAGATAGATACTTTTTACGTTTTGTCACATTAAAGAAATATCCTTTTTTAAAAATGAATCCAGAACTCTGCTTTGTTGCTTTCCCAACCTTACCCTAAACCTTCTCAAAGAGACCCATTTTAAAAGGGGTGCCTGGGTGGCTCAGTTGGTGAATCATCTGCCTTCGGCTCAGGTCATGATCCCGGGGTCCTAGGATCAAATCCCATGACAGACTCCCTGTTCAATGGGCAGTCTGCTTCCCCTCTTCCTCTGCCCCTCATGCCTCATTCTGCTCTCTCTCTTACTCCAGCTCAAATAAAGAAATAAAATCTTAAAAAAAAAAAAAGATTTTAAAAGCATAACATTCAGGAGCTCTTCTGATTCATTGCACCAGTGATCATGTTGGAACGATACAACACGGGAGCCGAAGGGAGTCTGAAGACAGGGTTCACACCCTGGCCCGGCCAACAACAGGCTAAAGGTGGCCATTCACATATTCCCGCTGAGGCTCCAAGGCCTTTGGCGTGAAGCAAAACCAGAGATGTGGCCTCGGCGGATCCTGGGGGTGGGGGTGGGGTGGGGTGGCAATGATACCTGGTAAGAGCACAAGAGTCCCCAGCTGTGGGGAAAGAGTGCAGAGGCCGGGCAACCTAGCCCATGGGAACGTCCTTCAATGTAGGGAATCATCATTTATCGTTTCTTTGTCCTCAGGGAGTGAGAAAGCTCATACTTTGCAGGTCGGAAGTACTTCCAGCAGGAAGCGAAGCTTGATGGTAATACCCTGGCAGCCCCAGGCTTGGCCACAGAGCCCCTCCTCCTGTAGGGGCGCAGGGCCACACCAGGGGACCTGAGAGCCTAACACAGACCGAGGGCAAGGTGCTGATTGAGCGCCTACTGTTCCCTTGGTTGCTCTCCAAGGGGCGCTGCTCTTTGTTCCAGGGCAATTAGGGGACTCAAGCAACAGTCAGTAGGGCCTATTTCCCCTCCCTCCTCTGGCTCCTGTAAAGAAGAGAGAATCAAAGACTAAGTACGCAGGAGATGGTCTGTCTCCATCCAGGGATTGATTGTCTGCCTAAGGAGTTTCCAGTTGTTTTCCTAGAAGCCACCTCCATCTCCTGAACATGCACCCCTCCCCGGCTTCTCCCCGCCTCCTTCAGAACACCCTCATTGGATATGCTTTTGTGATTTTTCCTGATGTCAAAACTTCAGGCAACCAACATTCATAAACTAAAACCCTCTAGATTAGCAATTATGAAAGATAATTGAACTGAATGCATTTTGGGTTGATTTCTGTGTGTCTGGTGCAAGAAGTGGTCTGGTTTCATTCTTTTGCACGTGGCTCCAATTTCCCAGCACTGTTCATTGAAGCGAATGTTCTTTCCCCATTGCATATTCTTGCATGTTCATAAATTAATGGACCACATATGCATGAGTTTATTTCTGGGCTTCCTCTCTGTCCCATCAAACTGTGTCTGTTTTTCTGTCAACACCATACCATTTTGGTTACTATAGCTTTGTAATATAGCTTGAAATCAAGACATGTGATGTCTTGTTCTTTTTCAATATTCTTTGGGTATTTGAAGTCTTTTGTGTTCCATACAAATTTTTGGATTCTTTTTTCTATTTTTGTGAAACATGTCATGGAATTTTAATAGGGATAGCTTTCAATTAGTAGATTGCTTTGGGTAGTATGGACATAAATACTGCATGGTATAATTTATATTTGGGTCTAAAAAAGAAGTCAAACTCATAGAAACAGAGAGTAGAGTAGTGGTGGCCAGGAGCTGGGGCTGGGGACATGGGGAGAGGTTAGCAGATGAGTGAGGCCTGAGGAACTAATATATAACATGGGGACTACAGTTCATAACACCGTATTTTATGATGAAAATTTGCCAAGAGAGTACAATTTAAGTGTTCATGCCAAAAAAGGAAAGTAAATATGTGAGGTGATGGGTTGTACTTAGCCTGATTGCGAAAATCTTTCCTAATGCTTATACATACCAAATCATCATGTGTACCCCTTAGGTATATTACAATTGTATTTGTCAATTATGCCTCAATAAAGCTGAATAAAAGAAAATATGACAGGGGGCACCTGGGTGGCTCTGTGGTTGAGCATCTGCCTTTGGCTCAGGTCAAGATCCTGGGGTCCTGGGATTGAGTTCTGCATCGGGCTCCCTGCATGGAGCCTGCTTCTCCCTCTGCCTGTGTCTCCGCCTCTCTCTGTGTGTCTCTCATGAATAAATAAATAAATATTTTTTAAAAAAAAAGAAAAGAAAATATGATGAGATGATCAGCTAGATAGAAAGAGTAATTGTTAATGTGCCAATCCACATGTTCCTGGTACCCAGCTCAGGGACAGAGTGACCAGTCGGGGGCCCCTCAAACTGATCCATGCATTCTGGCGCCATTGATCTAGATTTTTGAAAAGGCCTTTTACATGGAGGAAAAAGTTACTGTCATGTAAGGTGCTGAAACAGACACCTGCATTTCTAGAAAACAACACAAGATGGGCGGTTCCATGGCATATCACAGCTCTGCAGGCCAACCATGAATAAGGCAAGTGAGCACAGGCTCTCCAGCAGTGGTCAGAACATGTCCCAGGTGTCCAGAGAAAGGCAGGAATGTAGGGGAAGCAGACCTGCTCAAGACAGCTCCCAGGCTGCAGATTTTCCACATGCCCTGCACGACTCATTCCTTGTCTCATGTTCATGGCCTCTGATAACAGCTGGAACCCTGTGCTAAAAAACACTCCTTGTCCAGACAGGGTGATGTTCTGAGAGAAAGGACTTGTGTTGCACAGCCAGGAAGGAAGGTCTCTCCGTGGATATGGATACTTATACCTTATCTCAACCAAAGGAGGATCCCGCGTGGGAGGGGCTTTGGTCAGCACAGGGTCTTGTAATATTTTTAAATACCTAAAATGCACCTGTTCCATGCAGAGGCTTTCGGAGCAGAAGGAGCAGAAAGAATTTAGAGATTTTTCTATGAGAACAGCATCCTCAGTCTCTTTACCTATACTGACTTCTTAGGACTTTGCACATGTACACAGCCTTTTACTCAGGAAATCAGACTTTAGATAGAGTTGAGATTTGTCTACTTTGCTCACTCACGGTATGAAGAGCTCAGGACAGGTGGGGAAGCCCTGGGGACCAGCCCTGGCGTCGTTGAGGGCCACAGCCTCAGGTACAAGTGAGACCTGTAGTCTAACTGTTCAGTTACTCTCTGCTGATGGCCACCAAGGCAGGGCTTCCCCACTGACTGCGTTCTCCCTGACGATGCAAATAACTTCAGCTTTCACACTTCATGGACTGGAGGACTTACCAGCCTGTCCTCCTGAGGCTGAGATGGTGAGTTTGCAAAGGTATAGTGCTCTTCTCCAGCCACATGAATAAGGGGGCCATCATGGAACCAAGTGCCTTGGTGCAGTGGACACAGCTTACAGGGCTGACGGCCGTGGAGCCGAGTACCCAAATATGGCTTTCTTTGGTGAACCGATTGCCTGAACTGATTGCACATCTCCCAAGCGAGGACTGAGTATTCCATACCAGTTTCCCTCCTGGGAATGCTTCTGCGGGCTGTGGCAGACACTGGCCAAGTCCCTGCTGACGTCCGGCGGGCAGTATGAGCTATGGGCCTGGGTGCAGATGGCCACCCCGGGTTTGCATTGTGGGGTCAGTCGGGCCCACCTCCAGCCCTTCTCTGGTGGAACCACTAGCCTGCTTTTTCTTCTCATTGAAATAATACAGTTCCCTGTTTATTTTATATTTTATAATAAAAATTCATTAAAGTTCTTCAGCTCGAAAACTCTAGGACACTATCAGGAATGTGTATTTTTCTCTCTCAGAGGACCAACGGACTTCCAGCTTCCCTGTTGCTGGAGCAGGTGGGCCCAGGAGCCAGGTGGACATGAAGAAGGAGCAGGTCACTGGACATGATGTGCTCGGCTCTCCCTCCTGCCTACCATGTCTGAGCCTGGGTGACTTCCGTCAGCACCCTGGTGGCTGACCAGTGGTAGCCCCAACTTCCAGGCCCAAGGCTGCCAGGCCTGGTCACCCTGTCCCGGCTTACCGCCTCCTGGGCTTTGCCCTCCACTTAGATTTCTCTTCAGGTCCACAGAGGCTTCTGCTGCCAAACCCTTGTGGCCCTGCCCCTCTTGGAGTACTTATTCTGCCGAGGAAGACAGACATCGTGCAATCAACATCTCCCTCTGAGAGCACAGAATGGCCCCGCAGCACTCCGTCCTCTGAAGTGGCCCTGCCGGTGTTGGCGCCTGTTCCCACAGGAGGGATTTCACCCAGGATGTTAAGCAGCGCCTGGGTCTTTGGGGCTGTCTTGTCTCCCCCGTTCTCACACCGATCCAGCCTGACCTGGACACATCCACCCTCGCCTCGCCTTCCCCAAATCAGAAGTGACGGCCCTGCAGCTGTGGTTTCCATTGTCCTGGGCGGTGACAGATGATCCTGCAGTTTCCAAGAAAATTAAGTCATCAGCTCCTGGGCGCCCCTGACATCATCAAAAATGTCCTGGCTGGAGAGCCACAGGCCCACAATTTATTGTTGGAGATAATGGGCAAAAGGCAGACAATTATGTGTTGACACCAGGCTGTGCCACTGTGACGGAGTAGGGAGTTGTGATTCCTGCCCGTGGGTCATATCAACCTTTGGAACCAGAGCCCAATTTGAAATAACATAAACTAAAAGAGTTGATTAGACCAGGTGTCATTTGGAGTGCATCTCTCTGAACCACCCATAAATCCCTGCAGGTTATAATCTAATGCACAATAATTGCACCAACTTCCAGTGGGCTGTGAAGAACAGATAAGGAACAGGTGACGGATGCTTCCAGCCCTGTCTGGACCAGCCTTCCTGCCCGCAAGACCTCTTATTTATTTCCCGTCCTTTCAACACTGTGCATCATGCAAGCCACAGCCACAGGCATGGGGAGAGGCCCTCGGTAATTAAGGCAGATGATTATAACCAGAGGTGCCCACTGAACACCCCTAGAGGCATGTCATGGAGAAGACAGGAGAGGTCTGGTTCCTAGGCACCAACCCCAAAGTCTCGGGCAGGGCCTGGCGTTAACAGGCAGCACAGAGGAAGGACAGGACAGTGCAGGAGCCTTGGGAATCCATCAGGGCTTGGGCAGCTCCAACCCCAAAGCAGGTGAGGTGAGGTCTAGGGTGAAGAAAGAGCCAGACTGGCTTCCCAGGGCTGCTACTCACTTTAACCTGCATACCCTTGGTTCGGGGGAGAGGGGTAGGCCCCTGCTTATTTTCTAGACATTTAGGCATCAAGAATTTCCACACGGGCAAGACAGCCCCCCACCCCATCCAGAAGCTAAATCCCCTGATATCTGCCTTCCCTCGCCCTGCCCATCCTCCCCATGTGGCCCCACTTACTCTGTTTGGGGTCTAGCCTGGGCAAGAGCCTCCCTTGAGGTCCCAGGGCACACAGGCTGTGGTGTATAATGGGCAAAAGGCAGACAATTATGTGTTGACACCAGGCTGAGCGGGCAACATGGGCACTGGTGTGGACCCATGCCCCGTGGCCTCCCAAGGTCCCACTACCACCCACACCTCCATGTCACTGCCTACCCCTTGCCCACAGGCACCCTAGAATGCCTGGACTTTTCTGTGTCCTGACTCAGACTTTCCTATTCATGTGCTTATTTAAGAAATACTTGCCAAGCCCAATATTGTGGTGGTCACCTTTTCTGGCCCTCGGGCTATGCTTCCAGGGCTGCATCTGGTCCAGGGCAAACAGATAATAAATAAGACAACAAACAAATAGAAATGTCAGTTACTTGCAGTGACTCAAAGATGCCCCACACGTCGAAGCGGTGGAGAGTCAAGGAATCAGGCACTGCCTCGTGCTGTGTGTAAGAAGCCTGTACTGGCATCCACGAGCCTAGCATGTTTATGTATGTGAGCACTTTGCTTCTTCTATTACACGTCAGCTCACAGGGGGTAGGCATCCACTTGTTTCCACCTGGTTGAGCAGGAATAAGCACAGGGAATTGGGAGTCACCCCCAGAAAAGATAAACACAACTAGGCAAGAAGAGAAAAACAGATCAGCAGTGGATGCACGTATGGTAACCAGGTAAGAGGAGGTTTCATTGGTTACTCCAAATGTCTATTAGCCAAAGAGCAGGACTAGCCATGATGAGAGGATAAATACATTTTTCTATAAATGCTAATAGAGTAGAACACAGGATAATGGTCAAGTAGCCCCAACCACTGAAAGAGAAGAAAGAGAAAAAAAGAAAAGAAAGAAAATTAAAAAAAAAAAAAAAAGTCTTGGGATGCCTGGGTGGCTCAGTGGTTGAGTATCTGCCTTTGGCCCAGGGCATGATCCCAGAGTCCCGGAATTGAGTGCCACATCGGGCTTCCTGCATGGAGCCTGCTTCTCCCTCTGCCTGTGTCTCTGCCTCTTTCTCTGTGTCTCTCATGAATAAATAAAAACTTTAAAAAATTAAATTAAAATTAAAAAGTCTTGAGAAAAACACCAAGTCTCAAGAAAGAAATAAAAGAAATATGAAAGAAAGAGGCTTTAAAAGATCCAAGACATAACCAGTACAGCCAGTATAGTCAAGAAAGTCAGCCAGCAGGCTGGTGGCTCAGGTGGACACCTGGACAAGTGTGACAAAGGGGCCTGTGTTCCAATAAAACTTTATTAACACAAACCAGAGGACAAAGCCTCCACCAAGTGGAGAGGAAACCCCACAGGGGAAGAAAAGTCGACCAGGGCAGCTGTCAGAAGGTGTTGGACGTTGTAACATTTTTGTATGTTCTGGTACATTTTTAGCTTCAACATTGTGGAAAACATATAGATATTTTCTGAATGAAAAGTAATCAAGTACTATTATTAAGATTCTAAAAATGTTCTCCTTACAAAATATAATGAGTAACTGGTAAGTAACTAAACAAGTCTGATACTGAAACTCTAGCAGCACTTTCACTGATACGTGGTGTATGCATGTAAGTCTTTTCAAATGCACTGTTACTATTGAATAAATATCACATTTATCCTCAAAGCATAGCAATGTGATTTTTATATTATAAAAAGGTAGAATGAGGTCCAGTTCCATTTTTCTACAATGCACATTAAAAATTGGCAAAACCAAGTTTTGAAAGAAGGAGCAGCTGCCTGTCTGCAGAGCAGCCAAGCGGAGCAGAGCCGAGTCCCCAGGGGGATGGTGTGGTGGTCGTGGAGGTCGGGGTGGGGGGCGGTGGAGATGGGAAGGAAGGGACAGCAGGTCTGGGAAACTATGCTTGAGGATTGGACACCTTCCTGTCCTCTGTCCCTGCACCTCCCTGAGTTTAGCACCCAGCTTCACCGGCTCTGACCGCTGCCTTGTCCTGCCAGCCGGCCGGAGCCCCACCCAGTGGTCCTTCAATTCCAGCGGGAATGCCTTTCCACCCCCTGCCTGCCCGCCCCTTGCTGCCTGCCACCTCCCGTCTCACAGCCAACCTTACTGCCCCAAATGTCCTTATTTGTTGGGACTCAATGCAATTCCGACGTTCAACCATTTGGTCTGCAAAATGTTGATTTAATAAGGTTCACCCAAATAATACAAATGTGGCAGTTTTCCAAGTGAGTACATCCCAGACCATTGGGTTCCCAGCTCAGGAGTCCCAGAAGACAGGTTTTAACAGCATGATGTGGGCATATGGGATGATCCACTAGTTCAGCTCCGGTGGTTGCCAGGGGGTGGGCAGCTAGAAGGATCGAGTGCATTGGTTTCCTTGTCAACACTGTGGGTGGGGGGGCTGCACTGCTCCCTTTCAGGATGGACCAAGCTCGTTCCAGACCGGCACTTGGGGTTTTCCATGTCTTAGTGTCTGGTGTGCACATACAAGCATCTGTGTGTGCTGAAAAGAGCTCTGGACTAAAGATTTGTGAGCCAGGGCTGTAATCCTAACACTGTCAAAACCCTCCTCAATCACATGGTCCTGGGGGTCTCCGAGCCAACAGGGACAACACTTGCCTTCTCTTCTGCACACCACGTATCCACAGAGCTACTCCACGTGCCCCTCTTTGGAGCTTCTGTGCCCCAGCCCCCACTGCCCCAGGAGTCCCCCTCCACGTTGCCTCTATGATTTGCAACAACCGGCCAATTGGCACCCCTTCCTGAGAAGAAAATGAACCTGCACAGGAGTTGACGTCACCAGATGGCCAAAGCTGCTGGAGCCAACAGATGGAAAAATGAAAAATAGAACAAGACTCCAGGGATTCTAGGGATGGCGTGACCCTCCTGGGGCCTGGGGCCTTCAAATTGTTCATCCGCAGGACAGAGACAGCCTGGTCCCAACCCCAGACTTCCTCTCACCTTCTGGGTGACCTTGAGCAAGTTTTTCATCCCCTCTGAGACTCGGTTCTTCATCTGTAAAATGTTAGCCATAGCAGTCCTTTCTCCAGAAGGTGGTGGAGAGGGAACAGAATGAGTGCTTGGGCAAGGTAGTGTGGGTGCACACAGCAGGTGCCCAGTAAGCACTGTGTCCTTGTTGGGTGTGCAGCCCCAATAGGTCCTACCCTTGCAGTGGACTCCACTTGTAACAAAAGCTTGCCACACGGCGACAGGCCACTGAAATGGTTCTGCTTCAGGACTCTGTGCTCTGATTCTGACACAGGACTGGATGCCCCCAGCCTGAGAGTGGAGCCACTAGGTGTCTCAGGGCCCAAACTGGCATGGCCATGCCTCGCCATCCTCCGCGGTTGAGATAGGTTATAAGGCCTGCTTGGACTCAAGGAGGGAAGTGAGAGCTACCCCCCACCCTCTCGATGGGTAGAGTATGGTGACGTGCAGGGTGACCATCTAGGAAGACCACCTGCTACTGATAGACACACACGTGGTCACCTGCATGTTGCAAAAGTGACACTACAGTGCAAGGGAGAGAGGAGAGTCTTTTCAATACATGGTGTTGGGTCAAATAGATATCCACACGAGGGATGCCTGGGTGGCTCAGTAGTTGGGCATCTCCCTTTGGCTCAGGGCGTGATCCCGGGGTCCTGGGATCGCGTCCCACATCAGGCTCCCTGCATGGAGCTTGCTTCTCCCTCTGCCTGTGTCTCTGCCTCTCTCTCTGTGTCTCTCATGAATAAATAAGTTAATTAATTTTAAAAAATCAGGCGACAGTAACCTGTGAGGCTGGCAGGATGGCCAGTGCTCCACCTGGGCACGGCTCATTCCTGGAAGGGGCCTGACAGCCTCTGAGATGTCAGCAGTGTCTTTCTCTTGACCTGGGAGCTGGTTATATGACCCATTCACTTTGTGAAATTCACTGAGCTGTACACTCATGATTTGCATATTTCTCTGTCTGTGTGTCACACCTTGATTAAATGCAGTAAAGTAAAAGGGAAAAGTCTACTTGGACATTTGCTTACTAGAATTTCTCCATTTTTTGCAATTCACTATGAATTTGGAGACAGAAAAATGGGGAGGTTGGCGTGAGTCCAACAGAAAAAAAAAAGAGGAAGAGAAAAAAACAGAAATCGTGCTTTTACTGACAGTGGCAAAGCTAAGACACACACACAAAGGAGACAAGTCTACATCCCCTATTGTTCCTGTGATGAAATTAAGTTTTTGCACTTAGAATTGGGGATGTCACGTTCTCGTTATGTTTTGTGTATAGGGCTTGGAGTCTCCCAGGACATCAAATAGGAAGTAAATTGGAATTATTTCTAGTTCTTATAGAGTCTTGAACTTCAAAGAAAATAAAATGTCAAGTTTAATGATTCCTGCAACCACTAAGCTAGAAATCAATTTTTTTTACCTAATTTATTGTGCCATCACTCGGTCGCCAGTGGACACCGTATTCTTGTAAGACATTGTAGCCACCAGCACAGAGAGCTCTGGTTTTCTGTACAAATGGTACCAGTCTTTTTCCAGAGAAAAATAACGGCATCACTAGAAGGAAGAAAATGTGTCCCTAGGAATACACTGAGAAAATAAAGTGTGAGTGACATTATGGATTCAAACAGACTCTCCCAGGGAAGCACTAAAACTGGGTCTCTGCCTCCCACAGGTGTGAGCAAAGGTGTACCTGTGAAAGGTGGGAGTTCACAGCAGGACATTCAGGAGAACGTGCCTGTGGCCTCAAAGGTAGGAAAGGACTTCTTCAGCGACACAGTTGAATCAAAACCACGAGGTGCACACACACGCAGAGTGTGCACTTGTGGGGGGTGGGGGGCTCGGTTAGTGAAGCATCTGCCTTCGACTCAGGTTATGACCCCGGGGTCCTGGGATCAAGCCCAGTGTCGTGCTCTGTGGGACGTCTGCTTCTCCTTCTGCCTCTACTGCTCCCCCAGCTTGTGTTCTCTCACTCTCTCTTTTTGTGTCAAATAAATAAAACCTTAAAAATAAACAAATAATAAATAAATAAATAAATAAATAAATAAATAAATGTGCACCGATGACCTAAAAGGTATGGGTTTCTCTTCATCATGCACCAGGGTGCCAATGCAAGAGGGATGGAGGAAGATGCCCCAAAGTCCAAAGCTGGCGATTCAAGAGAATTCTTGTGGCAACCAGAAGGTGACAAGCGCCACGGAGGACTAGGGGAAGGGCCCCAACAGGCCGTCGACAGGCAGCAGACCCAAAGAGGCATCGGGCAGATAAAGCGATGTTCAAGCCTCGCATCATCCCAGAAACACAGATTAAAACATAGTGATCTCCCTTTACACTCGTGTGGCCAAAGCTCAAGGCTGGGAACCAGCGGGGCTGGTGGGCCAGGGGCAGCGCCCAGGGGAGCCTTGTCGGAGGAGCCGCCCCCTGCCCCCTGAGCCCACCGCGTCCCCAGGGATTCCAGGGCCTGGCAGGGGTACTCCTCCGCTGTCAGGGGCCGCCCGTCCACACTCCTGCCCCGGGGGGACCACACTTCCCCACCCCTCCCAGGGCTCGGCAGGGACTTGCAGCCCGTGGGGCGGGAAGCGTGGGGGAAAAGCAGAGGCTGCAACCGTGCTCGAGTGGTTTGTGCGCCAACCGTTTATCAGAAGAACATGCCCCGGGTAGACGTAGGTGGAGGGAAGCGACGGGCGGGGCGGAGCGGGGCGGCCCACAGCGGGCCCTCCAGGGCAGCCTCTCTGCAGCCTGGGCCCGGCACCTGCCTCCTCGGGGCGCTGGCCACCCCTGCTGCCGGGCGGACCCAGCTCCGCGTGGGCTGGCCCTCCCTGGGCGAGGCCTCACCCCTGCTTTACCCGTGTTTTTGAAAGTCGGGGGAAGGGCATGGGCGCCAGGGCTGGAGCCCGCGAGGGCTGAGCGTGGGCTGCCGTACAGCTGCAGGAGCGTTTGCCACCCGGACGTGCAGTCTCTCATTTATCTTTGAGTCTAGACCTCTCTTTTGGGAAAATCATTTTAATGGGCTTTTTTTTTTCCCTCCAGAAGCAAAGATCTATGGACTAATTGGCAAATAGCTCCACATAATGAGTCAAGTTTGTGCTGTGGGCTATTCCTACCTTTGTGAGACTGTTTCCTTGAGGAAAAATGCTCATTTCCTTCAGAAAAAAAAATTCTTTATTTTTTTTTTTTAATTTTTACTTATGATAGTCACAGAGAGAGAGAGAGAGAGGCAGAGACATAGGCAGAGGGAGAAGCAGGCTCCATGCACCGGGAGCCCGACGTGGGATTCGATCCCGGGTCTCCAGGATCGCACCCTGGGCCAAAGGCAGGCGCTAAACCGCTGCGCCACCCAGGGATCCCAAATTCTTTATTTTTTAAAGATGGTTATACAGTGCGTCATTCCTGAAACCTATTACTTCTGTGTGTGTTCGTGCAATCGATGACCGCCCGCCCCCTACCCAGGAACCTGGAGGAAGAGGAGCCTGGCAAGAAGGTGTAGCATTAAAAAAAGAAAAAGAAAAAAAAAATCAGTGTGGAGCTGGGGTGTGAAGTGGCTCGGGAGTTGCAGATACTGGGTCCTAATGCAAGACTAACCTTGCTGGCAAAGGCAGGGCCTGAACACTAAGTATTTGGCCAGGGGGCCCAACTGCAAATGGGATGAGTCAGTACCTGAGCCCAGGAAGGGAAGGCAGGCTCTCCCCACCCCCATCCCACAACATGGCAAAGGGCTAGAGCCGAGGCGGGGGGTGGCATCCAGGAGGGCTCCTTGGAGGAGCTGGCTCATGACATCTCATGATCGCCATGCTGTCTTTTCCCAGGTCTCCGTCCCCTGACACCCGCGGGCGACCCCTCACTCTAAGCAGAGTGCGGGAGCTCTGGGGAGCATCCCAGCAGACCCCTGATTCGGCCAATACCCATCAGGAGCCCCAGGATGGCACCTGGGGCAGGAAACGAGTGGCCGGCAGCTGCAGCCTCCCAAGGGATGCAGAACAGAAACCGCCTGCGTGGTTGTCTGAAGCAGCCAAGAATTCCGTGCTGACACCCGGGGTCGCTCACCCCAGCTTCGTCTCGGGTGCAGAAGGTCTTATCACTATTTTCGGGTTTCTTCAACCTGGAGGCTGCTGATCACCAAGCCCCCGGAAACGACACATCCGTTCATGCCATAGGCCCCCACGCAACAAAGATGAGTTAGGGATTGCTGTGAGTTCAAGACTCTAAAATACATTCGAGGGATCCCTGGGTGGCGCAGCAGTTTGGCGCCTGCCTTTGGCCCGGGGCGTGATCCTGGAGACCCGGGATCGAGTCCCACATCAGGCTCCCTGCATGGAGCCTGCTTCTCCCTCTGCCTATGTCTCTGCCTCTCTCTCTTTCTCTGTGACTATCATAAATAAATAAAAATTTAAAAAAAATACATTCGACGGGGTGGGCCAGGGAGAGGTTGAACTCTGTGATGAGAGAAATCACAGGAAGATTTTTTTAAAAAAGAGCCAGGCAGGTGGTAAGGAGGGGATGGAGATTCAGCAGCCAGGGAGTCCTGTCCGGGACAGGAAGTCCCAGGGATACCACTGTAGAGGTGCCCGGAGCAGCTGAGACCTTCTGTCCCGGGCCCCGCGGTCCTCCCAGTCCCCGCCGCAGACAGGCTAGCCCACTCTACCGGGCTCTGTGCACCCTGGGCGCTGCTGGGGCTCGTGGATGTGGAGCAAAGACCCTGGGGTCACGGAGTTACACTGTCCAGGGCTGTGGGATGAACACCGACGGATGGGCAGCAAGGTGCTGCCGTGTTTGTTCACGCAGGCTCTGCCCTGGCACCGGCAATGAAACCATTAAGCCATGAAGCAGTTGATTCCTCCCAGTTTGGGATGATTTCTCCCTCCTGCCTCCTTTGCAGGGGCTCCACGGGAGGGCGGGAGGGCATGGATGCTGCCACCACAGTGGCAGTTTCTATGGGGACATGGAGAGGAGGGGCTCAGAGGCGGGACGAGTCACCAGGAGGCGAAGTCAAGCTCTCCAGGCGGCAGGACAGGGAAGCGGACTTGCAGAAACACCCACAGGGAACACAACGAAAGCACAGAGGCGCTGTCCTGTGTCACCGGAGCTGCGGGCTGTGGAATGGGCGGAGCCAGCCACAGCGGTTGACAGCGGAGTCAGGCCTCGTCTCAAGCCCTCTGAGCTTCACCTTGGCCCCCCTGTGATGTGTGGATGGTGCTGACCTGTGATCTCAGGGACTAAGTAGGGGACAGAGCCACTGTGAGTCCCCTCGCTCCGCTGCCTCATATGGCAATGCCTAGCACGAGTCGGTTGTGGCGGCTGCGACGCTCTTGAGGGGTCTGGGGCTGGCGTGGGGGTGGACATGGACGAGTGTCAGCCCCTGGGAAGTGAGGACTTCCTGTCCTGAACAGGGTGGGAGGTCACTGAGGAATTAGGAGCCTGGGGCCATGGGCGGAGTGCAGGCTGAGCCCCAGGCCGAAGAGGACACTCGTATCCGGAGGCCACCTCACACTCGCTGGGGCACAGGGCACAGGGCACACTCTCTTCAGGTGAGGTGGGTTCTATTAATTTTCCTCTCTGGTTTCCTGAATCTTCTAAATTTTTTTTAATTTTTATTTATTTATGATAGTCACACACACAGAGAGAGAGAGAGAGAGAGAGAGAGGCAGAGACACAGGCAGAGGGAGAAGCAGGCTCCATGCACCGGGAGCCCGACGTGGGATTCGATCCCGGGTCTCCAGGATCGCGCCCTGGGCCAAAGGCAGGCGCCAAACCACTGCGCCACCCAGGGATCCCGGTTTCCTGAATCTTCTATAGGGACTACTTTCACTGTGTAACACTCGTTAAGATCATTCCTGGCCGGATCTTGGGAGCCTCCTGTCCACGCCTGGATGCTTGGCCCCTGTGGCCTCCCCCACTACCCGCCCCCCCCCACCACACACACACAGACGGGAGCATGGCCCAGGGTCTTACCTGGAACAAGGAAATGGAACCGCATTTCTTTTGTTGCTGATTGAAACGGCCCAAGGCCCAACCCCCTTTACGGGCTGCCAGTGGGGTCTCCCTGAGGAGAGGCCCTTCCCATGTGCTTGGGAATCCCCCAGATGCTCACGCTCCTCAGCTCCCCACCCTCAGCTACTGGGAGGGAGCCTGCAGATGCACCCCGGCCTCCCCGGCCTCCCTGGTCTCCCCGGCCTCCATGGCCTGCTGGCCACCTGCCCACCACTGCCCTGGCATAGGCCCCTGCTCTGGCCACAGTGGAGCCTCGGGCAGGGGGCAGCGCTCAGAAAGGAAGGGGTGGTTGTCCAGTCCGGAAACATGAAAAGGGAGGCTGCAGAGACAGGCTCCGGGGAACCCTGTCCAAGGAGCCTGGGGCCCGGGCTAATTGGGCCCAAAGAATTTGAGCCCCATTGGGGGTCAGGCTGGGAGACCCCCTGGGTTGGTCCAGGCGCTATCACCCTGAGGGAGCCTCAGATTCCCCAGCATCTCAGGGAGTCTGTCCACTGGGCCACACTGTGCCCTCTGCCTCTCTCCCTCCCTCTCTCTCTCTTCCTCACCTCTCTCTCTCCCTCACCTCTCTCTCCCTCACCTCTCTTTCACCTCTCTCTCTCCCACCGCCCCCCTCTGCTTATCTCTCTTGCGTGCTCTCTCCCAATCATGGGAACATGAGGTCCTTTTCTCTGAGGCATCCTGGCCCCCTGACGTTGTTCCGAAGCCTGGAGAGGACTGGGTTTATTTAAGGGGTGTCCCTGCTGCGTCCTGGCATCAACCGAGGCCCAGGATGGACATTTATGGAGCAGGTGGCCACAAATGACACCGTCAGGTAAGGTGTTCATGTACTCCCTTAACGGAAAATCAGTTACTTACAGTATTTTCTAGAATGAAGAGAACTGTGACTTCATCTTTACAACTCAGGTCTCTGGAAAGGGTAAAATGGTCAAACAGAATTGACCTCCGTCCTCAAGCCTCCCGCCTTCCTCTTCCCTGGCTTCGCCCCAACGCCAAGCCCGCGCACCTGATGCCACTAGATAGTTCACATCGTTTTCAAGTTCTGACTCCACAGCCTTCAACAAGTTTGGAACGACGATCTGCAGCTGCCTCGGGGCAGCCTGGTTTTCATGGGGGCTTGGAGTACTTCGCATTCGGAGTAACAACCACACTGGCATTTGGTCCCATACATCATATCTGTCTTATGTGTTTGGCCAACGTGTGTCTGAGAGATGCCAGCCCCTCACCAGCGCTGACATGACCACATTTTTGGGCACCTGAGGCCTCAGATTTGCCTTGACTGGGGCAGTTTCCCAACAACTCAAGGGTTTGCCAGGTGGCCCCACACGGGCTGCACAGCGATGTGGCCTGCTTCAGGGCCTACCTCACCTGCTTGTCCAGCCACCACCGAGAGGCCCCCAAAGGTAAGGACCCCACAGGCACTTTGGCTGGGGGAATGGGTTTGATCTCCAGGGAGCCGTTTGCAGATGGAGGCTCCTGAGGGTGTCAGGCGTGGGGTCTAGAGGGGCGAGGCTGAGGACCCCCTTCAACCCCGGACAACAGAGCTTGGCCTGGCCCAATTCCTGGCTCTATGTGATCTCGAGCCAGTCATAACCTCACTCACTAGCTGCAAAACAGGGGTGACTACCATGTGGTGGACTGAAGTGCATCTCCAAAACCTCATCTCCTGAAGCTCCAACCCCCAGTGTGGTTGTATTTGGGCCTCTGAGAAGGTGGTCAAGGTTACATGGCGGGGGCACCTAGTCACGTGGACTGGTGTCCTCGCAGAAAGAGGAAGAGACACCAGTGCTGGCTCTCTGGGTCCACAGAAGAGCCCTGTGAGCCCACGGCCGGAAGGGTCACCTGTGAGCCAGGAAGAGAAGTCCCATGGGGACCAGCCCTGAGGGCACCCTGATCTGGGACTGCCAGCCTCCTGAGCCCGGAGAAGGGCTCTCCTGTTGTTTAAGCCTCTGGGTTGTGGGATCTCACTGTGGCCGCCCAAGCCGACTGAGACAGTCAGGCTCTGCCATCCTGACATTCTCGCCTTCTCGGGGTTCCTACCGACAGGTGGCTGAGGGTACAGGACAGCCTTGAAGAGACTGCACACCCCATAGGGATCCGGAGGACCGGAGCTGAAGGGAATACACACGACACCCCGTCTTCCCCCTTCTTCCCCCCAGGAATGTTGGGGGAATGCAGGCCAACCTCATGCCCCTGCTCCTGGGAGGCCCCAAATCCCCACAGGACCCTGCACTACCAGGCGCGGCCGCTGGGTGGCACACCCACATGCGGTTTGGGTGCCGGGTTTGCGGGGAGCCCACGCTGGGGACTGCTGCCAGCAAGGCTGCATCAATCCAGCTGCAAATATGGGACAGTGTGAGTTCTTTCTGCTTTGAAGACACCTTCATTGTCCTGCTACAACTGTATTTCCCTTTCACGGTTGAAAATTTAGCTTCCCAACTGAGACGTGCCCTTAACTGTAAAATATACCCCCAATTTTGAAGGTTTAATACCAAAAAAATGTAAACTAGTCATTAATGCATTTTTATATCCAGTCGACATTGAAATGACATTTGGTGACATTGGATGAAATAAGACATCATACTACAGATTTGCCCTGTTTCCGGTTTCTCCTCTCTTTTGGCTGCAGCACACTTAAATTACATTTCTGTGGGAGCGGCTGACTCAGAGCCCAGCAGGGACCCTGGGACCTACTTTCTTCGTTCTTGTGGACAAGGAGAGGGCGCGGCCAGCCCGCAGTGGGGAGCCCATGATGTCGGGGCACCACCAGCTGCTGCGGGAGGAAACAGAGCATGGGTCAGAGTCGGGGTCCCACAAGGCGTGTAAGACTCCTTACCACAGCTTCTTCTGGGGCCTCCTGCTACAGGTTGGGTCCTTCATCAGTTCCACCAGCATTTACTGAGCAGCAATGTGCTGGGCGCAGTCTGTGCTTGGGGCACAGATCCTGACGGAGGGGAGCCAGGAGAGTGGGCTGCGGACAGCAGCAGAGGCCTGATCCCCACTTGGGATTTAAAACTTGGGGTGAGGGCACCCCGGGTGGCTCAGCGGTTTAGCGCCTGCCTTCAGCCCAGGGCGTGATCTTGGAGACCGGGGATCGAGTCCCACGTCGGGCTCCCTGCATGGAGCCTACTTCTCCCTCTGCCTGCCTCTCAATCTCTCTCTGTCTCTCATGAATAGATAAATGAAATCCTAAAAAAAAAAAAAAAGAGGACTATCTACATATTTAATAAATAAATAAATAAATAAATAAATAAATAAATAAAACTTGGGGTGACATGTGGACCTGATGCAAGGTCATAGTGTCAGAAGGCATCTGGTCCTGTGGCTGCTGGAGGAGCCTTATCTGGGCTGTGTATGTGTGTACATACACATACATGCATATGTACACATATGCACACATGTATACACATACACACATGTATGCAATAGACATACACAAACATGTATACACGCATACATACACGTGCGTATGTGCACACATGTGAACATGTGTATGCATACATGTATGTATGAACACATGTGCTTGCATTATACATATACACTCACGATACACACATGTATGCATACACACATGCATATGTGTAAGCATACATACACGCGTGTACACATGTACACACATATACACATGCATATATAGAGAGAGAGACTGCTGAGCACACGGCACATAATGCTCCTCCCAGTGGATCCACCCAGTGTTCCTGGCTCCTCATGCTGTTGGAGGACGTCCCTCTTCTCCCCTCTCAAGCCGACTCTTCTCACCCGCAAGAGGTTTATATTTCTCAAATTTGAGGACAAGCTTAGGTTCCTCCTTTGATACTTTGTGTGGTACTGTGGGTGTTGCCCACCCCTCCTGACAGCCATCATCTTTCTGGATGAAAACGACCTGGTTTCCCCCAACCTCACCCAAGTCTCCCTGTCAGGCAGGTCACCCTTCCCCTGGGATACCAAGTCAGAATGTGCCAGAGGTCAACTTCAAGCTCATCTCAGGGATCGGCTTTCTCCGTGGATTCACTTACCTCCCCAAGCCCATCTGTGTGGCCACCTCCAACCTTACAAAGTGAAAAAGAAGACTCTTGTACAAACACGGACACATCAAACATTTGTTCAACTGATTAGCTTGTGAACCAGCAAAACAGCAAAGCTGGTTCCAGGAGCAGTGGAGAGGCAGAGTGCTACATCCGGAGGCCAGGCGGACACTTAGAGGGTCTCCTGAGTTAGCGGCAAGTGATCACTGTCCTACAGGGAAATAGATCTGCAGCCTTTGGGGTCACCTCCACCAGACAGAAATCATTTGCCTCTCTACCGACAAAATAATCCACAAATTAACATGTAACTTCACAAAGCCTGGGCCCTAATCAATAATAAAGAGCAAATGAGATTCTGGTGTATTCCTCTGGATGATTAAGGATGACTTAGGGGCTTGGCTTGGTAGTCAGACAAAGAAGGACCGCACATCCTCCCGTGTCACACTGGAGCCTTGTGTGTGGCCGTTTGTTCTGGAGACCACCGGACACGAACGTCCTCACTCACGTGCCTGGGGCCTCAGTGGGGGAGGCCTGGAAGCATGGGGGCCGGCTGGACACCCCCTCCCCCTGTAGCTATCTTGGGCTCCGTCCCAGCATGGACCTGCAGGTGGTCAGACTTCACATGGATGCTGCTGTCAAGGGGGCACTGGGCGTGGGAAAACAGCTCTGGTTAATGATGGAGGAAGTTGCACGGCATCCGTCCCCCCACCCCATGGAGGATTACAGGGCCACCCAGATGCAAGGGGGGTGACAAGCTCTTGCTCTCCATGGGAAGAGGGCAAAGAATGCTCGGGAAGTGTTCTATGTGGCTGCCCTCACAACGACACCACACCCCATGCCCGCAGATCCCGTTCTCAACTCCGGATCATGGGTCGTGGTCCAAGGGCCCAGGACCCTCGAGTACATGGGTGCAAGGAACAAGATGTAAGCCCGGAGAACAGATTAACACAGACTTAAAATTACATGCTTACAGGGAATCTTTGGTTTTAACATATAAATTTTATTAATTTCCGGAGAAGGAAATGGAAGAAGATGCTGTGATGATCCTGTGCCCACAGCAAAGCTCCCAGCTGGGCAAGAACAGACTAGTAAAGGGGAGGTTTGGAGCCAACCATCCCGCAGGGAGCCTGTCACCTCGCCCCTGCTCACTCCCCGGGCTCCTGCCCACTGCGTGGCCCTCGGTGGCCTGGCCACCCCCCAGCTGAACGCAGAGCTGCAGTGGCCCCCGCATCCACCACGCTGCCCTCAGCGCCGGGAGAGGCCGGTGCTTAGCAGCGCAGGAACCCAGCTTCAGAGAGCTTGGCTGGTTTGCCTGCACCATCCTCCACCAGAAACGGTTGGAGGGCCGTCTCCACTTTCCCTGGAGAAACAAACACGGCCCAGAGGTGGAGGTGCAAGAGCCAAGTGATTTTCTTTGCTTCCGAATCCATTCTGCATGGTCCCGGGGCTGAGGACTCACGGGTCTGTGGGCAGTGCAATGGCGTTGGGGCAAGTTCACGCCCAGTGTCTCGCCCACAGCCGCCCCCCATTTCTGCTCTGATAAGTCAGCACTGGCAAGGTCATGCAGCCTCGCGGAGGCAGCTGCTGGAACTTAGCAAGATGTTCGACGAGTCACAAAAGCCCAGTGGGAAGCGTGGAAACACGGGCACGGTCATATTCACAATCCCTGGAGGTGGAGGGTGAACCACGCACCGCCTCTGCATACCGTGGGTTCACAACAAACAGTGACACTAACACTATGCCAGCATTTTTGTGTCCATGGTTCTGATCCAGGGCAATCGTGTCACCCTGGGACACGCGGCCAGGTCAGGGGATGCTTTGGGTTGTCACAACTGGGGGAGGGACCTGGGAGCCACCAAACATTCAGTGCACGGGCTGGCCCCCCCGCATGGAGCAGCCCAGCCCCCAGTGCCTGCAGGGCCAAGGCTGAGGTTGAGAAAGCGGGAGTCCATGCCTTACCTGTTACTGACGCATTTCTTCACACTCTCATCACACCTTAAGTAACCCCAGGCTACACACTCAGGGAGTATCACAGTTATAGGAGTGACCTGGTGAGGCAGGCTGGCAGCAGAGTGCAGAAGGCTCTGGAATCAGTTAGGCTGGCTTATAATGGGCTGAATAATCACAACCCAAGTGGGAATAATCAGCTGAGGTGAGTGACAGCTGTCAACCCAGAGGGAGGACTCTGTTGCTCAGAACTCTGTCCTGTGCCAGAATTACATCAATAACCTGGACAAAGACTTGGGAGCAAAGTTAATGACATTTTCAAGTTGGACAGCTCTTGAAGAGATCCTAAAAATAAGGCTAGGACCACCAAGGTGGGAGTGTATAGGGACAAATGTGAAGTTCTGGACTTGGGGTCCAAGCAACGTAGGTCAGTCTGCCTAGACCATGCTCACAGGGAAGACTCCCTGCCTTCTTGTCGCTCACAAAGTGCTCAGGTTAGCTGCAAGTCAGATGAGAATCGCAGAGGTGACCGAGGGCACACAGCAGTACCTTCTGACTCTGGCACAGCTCCTTGCAGCATGTTTCCACGTTGTGTTGGCTTCTCTGACCAAGCCTCTGATGTGTGGAAGAGGAGTGCCAGGGATATTATTAAACCCATTTTATAGATGGGATTTAGAGAAGCCACATAACTCAGTATCACAAAGAGCTGGGTTTGGAAACTGGATGTTTTATTCCAAATCCTATGTTCTTCTCACTCTGCCAGAGCCCTGGAGAGGTTGTGCAGGATGGTTGAGGGAGCTCCCCCAGGACCCAGTCTCTCACCAGGGTGGACCATGAGCCCTGTGGAGTTCAAATGGGAGGAAGATCCCTTAGGCACCTGGACAAGATAGAGAAAAAGAATCAGACTTTTTCACTCCAATAGCTAAGTACGATGGAGCGAGGGGCTTTCCATCCAGTGTACCCCATTTGTGTACAAAGGAAACAGATCATTTGAATGGAAGAGTTCCGGGGAATATTTTTCACATGACTCTTTCTTGGGGGAAGCTGCTAGAGGATGAGCTATAACCGACCACGAGATAACTAGGAAATTAGGAAAATCTACACAAAGGATAAGCGACAAGTATGTTTGAGCAAATTGGTCAGAAGTAGAGAAGGTGTTAGTGAAAGAATAGAACACAAATATCTTGTGTTTCAACAACGCAGGAGCCACAGAGCCAACAAGAGTCAAGGGGAGAGAGGATCATCAACCAATACGGACTTAAAATAATTCTTTGTTTCTTCATCAGAATCGCCGAGAGACGAGAGGTAACATTTAGGCTGACAGATGAATTAAGGAAGCACATAAACAGCTATAATAAATCACAAGTAGTAGGTGCTAAGAAAGGTAAGTTTTGATTAAAGCTGGGGTGTGGGAGAGCAGGAGGAGGAGGAGGAGGAAGAGAGAAGCCACTTTGTTGTTGCTTATGGCAGGGAGGCCCCGGACCCTCCCTAGGGACTGAGAGTGGTTCAGGCATTATAGTAAGGCATGGTTATAAATGACACGACTGGAATGCAAATAGAACCTTCTTAAACTTCAAAGTAGTTAACATTTAAGAGGTTTACAGCCACAGACCACATCGTAAAACATTGCTTAAGTACGTGTGTGTGTCTGAGGAAACAGATCGATAGATACATACACACATACACACATATATGTATTAGAAATCTCCTCTAGAGAGAAATAGGTAGGCATAGATATAGTCATATAATCTGTACCTATATATGCAGATAGATATACCTAGATATCACAGCACAAAATAACAGATTAGAATCAAATGCATTCATCTCACCAAGAATTATAAAAGGATTTAACTCATCTATCAAAATAAAAAAAATTTCAAATTGGATCATTGCATTAAATATCTACTGCTATGTAACAAGTCACCCCAAATTTGGTGGTTGGAAACAGCAGTAGCTATATTTCGTGTCTCATAGTTTCTGAGGGTCAAATGTTCAGGGGAGGATTGACGGATGGATGCTTGTCTGCTCAGGGGACCGCCTGGGGCCGAGGGCTGGTCTGAAGGTTCAGCTGGGCCAGGAGGATCCACGCCCAACATGGCTCCCTCACGTGGCTGGTCAGGTGGGTCCTCTCCACAGGGGCCTCTCCATAGCTTGACTTGAGTGTCCTCACCAACATGGCATCTCACTTTTCCCAGAACGAACAATCCAGAGCCCGGAGCAGAAGCTGCAATGACTTCTATAACCTAGACTTAGAGTCACATACCATCATCTCTGCCATCTCTTCCATTGCTTGAGGAGACCAGCTCTGGTTGATGTGACAGGAACCCACCCAAGAGGCAGGAGACCAAGGGATGAGAATCTCTGGATGCCACCTTGGAGCCTGGCTGTTCCCCAGCTCTGTGGCTGGATTCAAGAGATTCACCAAGACAGTTATTTTAAAAGGTTAAAAATCAAAGTATAAGCAAAGGCATGCAAAAAAAAAAAAAAAAAAAGCAAAGATCTCAGTCTTAATATGAGGCTGGTATTTTTTTTCTTTTTTTTTAAGATTTATTTATTATTTATTTATTTGTTTATTTATTTATTTATGAGAGAGAGAGAGAGAGGCAGAGACACAGGAGGAAGAAGAAGCAGGCTCCATGCCGGGAGCCCGACGTGGAACTTGATCCCGGGTCTCCAGGATCGTGCCCTGGGCCAAAGGCAGGGGCTAAACCGCTGAGCCACCCAGGGATCCCTGACTGGTATTTTTTTCAATCAAAAAACATTAAGTGAGATAAACAAAGGCACATTGAATCCCTCAGCATTGCAGTTTATAATATAGATGTCACAGTTATAAATATTAATACATTAAATCTTATAAAAGAAAACAGAAATTACAGAAGAAACAGGGAAATAGGCAGACACACATGATTTATAGGAGATTTTGTTTCATCTGGTTGTGTTACCCTGCTCCCCTTTTCTTGCTTTCTTTTGGATTATTTGAATATATTTTTAGTATTCCATTTTAAAGGATCTCTTAGCTTTTTGGCTTATCTCTTTGTGTTATTCTGTTAGCAGTTTTCTAGAGATTGTGATAAACTTACCTGAATCTTGCAGTCTATCTAGAATGACTACCGTTTCAAGTGCACCACAGAACCCTTACCAGCACCCCGGTCCCTCATCCTCCTCTGTTCATGTGTCATGTTTACTAAATCCACATGATCAATGTACCCAGAAAATGCTAGAATATTTGCTCTCAACAGTTATACATATTTCACAGAATTGCAGAGGAGCCGAGGAGTGTATCACATCTACCTGGGAATTTCCCGTTTCTGTAGCTCTAACTCCATTCGCAGAAACTGGCCATGTTATAAATCACAAAATAACTTCAATTCATTTCAAAAAGGAGAAATAACGTAGAAAAGATGTTCTAACCACAGTGTAACAACACTAGAGGTTGCTACAATCACAAAACCAAACATAGGCCTGGAAGTTTTACAATTCCCTGTTGATCAATATTTGAGTCAGAGCGAAATTGAAAGCAAAATTACAGAATTTCTGGGAAATAGTAATAATTGAAATACTAGATAGAATTTGTGGAAATACAAACAGAGCAAAGTCACAGACTTGAATATTTATATCAGTAGAAAAAAAAGAAATTTAATTAATTCACCATCTTGCTCAAAAAGTTAGAGACAGTAAGCTATAATACACTCAAGTAAAGCAGAAAAAATACCCAGTAAAGAGAATAGGAAAAAAAAAGTTCTGAAATAGAATAACAGCTGAATTTATGAATAAATCAAAAATCTGGTTAATTTCTAATCAAAGAAAAAGTGAGAAAAAAATAGAACAGAAAACAAGGAATGAGAGGTGATATAACCCTCAGGCCCTGGGCTAGGTGCTTTCCCCATATGGTATCACAGTAGTCCCATGGGAATAGCTGTGAGTAGAGTTATTATTATTATTTTTTAAAGATTTTATTTATTCATGAAAGACACAGAGAGACAGGCAAAGACA
Source organism: Canis aureus (assembly GCF_053574225.1). NCBI lineage: Eukaryota > Metazoa > Chordata > Mammalia > Carnivora > Canidae > Canis > Canis aureus. The sequence continues at coordinate 48,552,031 of NC_135625.1, read as the reverse complement.
CAGGCAGAGGGAGAAGCAGGCTCCATGCAGAGAGCCCAATGTGGGACTCGATCCCAGGACCCCGGGATCACGACCTGAGCCAAAGGCAGACGCCCAACCACCTGGGCGTCCCTATTATTATTTTTATCCCCAGTTTACATGTGAGACAATGAGGACCCAAAAGGTCCTGTGGGTCCCCCAGCTGCCATGACAGGTGGACCCAGAGCACAACCCGAAGCTGTGAGGTCAGCTCAGTGCTTCCCCCTCCCCGGGACCAGGACCACTTGGTTGGAACGTGTTTACAAGCATCCGGTGGCGGACAACTCCTGACCATTCACCAGTCCAAGTACCCGGCCCTGCTTCTTTGTCATGCAGCAAAGCGGCTGACAAAAGGAGCCCAGAGAGGAGGACAAGATATATTCTAGTCTTAGGCGGTTTTCCACTTAGCTGGTCAAGATAGAGCAAACTGTGGTCTACAAAAAATTAAATACACTGGTGCCCTTTGACTTTTGTTGCCAGTCGCCCAGCGAGATTATGACAGGCCGTTCAATCAGCAGAATTGGAAACACTGGCCCTCCTTTTGGGACATAAAATAGAGAGCTGCTTCACACCACGCCCCTAGTCAATTCCAGATGGATTGAAACCAGACACGAAATACAGGCTACAAAGATTAAAATCCTAAAGAGGAAAATGTACTATCATCTTGGAGTGGGGATAGAGACATAGTAAGTGTTTACAAATTAAGAAATGACCCAGAAGAAAAACGGACAAAAGATCCGAACGGGCAATTTCCAGAAGGGGGCAATGAAATCATTGTCCAATAAACTCAGGAAACACTGCTCAACCCTCTAAGGGTCAGTGTGTGGGAATTATAGGCGTGCAGGTTTACAAGTGCTCATGGCTAGCGCTGGCAGGAAGCCCGGGGGTCCACACACTGGCTCTGGGGGGCAGCCACAGCACCCTCCCAGGGCCTCGCTAAGAAAGCCCACAACAACTCCCATTCTGAAGGCCAGGAGTCCAAGATCAAGGTGTTGCAGCGTCAGGCTCCTTCCTGGGAGTGTCTGTGTCTCTGTGTGTCTCTCTCCCCTTAGGAGAACGCCAGTCATTGGATTTAGGGCCCCCCTAGTCCACCGTGACCTCATTTTAACTCGGTTACATCTACAAAAACCCCATTTCCAAATGAGGTCGCCTTCAGAGGCATCGGGCAGGTGTGAGTTTTGAGGGGAGGCCATTTGACCCAGAATAGCACCTTAGCAACACCTTTGTAATGTAAATGTGTCTGCTCTTGCCTTAAACCCTTCCCGTAACTGTGTATGTGCCCTACACACACACTAGGCTCCCATCCGAGACACGTGGGAGCAGGTGCGCTGCAGCCTGCCTGGCGCTACCACCAGTGCCCGGAGCCAGGCCCGGGGGCCATCCACATCCGGAGGCATTAGCAATCCCCTCAGCCCTACCTCGGAACCCGCTCACTTCCACCCTCCGCTGTCACCCCCGCGCCCACTCCACCCCCCCCCTCCCCCCCCCCCGCCCAGGCCGCACACTGACACCTCTGGCACAGTCTGTGGCTGAAGCTTCCTCCTTGGCCCCACGCTTCCCGAAGGTTCCGACCAACAGATGATTTTGTCTCTCACTGCGAATCAGATGACACCAGTCCCAGCCTCAAACTCTTCCCTGATGTCTGTTATGGCTGGAATGTACATGTCCCCCTAGGCGTCCTCTGTCCAAGCCCTAATCCCCAGCCTGGCTGTATTTGGACCCAGGAAGTAGTTAGGGGTCCAGGAGGCCATGAGGTGGGGCCGATCCGATAGGGTTAGTGTCCTGGTGGGAGACACACCCGAGAGCAGGCACTCTTTGCCTTCACCGCACACCTGGGAGGGGCCACGTGAGGGCCTGGGGGCGGGGGCGGGGGGAGAAGGTGTCCACCTGCAAGCCGGGGGCGTCCTCAGGGTCTCTCATCAGCCTGCATCTTGACCTGGGGCCGCCAGCCTCCAGTGCTACCCAAAGACGTGAGGATTTCTGTTGTTTGTGCCCCCAACCTGTGGTATTTGGGCATGTGGCCTGAGCTGCTCAAAACAGCTCTGTCTCCTGTGGAATAACACGCAGGAGCTCTGCCCTGGTCACCCCCTGGCACGTGGTCCCCATGCAGGCCAGGCCTGCTCCCACCCCAGGACCCACCCCAGGACCCACCCCGGCTCTGCCCTCCACTGTGGGCTCCCCCCACTGACCCAACGTCAGCAGGCAGCCCTCCCTTGATCACAGGGTTTATTTTTTTAATATTTTATTTATTAATTTGACAGAGAGGGAGAGCACAAGCAGGGGTGTGGGCAGAGGGCGGGGAGCTGACTCTATCCCAGGACCCTGAGATCATGACCTGAGCCGAAGGCAGATGCTTCACCAGGTGCCCTCTTGAACATGGAGTTTAAAATAGGCCCTCGATTCCTGCTCATCTGCTGTTTTCCCCCCATCGGATCTATCCCCACCTAAACTCAGCTCCCCCGAGCCCTCCGCTCGCCTGCTTGGATGTGTGGCCCCCACCGGAGGGAAGCTCGGGGAGCACAGGCCCCCGCCTCACTCACAATGTCCGGGACGTGGTGGGAGCTCCGAAATCAGAGTCAGTGACGCTCAGCGACAGAGACAGATACTTAGGAACACGCGTGACATTCTTATGCAGAAAGCCATCGCGGTGGCGAGGTCCAGGGCCCCGGGGGGCTTCGAGGTTCTCCCGGGGCGGGGGAGCCAGGAGCTCAAAGCTATTTTCATAACAGGAACATGGTATTTCCCCTTTTCTGCCTCATTTCCAGTGGCTACAGGATATTGCCGCGGGCAGCAGGCAGATGCAGACAGGAGGATCCAGCCGTCCACCGCCGTATAAGGCAGTGCCAGTCTTCTTGATAAAAGCCTCTGTTTGGGAATAGTTATTTTTCGTACAAACATGTTACATATATTAACCTGTGATGGGTTTATTTTTATTTTAAAGTGAGTTCGTTTATCTTAATTTCTTGGTTTTAATTTCTGCTGTGGTAAATGTCGGCAGATGTAATCCAGCTCAATGAAAACTCTTTGGGGTCCTCCGTGATTTTTAAGAGTGCGTGGGGGTTCTGAGACCAAGCTTGAGAGCTGCAGCCACTGACCCTGTCCAGCCATGGGCGAGATCCCAGTTGGTCTGTTTTACCCCTGTTGTCTTGTCCCATTCAACAGACAAGTCATAGGTCAGCGTGCGTAGCACAAGCCTTTTACGTAAAGTTGAAGAAACTGTAATAACCATTTGTTTAGCTGTATTTCTGCATGCATGCGTCCTCACAGCAAATTGGCCATGGTTGGCCATGGCCATATGAGGCTGACTTCCAGGAGGGGAGCAGAGGAGGAAGGATTCACTTTATCCTAGGTGTACCTGTACTGTGTGCATCTTTGTATGATGGGATTTATTCCTTTATGACACAGACTCTTTTTTTTTAATTTTTATGTATTTATTTTTTTGAGTAGGCTCTATAACCAACCAGGAGTCCAGCATGGGGATAGAACTCATGGTCCTGAGATCACGACCTGAATTGAGATCAAGAGTCAGACACTCAACCGATGGACCCACCCAGGTGCCCCTGGACCTCCTTTTTTTTAAAAAAAGAATGGAGGGGAAGTGAGAGTCTCCGGGGCACGGAAGCCCAGCACAGCAGGCTGAAGTCCCAGACCGGGAGGCGGGCCGCCTGAAGCTTTGGGAGGCCTCCTGTCTGGGAGCCCGACACACGGCGACGTGAGCAATACCAAGGCCAGGCTGCACACTGGCGACGCTGACCCAGTAGGTGGGGGTCCTGGGCCCGAATGCGGCAGCTCTGAGGGCACCTGCTGCACACAGATGTTGGAGAGCTCGGAGCGTGGCTGGAGACTTGGGATGTGACCCAGTCATGGGCGAACCAGAAATGTGCATGGTGTGGCCTCTGGGGCAAGGCCACATCTGTCAGGATGGCAGGCGCAGTCTTGGGTCACAGAGCACCCCCTGTGTACTGGGGCCTCACTGACACTGTAAGGGCTCCAGGAGGTGCACCTATGGGAGCAGGCTCACAGCGGGGGGGTGTGCCTGCAGCATCCTGGGGTCGTCCTAGGCCAACTAATGCAGCCCCTCTGGTGGCCGATGTGCTGGACCTACAGCCAGAAACCATGTGTGGCCTTGAGAGCGGTGCCCTGGGGCTCGGAGCTTCGGGCTCGGGTCTGCCCCAGGCAGATGGGGATGGAGCGGGGCCGGCGGTGACAGCGTCAGCCTCTTCCCCGTCACAGTGGGGACTTTGTGCACGGGACCGCAGATTCAGTTTACTTCTCTTTCCCGAGCATCTCTTCTCAAGCCCCTACGCTGTCCACAGCTTCTCTTTCTGAGCGGACATCAGCACTGCTGTGATCCCAGCTGACGCTGCTTCGCTGTGGCTGAGGAGCCGGGGTGGGGGGGCAGGTGTGACACGCGGCAGCACCTCAGGCCCCCCAGCGCACCGGGCCACCGAGAGAGACACACGTGCCAAGGCCTGGGGCAGCGCCTTGCTCGCCTCGCGGTGCACAGCACATGCAGCCCGCTGTCGCCGGCCGGCCCTGGCTGGCAGGTGCAGCCTCGGTGCCGTTCTAGCTTCTACCTTCCCTCAGGTGGACTCTCAGCGAAAAGCCTAAGCCATGAGTTTCCTGGTTTGCTCTGCATGGGTGGTGCAGGTTTCGAATTCTGACTCTTTCTGGTGAGTGGGGACCCAGGGCCAGCCCTCACTGCTGGTGCCTCAAGGAATCTCTCACCACATCGCTCCTGATGAAGACGTCGGGAGTCTGCAGTTAAAGTGCTGGAAGAGCACACATGGCCCAACTTCAATTTCAGGCTGTATTGTCCCTTGAGGTAAATATTGATTTGGTATTTAAGTTCCATCAATATTTACCTCTTAAGTCAATAAAGCTTGATGTTTATCTCCACTGACACTGGTATCTGCTTAGACTTTATTCACACTTCCAGCCTGTAATCAAGGCTTCTGGAGAAGCAAATGGGTATCATGGGCCAGAAGGACTCCGGGGTGACCCAGGATGACCCAGGGTGACCCGGGATGAGGCTCCCCCTGGGCTGTGCTGCCCTGAGTGGTGTCCAGGTCCCTCACCCCGACCTTGATGGCTCCATCGTCATATAGTCAGAAGGACGGCACAGGCCGTTTGCCTCAGGTCAATGAATGGCAGCACCTGGAAAACGAAACACGGTCTTTCCATCTGGACAGACAAAAAATATTTGCACTGATTGTGGCTGGTTCGACTCCAAAGCAGATTTCTGGGGAGAGTTGGGAAAACAATCAGATGAGGGCTCTGGTTTCCAAAGGTGGGGCGGCGTGGGGGAACAGGAAGGTCTCTGAGCCCTGCACCTGCACGCGCTGTGCTCAGGGATGGAGGGCCCAGCACCAACCCCACCAGCGGCAAAGGGCCCTGGGAGGAGTTCCCAGGCCACATGGTAGTTGGGGAGAGTGGGAGGTGGGCCAGGCCACATGTCTCCACCTACTGAGGACAGAGATGCTGCTGGGATGGGCTCTCCCGTCACTTTCGTGCTGTGTGTTCGTTACTAGCCAGCAGGTGCTCTGCGCCCTCTGCCCTGTGCGCCGGAAGGGGACAGACCTGGATAGCCTTCAGCAGGTGTGGCAGTCAACTTCATGCATCACGTGGCCAAGCCTCAGGTGCCCAGATGTTTGGTCAGACAGTGCTCCGGGTGTCCTCCACAAGGGTGTTTCAGGACGAGATGAGCGTCTGAATCTGCACACTGAGAAAAGCAGGTTGCCCTCCCCCTGGGGCAGGTGGGCCTCACCGATCAGCGGGAGGTGTGGATGGAACAGAGCGGGTGGGGGAGCATCTGCCCTCTGCCTGTTTCCGAACTGGGACGTCGGCCTGGGACATCTTACCCCGTGGTTCCCCTGGCTCTCAGCTTGCACAGTGCAGCTCCTTTTTTATTTTTTTAAAGATTTTATTTATTTATTCATGAGAGACACACAGAGAGAGGCAGAGACACAGGCAGAGGGAGAAGCAGGCTACCTGCAGGGAGCCCGACATGGGACTCGATCCCAAGACTCTAGGAACACACCCCGGGCTGAAGGCTGTGTTAAACCGCTGAGCCACCTGGGCTGCCCACACAGTGCAACTCCTGGGACTTGCCAGCCTCCGCCGTCACATGAGCCCACACTCCACCGTGCACACATGTCTATGTTTATATCTCCTCTGAGCTCTGTTTCTTCAGAGCAGCCCGGCTGATGCTCCGGGCGCCACAGCAGGCCCTGGGGTGAGCTGTGCTGCACTCACGGATCTGAAGCCTGTGGCTCCCATGGCCTCTGGCCCTGCATTGGCAGGGACACGACAGGGACATCTCCTGGCCGCCAAAGGACTGACCAGGGTGAGGTCCTGGTGTTCTCAGATGGCTGGACTGTGTCTAGGGGTGATGAGGCAATAAACTCTCTGCAGCGTTTAGTCTTTGGCCACGGGCACCAGATGCGGGACCCAGCACCAGGTGCAGGACCCAGGGCCAGATGCATGGGTGAACGGGGCATAGGAAGCTGTCTCTGCCGTCACCGCCAGGGCCCTTGGGAGACCTGGCCAGAGGTGCAGGTGTGCAGTTAGGTCGGCCTGGGGGCGAAAGGCAGCGGGCTGAGGACGTGGGCTCCCGAGCTCGGGAGATTGAAAGAGCTTTACAGAAATGTAAATATAGCTATTTCCCGTAAAATGTTCACATGAAAACAGAAAGGACATATCATTCTCATTTTTAAATGAATAATAATATCATTATTTTTAAATGAATTACTAAATATTGTTAAATGTTCTCGGTTTTATTTTCCAGTACAGGAGAGTTCTAATCAGTCATTTCTAATGCGGAAAAAATATCAACAGGTGTAATCCCCAGGAACAACTGTCCCTTGGGTCCTCAACACTGCTGAGAGTGCAAAGAGGTCCTGGCACGCTCAGGATGGTGGCTTGGCCCCCGCTGCCCACACCACCACACTGTGTTCCCTGTCACCTGCCACCCCGGCCTCTCAGATGACCGAGAGAACAGCAAACACATCGGGCTTTCCATTTCCCAGGCTCTGCGCTGAGCCCTTTGCAAATATTAACTCACTTGATCCTTGTGTAATGCCATGAGGTGAGTACAGCTTATTACCTCCCATTTACAGGGGCAGCAGAGCAGGTAACGGCACTTGCTCTTGGCCACACGTATGGGAACGGGCAGAGCTGGGACAGCTGCTGGGCTGTGCTGTCTCCCACACCAAATTATCAGCCACGGATGCTCACGGAGCTGCATCCTCTCAAAGTACACTCGTGTTTCAACAGCCGTCTTTGGGGATCCCTGGGTGGCTCTGCCCTTAAGTGTCTGCCTTTGGCCTGGGGTGTGATCTAGAGTCCTGGGATCGAGTCCCACATGGGGCTCCCTGCATAGAGCCTGCTTCTCCCTCTGCCTGTGTCTCTGCCTCTCTCTGTGTGTCTCTCATGAATAGATAAATAAAATATTTAAATAAATAAATAGATAAATAAATAAATAAATAAATAAATAAATAAATAAGAGCCATCTTTGATGCCTGGCCCTGCGGTTCGTAGTCACAGGTGAGGTGACCACCTGTGGCCAAGAGACGTGTGCTGTGTGGTGTGTGTTCGGCAGGTACCCTAGCAGGGCTGCCCTCACCGATATGCTGCCCTGGGGGGGACAGACAGAAACTTACTTCCGCACGGTCTGAAGCCTGAAGTCTGGGGTCAGGGTGCAGGCAGGGCCGGCTCCCCCTGAGGCCTCTCCCGCTGCTGCACAGACATCCAAACCTCTCCTGCACATGAGCACAGCCCTCCTAATCCGCTGCACGTCATCTTAAGCACGTGCCTGCAAAGATCTTCTGTCCAAATTAGGGCACATTTGGAGGTAGCCGAGGTGAGGACGTCCCCATGGCTCGGTGCCTAATGGGATCTGATGCCCTGGCTGCACTCCCATGCATCCCCCTATGAAGAGAGTCTGGTTGAGACCCAGACAGCGTCCCCTTAAGGCCACCTGTGGGCCAGGCTCTGGGAGGGGAGCAAGCAGTGCTCAGTACCAGGTTCACTCTGTGTGTCCCAGGCTGGCCATGGGGGGACTTGAAGCTTGGTCCCAGAGGAGGCCACGTAGTGAGGCGGCCGTGGCAGCAAGGAGGGTAAACGAAGGCTGTTTCTGCTTTAATCCCTGGTCCTGCCTGTGTGGACATGCCAACATGGTTTCCCCAAGGGCCACACCTCAGGCCAGGCACCCCTGGGTGGGGTCTGTCTCTCCCCCAATGACTCCCTACAGTCGTTTGTGGTAGAGCAGGGCTCATATTCCCACCTGCCGGGGGTAAACTGAGGCAAAAATGAACTGACTCAGCAGAGGCTGTATCACTGTGTCCCAGGAAAGCCAGGTTGGGGAAGACAACCTCTGAATTCTGGGCCAGCACTCGGTGGGTTCACGAGGGAGACCCCAGTGCCTTCCACAAAAGCTGTCCTGCAGACTTAGGGTAACATCACATGCACATTTACAGAAGGGAGAGGTAGGGGTGGATAACTGGCTAGTCAGCAGGCCTCCCTGGGCAGCTCATGTTCGGCCAGAGGGCACGGGGGCTGCTGGGTGCCAGGGCCCTCGCCTGCATGTCCTTCCTCTTTCCTGACACGCCTCCCGAGGGCCCATCGTGTTTGTTCCTAAAACTTATCACAGTGTGCAATTTGATTACACAATACATCAACTGTGGCCGTTGGAATGAAAAAGAAAGGATTCTGTGTCTATGAAAACTGAGTCGAATGACTAGAAAGATTTCATAATGAGCTTGCCTTAAGAAAGTTGCCATTATGTGAGCCGTGGACAGGACACTTGTAGAAAGTAGGGAAAGCCATCTGCCTTTGGCTCAGGTCGTGACCTCAGGGTCCTGGGATCAAGCCCTCCCTACTCAGCCGAGTCTGCTTCTCCCTCTGCCTCTGCTTGCTGCTCCCCTGTTTGTACTCTCTCTCAAATAATAAGTAAAATATTTTTTAAAGAAAATCTTTAAAAATAAAAGAAAATAGGAAAAATCATGAAAATGTAGAACACATACTAAGATTACCTTACCTCTTTTGTTCTCAATTTTTTGTATTTTTAAAATTTTCTTATCAAGGTAAAAAAAAAAGCCAAAAATTAATCTTATTTGTATAGCTTGTGTAACTATCATGTGATTCAGGATGGAGAACATTCCAGAACCCCTGGAAGTTCTCCAGTGCCTTTATCAGTGAGTTTGTCTCACTTGGTTATTATTTGTATGCGTCCTGCTTTCAGGAGACCCAAAGCAGAAATCCCAACTGTGACCGCAGGTGTGGTTTGCAGCAGAAAGGACCCCCCAGTTCTTGGCAACGACCCATACTCTAAGAGAAGGCCATGGCACTACCCCAAAAAGACAAAGTTTTCACCTTTCAAAAGTGTGCATTTGTATGTTCGAAATTCAAACAAGATTATTTCTATAGATTTTTTTTTTAAAGCATTCCTTGCTTTCAGGACTTTTTCACTTAACCAACCAGCTGAAAAGCCTCTGTGAAGAGGATTTCTACTGTAGTTGAAATAGTAAAACGAGCTCTACTTTGCAGAATTTTGGCCTCTTTGGACCTTTTCTAGCTATTCCCTCACAGAGGCATTCTTAGTCTACTTGTTCAGTGCGCAACACACTCTAAAAGGCCAGCCCCTCACTGAGCAGAACATGCGTCATCTTGTGTCACGTCTCCACATGGATTCTGTTCCTTGACTAGACCCAGTTCGCTGAGGCCGGTGAGGCCCTTCACTCCATGTACATAGTAGGTCTGTAATGGTAACCTGAAGCCAACTGGGCATTTGTTTCTATTTTTGAGGAGTCGGCACAGACAGGGGCACCTGTGATAGATAGATGTGATAGATATCCCCTCCCCTAACCCTGGATTCAGGAGGAGAAGGGGAAGAAAGACCACAAGCCTTGGAGAGCAGGACTGGGTCCCCGGACAACCCCATCTATCTCTACCAAAGGACATGACGTTCATGATTGCGAGCTCAGGGACCAGGCTGGCAGATGGAATCATGCCCCCAAAAGTGATGTCCAAGTCCCCAGTACCTGTGAATGTGACCTCATTTGAACATAGGGCTCTCAGCAGATGTGATCAAGTGAAGGGTCTGGATTAAGGGTGGGTCCCAACCTAACAGCTTGTGTCCTCACAAGAGACAGGAGAGAGATTCCGGACACAGGGAGGAGCAGGCCCAGTGCAGAAGCCTGAGGGGGTGTGAGGCCCCAGGCCATGGAGGGTTGGGGACGAGGCCAGCCAGGAGCTAGCCTCGAGGCCTGGACCATTTCTACCTCCCACTCAGCCTCCAGGAGGAGATTTCCAATGCCCGGGGCTGCCCAGTGGGTCTCTTACCAGTAACTGCAGGAGGATGGAAGGCCCGGGCGCTGAGTGCGGCTGGAGAGCAGAGTCACCCCACCCACCCTGGGGCCCGCGTGGCTGCTTCTGTTTGTGGCCACAGTCTGGGCCCACGGGCCACCCCGGCTCAGCCAAAACTCTCAGAGCCCCAGTTCAGGGGAAAATGTCCAAGGGCCCTGAGGACACCCACTGCTCGTGTGCCCCTGCTCTGCTCCTAGTGACCCTGCTCTGCCAGCTGCTGGTCATCCGCTGGGGTTGTTGAGGTACCGGGGGCCACCCACCCTTGCTGGCCAAGGCCATCAGGAGATGCCCGAGCCCAGAGCCCATGGCCCCATGTGAGGGTGGGGACGGCTGGCCGGAATCCCAGGATGACCCAAGCAGGGATGAACCAAAGTAACTGAGTCAAGCCTGGTGTCTTTTCTCCCAATTTACCTGTATTTTACAAAGAGCCACTCATCTTAAACCTGGGAGATACCCTAAGAGTCTCTAAGGCTGTTTGTTCAGCCAAACGGCTCCCTGGGCTCACCTGCTCATGGCCTAAGGTCAACGGACTGGTGCCCTTTGCCCCTCCTGACAGCTCAGTGGGCCAGGGCAGCCAGGTCAGGTGCCCTGACCAGGGGGCTCCCCTCCTGATACCTACTCCTGGGAGGACCAGAGGCGGCTTTGAGACTCACCGTTCCCCGGCCAGGTCCTCTGCCCAAAGTCAGACCCCAAGCTCACAGCCCCCACCCCTCTCTGAAGCTGCTAGGCACAGATACCTCGGTGCAGGTTTCGGGGTGTGAAATCCTGTTATGCTGCTGGCCTCAAGTCCATTTGTGCATTAAATGTCAGCACGCCGGACGGCTCAGATGCTTTCCAGGGCTTGCAGGTTCTAAGCCTGGCAGGCTGGGGGATGATGACACCGTTTACCTGGATTCCAAGGTTACTGGAAAAGGTTCCTATGTGACAGGTGACATGAGCTCAGCTTGGGGGAATAGGGAAGAAATAGAAGACACCGTTTTGGGCCTGATATAACACACGATCTGCTTACAAAGCTGAAATACATACAAACGAAGCCTCTAAAATGAGTTCTAAAGGGATTTTATCTGTAAGTGAAAAAATGACTTCTAGGCTAACTGTGCAAGCCCTGACAATGACGATGAGCTCACCTGGAGGCTAAGAGAGTAATCCTGGAGGCCTTCCTGTAGGAGAGGAGTCTCAAGTCAGGTTTTACAGGATGTGGATTGGTGACCAAGATATTCAACTTAAAAAAAAATATTTTATTTATTCATGAGAAACACAGATAGAGAGGCAGAGACACAGGCAGAGGGAGAAGCAGGCTCCATGCAGGGAGCCCGACGTGGGACTCGAACCCGGGACTCCAGGATCAGGCCCTGGACTAAAGGCAGCGCTAAACCCCTGGGCCACCCAGGCTGCCTCCAGGATATTCCAAAATGAGAAGGACTAGCCAATACTCAGAAACAGAGGGATCCCCAGAGGCCTTTTATTCAGAAGTTTTGAGAGAAAACACTGAGAGAGTGGGGAGGAGAGAGACAGAGAGACAGAGACAGAGACAGAGAAAGCCTTCTCATTTTGCTTGGGAACCAAGCACTTGAGGAAAACAATTTGGAATCTTTTCAGGATCTGCCTTCCTACCTTCTTCCGGCTTCTCCCTAAGTAAATGGTCTGAAACCTGCTGTCACAATGTTTGCAAAGCTCCAGCAGTTCAGGTTGGTTTATTTAATTAGAGTGATGATTTCGGCCTGCCAGCCAGAGTCTGTGAGACCTCAGCCCTGCCGCCCCCGACCGGGCATGGGGCGGGGGTGGGGGGTGGGGACTTGATCACCCTCCGACCCTGGAGGCTATTTTTATCCTCTTGATCTCAGCGTGATTAGTAAAGGCAATTAAGCAGTCAGATCAAAGCCCAGGGCCACGCAGCCTCTCACATACTCTTTAACAACCCTGGAAGAGCTTACAGAGACGAGCCTAGAAGGAATCAAGCGTGGCCATGAATAAACATCACCTGAAAAATGTTAGGACGACCTTATCGCACCTCTGGAAGAATGTTCTGGAAATCAGGAACAGAGGCACTGGCGGGGAGGGGCCCAGTTGGCTGGGAGGGAAGGGGGCTTCACTGCATTCTCTGTGCGCCTTTCCTGTGTTGTCCACACGCACACACAACCAGGGAGAAATAAAGCCCTCAATGTCTGTGAAACACCTCATGCTCCTGCCCTGATTCAGCAGGAGCGGCTGACTGCTTTTCTGAGATAAAAACTGAAGGTGCAGGCACAGGGATCCGGACTCCCCTGTATTTTGTTGTGGCCTTTTATTTTTAAATAAAAAGTGTTACATGTTTCCCTTTTTTTTTTTCCTGAGTTTCTGAAACAGAAGGACCAGCCAGTAAGTATTTATAGGCTACAAAACAAATCAGACTAATCAACGTAATCTTGGGCAGGATGCATAAAGGGTCTCAGAGTGAACTGCATCCCTCCTGGGAGGAAGGAAAGGGCGAGTCTGGCCTAGGCATCACCACAGGGCCCCAGGAAAGATACTGAGCTGCGCATCCAGGGCCCCGGAAGGGAGGCCCAGACCAGAACTGCAGCCCCAGGCTGCTTAGCACACGAGCTGCTGAGTGCCCTGCACCCAGCTAAGACAGAAGGAAAAGGTGCTGGGGGTCCAGAAGCAGGCCTGCATTCTCACTGAACACGTCATGGGGAGCAGCTCAAACTGTCCTGGAGGATGACAGAGAAAGGCCACATCTGCTGAGTAGGCACTGGATGCTGTTCTGGGCAGACGGGCTGACCTGGCCCAGTGTAGACACCTCCACCTGCCAGGCACTGCCTGCGAGATCATGGGAGAGGGGTGGGGGGTGCTCAGGCTCTAAGGATCCCATCCTCGGCCACCACCATGTAGCAGGTCCTGGCCAAGCAGAGGGAATGCGTCTGCAGAGCTCGAAGGGAGTCAGAGAGACACAGAGAAGAGCAGAGACAGAGAGACATAAAAAGAGGAGACAGAGAAAGAGACACAGAGAGATGGAGATGGCCTCATGCCCTAGGTTCCTAGGGAATTCCCTTCCTCAGGCCAGACTCTCTGCTTATGCCCCCCGGGGAGAGCATCTGTTCTTTCTTTTTTTTTTTTTTTTAAGATTTATTTATTTATGATAGACACAGAGAGAGAAGGGGAGGGGGGCAGAGACACACACAGGAGGAGGGAGAAGCAGGCTCCATGCACCGGGAGCCCGACGTGGGACTCGATCCCGGGACTCCAGGATCGCACCCTGGGCCAAAGGCAGGTGCTAAACCGCTGAGCCACACAGGGATCCCTGCATCTATTCTTTCTAACCAAGGGTACCTCCAGTAAATTCCGAGCTAGAACTAGGGAAACTGCCCAGTGAAGGAGGGTCAGTGCAGGGGCCACAGGGGCACCCCTGTGGGGTGAGGAGCCTGGGCACTCGGGGGACAGATGTGGAGTTCGTTCTGAAGAGTGAAGATGGTGGCCATAAAATGGGTCCTTACACACTTCCAACTACAGGAGCCTAATCCCAGGGCCCTGGGCCTCGCTCTGGAGCCACCTGCCACCCCGTCAGGTCCGTCCAAGCATTCCAGCCAGAGACTGAGCACAGAGGGGACACCGAGGCACGGGGGTGGGTGCAGAGGGTCCTGAGGATGTCACGTGCAGCATGGGGACTGTAGTTAACGATACTGTATTGTATGTTTGAAAGTCACTAGGAGGGGGTACCTGGGGGGCTCAGCAGTGGAGCGTCTGTCTTTGTCTCAGGGCGCGATCCCAGGGTCCTGGGCTCCCCACAGGGAGCCTGCTTCTCTGCCTCTTTCTCTCTGTCTCTCATGAATAAATAAATAAAATCTTTAAAAAAGAAAACGGAAGTTGCTAGAATAGATCTTAAAAGTTCTCATCACAAAAATAAAGATCAAATCTGTGACTCTGCAAGGTGATGACTGTGGCCATCATTTTCCAAAACACACATGTACCACATCATCCTGCTATATATCTAAAACTAATACAGTGTCAAGTGCCAATTATAGCTCAATTTAAACAATTAAAAATAAAGCACTACTGCTACTGATAGGGAACAGTGAGAACCGACCTCTGGCTGACCACCGATTTCCCCGCAAGGGAGGGGAGGCCAGGCTAAACTGCCGGGCACCAGGCGGCCTCCACACTCTGTCCAGTACTGATAAGAAATCAGAAAAGGCCTCGACTCTGGCCCTTTGCGGAAACTTGCCCACCTGCCGTCCTGACACCTCTGAATCAGGCTCTCAGCAGGCAGAGCCACCTCCTCAGGAGCCAGGCTGTCTAGAGGCCCCGTCCATTCCACTCCTCCCCAGAGTGAGTCTCTTGGTGATTGGACAACCAAACGTCTTCCAACCGCCAAGCTGTGTGAGTCTCGCCAGCCACCCACACTTGCTTGTCTTGTCTTATCACTTACTCACAGAGGAATCCTTTGTCAAGGTCAGTATTGCTGATCTTCATAAAAATAGTTCAACCAGGGACACCTGGGTGGCTTGGTGGTTGAGCGTCTGCCTTCGGCCCAGGGTGTCCCACAGTCGAGTCCCACATCGGGCTCCCTGCATGGAGCCTGCTTCTCCCTCTGCCTGTGTCTCTGCCTCTCTCTCTCTCTGTGTCTCTCATGAAAAAATAAATTAAAAAAAAAAACAAAAAAAAAAACAAAAAAAAAAACAGTTCAACAACAACAAAAAAAAAACACATACACACACACAAAACAAAACACTTCAATCCCGGTGAGGCCAGCAGTACTCTGTGACACCCACCCCAAATGCCATCAGCCTAACATGTTTTCTCATCAACGACAGGCAAGATAGCACATGTCAGATAACACAGGGCAGCCTACCACGGACCGTCACAACCATGTGTGGCCACCAGAAAGCCCTGCTCAAGAAGAACATGGAGTTCCACCTAAAGACCCCACAGAGGGAAGTGTTCGGGTCAAGTGTGACACATTCATTTGTGTAACTGCATAGTCGTTATGAATTATGCTGAGGATGGGTTTTTATTGACACAGGAAACACCATATCACTATCCCTTAAGTGGAGAGGTTAGGAAAAAAAATCGTATCTACACACTAAAGAAAACATGTAGAGTCTGTGAGGGCATATGGGTGGGAGGAAGAGACTCCTTGAGTGTGATTGATCCCCTAACCTCCAAGAGCAGCTAATTCCACCCCAGACCCTGAGCATAGAAACCACCCTGAGGGCCCATTGTTTACGACACAGCACAGTTTCCAAAAGTGGTTCCTTGTCAGCTCATCCCAAGGCTCAGGGACCTGGGAGGTGCCACCATCAATGTCATCCATCACCTGTCATCGGGGGTCCACGTTGGGGCAGGAGGAGAGGACATGACTGTGTATCCGGAGCTGCCTTTTGAAGGTGCTGGACCAACTCGACTTCCATGTTTCACCGGCCGGGATCGGAAGCAGGGGTCCACCTATTGACCACACGCTCCCTCGATTTGGTGCTAGTGGCCAAGCACGCACAGCACGAGATGCTGCTGGAGGACCTCACAGGGTGATCCCCACCCCCTACCCAGAGCTGTCAGGATGCCACTAGCTCTGTGTGCGCTTCTGCACCTGGAGCAGGTCTTTGGGAGCAGCAACAGGCGGGCTGTGGGTCCCCAGCACTGAGGCCGGGGTCACAGGCTCGGACGAG
The DNA here is from genome assembly GCF_053574225.1 of Canis aureus. Taxonomy (NCBI): domain Eukaryota; kingdom Metazoa; phylum Chordata; class Mammalia; order Carnivora; family Canidae; genus Canis; species Canis aureus. The sequence goes on along the minus strand of NC_135625.1, from coordinate 48,536,006 downwards.
GTCCTAAGCAAAGATAAACTGGCCTCATTCACTGCAAAGCGTGGGATTCCCGGAGGTTGGATGGCAGGCAAATCACTGAGGATATCTCCAGAGCCAGGAATTAAACGCTTGACCAGAGAGACCCTCAAAGCGTCATTTCTGGCTGGCCATTGCGGCTGCTTTGGCAGAGCCACGTGATGTTCCTGTCTTAGCAGAAACCCAAATGGCATCACACACAAGGTTGCTCCCCCAGGGTCAGCATGATAACCCCCCAAATCATCCACGCCACAATTTCCAGAACCTGTGACTATCTTAGGTTAAGTGGTAAAAGGGGATTAATGATGCAGATGGAATGAAGGTTGTCAGTCAGGTGACCTCCAGCAGGGACAGGCGTCCCTAAACCGAAAGCCAGAGGCAGAAGAGTTGGAGGAAGACGAGCTGGCGGGGAAGGGCCTGGCGGTGGAAGGCCCCAGAGAGGAGGCGCCTCCAGGAGCAAAAGGCCAGGAAGCAGAAGCCCTCTGCCCCCCACCCCCCGGGAGACAGTCCTGCCAACAGCTCGACTTCAGCCCAGGGAGGCCCACATGGGACTTCCGACCTGCGTTGTGTGAGGGCACTAAATGTGTGGGGGAACCCAGAGAGCTCCCCTCCCCGGTTTGCCCGCTGCAGGACCAGGTGATGGAGCGGAAGGAAGTGCCCATGTAAGTCCTGCTTTGCTGCCGCACATCCGGGTTTGGTTGGTTTCCCAACTTTGGCAAACTATTTGTTTCTTGCCAGTTTTATACCAATGCAGCACAACATAACACTGGTAATGCCACTGAGGGCAGAAACTAGTCCTGCCCACCTGTGCTCTCCGGAGCGGACAGACGGCTGGGTGGTGGCGTCAGTGCACAGGCGGCACCTGTAAACATTTACTGGGGCATCCTATGCAGCTCAGTCCCGAGAAGCCTTTGAAGTGACCACCCCCCTCATCTGACACGTGCGTAAACAGCCCTAGGGCAGCCGCCAGACGCAGGTCCCAGCCGAACTCAGCCACTGCCCACAGCTCTGGGGCTTTGTCACCTTTAACAACTTGCATCTCACTTCTGAGCCTTAAAAATTGTCTCACATTTAGATCTTTCATCCATTTTGAGTTTATCTTTGTGTATGGTGCAAGAGAGTGGTCTAGTTTCATTCTTCTGCATGTGGATGTCCAATTTTCCCAGCACCATTTATTGAAGAGACTGTCTTTCTTCCAATGGATAGTCTTTCCTCCTTTATCGAATATTAGTTGCCCATAAAGTTCAGGGTCCACTTCTGGATTCTCTATTCTGTTTCACTGATCTATGTGTCTGTTTTTGTGCCAGTACCACACTGTCTTGATGACCACAGCTTTGTAGTACAACCTGAAATCTGGCACTGTGATGCCCCCAGATATGGTTTTCTTTTTTAAAATTCCCCTGGCTATTCGGGGTCTTTTCTGATTCCACACAAATCTTAAAATAATTTGTTCTAACTCTCTGAAGAAAGTCCATGGTATTTTGATAGGGATTGCATTAAACGTGTATATTGCCCTGGGTAACATTGACATTTTCACAATATTAATTCTGCCAATCCATGAGCATGGAATATTTTTCCATCTCTTTGTGTCTTCCTCAATTTCTTTCAGAAGTGTTCTATAGTTTTGAGGGTATAGATCCTTTACATCTTTGGTTAGGTTTATTCCTAGGTGTCTTATGCTTTTGGGTGCAATTGTAAATGGGAATGCTCTGCATCACTTGCCATCAGGGAAATACAAATCAAAACCACAATGAGATACCACCTCACACCGGTGAGAATGGGGCAAATTAACAAGGCAGGAAACAAATGTTGGAGAGGATGCGGAGAAAAGGGAACCCTCATACACTGTTGGTGGGAATGTGAACTGGTGCAGCCACTCTGGAAAACTGTGTGGAGGTTCCTCAAACAGTTAAAAATATACCTGCCCTACGACCCAGCAATTGCACTGTTGGGGATTTACCCCAAAGATACAAATGCAATGAAACGCCGGGACACCTGCACCCCGATGTTTATAGCAGCAATGGCCACGATAGCCAAACTGTGGAAGGAGCCTCGGTGTCCAACGAAAGATGATGGATAAAGAAGATGTGGTTTATGTATACAATGGAATATTACTCAGCTATTAGAAATGACAAATACCCACCATTTGCTTCAACGTGGATGGAACTGGAGGGTATTATGCTGAGTGAAGTAAGTCAGTCGGAGAAGGACAAACATTATATGTTCTCATTCATTTGGGAAATATAAATAATAGTGAAAGGGAATATAAGGGAAGGGAGAAGAAATGTGTGGGAAATATCAGAAAGGGAGACAGAACGTAAAGACTGCTAACTCTGGGAAACGAACTAGGGGTGGTAGAAGGGGAGAAGGGCGGGGGGTGGGAGTGAATGGGTGACGGGCACTGGGGGTTATTCTGTATGTTAGTAAATTGAACACCAATAAAAAATAAATTTAAAAAAAAATTGCCTTTCAAGGGCTTGAAACCACATTTCCTGCCAGATAATTTAGGTAGTGGCCTGGCAAATTTTTACATCTTCAAAAGTGATAAAGTCAACTTCAGAGGGATTGCAATCTGAACTATCACAAATCCTGAAATTGGTCGGGTGTCAGAAGATCGGCCCAGTAAGAATACGTCCGGACGTGTAACCCCGAAGCCGTGTCCGGGATGTTGTGAGGAGAAGGACTTTCTTGCTCTCTGACACGTTCCCGACTAGAATTCTTCAGCCTGTCAACCAAACGTTTGTCTGACATTCTACCAAACAGTAGAGAGAGAACAGAAAAGCCTCCTCCTAGCAGCTTTCGACGTTACACTAGACGGCCTCCGGTTCCTCGGCCTCTGCGGCTAAAACCGTCTCAGGCCCGTCACTGCTATTCACATTCAGTGGCTGAATCGCCAATATTTATGCTCTTTCGGTGACCAAGGAAGCAGGAGAGGTTAACAAGGACTCCGCTCTGGCAGGTCGGCGGGCAGGTTTCACGCTGAGCTCACAGAACAGCAGCCCCGCATGGGCCTCCGAGACGCGGGCCCGTGCGCCTGGACGGGCTCCCGAGAGCAGTCTGGGTGGTGCCAGGCCCGGATAATTAGAGGTAAGGTCCAAGCCAGTCACGAGGCCTGGGGAGGCAGGTGTCGGCAGACTGGTTTCCCAGCCTCCTCGACCTTCTGGCCTGTTATTTACCTGGAGTAATAGGCCTCACCTGCCCCACGTTCTCAACCTCTTAATCACCAGAGAAATGCATATGAAAGCACACAGCAGCGCCCTAGCACACCCACCAGGACGCCCATGAAAGAAAACCTCAGCTGGGCACCAGCACAGCCGGTGCACACACACACCGAAGTGCTAGTCCCGGAGAATGAGCTCTCACTCGAGAAGGCCTGTCCTTGGCAGTTCTTTTACAGCTCACGCCCGTCTCTCTCCTACAATGACTACCCCACGGGGACGACCCCAGGAGGGGCCTGGGTGGCAACGCTCCTGGGCTCGGGCCTACAGCTTTCTGGCAACATTGCTGTTTTGTGAAAACTCCAGAATAAGTGGCAGGAAATAATAGTTCTGTCCCCTAACCACTGAGCTTCACTTCTCATCATAAAATACTCGTGTGATCTCTAGTTAACGCCTGTGCCCCACAGACATGACTATGGAACACTGCTTCCAAAATGTTATTGCTGGTTTGTTTAAAGTTCAGCATCCCGGGGGCAGCTGGGGTGGGGGTCGGTCTGTTAAGCAGCCAGCCCTTGGTCTCAGCTCAGGTCATGGTCTTGGGGTTATGGGATCCAGCCCCGCATCAGGCTCCGCGCTCAGCTTGGAGGCTGCTTGAGATTCTCTCTCATTCCCTCTGCCCATCCTCCCTGCTCATGCTCTCTCTCTCTCTCTCTCTCTCAGATAAATACATAAAATCTTTAAATAAATGAATAAATAAAATGCAGCATCCAGGGCCTGACACAGAGGTTCTGGTGACTCTCTGAGATGCAGTCCAGACAGGGACGTTTTCAGAGACTCCCAGACGCCTCAGATGCAGGCAGTCATCATGCACACCAGAACAATTTGGGGAGTAAAGGGGCACGGTTAAGAGTTATACTAGGAGGGGACCGACATGCACAAGCTGAGATGTACGGTTGCCCCAGGGCAGACCACACTGCTGGAAACACGAGGGAGAAGCGTCGGAGGACCGGCATCGGCTGACCCCCACCCCCCAACCCCCACCCAGCATTCTGACTCACACACATCGTAAACATCACGAGAGGTTTATAGCAGGCCGAGGATTAAGACAATACGACCAGACATCTGAGTACTGTCCTCTTTCCCATGCATGGAATTATCACCGGTGTGTGAGCTGGCTCTTCTGACAGCCTTATTCTCCCAAGGGTCAGGATCTGTCTCCGTCCTTTTTATTATAAAACTGCTTCTGAAAAGAATAGGAAGCAACCACAAACGTTAGTCATCTTTCATCACTGTAAGCTGGCGTCCCTCCAGTCTCTCTTGTCGACAACTGGACCTACCGTCCATGCTGCCTGCCCTCCTCCGTAAGGGGAGGCCTGGTGTTTGGCGGTCTCTGTGGCCCACCTAGGATAAAGACCCCTCCTGGCCTCTCCTGCAGCAAATGTGGGTGGGTCCAAGTCCAGGTCTGAGATGAAGATAGAATTGGCCTGTGCACCTGCCAGCAAATGTGCTTCAAGGCCGTAGTCTTCCTCGTAGGAGGAATGTGAACCTCATCACTGGCGCTCCAGTAGTCCTTGTGGGCATGAGGTGACCTTGGGAATGAAAGCCACACCTAGTGGACAGCGTGCTAAGAGGGAACCTGGTTCCCTTGACCAAGAGGCACCCTTTCTCTGGACATTATGTTTCCAGGCTTCCTGACTCTGAGAGCGACAATTGTGCTGCTATGAGTCGGAGCTCTTCTCCTGCGTGGAAGCTGGCCTTCCCCTTCCTTGCTCGGCCAGTGCTGGGGAGAAGGACAGAACATTGGGGGTGGTCAGGGGAGGAGATGTGCCGGGTGTCCAGCCTTAGCACGTCCTCATACATTCCCTTTTGATGGGAGGCATTGATCATGGATCATTCATTGGCATCTTTACTACAAGAATGATAACTAGACACAGGAGCACTTGAAGGGCTAAAGCTTTTTCCAAATACATCTCACTCGTTTCTCCTGACGGCTCTGTGAGGTGCACAAGGTGGTTACTATTAACGTAACTGCAAACAGGGAAGGAAACGCCAGGCTGGAGAAGCGGCTCATTAAGCCTCTCTGGGGTCCCCACGTTCAGCACCCCCCACCCACCCTGGAGAACACAAGACCATCTCTAGCACCTTGCTCTCCTGCGGCTCTAGCGATGCTGGCCTACGGCCGCGTCTGCCACAAGGGTGGCTCCCATGGTCATGCCAGCCTTGCCATCGTCTCCCCAATCCCTGAAATTGCAGCTCTGCTTCCACCTTGTCTGACTCAGAATTGTCTCTCTGATTACAGGCCCCCAGCGGCCCCCTCTCCGGGCTCACTCAATGGTGGGGCAGGGCCTCAAAAGGTTAAAAATAGAAACTGGCAGACGACCCTGAGACCCCACTGCTGGGGCCACACGCAAGGGAATGGGAAGCAAGGTCTGGAGGAGGTAGGTGCCCACCTGTGTCTGTGCAGCATCGCTGACAGAAGCCAGGAGTGGTGGGCAAGCTGAGCGCCCATCAGTGAATGAGCAGAGATGCAAAACCTGCTAAATTCCCACAATGGGCCTTAAAAAGGAGGACATCCTGACACCTGCTACACCAGGGATGAACCTTGAGAGCACTGTACTGAGTGAAATAATCCAGACACAGAGAGGCAAACCTCCCGTGACTCCACTTACACGAGGTCCCTGGAGTCATCCCATTCATAGAGAGAGAGCAGAGGGTGGGCACGGGACCCAGTCTCACCTCACGTGTCCCCGCCACCCAGAACAAGCGCTGCTAAGGAAGCGGGTGGAGGAGGGAAGGGAGCCGACAACTGCCCACCATCATTGCTATTCTCTTGCTGGGTAAGTTACAGACCAACGGTGTCAACCTAAGGGCCGTGGAGGGGCCTAATGTCCAAGAGGATGGCTCTTCCTCATGCGACCTAAAAGAAACATAATAGCTTCAGAGACCTGGCGTCTTAAAACTTAAAAGCCCATCTTGATAATAGTGTTAAGAAAGCATGTTAACTTATAAGCTGAGGCTTGGACAACAAGACTCTGACTTAAAAGATCTTGGGGCAGAGCGTGTTTTTGAAGAAGTTAAAAGCGGATGATGCTGCTGATACATCAGGGTGCGTGGACCGAGGCTTTGTTGAGTGACTGGGCAGCGCAGGGGCCCCAGGCTGCAGAGGGCGGGCTCCAGACGCTCGGCACAGAAGGTGTCCTGGTGAAGGTAAAAGCCTCTTGTTCTTTCTGCAAACGTCTGCTGTGTCCCCTTTGAGGAATCTGGGTGCTCACCAGCCGTGGAGGTGACACCCTCGCTCACCAAGACTTGGAGTTTGTGGAGGAAGTGAGACAATGAAAATAGTTAGTGAAACCACACAGTACAAGCACAGGTGCGACTTAATTTTGTGAAAGCAAACCGAAGCCAGGTGAGTGAGTGGAGGTGTGGGGAGAAGCCCCCTGAAGGAGCAGACATCTGGGCTAGAGTGCGGCATGGAGAAGCACTTCCAGAAGCAGGAAAGGGGATCCCAGTGAGGAGACAGCGAGGAAGGCTATAGGAGAGGGACAGTGGGCTTTGGGACACGTCCCAGGGCAAGGCCGGGGGGCTCAGGGCAGGACAGCATGTGTGGGGTCTGACATGTGCTTCCAAAGCCCATCCAGCCTGCTTTGTGCAAACTGGAGGGTCAGGGAGGGCTGAGGAGGGCCGACAGTGACCAGGGAGAGTCTGGAATGTTCTGGAAGAAAGAGCCAGTCTTGCTGACCGGTTTGATGTGCGGGGTGAGGAGAAGGCAGAGCCTTGGTGGCTCTCTGGGTGAGCGACTGCACAAAGGGGGGGTGTCGTCCACTTGGGCTTGAAGACCTAGAGAAGGTGTGGATTGGGGGGAGACCCCAGCCTCTGTGGGCCGCATTGCAACTGTGAGGTCACTGCCCTTCGGGGCCCAATGCCCAGTGGCCGCATTAGGGGAGGCTGGAGTCCAGGCTGCATGGGGGCCTCACAACAGGGCTCCAGGGGAGGGCAGACCCTTTGCAGGAAGGGAGCTGGTGGTGATGTGGCCTTGCAGGCTGGGGCGCTCAGCCCGGTGCCTGGGGCAAAGCAGGGCTCACTCAGAAGGGTCAGAAGCTGGCTCACTCAGAAAGGACACAGGAGATTGCTGGCAAGTAGAGGGAAGACAGGCACCCCAGGTGACAGGAAACGGTGCACAGGGTGAGGCAGGAAGACCCTCCCCGGGGAGTGGAGCAGGGCCAGTGAGGGCAGGGTGAGGAGGAAGGAGGGAGAGACCTGGGCAGCCAGGAGCCCCGAGGCCAGAGTCCTCACTCCTCGTTCTAACTGACCCTAGAAAATGGTGGATTTCTTCCGTTTTTCAAAGATCTCTACTCCTGCATTCGACTCATAAAGAACTCACACAGAACCCGAGACGAGGGCTCTCGAACACGCAGACACCCACAACCCAGCAGCTTGGGCACGTGTGATGCTGGAGCCCTGTGAGGACACTCAGCTCAGCCGGGGACACTGCCCAGGCCCAGGCTCTGGGTTTGGGGCCCCCACTTCTGGTCCCGCTCTGCCGTGTGATGTTGGCCCAGCTTCTCACCCACACTGTGCTTCAGAGTCCCCTCTGTGGGCGACACCCAGACCCAAGATTAAGAGAAAGAGCCCATGAAAGCATGTACTGGTGTGTGAAGCACAGCGTGTAACCCCTCAGCCATCAGCATGACCCCATGGGATCACTGCCCTTGTGACCAAGACTGCCCAGCCCTTGCCTTCCTCATCCTTGGAGTTTGATCCTCGAGAGCTGCTCTTGTTCTGGCAGAAAAAGGGTAGATTGGAGAGTGAACCACCCCATCCAGCCACAGGCAACGGGCTCTCACCCTGCACAGGGTTCCCGTCCATCCGCCCGCCTGACATGCTCTGTCGCCGCTGTCCACACAGCGCAGGAAGATTCGGCGTGGCTCTGGTGCTGGAAGGGCACACAGCCTCTCTGCAATCCTTTGCAAGGAACGAGGCCCACCGCTGGTGTGGACCTCTGAGCTGTGCTTACTCACGAGGAGTCACGGTGTGCCAATTCAACTTATATCAACGGCTTTAACGAAAAGTGGGTGGGAGATTTCAGGGAACTTAGGGGCTCTGGAAGGTCAAACGCAGGCCCTTTTGCCTGCACAGGTGACCCTCCACCCCCAGCCAGCGGGTGTTGGGAAAACAGAAGGGTTCTTGCAACCCTGCCCTGCTCAGGGCTTCTGAGCTCTGGGCTCTCTCTGCCTCTCCCTCTTCAACTCGAGATCAGAAAATGACGAATTTCTTCCCAAGACTCTGCATCCATCCCAGTCAGCCTGAGACCAGCCTCCCCTGGAACCAGTTCCCCCTTGGAACGCTTCCTCCCAGCCCAGGCCAACCATGTCCTGTGTCCTCAGGGCCTGGACTTACCAACCCAGGGGGTGGGGAGGAGGAAGGCCTGTCTTCTGTCCCTGTGCATCAGAGGCCCTCTCTGTCCTCTGACCTGTCTCCACATCTGCGAAGTGTCCCTTCCCAGCGTTGTGTCCTGGAATGTCATGATCTGAATGACAGTCTTATCAGCCCCTAGGAGAGACTGATGAGATGGTCCCAGTGGCCCATCAATGACTCGGGTGGACACCGTGGTTCACAGCTCAATGCCCGTCCTACTCCTCTCCTCTTTCACCAGCAATGACATTTAGGGCACTGATCTGATGTGTAGGGTTGAGTCCCTTCTTTTCCACTCATGATTGGTCAGGATTCCAGACCCACAGCCATAGGCACTGACAACAGGGATCCAGGCTGAGTCGAGAATGCACGAGGAGCTTGCTGAGGCCTCTAAGCCCAAAAGGTAACTGACCCAGACCCTCTCCAACGATGGGGACCCAGCCTCCCAGAGATGTTGAGGCTGGGCAGCCAGTGGAGAGCAGACGGGCCAGGTCCTGGACGATGGGATGGGGCTTATCTGCTTGATAAGCCAAGCCTGGGCCCACCTGGTGTCCGAACCCTAGTTCTGCAGGCTCGCATGTTCCTGTCCATTTAAGCCAGTTGAGCTTGGCTCTGATGGGGCTTACAGTGGTATCTTCCTTTGAATTTCCCCCAAGCTTGGCCCAGACACCACACAATGTTCCCACGTGAGGATTCCCACAAGAACAAGCGCTCAGAGGGTATGCTTGGTGCCTTAGTGAACATCCACCAGCACCTTTCGTGTGCTGGATGTGAGGCTGACGCCTTCCACGATCTCTTTGCATTGCTCTTAGAGTGTCATCACAAGGCACTGCAGACCAGGGGACCTTGAACTACAGAAACTTATGTCCTCACATCTTGGAGGCCAAGAGTCTGAAGTCATGGCGTGGGCAGGGCTGCTCTCCCTGGTGTGTGGACACCTGTCCTCTCCCCAGGTCCTTACATGGTCATCCCCTTGTGTGTGCCTGTGTCCTGACCCCTTCTTCTTATAAGGACACTGGTCAGATTGGACCAGGACCCCTCTCCTGACCCTGCGGAACATTCCAGTTTGACTCTCCAGTGCTCAATGAGGATGCAACTTGCCTAAATTCCTATGGCCAGAAGTGGCCACCCCAGGAGCCCCACACACCTCTTCCCTCCAGAGCTGCCAAAGGCCACATCCCAGCAGAACCCCAAACCTGCTGCCTAAAACACCCCCATGAACTCTGTGGGCTGTGCAGCATGCAAGGCACAAAATACAACCAAGGCTGGGTGTGGCCCCTTCCCCTGTGCATGTTCACAGCGTCATTGGGTTGTTGATCTAATGGCCAGGGCATAACAGGAACACTCTCACTCCTCACCTGCAGCACATGCCTCCTCTTCTGGGAAACAACTCAACTGCTTGGCTCAAGAGAGCCTAGAGATCCCCGGTCCACCTCTGGGAGTAGCTGGTTGGCCAGAGCTGGATGCCTGTCCCAACGGCCAGCTGTTGCTCCTCGTCCGCTGGGCATGAGTCACTGGCCTGACCCAGGCTGGACCAACCAGAGCCCTCCCCCAGTGTGGAAATTCATCACACAGGCACAGGGAGCCAGGCTCCACTCCACCCTGGCAGCAAGGTAGGGAGGTGGTGGGAGGGGCAGGACAGCCAGCAGCCTTGTTTCCTTCCGCCTAGGAAAGGCAAACTGAGCGAGTCAGGCCAAGCATAGGGAGAGGTGCCATGAAGGCAGAGACTGCTGGGGAGAGAGCTCTTACAATCCTAGGACTTCATTCCTCTTGTCCCTGAAGGCACCTGCCCCCTACCTTTCCTGGACTTGCATTTCCACAAACTCCTCAAAGGTGCGGACTCTGATGATTACCATGCTCTCCAGCAAGGGGACTGTGGTCTGGAGGGATGCAGGGCCCATGGTCAGAGGTGCACACTCCAGGCCACCTGCCAGCTGGGAGGTGGGCAATCATGGTCAGACACTGCGGGGTTCCTGGTACCGGGGTCCTTGCCCCTCTTAAGGGGTTAGATTGTGTCCCTCCCCCAGCCAAAAAATGCCTGTATCAAAGTCCAAACTTCCAGAACCGCAGAGTGTGAGCTTATTTGGAATTGGGGCCACTGAAGATGTGATTGGTTACCATGAGGTCATAGTAGGGTCAGGGGTTCCTAATGCAAAATGACTGGCTGCTTACAAAAGGAGAAAGAGAAAGGGTTACACACGGAGGGCAGGTCACGTGAAGACCGGGAGAACACCACTGACAAGCCCAGGAGCTCCGGGAGCCGGGAGCCAGGCCTGCAACAACTTGCTCACCGACTTCCAGCTTCCAAAACTGAGAGATAATAACTCATGGGGTTTAAGCCACTCTGCCTGCGGCAGTTTGTTAAGTGGGCCCCGGCAAAGATACGTTGCCCATGCCCAGCGTCCCAGGCCTAGGGGCCGTGGTCTCGTCCACAGTAGGGTCTAAGAGGCTGGGGAAAACCTCTCCCCCATCGTGGCCCCGGGCGCCTGGAGGGAAATAGCGCAGGGCAGGTAGTTCTGAAGGAGGAGCGGATGGGATGCTCATGGGAAGGGAGGGACCCCGAGTGTCTACTCAGGTGGGATGTCACAAACGGAGGACCCCTTAGGGGAAGGAGAGCAGAAGTGGTGGAAAGTACAGAAGAGGACAGAGGGAGGGAGTCCAGGAGACTCGGCCAACTCCACACCTGTCTTATTCCCCTCCCTCCGGTGGCCTTGGGGCAAAGCCAAGACGGTCCACCAGCAGCCCAATGGCCTCCCTGGCCCCCACACCCCTGCACTGGGAGTTCTGCACTCACTGCCCACTTGCCGGGAGGGGAGAGCCCAGCCGGACGTTTCTTTTCTCAGGGTCAGCCAAGTCTCATGACAAAAGGTGGCGTGACTTAGCAAGCTTTCCAGAATGGGACAAGCTTCCAGAGGGGGTGTTCCCACTGTGCAGCGGGTGACCACCACGTTCCCAAAAACATTCTGTTTCCACACTTGGCTCACCAGAGTGGGGGAGCATTGCACAACTGATCGTAGATAAGAACCGGCCAATCCCTCAGAGCACGGGGCCCGCTGTGTGTGAACCAAGACTCGCAAGAGGGTAGGGCTGCAAGATGTGGGCACAGGGCATGCTTTTAAATTATCTGCAGGTATCTGGTATCATGAGGATGGGCAACCGCAGCTCCGAGGTCCTGCGGCGCCCACCTTCTGCTTCATGAGCAGAGTCACATGGAGGAATGATTCACCGTGCTGGCTCTGCAAATAGCCTTTGGAAAACAAGCAGGCTGGGCCTCAGGAAGGCCAGCATGCAGTGGCCTGGGGGGCTCACGTCCATGCTCGGCGGGCTTCCCCAGGAGAAGCCAGAAGACCGAGAAACCCCCACAGCGGGAACGAAAGGGGGTTTTGTAACACTGCTCTAAAAGCGTGCGCCCTCCAAAAACTGGTGCTTTCAACACCAGCCTGGAGAGAAGGGTTGCCTCTGTGCTCTGGTCGCCAACCTTTACCCTGAATGTAATGTGTCAATTTGCAGCAGCCTCGAGAAGTCGCTGGCGGGATGAGCGACAAATGGGCATTAACAAAGCTGTCACAGCAAACCCAGAAGCAGTAGCTGAATTAATTTTTCCTTCATTAATAATATCCTAATTTGCATGATTAATATGTCATGGTCGATAAACACAGGCAGCTACGAATAAAGTCACTGAACAAAAATGCCACCTGCTGAGCAAAAAGAATAGGACAATAAATGACTTGACACAGCTAAATGGGCAGGAGACGCTGTATTTCCCCCAAAACAATGTTCAGAATGCTTGAAATGTCACCATTATTGGGAGACCTGGTTGAAGAAGACAGAGACAATCATTCCAGACGTTTCTGTGGAAGGATGAACTCCGGGGTATTCTAGACTCTGGCAGGTGGCCACCTGACAAGGCTGATTCCTGCCAGCTCCCTGGGCTCCTTCCCCACCTTGCCTTGCTTCCTGGGCCAGGCCCAGGCCAGGGGGCAGGACATTCCAGGCCAAAGTGGTGCCACCATCAGCCCAGATCCACGTCTTCCTCCAGCTGCAAGCCTCAGCTATTTTTGGCCAGAACTGGGGAGCTGGGCTGTTGCCAAGGGCTGGAGCAGCTGCAGGGAGCAGAAGGGAAAAGGATACTGAAATGACCCTACGAGGGCCTCCGATGGGCTGGCCAAACCATTGGCCACGGTGCCGGGAGCGAGGGAGTAAGTCATGTGTGGGTCCCGGGTGCAGACGACAACCTGAAGTCCTGGAAGGCAGAGCAGCCACAGAAGAGGACAGCCTATGCAACAGAACCTTCTGCAATGGTGGGAATGTTCTAGACCCTCAGGGTGCCAGGTGGCAGCCACAGACCAGCACATAGGGATCGAGCACGTGAGGAGTTGCTAGAGCGATTCAGGATCCGTGGGGACTGCTTGTCACCCTACCCGAGAGGGTCCAGAAGTATGCTAGGGCACCAAGAATGAAGTACAAGACCCCATGGCCCCTTCCTGGCAATGACCTTGAGAGACGTGGGTCACCCCTGGCCCTGCTTGTCTGTGGCTTAGCTGGTCCCTGGGATCCGTGCTCTGCATCCTCTAACTATCCAAATGGACTGCTCTGTTCATATTTTGGCCTCACTCAAAACCCTCGAGTAGCCTCCACTCCTTACTGAGAACTGCCCTCCTCCCTGCAGGACTTTGGGTCTTCACAAACTGCTCCCCACCTCCCCCCACATCCCCAACCCCAACATAGGATGCTGGTCACAGCTGATGCCTCCTGCCGGTGCCTCACCTCACACCACATCCCCGTGGCTCCTTGTCCCCCTTCCTCCCAATCCTAAGAGGAGACCTGCCCCAAGCTGCAGCCCGTGGCCTCCTCTCACCCGGAGTGAGCCTCACTCAGCTTCTGGCAGCAGCCTGTAACCCTGGCTTATTCATCCCTCGTTACTATTTATATGTGGTGCGGTTGCCACATCACAGCAGCAGCAAGATGACAAGGTGGAGCTCCTGAGCATGTGTGACCACAGGCAGCAAGGAGAGGCCGAGGTCTGGGCACCCTTGCTCCCTGCCAGGCAGGGCTGAGGCCTCAGGAGGCCACTGGAACGCTCCGACTCTGGGGTCCTCATCCGGACACGAGGGTAGCAACTCCTTCCCCTCAGGTTTGGCGGGAGCCAATCCTTGCAGGGGCTGGTGCTCAGCAGATCCTCAACCCGTGTGGGCCTCGGCTTCATCCCCAAAAGCTAGCCAGGGTCCTCCTCTGCTCTCCCCCCGGCTCACCACAGCTGATGAAAAACTATCGCTGATTATGGGAGAGGAAGACCCACGAGAAATAATATCACAAACGGTGTTTATCTCAGCCTTATTTCGTGAACTGGAACTGAGCTCATGGCAGGATAGGATTGTAAGAATACTTCCCCCACTATCTCCTTTCTGCACCGAATTACCTCTGCCCAACCATCTTTCTTCACTTTTTCATCCTCCTCCTCCAAGAAAGAGGCCAAGGAGGCCAAGGAGGAGGAGATTGTTAGAATAGCTCACGTGGACTCAAATTCGAGGGTCAGGGGACTTGGCTGCGACCCCTCCCTTGGCCCCAGAGTCTCAAAACCAGAGTCTAACTTTCCGCAACTCTCTGAGTGAGCCGGCCCCAGCCACGGCTCAGAAACAGGGCCTGGGAGCCCCCACCTCCCCGTTAAATCAGCCTGAGTCCCCAGGGTGGTCCTATCTCACTTGGGGTCCTTTCCCTTTGTTTCTGTGATGCGGTCAGTGGGTGGCTTCCCTTAACTCATGGAGAGAGGTCCGCCCCTAGCAGGTCCCCGTCCATCATCACTGCTGATATCGCTACGATGTTGTATCTCCCTTTAATGGTGGCAGCTGCCACCTGGTGAAGCTCCACAACCCCAGCACCTGTCATCTGGGGCCCCCCATGCTGTCCAGAGACCTTCACACACACCCTGAAGAAACCAGTGAGAGGCAGCGTCCAGGGGCCCTTCTCTGCCTAAAGCTACATTGGAAGATGCAAAGTCTAGAAACACCTCTCAGAGGCTAGGTTTACTTCTCACCGACAGCAGCTTCGCTTTGCCTTCATGATTCAGTGTGGGGCCAGACATGCTGGCAGGGGGGCCGCCCACAGTCCCTCCCCGGCCCGGTCCAATCTCCTCACTCCCCTGCCTCTTGCATTTCCCCAGCACCATCCTGTAGAAGCACATCACTAGCCACATGTATAGGCATGTTTTACAAGGTTTTTCAAAAAAAAATAAATGATATCAGGGATGCCTGGGTGGCTCAGCGGTGGAGCCTCTGCCTTTGGCTCAGGTTGTGATCCCAGGGTCCTGAGACCGAGTCCTACATCAGGCTCCCTGCCTGATGGAGTCTGCTTCTCCCTCTGCCTATGTCTCTGCCTCTCTCTGTGTGTCTCTCGTGAATAAATAAATAAAATATTTTTTAAAATACATAAATGAAATCAGTTTCAATATTATGTATTATTTAACCCAGGATTGTCCAAAATATTATCATCTCAACATATAATTTAAAAAATCATATATTTGGATTACTTTCAGGATATCTTACATTATTTTTTTTCCATGCTAAGTTTTTGAAATTCAGAGTGCATGTTATACCCGTCAGCACATCCGGTTTGAGCTGGCTGCATTTCAATTGCCCAAAACCACATGTGGCTCCTGGCTACCATATTGGACACACAGCACGAGTCCATTTGACTGGCTGCTATGGATTGAAAGTTTGTGTCCCCCCTCACCCCTACCGCTGCACCAAATCCGTATGCTGAAGCCCTCACCCCGGTGTGATGGCATTAGGAAGTGGAGGCAGCTAGGTTTAGGTGAGGTCGTGAGGATGGGCCCCCAATGATGGCATCAGTGTCATAACGGGAGACAAAAGAGAGCACTCACGCTCTCCCTCTCTCCCCTGTTCCGTTGCTCTACCACGAGAGGACACAGCGAGAAGGCAGCCTCCTGCAAGCCAGGAAAGAGCCCTTGCCAGAACCCCAGCATGCTGGCACCCTGATCTCAGGCCTGCAGCCTCCAGAGCTCAGAGGCACAGATGCCAGTAGTATAAGCAGCCCCATCTGTGCTGCTTTGTTAGGGCGGCCTGAGCCAACTTGCAGACATGGGTTCTGCAGGACCAAAGCCCTCAGATGACGGGCAAACAGAGCTCTCCTTGGAGGGCTGGGCAAGAGCAGCAAGGACGAGGACCATGAAGATCCGTGCTGCTCCACCTCGGGCCTCAAGGCGCTCCTGAGGGCCTGCGGGGGCCGGAGGGGTGTCATGAGCAGAGAAGGACATTTCCAGTTTCTAAATGCTCAGGGCTCACCATTTCGGGGGGAAGATGGGGTGGGAACTCTCTTCCACATCCTGTTTCATGGTTTAATGCACTACGGTTTGGGTGAAAAGCAACCAGAGACCCACAGAGGAGCATGTGAGTCACAGAGACGGCAGGGGCTCTGGGAACCCGAATGGGAATGGCCTGGTCTGCGGACCAACAGAGGGAACCCACTGCTTCTCCCACCTACTGCTGGCAACCGAGGAGGTCAGGTTTGGTGATTGCCCTTGGAAGGATCTACCAACACACCCAATACGTGTGCCCGCAGGCACAGGTCAACCTGGTGCCTGATGCTGCCTCCACCACTGTTTCAGCCGGTCCCTGAGCCACGTATTCGTTCCTTCCCTATATCCTCAGATGCCATGTTTTCCCACTAATAAAACATAAAATAATTGTAGGGAAAAAATAAAGATGCGAGGTCCTGGAACCATCAAAAAGTTAATTGCTTAGTTTTGACCCACGTGACAGAAAAGTCCCAAACTTCCTCAAGGTCAAGGGTCTAAGTGTGAAAAGGAAACCTAGAGGATTTAGGGAACATTCGTCTCAAATTACCATCGGCAGCCATCGCAGCAGTGGCTCCTACAGACCAGGTTAAGTCACGCCAAGGGACTCTCACTCTTCCAGATTCATAAAAATATAAGAAAATGATTAACCAAAATAATTAGAAATGCCTGGCAAGGTCATGGCACCGGGAAAAGTCCTTGAGTACAAAGAGAGGACCCTGGGATTAGTTTGAGCATGATCTGAAACATTCGGCATGCCGTGTCCTGTTTTCATTGGTGAGGGACACGGAGGACAGAATCTGCATCCCAGGGAACTCCGAGGATCCTGAAGAGACCTGACTCCAGTCCCCACCCCGAGAGGAAGCAGGCATAAGCCCATTTGAGCACAGTACACAAGAGTAAGTTTAGAGGGGGAAAAAGTATAAATTGTGCAAAAAGTGGGACGCCTGGGTGGCTCAGTGGTTGAGTGTCTGCCTTTGGCTCAGGTCATGATCCCGGGGTCCTGGGATCAAGTCCCACATCGGGCTCCCTGCAGGGAGCCTGCTTCTCCCTCTGCCTGTTCCTCTGCCTCTCTCTCTCTCTCTGAGTCTCTCAGGAATAAATAAATACATCTTTTTAAAAAAAGTCGTGCAAAAGGTGGCCAGGAGGCTGAGCACACTGTGAGGAGAGGGGACAGCACGGTGGCTGTGGAACAGCCAGCGGTGCCAGCAGAGAGGCTGAGCACTGGGAAATAACCCAGCCCGGACTACGTGGGCCTGAAGGACAAGCCGTCGTGTCCAGCTGGGTCGTGGTCACATAGGGTGCTTCCCCGGCATCCACAGCAGGGGACCCCGTACCCTCCACATGCCCTTCCCATTGGCCCAGGTGCACCCTGCTCTGACATTACCCCTCTGACTGGTCACCTGCCCCCCCCCCAGCCTCCCAGGGACCCACCCCCCTGGGGGGGGTGCAACAGCAGAGCTTCTCAATAGAGATCGTTAAAGGACACAGGACCCTCATCCAAATGATGAGGATGACAGGTGCCTAATGAGTCTAGTGGTGGAAACTTGTTCATTTATTTTTTCAAAGATTTTATTTATTTATTCATGAGAGACTCAGAGAGAGAGAGAGAGAGAGAGGCAGAGACACAGGCAGAGGGAGTAGCAGGCTCCATGCAGGGAGCCCAATGTGGGACTCAATCGCGGGTCTCCAGGATCACACCCTGGGCCAAAGGCAGGTGCTCAACCACTGAGCCACCCAGGCATCCCTCGTTCATTTATTTTTATTATTATTTTAACTAGGTCTAGTCAACACAGCGATACATTAGTTTCAAGCATGCAGTACCGTGACTCAGCAATGTTACATTCTCCCCAGTGTTCCAGGGAAGTGTGCTCTTGATCCCTGTCACCTACGGACGCCATTGTGGAAAAAGTGGGTTCCTCGGACCTCTGAGTCATGGCAGAAGGCGGGCCCTGCCTCGGCTGCAGATCCAGCCCACGGAGGGGCGGTGACAGTTCAAGCTGACAAACATTCACCTGGATTGCATGAGTCGTGCCCCATCAGCTTTTGCGTGTGCCATTGTTTGTTCTGGTACAAAAGTAATGCAATCATGCAGTGAGGAATTGAAACACTTGTTACGTATATTTTTTTTAAGATTTTATTTATTCATGAGAGACAGAGAGAGAGAGAGGCAGAGACACAGGCAGAGGGAGAAGCAGGCTCCATGCTGGGAGCCTGATGTGGACTCGATCCCGGGACCCCAGGATCACACCCTGGGCTGAAGGAGGTGCTAAACCACTGAGCCACCCAGGCTGCCCTTATTACATATTTTATAAATGTATTCATGGAAATCTGTGGAGAAATCCTACCTACATTTATGTTTATGCTCTTCTAGAATTTCTGTGTGTGTGTACACATATAAGTAAAGTATCTCAAGACCCAATGTTCCAGGTCACAGGTCAGTTTTCGCTCGCTGTGTCGATGCAGATGGAGCACATCGCACCCATACTGGAGCCAGGGGGACCGATGAGGATGGAGGGACACAGATGTCCTCCTAGCCCAGGGCACAGGGTGCAGTGGGCACTGGAGAGCTCTGTCACTTGGTGAAACGTGGAGGCCCGTGTCTCGCGGGGACGTTTACCCTCTTTCTCAGGATGTGCGGCCCCTGTTTCTGTGCCGTTCGTCTTATGAAAGGGGCATGAGCTGAGCTGTCTGAGCCTGCGCTCCGCTGAGCCGTCAGGCCCGGCAGTGAGACTCTGCAGCCCCACCGCCAAGTCCCTCTGTAACTTTGGGTTCTGTGTATCACCAGCATCTCCACAAGTTCAAGTACAAAGTTGTGAACTCTGGAGTTTCCCATAAAAACCTCCTGGTCTCAGGGACATTTCTAGATCTCAAGGGCATGTCACTAAGGTGTATTAGGGTCAGTAAAGGACCCCCCATGTGACCGTGTCCCACACCCATTCCCAGTCCCCTGCATCCTTGTTGGGTGCTCAGGAGGGTAAACGTCGTGGATGGAGGCTGCTGACTGCCAGCTGTCCCCACGAAAAGCAGGAGGGATGATGTGACGGGTCTGCAACACCAGCACCAGGAGGGACACCCACACACTGAGCATCATAGCTGGGCCCAGACGAGCATCGCTGCCTGGTGGACCTGAGAGGGCTGACCAGGGCACTGCCAGTGAGGGCCCGGCTCTGGCTAGGCCAGTGAGAGTTAGTAACAGTCCTGTCTGTTGGACAACATCTCAACGTGACTTTGCAGAATGGGGGCACCTTGCCTGTGGGACTCTGCAGGCTGCAATCCTTCAAGAAAAGGGAAGCAGGGGACTCCTGAGTGGCTCAGTGGTTTAGCGCCTGCCTTCAGCCCAGGGCGTGATCCTGGAGACCCGGGATCAAGTCCCACGTCAGGCTCCCTGCATGGAGCCTGCTTCTCCCTCTGCCTGTGTCTCTGCCTCTCTCTCTCTCACTGTGTTGCTCAGAGTAAATAAATAAAATCTTAAAAAAAAAAAAGAAAGAAAGAAGAAAGAAAAGAAAAGAAGAAAAGAAAAGAAAAAAGAAAAGAAAAGAAAAGGAAAAGAAAAGAAAAGAAAAGAAAAAAGAAAAGAAAAGAAAAGAAAAGGAAAGGAAAGGAAAGGAAAGGAAAGGAAAGGAAAGGAAAGGAAAGGAAAAGGGAAGCAGGCCTCCAAGGACCCCACAGGGGGCACCCGGGCCAGAGTGCGGAGCTGTGGCCCTCCTCAGCCCAAACCTGCTGGAACGTGCTCTGAGGTTTCTGACTTGCTCAGGACCTGTGACCCCTTTCCCTCTCCCTGCTGGAGTGAGAATGTCTCCCCTGGGCCTGTCCACCGTTGGAAGCAGAGAATTTGTTTTTCCATGGAGAGAGGAAAATGCTGTGTGAACACACAGGCCCACAGGGAGACGGACAGGTGACAATGGGGACAGAGTGGACGATGCTGCTGCCAGCCAGGGAGGAGGGACAGGGCCTCCCTCTGAGCCCCCGAGGAGGAGCCAGACCTGCTGAGGTTCCTGTTGTCCTAACCCTTGTGGACTGTGGGCAGTAGGTCACTGCAGCCCTTGGAGACAGGCACACACCACGGGCAGTGCTTTTGTTGGGTGGGTTTTGTGTTCGGTGCTACTCTTCACAGTACATGAACTCCCCTCCCTTCACAAACACAGTGACATGGGGAAGCAAGTAGGAAGTGCTTTGCTGGACCATCGTCGCTCTGCCCAAACTGGCCCCTGGCTGCAAATGCAAGTGTCACTTCCAGGAATGTTCTCAATCTGACGTAGCTCCTGCTCACCAGCCTTGCTGTGGTTCTTCCCAGGTGATGGAAGAGCTCTTCTGCTTTCATGCACATTTGTCCCTCCTTCGTTTGGCCACCCAACATTAGAAGCCCTCCTCAGTGTTTGGGAACCCCCTCGTCTTGTGAGAGTGTCTCCAAACGCAGCCTCAGAAGGTGAGGGAACCCCCTCACTCCCTTCCCAGACGCCCCTGCTGATGGGACACACAGCACCAGCCAAGATGCATACACCCCTACTTGAAAGCCAGTGACCACCAGGAGTGGGGGTGGCTCAGACCTCTAGGGGGTGGATAGCAACACCTGCTGTCCGGGGTGGAGGGGGTGGCGGTGCTGGTGGTAACACCTGCTGCCATTGGAGGTCTGGTCAGTGGGTGTAGGTCCAGTTGCATGGCTGGGGGAGACTTCCCTGGGTCCATCCGATGTGTGCTGTCTCCTTGTGTCCTTCCCCACAAGAAGCCCCATGCCACCTGCATTCTGTAAACTAGACATAGGTCTTTTTATTTTTTAAGGTTTTATTTGTTTATTCATGAGAGACACACAGAGAGAGGCAGAGACACAGGCAGAAGGAGAAGCAGCCTCCTCCCAGGGAGCCCCATGCAGAACTCAATCCCAGGACCCCGGGATCACACTCTGAGCCAAAGGCAGACCCTCAACTGCGCAGGCACCCACGCGCCCCCAGATGTAGGTCTTTAAGAAATTCCTCCTCTGCTTTGATGAACCAGAGCTGTTTTCTGTTGCTTACAGCTCAGAACAGTAATGGGCAAATCTGTCCTCCATGCATACCGACACGCACCATTTGCACACGACCGTCTCAGTGTCGACGTTGCTCTACACACCTAAAGGATGGAAGGCGGTCCCTGCTCCTGCACAAAAGAAGGAGCAAGCACCAATTTATGTCTTACCCATTCGTGGGTGAAAGCGGAGCTGATCATCCGACACGTGACTGTGATGAAGGCAGCACGTCAAGTTCACCGTTGGGCCGGCTCTTATTCAAGATCGTCTGTCCTCCCGAGGGGGAGAATGCTGGGTACAAAGTTCTCCTTGAACCCCCAGCTAGCTCGCCGTCGCTGTGGTGCCTGTGAGTGTTGGGCAGACACTGGGAGGCCCCTGCCCAGTGGCCAACGCCGTATTGTCCATGGGTGCATCCCTCTGCTCCCTTCCAGTTAACCTTAGACCAGACCACCCTCCAAAACTATTGATGTAAGGAAACATCTCAAACTTAAATAAATATCCTTATATTTAAAATATGTTGCTCTTGGCCTCCCTTCTCCACAGACTTCCGGTTGAAGGAAGTGATAAACCCCATGGTGCCCCAGGTAAGGTGTCCTGCTTCCACCTGGCTGGGGGCACAGGTGCGGGCAGCCACCCAGCCTCCTCACCTTTGCCAAGGTCACCTGCCTGGCATGGGAGCACCCGCTTCAGAGATCGTGCACCTGCCACTGGCTAGCATCCTGCAGTTTGTGTTGTGTGTTGAGGTGAGCTCAGTGCAAAGACGGGGGAGCACACTGGGTGGCCCTGTTGCCAGCCTCACCCATTCTTGGGATTGAAGCCACGTTGGCAGGGGGGCGAAGAGGAGCTTTGCAAGGGGACCTAGAGCCCATTCAAGTCTGGGAGTAAGGCTATCTCTGAGCATAGTAAGTAATAGCAAACGTCATGTAGGAGTCTTGTCACCGTAAGCAACCGTGCATGTCTGTTCTTCGACTCACTTGTCTCACACATGTGCACACACACACACAGAAGCCTTTTTAGCTTCTCTGGATAAAGGTGGGCTCTCCCTGTCCCTGCACACGACAGCGTCCTTCCTCCCCACTGGAATGTGAGCCGTCTCCCTGAGTCTTCTCTGCTGCAAGTCTGAGTGAGCTCTGTCACTGACGCTCATGAGCCCTGGAGCAGCCTCCTGTTTGCAGGCGGGATGCACCTGGGGTCTTCGATGAGTCACCGCGGTCTTCCTGCCTGAAGAGGCCTTCACCCGCATGCCGACCAGCCCACATCCTCACTGCAAGCCCATAGGCAGCCCTGGGGAGCTTCTGGGGGCGAGAGGATCCCGTGGAACAAGCATGTTGGAAACTGCTCAGGTCTTGAAAGAATGCCAGAGATGGTCTAAAAACAAAAAGAGGGCTTCTCTCTAAAAATACAACCACTGAGGAAGACGCAACGCTTGTAAAATGGTGGAACATACATATTGGGCAGGCGTGAGTGCTCCTTGCAGCTTACTGGGCATGCGCTCAGGAAAGCAGAGCATAGACTGTGGTAACCACAGGGTCCTCCACATCCCCAGCACATAGA
The DNA here is from genome assembly GCF_053574225.1 of Canis aureus. NCBI lineage: Eukaryota > Metazoa > Chordata > Mammalia > Carnivora > Canidae > Canis > Canis aureus. The sequence continues at coordinate 48,513,550 of NC_135625.1, read as the reverse complement.
TCCTCATGACTTACCCGAGAGCCTGTGGGCGCTTGTGGGTCACTCCCACACTGTTGGGATTGACATCATGGAGGACAGCCACACTCTCCTAGAGCCTTGCTTGGCCTCATGACCGGCAAAACCAGCAGAATGAGCCCCACACTGGAGTCAGAAAAGCCTGATTGGAGTCCTGCTATGTGGCCTTGGCAAATCGCTTAGCCTGGATCTTTGGCTCTATCCACCTGCTTCCCAAGGTCAGTGTATGGTTTGGAGGAGAAATCTAAAGGGGCTGAGCACCCCTCCGGGTGCACTTGATTAAAGCCAGGGGTCGAGCCATCTATCCAGGCCGCACCTGATGAGAGGCACAACTGCATATAGCCTACGGGACCTCCCGGCAGGGTAGAATGAAGACGTGTGCAAGGCTGGGAGGACAAGGAAGCAGCAGGCACTGGGGATGTGGGAGCATGGGGGTGCTGCTTGCTGAGCTCCCCTGGACGGAGTGATGAGTGTCTGCATCATGGAACCATCAGGGTCCCAGGGAGGTCCTAGAAATCTCCTGCTGCAAGTCATTCTGTGCTCAGGTACAATTCCTGCCTCACCCAGAGAGTCTCAGTCCAGGATCAGGTACAATCACGTGCACACTGTGTGTGCCCCTCATACATGCTACACACATACATGCATGTGTACACATGCATATGTGTGCCCCTGTACATCAACATGTGCACGTGTGTGCAATGCATTCATACGGACACATCCATATGCGTTTACATCTATATTTGTGGATGTGTATACACATGTACACATACACACACTTGTGTGTACACATACATGTACACATGCAACATATATTGATACACATGCAATAATGCGCCCGTGCAGACATCCGTGCATACACATAATACACATGTACACACACACACACACACACACACACATACAAATGTGCACGAACATGCACCTTAGGAATTGCTGCAGATGTGAGAGAGCGCCAATTCGATGGGAGACATTGCTAATTTGGGGAGTAACATGGTGCACATGAGTGTGGCAGAGAAAGAGAGTCACGGGCCCCTGCCTGACCTGCAGCCAGTGGTTGGCCAGGAAGATATTCCCAGATCAGTAATGACCGAGGTGGCCTGTCCTCAGCACCACGGATCGCCCAGCACTCCATCCCATTGCTTACAAGTCCTAGTCCAAGCGCAAGGCAGCCTGAGCCCGGCTGTGGTGCTGTCGTCCTGGCCACCTGCCCTGCGCTGTGCCCTTTGGTCTCCGCTGACCCTGAGTCCTGTGCAAGATCCCCCAGGACTGCTCCTCTGTCCTCGGCCGGGGCCGCCCCCTGCTCCACCCTGCAGCGCACGTGTTGGTTTACTGCCGCTCTTCACAGCTCAGCAGTTGGTGTGACCAGGTTGTGAGCTCCCTCCCAGACCACGGTGGCAGTGTGTCCTGTGGGAATTCCCTCCACAGCCCCGGCCCTAGGAGCTTAGAGCAACCCCGTGCTAACTTCATTAGTGAAGAAAAGCGAAAGGTCAGTGCAGGCTTCAGAGGCAAGTCCTTCTCCGTTAGAGTAACATCTTCGCAGCGTGCCCCCTTACAGTGCTGCTCTTCAAAAATTGTCCTTTTGATGGATCTGAATGCGAGTAATCTCCCTACCAGACTGGATAATAAGGGTAGGATGATACACCACAACCTCCTCTTTGTAACATCCAGTCTAGATTGTTAATTTCAGATCATAAACTGTTTCTGTTTTTCATTTTGCAATGCTTCCCAGCAGCATCGGATACAGTAACCATAAGCCCAAACACTATTTCTCCAGTTTATTCATTGACTTGTAGTTTACTTACTACCCTCTTCCTTCCAGCAGGCTTGGTAGGTTTGCTGACTCTTAGACCTCAGATGGACGGCCTCACGCTGTGCACTTCCCTGGGAGGTGACTGGCTGCCGCGCCATCACCTTCAGAGGAAAAACTCTGGACCCATTTCTGGCATGTGAGATACAACCGGAAGTCTGCTGATGGGGTTTCTAGGAAATCTTTTGCTCTCCTGGTACAAAGGGACCAACACAGTTCACACAGGCCTTTATCTCCTTGTTCTATCGCTGGCTTGAGCACGCGCACGACACTCGGACTGGCGCAGACCTATTGAAGCCAAGTGCTGACCGAGCAGCAGCAGGTGGAAGGCGCTCGCTCCAAGGACGGCAGAAGGCCGGGTGCGCCCCACTGCCCCGGTACATCCACCATCCGCTCACTTGCCCTCAGTTCTGTGCTCCAAGATGCTGGCTTTGTGGACCGAGTCAGGGGGCTTCTTTACCCTCTGGTTCCAGTTAGGTTCCATCAAAGAGGAAGGTAGGAGGCCCCAGTGGGAGGGTGGAAGGAGGGAGGGGCGCAGAGGTCTTTCTCTCCTGCTTCCCCATCTGCACTGGCAAGGGGTGTGTTCCTATTCTGAAAGCAGTAGCTCCTTTCCAGTGCCCCCACCACCACCACCAAAAGCTGCAGCGACAGCTCTCTTCAAATTCTGGATTTGTGGGTCAGCCCGGGAGTGTGGGCTCACGTGACAGCGGGGGCTGACAAGTCCCAGGAGTTGCACTGTGCGGGCAGCCCCGGTGGCTCAGTGGTTTAGCGCTACCTTCAGCCCAGGGCCTGATCCTGGAGACCCGGGATCGAGTCCCACGTCAGGCTCCCTGCATGGGGCTTGCTTCTCCCTCTGCCTGTGTCTCTGCCTCTCTCTCTCCCTCTCTCTCTGTCTCTCATGAATAAATAAATAAAATCTTAAAAAAAAAATTCTGGATTTGCCCCACCAGGCTGGGGTGGGAGAGCTCTGAGAGGCTCCTCCACCTGGAATGGCTTTCCCTCACCCTTTTGTTACAAAAAACCACCCCTTTATTTAATTCTCCTCAACCACTCACTCCAGTGTGCCACCCTTTTCTTGCTGCGACCCTGAGAGCAGATTGGGGAAAAAAGAGCTACACCCCAGTAGGTTGTCGACAGCTGGACTGATCCTGGATGACCTCCCCAGGGACCCCCCCTCCCCCTGTCCGGTGATAAATAAACAGGCTGAACTGATTCTACCCCTAAAGTAGTGTGGTTGGCTCATACTTCTCACTGTACTCGGTCCCCAGGGAGCCACCTCCACATTAATACAGTGGGATTCTCATCCTCTGAGGTCAGCCTGCTGGGGCGTGGACATCAGTAGATGTACTGACAAGAAATGTTCTATCAGAGAATAAACAAGGGAGCCAGGGAGAGAAATGCCATAGAAGAGACCTGAACTCGGGGTAGGTCTCCACAGAGGGGGTTACAGTCTGGCGGGGAGGGAGCAGCAGGATGACCTGCGTGAGCCCACGTGAGCACCTGCGGAGCCCAAGCGGCAGGCAGGCTATAAACCTTCATTAGAAATGTCCTCACTCTTAAACCCGAGTTGTCGGTGTTTGGGGGTCCAGGGCTGCCCATGGAGCACGCAGCAGAGGTGTGGCTGGAGCAAGAGGCATCCCTTGAGGACACGCTCCAGCCAGCGGGGCTCCGAGTGCAAGTGCATCCTCCTGGGCGGTGGGACCTGAGGACAGGCTGCATCTGCTGCCTTCTCGAGAGGCCTGCGACAGGCCACATGCCAGGTGAGAGCAATGCTGCCAGCGGGGAAAGGCCAGATGTTTGGGTTACTGAGATAATAGGTTTCCGTGTGGTATTTCATCAAAGAAAATTTGCCTAAATTTACTTTAAGGGGAACCTGGGTGGCTCAGTGGTTGAACTCTGCCTTAGGCTCAGGGCATGATCCCAGGGTCCAGGGATCGAGTCCCACATTGGGCTCCCTGCATGGAGCTTGCTTCTCCCTCTACCTGTATGTCTGCCTCTCTGTGTGTGTCTCATGAATAAATAAATAATAGTATTTAATGATATTTAATATTTTTTAAAAATAATAATAAAATAAAAATTAAAAGAAAAGTGTAAACCCTCAGCTCAAGTATTTCTTAAGGGAAATTAATAGGTCAAACCCTACAAAGGAGTATCAGGAAGTTTGAAAAACGTTATCTTTCCGTCCCAAAAAGACCGTTTCACGTTCAACGGTGTTTTCCACTGCTTTCCCCTCCTCTTCTCAAAGCCAGACAGGACTTTAAATCTGTGAACGTCACTGAGAACTGAGCCTACACGGTTGATCCTGGGCCCACAAACATGGGGCGGAACAGCCAAAGCTTTCTGACATCAATCAATACTTTGTTTTCCTCAGTTAAGAAGAGAGTGTGCATCTTTAAAACACGGGTGTTGCAACTCGGTCACTGACCTCCGGGGAAACCCTGAAACCCAGGCGGTCCCCACACATTCCCTCCCTACCTGCCACACGTTGGCCTGAGGCCAAGTCCCTCCCTGCACCCAGGCGGCACCGAAGGTCGCAGTGTCTATTGGCTAATATATCACTGGGTCTTAAACCCTGGGCCTAAAGACCGTGGGGAGAGGGAAGGAGCAAGACTGTCTCCCCGCTCTGAGGTCCAGCCTGTCCCCCCTAACATTGGTTGAGAGCAACACAACTCCAAGCTCCAGGGAAGTAGTGGGACACCCTGAGCATATACTGGTGCCTGGTGCTGTGGGGAACACACCAACCCTGCTTTCTAAGGGCTTGCAGTTTACTAGCACCCGTTAATACGTGCAGGAGAATCAGAACATGTGGCAGGACATCATCTCCTTCGGAGGGCAACACAGTAGAACCACCTAGCTGAGCTTTAAATAGTAGGCAAATCTCCTAGCCTTGGTTCCAGAAACATGCCTCTCATCAATACAAATTAAATCTTAATTTTTTGCCTCGTAATCTATTAGAAGACATAGCAAACTGGGCATATTCAATACTTTGTGATGATTTTTGGATTCTTAACATGATTCCACTGAGGAGACTCATTAAGAGCAGGAGCTGAGCTGCATCTGCTCCCCCTGGACACCGAACACGAGTCTAGCCTGAAGAGGGTGCCCAAACATGTGATCACATTCAACACATAAGTATGTCCTGTGGTTCACGGGCTCCCTGGACTTGCCACTTTGCGAGGAAATAAATTCCAGGTAAGGATTTTTTATTCTCTTTCAAGTGGGTTTACCAATGTCTGAGGGAAAAGAGATCCAGGAAAAGATAAGGCTGACAGCAGGCAAATAATGTATATTTTGGGATGGGCATTTTTTTTTAAGATTTCTTGATTTATTTGAGAGAGAGAGAGAGAGAGAGAGTACATGAGCTGGGTGGGGGTGGAGGCAGAGAGAATCTCAAATAGACTCCCCACTGAGCATGAGGCCAGAGGTAAGGCTAGATCTGCTGGCCCTGAGATCACGACGTGAGCCAAATCCAAGAGTCAAACATTTAACCCACTGAGCCACCCAGGTGCCCCGATGAACATTTGTATTCAAGGGTTTATGCTTTCCAAAATAGTGTTCAAGTTCACATGGCCAAAGATGATTGAAAAGGCAAAGGATGGGGGGGTTTCTCCTAAAGGCTTGCTATTCAGCGTGTGTCCCCAGACCAGCAGCACCAGCTGGAATGCAGACCCTGGGCCACCCAGCCCTGCCTGATGGGTGTCTGCAGGGTGACCAGGTCTCTGGGTTACAGGAAGGGAAACATTGAAGTTTGAACGGCCCCATTTTATTTTATTTTTTAAAGATTATTTATTTATTTATTTATTTATTTATTTATTTATTTATTTATTTGACAGAGAGAGAGAGTGAGAGAGAGAGAGAGAGCATAAGCAGGGGGAGGGGCAGAGGGAGAAGCAGACTCCCCTCTGAGCAGGGAGCCCGATGCGGGACTCAATCCCAGGACTCTGGGGTCATGACCTAAGCTGAAGGTAGACACTTAACTTGCGGAGCCCCCCATACGCCCCTGAACAGCCCCGTTTTAAGGAAATTCTACTTACAGACTGGCCACCTTATCTTTACAAAAAGAGAGAAGAAGCTAGGGGTGCTCATCCTCTCCCCCAAAAGTAGGGCCTGCTCTCCACAAAGAGAGTCTGGGAGCTCCTCAGTTGTTCCTGGAAGCTGTCCTCTCTTGACTTGGTTGTGTCAAAGGTCTCCCTGCTTGGAAGGGACACCACACGGAGCCAAACAGATGCACTGACGCAGTCGCCACAGGTCAAGAGCAGAGCGGGCAGGGAGGTGACACTGGCAGGACACACACATGCACACACCTGGCCCCCAGCCTCTATTTGAGCCACTGAACGCCAACAAAAGGATCACATTGGACAGAGGAAAGCCGCTCGTTGTGTTAGAGGTGCTGTCGCCTGTGCGGCTGCATTTTCTTAGAAGAGAAAGCAGGGTGGGAGGTGGGGCTGCCGCAGGAGGCAGAGAAGCGCCTACTCTTTTGCCTTTTTCATGCAAAAAAGCAGCCCGGCTCCCTGGGCTGTCCCCACGTTCTGTGCACCCCGTCCCCAGGTGCAGAGCCATTCAGGGGCAGAGACGGCTCTCACCAGAGCACAGAGACCTGCCCAATGAGCTCACCCACCCCGAGGTGCACAGCCCTTCGTGTGGAAGCTCCCTCTGCACCTGCATCTGTCTACTGTGCTTCTGCAAAGACGAGGGAGCCAGGATCACAGCCCGCCAAATGCTACTGCAGGCGTCAGCTTCGGGACATGGAGACTTACAGGGTGTCTGTTGCTCAAGAACAAGCTCAATGACTGTTTCTCACCTTATTTGAATTTTTCAATACTTTAGTTTTATAGAAGGTCATACTTATCCTTTTTCTTCAAGATGTCTTCACCTTCCTTTTCCCAGGGGCCTATGCAAAAAAAAAAAAAAAAAGACTTCAAAGAGCCCAAGCCAAGAACGGGAAGAGGGAGAGAACCAGACTCCCAAGCTGTGACTGGTCTAAAACATCACCCGAGGATGTCTTGACCACCTCCTGATGTTTGAGGAAACTGAAGTCCGAAGAAGTTTATGACTTTATTCCAGCTCACATGATGAGGGTCTGAGTCAAAACCTGGACTTGGAAGCTCTGATTCAGAGGCTCAACGGCCCTGACACCGCACTGCACCCACGCACATGCACTCCCCCAGTTATGGATGCACAGAATGTCCTAGTAAATAAGAATAACACAGTAAAGATGCCTCTTGGACACATGCAAGGGAGCAGCTGAGTAGAGAAGTCTTGCTCTGTGAAAACAGGGGGAAGTGAAGAGTATTTTGAATTAAACATTTCACCCCATTTCCTCTGCTGGAAACCCATTTAATAAAATTATTTAGAGAAATGCTATGGGAATAGGAATGTTTTAAATAAACTAGCAAGCCGTATTAGCTGTCATCCAATTCTTGCTCTCCAAGCCAGCATCTAGACCTCCGGAGCAGGAGGTTACACCACAGCTACACAGTGACTCTTAACACTCCTGAACAAGTGCTCTAAGACACAGGCTCTCAAAGTGTGGTCCCAAGCAGGCCTGTCAGCATCTTCTGGGACTTTTCAGGAATACAGAAGCCAAGGTCCTAGGCAGACCCCCAGCCGGACAGGCTGAGGTGGGTGCAGAAGCCTGCTTTACCACCCTCTGCCTCCCAGCGGAGCACCGGCACAGACTGGCCTGACACCAGTGAAGTTTCTGGCTGTTTGTAGCAAGTCTAAGATAAACATAACTCCTGACAAACCTCTTTTCATGCACCTGTGGCTTGATGCCCACCGTTTCACCTGCTTTTATAATCAACCATTTTCACCCCCATGAAAACCACAGGCTCTTCTTTGGTTAGGATCCTTGTGTAGGTCAGAGACTGAATTGTCAGCAACAAAATCAAGCTTAAATAATGTTCTGTGAACATCAGTTATTATCATCCTTGTAAAACCGAGTAAGTAAATGACAAATACAGTTACAAAATGTGCTGCTGCCATACCAAGTTGAAAATTGAAGGCTTCTAACAGTAAAAAGCACTTGGAAAAATTCTCAGTGCTCCCCAGTGGATGGGGAGTGGTTGAACATACCAGTAACTGGACTCCTGTTCCCAGGTCAGTGCAAGGTAGGCCCCGAAATAGAGTCAACGTTACCTGGGAGCATGCAAGGAATGCAGAGTCTTAGGTGTCTCCCCACGCAGGCCCAGGCATCAGAATCTGCACTTGAGCAGGATCCCCTGGGAATCTGTATTCACATTAAAGTTTGAGAAGTAATGAATTACATGAGATTTGATAAATATTTGGTGAAAATGCTCTATTTCCTACTCTTTTGCCTTTTTCATGCAATGAAAAACCAACCACTGGCCAAAGAGGTGTGTTATCCACAACAGCGATATTAAGTAATTATTAAATGCTTTCTTTGAGTAGGACATTAGAGTAGGCTTGCTTTCTTTCTTTCTTTCTTTCTTTCTTTCTTTCTTTCTCTTTTTTTTTTTAATGAAGATCTCATTTTACCTTTCCTAAGTAGAGTGATTTAAATTAAGTAACAATGGGGCCACTTGTTCACAGCTGGGAAGGAAATCTTGAAGCAACTTCTGAAGAAGTCTTCATCAGATGTCTTTATATTAAAGGGAATTTGAAATTTAGAAGCCAGCAGAAAGGGAGATTTTGAAGGTACGAGGAAAGGGGGGGTACTGGAGCAACAGAGCATCTCTGGAGAGGTGGGACAGTCACCACAGCTACTCCTTCTCCACCCCCTCCACCCCACCCCCCAGACTTGAGTGCAGAGAAAGGCTAAGTGAGGAAGGGGGAAGATGGAAACCACATTGTATGGCCAATGGGAGCCAGTGAAGAGCAGAGCCTTTGCCTGGGATGCAGGAAACCAACCACTGTAGCAGATGCCCCAACCACTGGGGGCAGCGGGGGGTAAGGGGGCTGTCCAGCAGTGGGGTCTGAGCTGCCCCCCACCCCAAATTGGGAGCAGGAGTCTGGAGAAAACCTTTGATGTGGGTCTGCTTCCCAAAGATACAAATCCATGTTCAAGGTTGAAAGGATTCAAACCAGTTGCTGAGTACCCCACGTTCTCTGCTGGGAGGGCTTGAACCTACTCATAGGAAGCACATCTATAATACTGTCTTCATGAGAAAAACGCCCTCACCATCTGCTGCATTATTAATCGCTTTCCTAGGGGCTGTCCTATTATTTTGACACCTCCGATACTTTCATCTTTTCATTGGCTCGTAGTTGCTGGTTTTCATTTTCGGCATAATTCCTACAACATGAGCCATCTCCTTAGCACCACCATCCACCTTGTTGGTGGATCAAAGACATGTGTGCCCCTGGTTTAAGAATAAAACTTACCACCTATATTTATTTACAAACATGTGCTTCCACCATTGGAAGCAAAAATTATTGAAGTCAAAACTGATTCTCAAAAGTGCAATCACTGCCCTAAGATTTTGTTTGCCCAAATACCTTCAGTGAAGCAAACCATCAACTGTCTCATGCGCTTAAGAGTGTTTGTTTTTAAAAAAAATCAATAAAAACCTCTTTTCCGTTATTTTAAAAACCTCTTTCATTATTATAATATCAAAATTAATATATTTCCCTGGTGTCTTTGTTAATAGTAATAAATTCACCATTTGGTATGAATTGTTACCCAAAGGATACAAAAACAAAAATTCAAAAGGTCACATGCACCCCTATGTTTCCTGCAGCATTATTTACAATAGCCAACGTATGGAATCACCCCAAGTGTCCATCAACTGATGAATGGATAAAGAAGATATGGTAGATATATTTATAAACACGTAATGGAATATTACTCAGCCGTAAAGAATGAAATCTTCCCATTTGCAATGACATGGATGGAGCTAGAAAACATAATGCTAAGTGAATGAGTCAGAGAAAGACAAACACCCTGTGATCTCACTCATAAGAAATGAAACAAATGAGCAAAGGGAAAAAAAGAGAGAAACAAACAAACAAACAAACAAACAAAAAAAACAGAGTCTTAACTCAGAGAACACACTGATGGTCACCAGAGGGGAGGTGGGTGGGGGAGGGGACAGGGGAGATAGGTGATGGGGGTTAAGGAGGGTGCTTGTCAGGATGAGCACCAGGTGATGTATGGAAGTGCTGAATTCCTACATGGTACACCTGAAACTAATATTCCGCTGTATGTTAACTAACTGGAATTAAAAGAATAAGATTTATTGACTACAAGAATCTAAAATCACTCTTTGTCTTTACAAGTAATGTCCTGTTTCAAGTGCTTTTCTTGCAGCACATGTATTTCAGAACAAGCTTGGGTAAACCACATCACTTGGAGAGACAAGCTTTCCAGGCACTTAGGGATGCAGAGCCCCTGTTTGCAGGCGCTGCTGACCGTGCCCTGGCCGTGCGGCCATCACAAACACCATAAGGGATCCACCAGCCTTGGCTACAGCTTTCAGGGCACCAGTTACAAAGTGCTGTAGGCAACTAAAGGTGAGAGGGGCTGAAAGAGATCTTCAGAGAGGGGCTGAAAGTTCACAATGCAAGGCAGCAAGGGAGAATCCAGAAAATAGCTCTGTGCGCACTCACAGGTTGCTTTGCTTCCTCTTAAAAAATAAGATATAGCATTGAAAGACAATAGATAAACTACAATGGGATTCTAAAAATCAAACAACTCTAAAGAAAAGAGAGGAAGAAGAGAGGAACAATATCACCAAAAAAAAGAAGAAGAAGAAAAACAAACAGAAGACAAATAGCAAAATGATAGACCTCCTGTCATATCAATAATTACAATAAATTATAATAAATATAGAGGATTGAACTTGCAAAGAAAAGGCAGAGACACACAAAGTGGTTTTTAAAAAGAGAGACCCAACCATATGCTCTGTACAAGAGATGTGCTTTAAATGAGAACATGTAGATAGGCTGAAAGCAAAAAGGCAGAGAGGCCCAGCGATGACAAGTGAGGCCACAGTTGCTGTCTGATGGCAGATCAAAGATGTGGAGGGAGCACAGGATCACTAGAAATAGGGTAACACTTCATAATAATAAAAGGGTCCATGTGTCACCAAGCCCTAACAGTCATAAATGTGTACACACCTAACAACAGAGTTTCAAAACACACATGGCAGGGCTCAGGGCAGAAGGCACCCTTCACAATTTGTCCCAGATGCCTGCAGTTCGTGTGCAAACACACAGCCCCTGCAAGCAGTCCCAGCATACCATTCTGTAATGAATCCTGCACACATCAGGAGAAAAACCAGAGATCTCCAGTAGATCAGTCCAACTTAGAAAATCAGACAAAGTTTTCCATCCCACTCCATTCTTGCCAGTAGTAAAACCTTGCAGGGAGTTTAGTCATCTATGTTTGGTTGCAAAAAGTTTTATTGTTTTCAGCTGCTGAATGGGTTTTGAAGGCAAGCTGACACTGACCCCAGGCATAGTACAGGTGGCTCTGAAGGCAGTCCAGTCTCCTTTAGAGGTAGTAGTCAGCTGTGGTGAGGTGACAGGTCACCCAAATACCTGAACACCTAGTGCCTCTGTCCTTGTTGGGTGTGACCCTGAGTGGGGGGAAAGGGGAAGGCTTATCTCCTTTCTCAACTCTTAATATACAGAAATTTTATAACCCAACATTCCCCCCCCAACTGAGGAGGAAATTAGTCCAATAATTATAATAATAAATTATAATTCATAAAATTTTACTTATTGCAAAAAGGACAAAGAATTCCATTAGCTAGATTCAATTATTTGTCACTCAGCAAAATTACAAAGAGAGCACCAGAAACTAAATCTCATGCCAATGAAGCATAGCTATCCAGTTCATTAATGAGCTTTATACAGCTTTGTTTTCATCCTGCCACTGAATATTTAAGATTAGAAGCAGTTTAAGGGTTTCTTGTTCAACCACAGATTTAAACCTGGCTCTGCTATCTTAAAAAAAAAAGGCGGGGGAGGACAGGAAATGATTGTGAATGAAAAAGCAGGAGAGCCACGTGTCCCAGGAGAGTCTGACAGAAGATGAACTTCAGTGGTGAGATGATCACTATGACCCCTTGTTCACATCTGCACCCGAGACACAGACTAATAAGGAATCTTCATTCCAGAAACCAGACTAAACACTTATGATCAATACATATTTAGCTCAATGTGCAATTGAATTACTTTATCAAAAGACAGTGGCTGGCGCGCCTGGGTGGCTCAGGCAGTTAAGTGTCCGACTCATGGTTTCAGTTCAGGTCATGATCTCATAGATCTTGCGATCAAGTCCCATGTCAGGGTCCGTGCTCAGCAGGGAGTTTGCTTGTGATCTTCTCCCTCTAGCCTCCCCCTCCCCCTTGTACACTCACTTCTCTCTCTCAAATAAATGGATAAATCGTTTAAAAAAAAAAGTGTTAAAATTTACCCTAAGGAAAAAGAATAAGGATGTGCATAAGTATGTAGCTATGAGGTTATTTGTCGAGGCTTTGTTTATGAAAATAAAAAACAGGAGGCTATCTGGGAATGTCCAGTGATAGGACAGGCTGGGAAATTTGTCACACATACCCACACCCCATGTGGCCAGTAAACAGTGATGTGACCGCATGTTTCTTATCCCAGGATGATGTTTACCCCAGGTTATCAGATCATCCGGGGCAGGAGTGAACAAAGACACAAGATAAGAAAATATTTTGTCTAGTGTAGTCCTAGCTGTAAAAACTTGCCTGTAAGTTTACAAGTGTGATTATACAGGTAAGAGGTCTGGTCCTGCACATAAACCAGAGTACTCACCGTGATCATCTCTGAGTTTGGGGATTATAGATCATTTTCATTTTCTTGTTTTTACTTTTACTGTCCTACATGAATATGAGTTATTTATGTAAAGACATACATGCAAATTGTTGGATGAGGAGGCAGAGGGAGAGAGAGAGAGAGACTCTTAAGCAGGCTCCACACCCAGCATGGAGCCCAACTGGGGGCTAGATCTCACAACTCTGAGATCATGGGATGCCTGGGTGGCTCAGTGGTTGAGCATCTGCCTTTGGCTCAGGGTGTGATCCTGGAGTTTCCGGATCGAGTCCCGCATCGGGCTCCCCACGGGGAGTCTACTTCTCCCTCTGCCTGTGTCTCTGCCTCTCTCAGTGTGTGTCTTATTAATAAATAAGTAAAATCTAAAAAAAAAAAAAAAAAAAAACCCTGAGATCATGTCCTGAGCTGAAATCAAGAGTCCAGTGCGTAAGCAACTGAGCCACCTGGGTGCCCCGACACACACGTAAAATTTTATGCAACACACCAGGGGCATCTTCTACTTCTAAGGTCCTTAAATTCTTTAATCCAATTAAATTTCCACAATGTTTTAAAGACTATTAGTAAATATCTTCTCTGAATTGGGTAAAGTCAAGCCCAATCACTCGCAATGTTTTCAGAGCGTGACCGAGACTTCTTGCTCTGGACAAACCCACCACCTGGCCTCAGCAGATGTGCTCCGCAGACAACAGCTGGGGTCCATGCCCATCCTCTGGCCTTCAGGCTGCAGCTGGGCCTCCCTGAGGTCCCTGCTCTCAACAGAGTGGGTGTCTTTGTGGCTTGAATTTTATCTCCCAGAGGATATGTTGAAGTCCTAACCCCTGGAAACTGTGAAGGTGACCTTTCCTGAAAACGGGGTTATTGCAGCTGGAATTAATAAAGATGAGGTCCTGCTGGAGCAAGTGTGCTTATAAGAGGAGGGGAGAAACACGGAAAGAACACAACCAGACAGGAGACAGCCATGTGGTGACAGGGACAGGCAGAGATCGGAGACACATGGCTGCCAGCCCAGAGAGCCCACCATTGCTAGAAGCCAGAGAGGCAAAGAGGGACTCCCCACTAAAAACTTTGGAGATAGCACAGCCCAGCTGACACCTCAATTTCTAGTAGCCCTACTTCCCATAATCCCATCGTACCTGCTAATACAAGCACAGTACCAAGACAAATGTAGTTTTTATCATACCTAGAATTTTCCCAACTTTGTGGGGCTAAGCCTCACACCCACAGCAGCAGCAATGCCATCAGGCCTTGTGGCATTTCCAGAAGCCTCCCTAATAACCCAAACTGATGGCAACCAAGGATTGCTGTCTTCAGAAGTTTCTGGAAGGCTCTTGCTGGGAGAAGGACAAGAAGAGGTGGTGGTGATTCCACCCAGGCCCAAGCAGGAAAGAGAACTCTCCTGGGTCCTCAGGGACAGACGACTTGATGGAGACTACCTGGAGAAGGCCAGGGTGCAGGGGACAAACAGAGCAGCCAGGCATCCAAGACCATCAAAAGGGGAAAGTCATCCCCCCGCACCCCCTGGGGCTGATGGAGCTGGGAGGAGGGCTGGAGGAGCCTCCTCCCCACAGCAGTCACCCATCCCTGGGCCTGCACCTCCCTGGCCAAAGTCCACCTCCCGTCAGCCAGCAGAAGTGTGGGGAGATGCCGTCAGTTGGGGGCAGCCTGCAGGGGCCAGACAGGGCAGAGACAGAGCTGGCAAGGTAGGGAGGGACAGAGGGGATAGCAAATGGGCAGGGGCCAGTGCAGGCAACAACCACCTTGAAGAACCCAAGTAGGGAACACCTGAGGAAGCTGGAGAAACCCCAGGTGACCCAAGAGCCTTCCTGTGAGGCAACTGGCCTTCTAGCAATGTTACTATTCAGTGTGCAGAGCTAACATCAGACACCCAGTGTGGGGATGACAGGGGAGGGAGGCCAGTGAGTATCTAGAAAACACCCTTAAGAGAGAGAAAGAAGCCTGACAAAGGCCTTCTCTCGTCCCTGCGACTGCCATGTCCCCGGCGGCGGAGATGGGATGGCATCGCACTGGGTGTTCCCTGCAGAGCACAGCCCGGGTGCCACCCTGAGTCCCAGGGAGGACTGGGCCACAGCTGCTCCCGCCTCCTTCCATCTTTTTTTCCACCTTTGTTTTTATTGTGATGAAATATGGGAAACACACAGTTGACCATCTTAACCATGTGTGAGTGCTTCGTCCTGTGGCATTTGGTATTTTTGCACTGTCATATAGCCACCACCACCGTCTGTCTCCAGCACTTTCCATCATCCCCAATCATAACCCTGTCCCTACGACTTTGACCCCAGGAGCCCCACACTGCCCGTCTTTCTGCCCGTGCAGTCACAGTGGCTGCATCCCATTCTCTGCTACGGCAGAGCAGTCCTCCCCTGAGCATCCACACCACTGTCTCAGGCCCTCTGGCACCTCGGGGGGACGCCAAGCACTGGTGCAGACTGCAGCTGCTGCAGACTCGGTCCCGGTGGCCTCTCTCCTCTATCTGCAGGCTGTAGTCACGAGCTTTGTCCCTGAGGGTCCTGTGCCCAGGCCTGGCTGCGACACGGCCAGTACCTTTCCCACCTTCCCTCTCTCCTGAATCTTGAACAGGGGCTCACAACGAATGCCCCTTTGTTGTCTCAAAGCTTCTGTTGCCAACAACCGCGGGGAGGACCGAGCACATCCACAAGGACAGGAGGCCTGTCCCCAGACTACAGCCTTGGCCTTACTTCTGAGGATGTAAGTGGAAGCCAGCTCTTTCTACCTTCAGTTCTGAGGAGTGTGTGCCCTGTCCCCACCCCCGAGCCCTGGGCTCAGCCAAGTACAACACAGGAGCAATCTGAGAGCCGTCTCTCTCTCACAGGTCCTGAGCTTGAAGGGACATGTGGTGGGGATGTGGGCTCTGTGCTCCAAGACCCTCCAGGTCGTGGGGCTCATCCCGACGGGGCACAGCCCCTGCCAGTGGGCACACGTTCCAACCTCAGAGCTCCCAGACCAAAGCCCCCCACGACCCAACCAACACGAGCCACTGTCACCCCACAGCCTGTTTCCCGGAGAGGTTAGATGGCTCCTGGGCATGGCCTGTCCACATCTCCTGCCCGTGGTTGGTCGTCTTCCGAAGCAAACTACGTGAGCATGAGCCTGAGCTCTCTGGATGTCCGGAGCTGGTGAATTCACAAGACGCCTCACCCGTGAAGCAGACGGCACCCCCAAGGCTGAGCAAAACGCTTCCAGAGGAGAAATTTGGTCCTGCTGACATGGAGCACGCAGGTTGACAGTGACACTTCTGCTCCCTGGACCCTCAGGGCCACGCGCGCCCAAATGTGCAGCGTCCAGGCGGGAGGGGCACCCCGCCCTGAGCATGCGGCGCTCCTCCCTACTCCCTCTGCCGCAGCCCCTGCAGTGGCCCGGAGGTCACCTTAGCTGTAGCACTGCTTTATAACCGTCAGAACTCTTACACTGCATGTAATTCTAATAAAAGCTTTACAGTTGCCTATAAGGAGGTGGGAAGGGACCAGGAAACTATTTCTTACATGTACAGCCTTGTTATCTGTTCATGGCAAATTACTTAAAAAAAAAAAAAAGAAAGAAAAAAACAGGTTGAGCTTAAACACGAACACCTTGTATGTATTGGGGTATAAGTCATGCCGCTGTAACAGGAGACCAAAAATGAGGTGACTGGGACAGGAGCTTGCCCTCTGTCCTGCGGCCACCTGGAGGCAAGTGGGTTGTGCCTCTGGGCCCTCACCCAGGGCCCTCTGGCTCTGAATTGTCCTGCCTGTGTGGTAGAAGCTGGTTCACTTCTGGTCCACATTCCCAGCAGCGAGAACGGAGAGAATCCAGGAAAGCTTTTTTTTTTCATTTGTTTTTAATTGAAGTTTGGTTTGCCAACATGTAGTGTAACAGCCAGTGCTCATCCCACCAAGCAAGCACTTTATGTTTAAAGAGATGGCCCAGGGATTGCTCCTGGTACATCTGTGCACATCCCACCTGCCCAAACCTAGGCATGTGACCACACCTGACTGCAAGGGAGCCTGGGAATTGTGGTCTCTACCCAGTGGCCGGGTGGCCGGCCAAGAATCAGGAGTCCTGTTAGTAAACTTCTCATCCTTGTGTGTCTTAGCATGCATATGAGATATTAGAACAGCAGTGCCCATGTAATTTATAAAAACACTAATATACTCAGGGGTGCAGAGCTAAGCTCGTTTTAACCAATAGGAACACCTGGCCAAAAAAAAACGATTTAGAGACATGAACCCACAGGATAAAGGCTAAGCTTCTTAGCAAATCCTTCTTCAGGATCTGGTCCAACTAATTTCTCCCACTTCTCCAGACACACTCCCAACACATCCGGCAGTGCTCAGAGGGCTGGGAGTACCTCTCACCTCTGTGCCTCACTGCCTCAGCCTTCCTCCACGGAGGAAGCCCCAGCGGAATCGTGCCACCCTCGGATGTCACCCTTAGGTGAGCATTTTCTTGAGGCTGCACTTCTGTTTCCCTCAAGTTCGGGGAGGCCCTGTGAAGACACCAGCCACGGTGTGGGGAAATGATGTCCTCAGTGCTCTAGTGGCCAGATGAACAGACTCTGCCCTTTTGAGCACCTACTGGCCCCCAGGACCTGTGGATGTGTCACCTTCCAAAGCAATGGGCCTTTGCACACATGACTGGGGGTCTGGAAGGTCTTGAGATGGGACCACTGTCCTGTGGGTCCTAGGGGAGCACCAGGGGCCTGAGAAGTGACTAAGGGGGTGGCGGAGTCTGAAGAGGGGTAAGGATAGACGCAGAGCTCAGACCGCCACTCAAACGGTGCCACGAGCCAAGGGCTACAGGTGCTCTCTGGAAGCAGGAAGGGCAGAGAAGTGCATTTTCCCACAGAGTCTCAGGTAGGAGCAAAACCTGCCAACACCATGATTTCCATGTCTAATGTCCATAACTCAGAGATAATAAATTCCTGTTGTTTTGAGCCACTACATTTGGGACACCCTGCAGCCACAGCCCTAGGAAACTCCCAGGATGGACTTTGCTACAACCCTGTGCTCCTCCAGGCCGTGGGTAGAAAAGCCTGAGCTGCCTCTATGTCCAGTGTGTACAGCAGATGCTCATTGAGGGTTTGTGGATGGAACCCAGGGTGGAGGGAGCCTCAGACTCCACAGGCCCGAATCTCAATCCTGCTCTGCTGCTTGTGGTGTGCAATAGCTCTGAGTGGATTTCCTAAGTGGGACTCAGTTTCTTCACTTGCCATAACAGTCGACTCCTCTTTCAGGTGTTGGCAGGGATGAAATAACAGAGGTGATACTGGGTGGGTGTGTTTTGGATGATGACCAAGGAAAACAGGGCCCTGAGGTAGGACAGGCTGGCTCGGGATAAGGCACCGCGGACCTGCCTTCCCCTGACCTCTCCACCCCACTGCCCACCCTGCTCCTACTGGCCCAGTCATGCCTCATCCGGGCAGGCTACTTCCATCCGAAAAGCCCACCCAAACGAGCCTCCCTCCTACCTCCCCCAGAGCCCTGGCCGGGATGACCAGCCCCCTGGGGACCCCTACCCTGCAGCTGTCCAAGGGGGTGGGGGGGATACCTCACCTCCATGTCAGTCTCCCTCCCACACAGGAGGGGGCATCACATGGCACTTTGTCTCCTCCATCCACAGCCCAAAGTCAAGGTGTGCAGCCTCTGGGGCAGCGCCGTCCTAGCCCCTTCCCTGTGGTCCTGCCATCTCTGTCCCCGTCCCCGAATGGCCCCCTCCTGTGTCTCCCCTCGTCTTGTAAGGACATCCGGAGCTGCTCCACTGTGACCTCACCTTGACCGAGCACATCCACAAGGACCAAATTTCCAAATAGGATGCATCCTAAAGGACATGATCCGGGGGGACACCAGCCAACCCAGTATACCCACTCTGCCATGGCCATGGCGCCCCTCCTAGACACACTGCCTCCACTGCCCAAGAACTCAGGCACCTGGCACGGTCCACCCTCACATCCCGAATGTGCCATTGGCCTGAGCAACTTTGTCCCACACGATCATGACCTAGCCCAGTCCCAGCCTCTCAGTGCCCTGACCTCCCTGGGGCTGGTGACTCACTCCACACCACTTCAACTACCCAATCCTAGTGCCACTCCATGGACTTTGTCATCATCTGCAGCTGCCGTCGCCTTCTAAAGCCACTCATTGATAAAACATCCTGTGACCTTCTCTTCTCTTCCAGATGCCATATCCAGTAACAGATGTGTTGGAGCTTGATTTCTGTCAGCAGACAACACAGATGCCTCCGCGGCGGAGCCCACAGCCAGAGCTCGCACAGTGCACAGCTCCTCCTCCCTGGGGAGCCTCCAGGAGAGGCTGGCTTCCCATCCCTGGCACACCCCTCTCCTTACTTCCTTCCACCCTCCTTGGACTCCATCACACACACACACACACACACACACACACACACACACACCTGCCCCAATCACTAGTCAAATTCTTGGACTTCCTTGCTCCATTGTCCCAGAAAAATCTCAGTTCTGGATGCACCCAGAGCGGGCCTTCAGGACCCAGCCCGCCCAGGGGCCACAGAGGAACAATCACAGGGCCCCAGAAGCCCCTGCAGGTCCCATCAGCCCCGGCCTCCATGCTGAAGCACACACAGTGGAGCAGCCCCTCTTAGCCAAGGACAGCTCCTCCTCCAGCAAAAGCTAGAAGTGCCTGAGGACCCTGCCCTGCAGCCCACCCCCGAGGCCCCTGCCCACCCATTGCACTGCATTTCCTTTCTTCACTGAGGTGGCTTCCTGGTAATTCCAGTAAATTCCTACCCAGCCTCCCCAAGACTCCTCAGGGAATTACTCACACTTCCTTCCTCTTTATCAGTCTCTCCACTGGAATCTTCCATCAGCATTTAAATTGGCTCACGTCTTCCTCTTTTGTAAAACAGAAGAAAACTCCTTCTACAGCTTCCAAGGCTCTCTCCTTGGAGAGAGAGACAGTCCTGTCTACACTGGCTGCATCACTTCCCTGGCCTCTACCTCTCCTCAGGGTCCCCACAGGCACCACCTCATTGCACACTTGCAGAGGGAGTCTGGGGTGGGTGCTTGTCTTTGCCACTTGTGCCCTTCCTCCCCAGAACACGCTTCCCTGGACTTCTTGACCTCATGTCTTCTTCCTGCCCCCCTGGCCCTTCCTGCACTCGGCAGCGTCTTTTCCTCCTCTGTATTCCCAGGATAGTCAGAGGCTCATGGATTTCTCTCTTATCCCACACACTCAGCCTTGGCCCATCCTCCAATGGCTTCAGCCATCATTTGCAATGGTCTCTGTGCTGGATTCACCAGCTACCTTCCATATCTAAGGGTTGGCCTGGAAAGGAAGGAAAAATTCTCTATCCTTCGACGTCTTCCAGCCAGACTAAGAATTACTTTTATGTGAGACAGATGAACAGGAGAGAAAACCAGAGCTTTGTTACAGGCTCGCAGTCGCCCAATAATGAAATTGAGACCTAAGGAAATGACCCAGGCAGGCAGTTTTCATACTTTGTTAGACAAAGAGACAACACACCTGAGAAGAATTGACAGGAGAAGGAAGACTTCACTCTGGGAGCTTCAGTTAGTAAGGAATTCTGAACAGAATTGGGGCTGGGGTAGTGCATTAGTAAAAAGTAACAGGGGTCGCTGATACAGACTTCATGGCTTTAGATCTCCCATCTCTAGTCATGACGATGTCTCTCTACCTCCTGGTCCACGGAGGGAACTTGCACGTGGGAGATTTTTTCCTTGCTTTTAGGGGACAGAGGAGGGTCTGAGTGTCCTTCTGCACAAGCTGGCTCTTTAGTAACTTCTATTTTATAATAATCAGTATGCCAAAGTGGCACATTTGGGGACAGCCCTTGGCCCCTGTAGTCTCTTGGCTAATCATGTATTTTGTACTCCCTTTTCGAGTGACTGAAGGCCAATCTGAGCCAACCAGACCTACAGACCCAGCTCTGGGCTCTTCCTGTCACTTTTGATTCTGACGATGCGCTGTTGGCTATGGAATCGGGCTGCCAGCAGCTGTACAGAGGGGCTGGGATCAGAAGGAGAGAGAGGGATGAACTTGGACCAACGGGGGCGAACCTGGACCAAGTGGGGTGAACCTGGAGCCACCAGACAGAGCCCTGACAGGTATGCTTCTCTCCCCCAGAGGACTGTTCCTGCAAAGTGGAAGACATCTTGTATAATCAGATCCCGGACATGTTTCTCACACAGCTGCAGCTGACTCAGTAAGGCACTACCTTGCATTTTGCTTTTCCTTCTTTGCCGACCTACTCACCTCTTTGCCTCACCCTCGTATGACACTTGCCAATAAAGTCTTAACAAGGAAGTCAAGATGCTCCTCAACATACAAGAATACTATCTTGCTACCAGAATCATGACCTGAGCACCTCATGCCCACTAGGATAATGAGAAACATAAGGTTCACTAGTAACGGGTATTGCGAAGGATATGCAGAAATCAGAATACTTGTATACCTCTGGATGGAATGTGAAATGGGCAGCTGCTCTAGAGAATAGTCTAGCAGTTCCATACAGCACTGTACTCCCAGCAGCCCCACCGGGAGAAGTAAAACATGCCCCCGCAGAGATGTACATACCAACGTTCACGGAAGCTTTGCTCGTCAGAGCCTCAAAGTGAAAACAACGAAATTATCCATGAGATGGTAAATGGATAATAAAATGTGCATTTCTGTGAAATGGGATATCATTCAGCCATGAAAAGTAAAGTATTGGCACATGATACAACATAGGTGAACCTTGCAATATTACACTAAGTGAAAGAAACCAGTCCCCCAAGAACACATTATTATGTAATACTATTCATATAAACTCCTAGAGCAGGAAAACCTATAGACACAGAAAATTGATTGCTGGCTGCCCAGGGCTGGGGAGCGGAAGCTGGAAGATGGGGTGGAGGGTGGGGAGGGAAAGGACAGCTAAAGCCTGAGTTTCTTTCTGGGTTGATGAAGATGTTCTAGGATTGACTGTGGTGATGATTGCACACATCTGTGAATATACCAAAGCCATTGAATTGTACACTTTAAATGGGGAAACTGCACGGTTAGTGAATTGTATCTTAATAAAGCTGTTTAAAAACGATGACCTTATCTATACTGATTGACTTGGAGAGCTACTCATTATCTCTGAAGGTCTGGTTCCATTATATGTGAAGTATGATCTTACTTAGTTGTTTTAAACACAAACACACACTTATGCACAGGAAAAAAATGTGGAAGTACACACCCCAAAATATTACATTATTTCTGGTCGCTGGGATTATGGGTTTTAAAAATATATTCCTGAGGCGTCTGGGCGGATCAGTCGGTTGTGCCTCTGACTGGTTTCAGCTCAGGTCATGATCCCAGGGTCATGGGGTTGAACCCCATGTCAGGCTCCATACTCAGCAGGGAATCTGCCTATCCTTCTCCCTCTGTTCCTCCTCTCTCTCTCTTTCTCTCTCTCTCTCAAAAAAATAAAATCTTTTAATTAAAAAATACTAAAATAAAATATATTCTTTCATATTTTCTGAATGAAATGAGCATGTGATGTTCTTCTATTAAAAACAATATACTTAGCCTTCTACCCTATTCTTAAAAATATTTATTATAAATGGTTATTAATGTTTAAAAAAAAAACAATAGTAGGAATACAGACTATAGGCACTCGCTGCAAGACCTCTCAAAGGTCTTAGACACCTGGCTCTTCCCTTCCTCTCTTGAGTCTTCTGTGTCTAGAGAGCCACAGAGGTCTTGCTTGGGTCCTGAGTTAGTGATTTGGGAAGAAAGTACGTCACAGCATTTGGTCCATTACCAACAGTAAACTTTCCTTGCATGATGGCCCATCTATAATGAATGATTAACATAAGATGAAGTAATTAAGAACTAAATGCTCTCCTGAACACATTTCCCTAAATACTTAACTCTGAGTAACTGACTGGGGCTGGGGGGGACAGAGAGCCCTTATGTATTAGAGAAGCTGCAACAATAACAACGTAGCTGGGGATAATGGAGTTGCAAATTCTCAAAATATTTGAATGTTGTTTCTGAAACCAAGCCTGTGGTTTGCAAGCCTCACAATGTACACTCACATTCTTCCATTGCCATTCCCCTAGCCTAACTTCATTCGTGGGACCAGATTCCACCGGCATTGGAGCAAACCACAGGCCGTGGGGCAGCAGTACTGAGGCCACATCCACAGCCCTCAGCAAGGACCCAACAGAACACAGTCTGCAGGCAGCCCTCCCACTTCCCACAGGCTCCCTGGGCCTCAAAGCGGCTCCCGGAGGGCTCCTGATTCACAAAGTCCCAGGACAGATGTGAGGGAATGAGGGGTCAGAGGCTGGACTGTGTGGCCAGCAGCTGGGGCAGGGAGAGAAATAGGCACATGAACAGACCTTAACACACCAATAAGCTCATGGAATGGAGAGTCCGTTTCCACACAGGAGACAGACAACACAGAAACCCATAAAATATTCTCATGAGGGGCACCTGGGATGCTCAGTGAGTTGAGTGTTCGACTCTCAGTTTCAGCTCAGGTCATGATCTCAGGGTCGTGAGATTCAGCCCCACCTCGGGCTTGGTCCTGAGAGTGGAGTCTGCTTGAGATTCTCTCTCCCACTCCCTCTCCCTGCACCACTTGCACACACACTCTCTCTCAAATAGATAAGTAAATCTTTTTAAAAATATGTATTTTCATAAGGTTTGTACTTGTACATAAGGGTATTACACTAAAAGCGACACTGGAGTAGTCTGCATGGCCAGGCAAAATGGCAAGAGAAAAAAACATAAAGAAAACCTAACACATCTTAGATCCCAGAAGACAGATATGCTAATTTCAGTGCTGTAAGGAATCCACCTACACAGCAGCTTGACAGGTAAGTGAAGAGCAGTCCCCCCTGCCTCTTGGGCCTCATATACCTGAATGGACCAGTTTTTGAAAGCTGGTGAGAAGCTCCCTGCATTTACTAGTCTTTCCTGATTGAGTCCATGACATGCCGACATTTCAGGGCCGAGGCTGATGCAGATCCACGTCCACAAGATTCACACCTTGATTGAAAGAAGTGCTTCTCCACCTGCATATGACACTGCAGGCTGATGGCAGGGGAAGGGAGAGAGAACACTGGCTGCTGATGGCTGAGCCGGCAGTGACGTGATTACATAGCGTCCCTTGGATACGTGTGCCGTCATTGAGCCAGACGATTTCCTATCAGTGAACAGTTGGGCAGCTTTTCATGTTTTTGCTTTTACAAAGTTCCAATGTTACAACGGTGTGCACTTACAGTAGATGCGTGGAGAAAATGGCCAAGACCCACATGACACTATGCCACGAAGTCAAGAGCGCTTTGAACTTCTGGGAGCAAGATTTATAGTGGTGATCAGGGTTTAGAGAGGGATACACAGAGTGTGAAAGCCAGCTTCTGCCCTTCTCACAGAGAGACGTGAGGACGGAACCCCTCCTTCCCACCCACTTCCACTTTGGGTCGTGCCCAAGAAATGCAAACAAGTGACATTATTAGCAAATGATAAGTCTTGATTATGCAGGAGTGTTTGAAAACACTTTTGTCATAGTTCATGATGAAGAAACTTGTTAAAAACTTAGGCTCTCATGGAGGTAGAAAAGATTAGTAGGTTACGTTCACACTGGGTTGGCATGATGGACTGGCTGTAGGGTGTTTACACCATAACCAGGCTGTGTCTGGCCTATAAGTTGGCAGTAGCAGCAAACCCACCACGGACGCTGACGCAATAGTAACAAGCTAATTAATGGATGGCAAGTGTCTTTATGCTGTGCTTCTCAAAACTTTAATGAAACACCCCTTAAAGTCACGGAGTGGGAACACAGCCACTGTAAGACTACTTTTTCCTGAAGTTTCCTGTTTTATCATTGAAAAAATCATGTGAACCCTCCCCTCCCATCTTCCCACCCAACAAAAAAAAGGAACTTTGAAGAATATGAGTATCTCAGGAGGCTGTCTCCATTTTTTTAAAGCTTCTGGCACCGAGTCACAAACCCTGATACTGAAGATGCCACGTGCAATGGGATTTCATGCTGCCTCAGCCCCCGGGGTCTCTCAGCCACCAGAGGATCTGCTCTAAGTCCCAACTTCCTCTCAATCTCTGCTGATGGGGGACACTACAGAAGACCACGGACTCTTCCCCCGCTACTGTTGAGGAACATCTTAATACCATCTTGCTCAACAAGATGTGAGATTAGCACGGGGCACGGTGTGACACACGTGGGAAACAGGGTCGAAACACATTACACATCAACGAGGTAAAGCAATCTGCTTTTGAAGAGTAAAGTTTAATAAGAGTTTACATTTTCTGTTTTTCTGCAGTACGTGTGATGGTTTGCTTTCCGTAAATAAGGAAAGGCAACGTGAACGTGGGAGAAGTCACTGCATGAATGAAAAGTGCATCATCTGCATTTTCATCAAAGATTTCATGTCTAAGAAGGGCTTCTGGACCCCTCTAGGCCGCCGGGAAGCACACACACGCCGACAGCTCCATCTCCGCGCCGGGCTTCGTGCGGGGCATCCACCCACCTAGGCCAGGGAGCAGGTGTGGGGACCGTCAGGCTCTGCAGAAGCGGGCCAGACAGGAGAGGTAGGGGCTGTGGGACCCAGGAAATCTGACGTTAATGCCCTACCCCTGGACAAGCAGAGCAGGACTAACTCCATTTTGTGCTGCACCCGCCACCTCATGTAAAACCCCCCACACGACCTGCCTGTTGTTTAAGGCACTCCCTCACCCCAGTTTAGCTATTAAGCACACCCTTATCAGGAACCAGCACACCTAGGAATGCGGGACCTCTGACTTTTAACCGCCAAAGAATGAAAACCCCGTCTTCTGCCGCCGAACCTGCGCGCCAACTCTAACCAGAATAATAGGCTAGTCCAAATGGTCACTATAGGGCGAATCGTAATTCAATCGGCCACCTGCGTGCGCACCGACATGACTGTGCAACTTTCTGTGTGTTACAATCTCCCTGGGCACGGACCCCTGCAACACTGCTGTGCTTCTTAGCCTCGGGGTCCGAGCCCCTGCTCCGCTGTGTCGGGTACACTTGGACCCAAGCTCCAGCTTGCAAATAAACCCTCATGTACTTGCAGCGGCGTCGGCTCCTCGGCGGTTTCTCGGATGCGCGGTCTTGGGCACAACAGGGGCAGCGTCAGGTGACGCGGCAGGTGCAGCGCGATCACCTGCTGCCGGCGCGGTGCAGAGGCCGGTTAGCAGGGGACGCCACCGTGCGCCACGTCCGGGGAGGACCCGCCGCCCGCTCTCCCCTCCCCTCCCCTCCCCTCCGGGCCCGCCGGCCCCCAGCTCCCCGCCGCCCCGCCGCCGTCCACCCGCCCCGCCGCCCCGCAGTCCACCCGCCGGCCGTCCGCGCTCCCGAGCCAGCGCCGGGCGCGAGGTGGCGGTGGCGTGTGCTGACGTCATATGGGCCGCCCGCCTCCGATTGGCCACCGCCGCCTCACCAGACCGCGAGCGGACGGGCGCGCGGGCGGGGCGGGGCGCGCGGAGGCCACGCCCCCCGACGGCGGGCCGGGCGGGGTCACGTGACCCGGGCCCCACCGCCCGCCTTATAAGCCGCGCCGCGCGCCCCGCGCCACGGGCCCAACTCCAGGCGGTCCCGGCCGCGACCTCTTCCCCCCTGAGCCCGCGCGCGGGCGCCCCCCCGGACAGGTACGCGGGGCGCGTGGGAGACTCCGGGGCCGAGCTCGGGGCGGGAGCCGGGGGCGCGGGGCCTGGGGCGGTCCGGGCGCCCCCACCCACCCCCGGGAGCCGCGGGGACCCGGGCCCGGCCCCGGGGCGGAGCTGCACGCCTGACCCCCGCGGGTCGGCTCGGCGCCCCCCTGCCCCGGGCCCGGGTAACTTGCGCTGCGCGCGGACGGCGTGTGGGAAACTTTGGGGCCGGACGGGCCAGCGCTGGAGGCGCGTGCGGAGGGCACCGGGGCCGCTCGGTGCTGGCAGCCGGTCCCAGACGCCTGGCCGCCGCCGCCGCCGCCGCCCGCAGCCCCGCGCCACCCAGCGGGCACCCGGCGGGACCTGGGCGCGGGCCGTGCCGTCTGCGGGCGCCCGGAGCCCCGGCTTCCCGCGCGAGCCGCGAGGCCCGCACCTCGCCCTCCGCCCGACGCCGCCCGGGCCCGGCTCCCCAGCTCCCCAGCTCCCCAGCTCCCCTCGCCCGCGAGCGTGACGGGGCCCCGCCCCTCTCCCTGCAGGAGCGCCGGCGCGCCCCGGTGACCGATGCCCCGGCTGGACGACCACTGCTGGAGCTGTTCGTGCGCCCAGGGCGCCAGGCACCGAGGCCTCCCGGTGGCCGGGGCCGGAGGGCTGGCGGCTAAAGTGGGAGACATGCTCAGCCCCGCGGCGCTGGCGGCCCGCCGCGGCCCGGACCCCGCGCCCGCTCACGGGCCTCGCAGCCCCGGGGCGGGGGGGGCTCGCGGCGCCGGCGGCGGCTCCCCGGGCAGCTGGCACCACCACCTGGTGCGACGGAGCCTGGTGCTGTTCTCGGTGGGGGTCGTGCTGGCCCTGGTGCTCAACCTGCTGCAGGTGCAGCGGAACGTCACGCTGTTCCCCGAGGAGGTCATCGCCACCATCTTCTCGTCGGCCTGGTGGGTCCCGCCGTGCTGCGGGACGGCGGCCGGTGAGTGCAGCGGGGGTGGGGGCGCTGCTCGGGGGCGCTGCTCGGGGCCGCCGGGCCGGCCTCCCGCCGACCTGGCCCGGGGGGCGCGCGCCGAGCCCGCCGCCGTCCCCGGGCCGAGCGCACCCCGGATTGGCGGCGGGCGAACTGGTGAGCGGCACGGCGGCGCTGCCATTGGCCCGGCGCGCGAACACGCTACCCGCCGGCCACCGAAAACAAACCGTCACGTGCGCCCCGCCGGGCGGGGGCGGGGCGGGGCGGGGCGGAGGGGACGCCCGGCGGGCCGCGGGGTGCCGCGGGGTGCCGCCCGCTGACTCCGTGCGCAGGGGCCGCTGACTCCTGGGGGACTTGTTCTGCTCCCGTGCCCACGCGTGGTGGATCTCGGCTTGGCTCGGAAGACCGCTTAGCGCTTCTCTAGCGGCGCAGCCTTCGTGCATACGCGCCGTGTCAGGCGTTTCCTGCAGCCTCGCCAGCTGCCAGCTGCGGGAGTAGAGAACGGGCGGGCCCCAGCCCTCGGCCCCTGCCCTCGGGGAGCCACGCTCTGCTGGGCAGAGCACAGGTGTACCCAAGTGGGACAGCCGTCGCGGGGGTGCCGCGCTGTGGGCCGTGTGTCCAGCCTTGATGGGTTGCCTGCCGTGGGTTTTACGTGCTTACAACTTAAGCCTGTTCACTCCTTACAACAGTACTCTGTGATGGCTCCATTTCACAGATGTGGAAACTGGGTGCAGAGACTTTAAGCATCCCTGTCTAAGGGGACACCGTAAACGGCAGACCGCTGTGCATAACTCTGCAAACTGCCTCCCTGGAGTCTGGGTGTGTCCCCTACACTGTGGAGACACATCCTCTTTGCAGCAGACTGGCTGAGAACAGCTGGATGGCACAGGGCTGGGAGTGGAAGCTATGTTCTGGCCAGGACACGTCAGTCACTGCCGGGTGAGGGGTGGGGGTAGAGCACCCACTCAGTGGGTACAGTGCCTTCATCTCCGTTCTTAGAAAGGTAGGATCCTACTTTGCCTTTCTAAATCCTTTAATCATACAGCTATCCTATTAAAAATCCTTTTTGAGAAAGTTACATAGAGCAGATCCCATCTTTCATGCACATTTGGTACAGTAGTTCTTTCTCTGAATCAAAAATTCGGTCTTAAAAAGGAAATATTTTAGGTTAGGTTTTATTTGCAATTGAAGCGTCAAGGAATTCTTCACTCTCTCAGTTTCTCATACCTCCTTAAAAAAAAAAAAAAAAAAATTACCAGATAAGCATAGGGCAAAATTCTTCAGTACGGTTGTGCCTCTTTACCCTTTAACCTTAAAAGGTAAGATTAAGTTATAGCTAAATAAGTTATAGAATTGTTTGGGTTTCAGTTTTCAAAACTCTTAAAATTAGAATTTGATAAACTGTAAAACAAAATTGAAACTGAAACTCTCAGTTTCACTGATTATTTTCACCAGAACTGTGTCCCTTATTTGTCCAGGAACCTGAACTAGTTACTCCTTTCCTAGGATAGCAGGTGGAACTGCTCCTTGGCTTTCAAGCCTCTGCACTTGGCATCTTTAAGTGCTGAGCCCCATGTCCCACAGTTGGTCCCGTGGGCCTGGATCCCCAGCAGCCTCCAGGCACCCTGTTTGTTCCTGCCTTTACTATGTCCCTGAGTGCCACACCCTCCCCCTGTCTAAGTTCTCTGTGTCCTCTCTCCTTTAAAAATCTGTGCCTGTGAAAACTCCCTAACTCTTCCTACTCCGCCTTCTGCTTACATAACCCTTGTCATTTTACACATGAGGAAACAAACATGAGGATCCAGGTCCCATCAGAGCCCACAGTGAACCAGGGGCCTGGTTCCCTGGGCCTGGTC
This sequence comes from Canis aureus, assembly GCF_053574225.1. NCBI lineage: Eukaryota > Metazoa > Chordata > Mammalia > Carnivora > Canidae > Canis > Canis aureus. Next base: position 48,484,483 of record NC_135625.1, on the reverse strand, counting down.
CCAGGCTGTTCCCACAGGTCAGGACCTGGACTCACAGGGGTGGCTCAGCATGGCTGACTGGTCACAGCATTATATGGATAATTAACCCCCCCCCACCACCTGATTGAGTTCTGTGTCTAATTAAACTGAAGAACAGCAATTTTTCAAAAACAGTGTGATCCTTTTGTTTGTAGTCAAGGAAGACGAAACAAAAAAAAAGACCAACAAAAATTAGACTTAATTCAAATGCTGTGTTATAGCATATATGTTTTCTAGGAAAAGAACTGGTTTGAATAATCTGTTAATCGCACTTAGAAGTCCTGTTGTCATAGAGCTGGCGTGTTCTCATGTGTGTTCTCATAGAGCTGACTTATGTTGTTTTCTTTGGCAGCTGTGGTGGGCTTGCTGTACCCCTGCATCGACAGTCACCTGGGAGAACCACACAAGTTTAAGAGAGAGTGGGCCAGCGTGATGCGCTGTGTGGCTGTGTTTGTTGGCATCAACCACGCCAGTGCTGTATCCTTCAGAGGATGTGCTACGTCCAGGGCATTTCCTTAGGTTATATGTTGAAGCACTTTTTTACTTCTAACGAGTCTATATTATCTCATAGGTTAGTGGAATGATCTTCTTCCAACTATTTTATTTTAAAGCATATTGCTTGGTGTATAGAGTTTTCAGAATAGTTCAGGAAACTGTTGAAATAATACGAGAAGCAGAGTGGACTTTCTGTTTTGTCAGACAGTAGCTCCTGGTTCCTTGGAATTGGTTTTATAAATTCTTTTACGTTTCACCCTCATAATCTTCCATTAAGAAGACCTGGTTTCTGTGGCCCAGTGAGAGGAGGCCAAGGGTCCCTGTTCTTGGGGAGGGTTTTTTAGATGGAGACTTATGTGGTACATAATAATGACAACATGTATAGGATCTGAGTTGCTTTGTTTGCTTGTTCTGTTAGTTTTTTCCTTTGGCTTATTTTGAGCATCTTAAAAATCACTGGACTTGTCCTTAACCTTGCATCACCAGAAATTGGATTTTGCCAATAACGTCCAGCTCTCCTTGACGTTAGCAGCCCTGTCTTTGGGCCTCTGGTGGACATTTGACCGTTCAAGAAGTGGCCTTGGGCTTGGGATCACTATTGCCTTCCTGGCCACTCTGATCACTCAGCTGCTGGTGTACAATGGTGTCTATCAGTAAGTATGTTCTCTAGCATATCTACGTCACCTAGAAGCTATGACTTCACTTTTATTAAAAACGCCCACTAAGCTGAGATGCCATATTTTTTTAATACATACATGATGTTGACTTAGGCATGAAATTCTCAAAAATACTTACTGTTGATTCCTATGTTAAAAATGTACCACCCAGGGATCCCTGGGTGGCGCAGCGGTTTGGCGCCTGCCTTTGGCCCAGGGCGCGATCCAGGAGACCCGGGATCGAATCCCACGTCGGGCTCCCGGTGTATGGAGCCTGCTTCTCCCTCTGCCTATGTCTCTGCTTCTCTCTCTGTGTGTGACTATCATAAATAAATAAAAAAAATTTAAAAAAAAAATTAAAAAAAAAAAGTACCACCCATAACTTAACCGTAGGGAAGTGAAGCAGTGGCAGTAAGCGCAGCGGTGAGACGGGACTGTCCTGCGGCCCATTGTGGCTGCTGCGCATCGTGCGTCTCCCCACTGGTGGACTCTCCCCCAGAGGCCAGCCAGGCTCGGGGAGGCTGACTGATTAGGTACCGTTTCCGCTGCTTTCTCTGCAGATACACGTCCCCAGACTTTCTCTACATCCGCTCCTGGCTGCCGTGTATCTTCTTCTCAGGAGGTGTCACCGTGGGCAACATAGGACGGCAGCTGGCGATGGTAGGTCCTGCGGCGGTCTGCTCCCAGTGCCTGATCGCTCGCCTGATAAAGTGGCTGCCCACGAGTCATTGTAATGTGTGGTTGAGACCCAAGAACAACAGTTACAGAGAAAAGCATAAATTTAAAAAAAACAAAACAAAAACCCAATGATACCAAGGCAACTCTTTGCTAAATGATAAAGATTTGGGGATTTGTGAACTCATGATGAACTAGGAAGCAGCCAGGGTTGGCGGGTGACCCCTCATGTTATAGATGCATTCAGCAACCTTTCTAGGCTCTCAGCGAGTCCAGTGGCTGGCAGATAAAGTCACTGAAATGGCTAATAGTTGATGACAAGGTGTCCGCTGTCCATCCCACGAGGGCAGGTGATGCCCGGGCAGGAGATGCAGCAGAGGCCCTGCACCCAGGTTGAGGCCTGGGTAGACAGGCCCTGCACATCCTGGGCTGGGAGACCTGGCTCAGCCTCCCTGGAAGCCCTGCCATCGGCCGTAGAGGGAGTCACACGGCTTGGAGCCATTGACCATTCCTTGAGACCTGGAAGGGCAGAGGGAGTCAGGGATGATTTTGGTGGTTCTACCTTCACATACAGTAGTAGTTACAGTTTCACATTTGAACACATTAGTACGAGAAAGTTCTCTCAGGAGTTGACTTTGACTCTAGGGCTTTAGTAAAACGAACGGAAGAGAATTGCTGAGTCTTACGAGGGCCACTGCCCTCACATCAGCCCTGGGGCTTTCTCAGAAAAGTTATCTCGGTCCCTCAGGCTATTTATAGAACAGGACATTTATTTGTGCCAGCTGATACTCACTTGCGGGAGCTGAATTTGAAGGCCACTTGGCTGTTTCACAAAAATAGAACTAATTTCAGAAAGATAAAATGTGTAGCATGTCCCACTGGTTCTGGAGTTCACCGTCCCTCCCTCCATGCCTTGCAATTCCTTGGAGCCAGTGCCCAAAATGGGAACTCAATGAAAATACGGTTTCTTGCAGCCCCAGTGAGGGTCAAAGGACTTGGCTTGCTTATTTTGACTTGCAGCCTCACGTGAGACACCCATGCACTGGCTCCCTCCCATGCAGCCCACTGACTGGTTGTCCGACTAGAACCAGGCAGGCCCACGTCACCTGGTTGTATCTGTCCACCATCTGCCCTCTGTCTGTCCACCGGCGCTTGTTGCCGTGCGGCTTCTGTTTCAGTAGCTTCAGTAGAGAACTAATATGGCTTTTGGGGTAAAACTGCTGTCAACAGGGTGACTTCATAAAACAAAAATCTGAATGACGTTTGACAGGTTGCATGTTGTGGTTTCAGGCTGCTCAGCTGGTGCTGTTATGTATTTGCAGGGAAGGGTTAAGCCGGGGTTGGGAAGTAAGCATTAGTCCCGTAGAGGTAGTGACTTACATGGGTACGAGTTATAAGCACCGAGAAATGGTAAATGGTTGGAGGGAACTGATTTGAAGAGTCATACACGTCATACCTTTGAAACTACCGCTGCTTATAGATTGTGTTAGCAGATGATCCTTGCTGTGCCCCCCCCCCCCCCCGGTCATTATGGTGGAAATATCAGAGTTAAGTGAAAGTTTGATAAAGGTAAGTTTTAAACAAAACAAGCGAGCCACAGAGTTGCAGTTCTCCTTACTGAAGCTTGCTCTTCCCTAGCCTTTAAAAGTGGAGAGACTTATGTAAGGATGTTCTCATACCTTGAAACGTGGGGAGCGATAGTCACCTCCCCTCCCAGGTCATCAGAATGAGCGGGCGTCTCAAGGCTCTGCGCCCACCCCATGCACCACTGTTTCTGTCCTCGAGAATGGAAATCCTTCCTTCCCCATGGGTCCCAGCTGCAGGGAAGGTTAGCAGAGTCCTCAGAAGTGGGGGCTCCCTTCACTTGGACCAGTGGCACCACCAGCCACACCCTGTGGTTGCCCCCGAGACAGCAAGTGGCTGCTCCTGGCCGCTCAAGGGTGGGGGCAGCCCAGTCCCCGTTCTCTAGGTGGAGAGCATGGGACGAGGGTGAGCACATGTGAAACTGCTGGCCCTCATGCCCCCAGCCCTGTTAGTGCTGGAGGAAGCCAGGAGAGTCGTGCTAGAGTGGAGCACAGCTTCTGGAAGCTTCTCGCTTCGTTGCGTAGGGGTGTTATGGAGGCCTGAGAGCGGGGAGCCAGGTGTTAAAGCCACTTGTATAGTCCAGGTCCATCTGGACTGGCGGGCAGCCCTGGCCCCTGAGGTGAAGATGGCCTTGTGGGAGTTGGCGGCGGGGGGGGCATCTGTAAGGGGTGAGGAGCCCCTTACAGGAGCCGCTGCTTCTGGAAAGTAGAACTGCACATGGTTTGTAGGGTCTGTTTGATTTTTCTCATCTTTGTTAAAAAAAGTTACAGTAAAAATGATAGTTTTGTAATGTAAAGCGCAGGTGATGTGTGTAGGAAGTGATAGTGTAGACTGCGGAGGGCAGTGGTGAGGGAGCCAGGAAGGTCCGCTGTGAACACATGGGGCTCGCTCACCTAGAGGTCCCTGGAGGTCCCTGAGATGGAGGCCTTCCTGCCCTGCCGCCACCACAGCCGCCCAACACCCACCCTGACTTGGCTCCTGGAGGGTGAAGCCTTCCTGGACACCACCACCCTGGCATTATGTGGCAGTTGACACCCTGCCGCTTTGATCCTCTTGACCTCCATCCCTGGAAGTGTGTACACACGAGTCTCGTGGAAGCAAGAGAGTCTTATAAAAGTGGACCCGGGGAATCTTCGGCCAAAGGCACCTGCAGCCAAATGAGTCCTCCGGCTGTGGCGGTGAGGGTGCGGGACCTGGGCCCTGTCTGCAGTGGTGCTGCTGCGGCAGCAAAGTGCATGAAGCTAAAATTGTGTCCTGCCTGCCAGTAGAGCTGGGAGTGCGGGAAATTATAGATGTCTCAGGCTGCGGCATGACCGAATAAAATATGAATCCTAATCCAGGTGCCCTGCCTGACCAGGTTCTCCTGGGGCCTGTGTTTGGGGGGCTTCTCCCTTGATGCTGCAGCAGCAGGTGGCCCAGGAGGCTGCTGGGAGGACCGCAAGGGCTGGGGGCCCAGAGCCCTCCCCCTGGGGTAGTCGAGTCTGCACCCTGACAACCCGGGTGAGTGGGTCCTGTGGTGTGGGTGTGAGTCTGTGGGTCCCTGAGTTGTCAGCCTTAGAAAGTGCTTCTGTGGTGTCTTGAATGTTGGTGCCATGATGTCAAGTCCTCCCTGGCTAGAATCTTCCTCCTCGTGTGCACCCCTGCCTTTAAAAATGACAGGGAGTTAAGAGGTTTTTCAGGGAGAGAGTCTGAATGCTTGAGCCTGCCTCCTTAGTTGTTACCCTGCTTCAAAGAAACAGAAAAAACAACAGCTTTCTTATTTGTAAAAACAGGTTAACTGTGCTCAAAACTGGAAAAGCCCTTCCCATGCTTACCTCCAGGAAAGCTGCCCGGCGTCCAGAACGGGGCTGCCAGTCAGGCTGGCTGTGGCCGTGGGCCGCCCTCGCCAGAGGCCTCCACCCTCAGGCTGCTGGTGGGACGGGCCTGGGGTTGTGGGGGCACTGTCTCAGAGCGAACCCCTGATCCAGGACGGACACCTTCCCCACAAGGGCCTGCTCACCCACTCTCCTCGGGCTCCTTCTCCATCCTTGCCGTTGGCTCCCTCCCTCAGGGAGACACATGGTCACTTGCCAGGGTCGCTGGGTCCCAAAGCCGCAGATGGGCCCTACTCCCATCCCGTGGCTCAGGGAGCTGATGTGGCAGCTGCGTGGCCACCCAGGTGTTCCAGAGAAAATGATGCATCTCTGTGTTTGTAGCTTCAAATCTTTGGAAACATGGAGGCTTTGAGCTGCCCCAGGGAGGGGACGCGCGGCTCTGCTTCCCACTCCCAGGCCAGGCCTCCTGGCAGTGGACAGCTGACTGCCTTTCCTGTGGTGGTGGCAGTCAGAGCAGCGCCGGCGGGTGCGGAAGGGACGCGAGGTGAGCTGGTCAGGGGTGTGCCACTCACCCTGTGAGCACACAGCTCCCGACGGCCCGCCTTGGGGTATCTTGGGGGCATCACTGTGGGACCCCTCCTGCCCAAGACATGCAGCTCTCAGGCTGTGGCCCCGTGTCTTCTCCATCCCAGGCCAAGCATCACCTCCTCTCGGTGGTCACATGTGTCCTTATGCTAACGCCAGACCCGAGTTAGGTCTCCCACGCACAGTGGATTGCAAAGCCATGTTTTCTGCATCTCCCCATGTGCACGAGCCACTCGCACATCTGGCGTGCTGTTGCGGGGCTCAGACGAGGAAGCGTGGGGCATGGGTGTCTCAGCGTCCTAGAGCCAGGCCTGTCTCCCCAGGCTGCCCTGGGGGAAACCAGGTGTTAGTAAAGGTCAGGACAGAGGCCCCCTTCCTGGGGAGCAGACTGCTGCGCACAGAAGCGTGTGCATCCTAGATCGCAGTGTGTGAGTGTCCTGGTGTCATCGCCGTGCACCCCCGGCGCCCCGACCACACAGGACCCCACAGCCTCCCCGCTGGGGCAGATGTCGTCCTGCCTCCACTTGTGCAGCAGCTCTGCGCTGGGCAGGACGGTGGCTCCCGGCCAAGGGTGTTGTGGAGGTCACGGGCCCGTTTTGCGCCAGTGGCTCCCACATGTCCTATCCCCACCACGCTCTCTGTCGGAAGATCCTCTCCTCCTCTGCACACACGGGGCACTGACGTTCTCGCTCTCCTTCCATGCAGGGCGTTCCTGAAAAGCCGCACAGTGACTGAGTCTTCAAACCCCCCGAAGAAGAGCACGATGTGGGAAGAGAGTCTGTGACATTGGATTGTGGCAAAGATGATCTTTTTTCTGCAGTGATGATCTATTTAGATTGGGCTGACTGTACCAGTGACTCCCGGAGAAATGACTCACCTGTCTTAGAATAGCAAGTGAAGAACTGCTTATCTTGAAATGGTACCTTGCTTGATGCGTCCATGCCTGCGTCCTGCTCTAGAGATGCGCCCCCCCCAGCGGGTGCGGGCGTCAGGCGGGTACGGCTCCCCGAGTCCTCAATCTCATTTATGTTATTAAAAGCAAGTTGCCATATTTCAAAGCCTTGAACTAAAGCCTAATTACCAGCTCCTGGTTTTGTACCCGTGCCCATAGGGGATAGCTTGATGGTGCTTAACAAAGGTGAAGTGTGGAAAAATAGGAATAATATTTATCCAAAAGATTTTTTTTTTCTAAGAATAGGGTTGTGTAAAAAGCGAAGTTGTGTGGCAGGGAGCCCCGGGAGGCCGCGCCCGCGCCGAGACGCTTCACACTCCCGTGCCGCATGAGCGTGTGCATCGCTGTGTGCAGCTGTGCTTCGCTCCCCCTGTGGGATTCCGTGCAGACAATCTTACTGAGTGCAGAGGGCAGCGAAGGCCGTAGTCCTACACTGTGATAGACCGGAGTTCTCACCGCGGTACTTGACGAGTCTCATCCAAAATCCATACCCACCTGAGAGGGAGTACCTGTCTGCCGTGTGTCTCAGTCTTAGCGAGCCAGAGTCATGTGTGGTGTTTCTTCAATCCTCCAGAATAGACATGGCGAGTTTTCCACAGCCCTATGGAATTTGCAATCTGTGATTGCCTTGTAAAAAGACGCGTGCACATGTCACCACATTGAACATTTGGTGTTTCTAAATACTCAAAGATATCGGTGAGCACAATGTATTCACTTAATGGCATAGACCATATTAGACCCACTTTGCAAGGATTGGGTCTCAAACTTCAAGTGCAATGTATATGAAAACCAATCTGAGCCTTGTATTCTCTTAAATATTTATTATTATTTTTTTTTAACGTATGAGATGTTGAAGAGGGGTTCTCCATTCATTTCAGTGCTGCATGGAGGCAAAATTCAGCAATAATTTCTTTCAGTTCTGTTGCACCCTCCACTGAGCCCTGGTCCTTTGAAAATACTCCAGTTTTGTGGGTTTAGTAGATTTGTCATTTTTACTTAACAAATTTACCTTTTTGTATTTTGCAATTGAAATGTTTTTGTTTTAAATCCTGTGAAAGTGACTTCATTAGGAGACTCTTTTTGGCTAGAAACAGGCAGTGGGCAGGACGGGGGTCGGAGTCACTGGCATCCGCGGCCGCGGATGTGTGCGTGGTGGTCTCGTCGCGCCTGTTTGGTTTTGTTCTGACAAAAATACCATGGAATAAATTTTCGGTGACTGTGTAGCTAATCTGTTCTAGAGGAATTTTGTGTAAAAGTCAACGAGATCGTTCTGAACTTTGCACTGACCCCTTACATGTTTTCTGAAAGTGAAGACGGATGATTAGCCGTGTGTGAAAAGATTTCTCAAGGAAGAGGTCAGCATCTTATGAGAAACCAGAAGTTATTAGGTGAAAGCAGTAATTGAATCTTTAAAATATACTTGATCATGTACAAACAGTAAGTATTTTTTTCTCTGAAACTGGAAGTAAATCTTTATCTGTTAGAAATAATGTAGCCAAAAAAAAAATGTGAATCTGAAGAATTTTTTTGCCAATACTTTATAGCAAGTATATGAACCAAAGTGATTTGTGTTTGTAAAAATGTAAAATACTCTGAACAAAATTTGCACTATATCAGATACAAACATCTAGTGAGATTCACATTCATACTAAGTTTTCAGCACTGTGTTCTTTTTGCATTCATTTTTTACTTTTATTAAAGGTTCAAAACCAACTCTTGTATTTATGAGCTTTTCTTTAAAGGGGCAGGGGGCTTGTCTGCGTGGGGTATTAGAATTTGGAATGGGAAAATATTTTATGGTTCTTCAAACTTGACTCAACGTTTACACAACCTCTTGGGGAAAGACCGCTTGAGTGTATTTTTTCCTCCCAGTGGGAGGTGAATTTGGGAGGTGACCGGCAGTAGGATCCACTCTGACTCCCTGCCCCCCCTCCACACTGACGGGTGGGGTGTCTCCCTGGCAGATAGAGCCCAGGAGGAAGGGACCATGCTGATGGTGACCCCCACCCCCCTACCGCAGACATGGCCCTCACCACTGAGGCGTGAAGTTCTGCCTAAGAGGAGCCCAGTTCATGCAGCTCCAGCACAGCAGTGCCCACACTGAACCCATCCAAGCCCAGGTGTGAGCAAGTCTGGGAGCGTGGCATGCAGTGGGTTGGCAGGCAAGGAATCCTGTCACCCTGTTGATTACAGACAAGGCACGCTGTCCTAGAGTTTCTTGTCCCCTCTGTCAGCTGCAGGGGCCAGGCTGAGAGCAGGAGCTCCGTCACTGAGCTGCTTTTCAGGATCACCTGCTACCTCACCTCAGGAGTGTGTCTGGAGATCAAGGACTGGCACTCAACACACATCATCAGTGCCCTGGCATCATCCCTCCCTGCATTACAGGCATTCCTTTCACGAGGGAGGAGAACCAACTGGAATCTAAACCGGCCTTTCTTGGGGCCCTTGGGTGGCTCAGGCCATGATCTCAGGGTCTTGGCATCCAGCCCCCACATCAGGCTCTGCATCGAGTGTGGAGCCTGCTTCAGATTCCCTCCCTCTCTCTCCATCGAAGAACAATAATTATAAAAAATAGTGAACTTGTCTTTCCTATTTCGTGTGTTAGGCCTTTTGCTAACAATGCTCACTTTTTTTTTTAAGATTTTATTTATTCATAAGAGACACAGGCAGAGGGAGAAGCAGGCTCCCTGCAGGGAGCCCGATGTTGGACTTGATCCCAGGACCCTGGGATCACACCTTGATCTGAAGGCAGACACTCACCTGCTGAGCCACCCAGGCGTCCTCACAATGCTGGGTTGCTGAGAGTTTCAGCTTTCTCTGTAACAATGTAGCTTGCGGGCAGCCCTGGTGGCGCAGTGGTTTAGTGATGCCTGCAGCCTGGAGTGTGATCCTGGAGACCTGGGATCGAGTCCCATGTCGGGCTCCCTGCATAGAGCCTGCTTCTCCCTCTGCCTGGGTCTCTGCCTCTCTAAAAAAAAAAAAAAAAAAAAAAAACAATGTAGCTTGCAGATAGAGACTTAGGGTTGGGATCTACTCTGAAAAGTATGGTATGGTAAAATACTAATGAAGATATTACAATCCTGCTTCAATACATACAATGCATAAGATTCTGGCCCACTCCTCACTCATCTACCATCAGGCTTGCTCTTGAACAAGAGGCAGGCTGATAAGCAATGAATTAGCCACAGGAGGGATTTCCTATTGATCCCCTAATATGGCCAAAATACGCAGAGACTGAGGTGTGAGATCTACCCAATCCGGACGCCCAAACTTGGTGCTCTGTGGGTTTTCTTCCTAAGGCGCACACCTGAGGAGTTCCTTACTGGGCATTTAGGGAAACTGTGCCACGTGCTGGGCTCCAGGTGGGCTGGAGAGCAGGAGGCACCGGAGCTGTGCAGGGGCAGCCGGTCCAGACGCGTGATTTTGAAGTCAGAATGGTCGGGCCCCATGAGTGGATTCCCTTGCTCTTTCCATTTCTCGGACACTGGATTCTGCTAAGCATGTCGGCACCTGTTTTACTAGTTCTCTCCAGGTTTGTGGCATATTCTCAAGTTCAGGAAGACACAGCTCTGTCCACTGAGGTGACTTCGCCTTGTGTCCCATCTCTGACACGTAATCCCGGCCACGATGGTGCTGATTGGTCCTGTTGTCCCTCAGGCCTTGGCCAGAGTCCCGCTCCCGCGTCCCGGGGCATGTCTGTCTCCCTGAAGCTCCAAGCCGCAGGGCCTGTCCCCTCAGCCCCTTCAGCCGTGATCACGTGCCCGTGTCACCACCACCACCACCACCCTGCCCCGCCCGGCTCCTGTCGCTGCGGACTGGGAGGGAGGAGTCTGCCTGCCACCCGGTGTGCTGGTCACCCGCAAACACCTGTGGGAAGCGTGTTGAACAAGTGAACGCATGGGCTCAGACCTCCGTGGCCATCACGCCACTGCTCATGGGTGCTGCTCCCTGTGGCAGGCCAGGTACCCCCATCGGCCCAGCCCCGGGCCCTGTCCCCCGTGTGAGCTCCAGGCTGTGGATGAGAACCTACATAGAGACATAGGTGGGTGGTTCTTACCCACACACACACCGCACCCCCGCCCAGGGAGGTTCTGACAGCCCCGGGTCACCCTGTGGCCATGTGCACAATGGCAACGAGTGCTGGGGTGCTGTGCATGGGGTGGGCTGCACTGGGCCACCCACACCTCCTGCCCGATGCCAGCCAAGGCCAGCCAGGCTGCTGGGATCAAACCCAGGGTGCCACGGGGTGCTGACTCAGGATGTCACTAGAGGTGGAGCTGCCCCCTGACTGTGTGCTTGCCCTTGTCCTGTGCCCATCCACATCCGCAGAGCCTGCCTTGTTGGGGCAGAATGCTGTGTGCTTTGGCACCAGGAGACTTGTGGCTGCTCATCACGTTGTGTCTCGTTGGCCACCCACCTCTCTCGTAGCGTCCTAGTGCCCTCCCGCTCGGGGCCTCCTGCCCCCACTGGTCTGGGCAGCTGGCATCGTCTGGTCCCTGGTTCCCTGTCAATCACCTTAGCTGCAGAGTCCCAACGAGGGCAGAGCAGGTGCAGGGTGAGGCTCTGAGAAGGATCATGGGCCAGGAGAGCTGTGGTGCCCCTAATGAGCCTCCTCCGGACTCTGGCCCCGAGAGGGGAGGGGAGGCCGCTCTATACGTGGCCGAAATCGATAGGCCTCCCCATGACCGTCTTGCGGGGCCAGGGCTGCGGTTTGCCTTCTCCTGCTCCATCACACATCACTATCCACGTCTCCCCCGGACACCCCGCCAGTTGGCCGAGCCGTCTGGAGAAAGGTCAACATGCCAACAAGTCACTGGAAAGATCATTTCAAAATTTCACACATTCAAGAGGAGGGAGAGTCTGCACTTTATTTCACATTATAGGATTAGCAACGAGCTTTGAGTTCTTTTAGAAATCTGGGCACACAGAAAAGCCCCGTTGGAAGGTTTCTCGTAAGTGAAATTATTGCATTTCCTAAGCTCCACATGCAGGAATTTGCAACTGTACAATTGGTCATTTAAAACTGTCATGAACAGGACACTGGGTTGGCTCAGTGGTTGAGCGTCTGCCTTTGGCCCAGGCATGATCCTGGGGTCCTGGGATCGAGTCCCGCATCAGGCTCCCTGCAGGGAGCCAGCTTCTCTGCCTGTGTCTGCCTCTCTCTGTGTCTCTCATGAAAAAATAAAATCTTAAAAATAAATAAAATAAAAAATAAAACCATCAGGAACAATAATAATAGTAGGAGTTGAACAGAAATGAAAGAAGGAGGGAAGGTGGGTAAGAGAGGGAAGGAGGAACTGCTTCTCTGGGCACCACTGTTCCTTACCCTTGAGTTAGGGGCTAGACTCTGCTCCCCACCCCACAGCAAGTGGAAGCCCTGAGTCCAACATCTCAGGATGTGACTCTGTTTGGAAAGAGGGTCGTTGCAGGCCTAACTGTGTGAAAACGAGGTCACAGGGTGGGCCTCATCTAGCAGGACTGGTGTCCTTGTCCAAAGGGAAAACATGGTCTCACAGTGGCAAAGAGAGGCTGATGGGAAGACACACAGGGAGGCCCCATGAGAAGTGCCGTGTCTGCATACCAAGGGGCGCCCCAGGCTGCAGACACAGGAGACAGGCCTGGGACACACCCTCATACCTCCACAGAGACTGTGGTCCCGTGACACCTTGGCCTAGACTCTGGCCTCCAGATCTCTGTTGGCTTTTTGTTTCTCACAACAGTGTTTACTTTTCCAGAGCACCTGCCCTTCTGCTACTTTGACCACTTCACCCAGACTTCTGGGAGTTTCTAGATCTTTGCCCACACTCTTTTTTCCCGCAGTACAAGTATATTGAAATCTCTTCCAAATGACCCAATGCCATCCCTAGGTGAGATATTCACACTGTGTTGCAGATCATTGGAAATGATGGTGACTATTTGCTGTAGAATTCTTCTTTCCAGATTACTGCCATTTGGAAAACCCTCTCATGTGGAACTACTTCATTCCCCAGGGAGGGGGAGGCAGAAATGGATAGAGAAAGTGCACATCCAGTGGGAAGCAAAGAGCCGGGGCCTGGAGCCAAACCCTGAAAGGCCAATAAGGAAGCTGATAAGGAAGTTTGTTGGTCTGTGCAAACATAATTGCTGAGATTAAACTTAGCACTAACCAGGTAGGATTTCTCCACCAGGTGTCAAGTTCTCCTCCTGAGAACAGTCAGCCTCTTCTCTGGAGTTGGGCAACCGACTCCAGAAGATAAACAAAATAGTGAGAGCCCAGGGGCAGGCACCCTCCCCTGGGAGACCTCACCCAAGGCTCAACCCAGGGCTGGCAGCCAGACCCTCTGTCCTAAAGCTGTAGCACCCCCTCTCCCAGGGAGATTGAAGACATTGCACCGTGGAAATAAATACCTGGCTGGAATTGCCTTCTGTTGCTGGGAATGTCTTAGGAGTCATCCACATCTACCTCTTGCCCACCTGCACTTCACGGGTGAGGAGCAGAATGCCCACGAGGACACCGAACACACTGGGTCTGAGTCTGTGGCCTCGGCAGCCTCATGTCCTCTCCTCTGGCCACTCCCAGCTGCTCTGTCCAGCCTCAAGCAGCTGGAGGTGCCCCGGCTGTTCCTCCCACTGGGGAGCCCCAGTGCTGACCGCGAGACCAGGCTCTGCTCCTGGTGACCCTCAGCCGCCAATGTGGCCAACACACAGGGGCTGCACTGGTCCCTGGACTCCCATGGCTCTTCTTCCCCTGCACTGGGGCACCCTGTTGTAGTAAACACAGTGGGGTGTGAGCTATGCTTGTGCTCCCGTTCTGAACACTGCACGCCCCAATTCACATCATCAGGCTTCCCCACAAGCCGCCCTTGTCCTCCTGGAGTAGAGCCCTGCCCCTCACCCTAGCCACGTCCCCCACCCCAGGAGCTGAAGCTCTGACCCTACTGACAACGGCAGAAACCCATGATTACTGGGGGATCACCTCCTTCCTGAGGGCATGAGGTTCTGAGGATTTCTCTTGGAGCTTCCTAGTGCATGAGCCTGAGCCCATCCTTGGCACAGACTCATGAGGTCTGCTCCCTCTTCCTGGAGGCACCTCTGTCCCATAGGCTTGGCTCTGCTCTGCTGGGCCCAGTTGAGTCCTCTCTCCTGCAGTGGAAATGAGGAAAAGCAGGCCAGGACATTGGTTCCCCAGACCAGCCTTGAGTTCAGAGCTCCACCCCTTCCTCGCTAAACATGCTTGGCTAATGACTTTTCAGTGTCCCGCTCTCCTTATCTGTAAAATGGACATGATAATAGTACTTATCTCATGGGGCTGTGATAACCTGGCAAACATATGAGCTCAATAAATGTTAACTGTCATCACCACCACCATCATCACCATCATCAACACACTCACCATCACCACCACCATCATCACCATCACCATCACCATCACCATCATTATCATCACCATCAGCATCACCAGCATCATCATATGTCTTTACTTCTTTTATTTGCTCTATTCCACTTTGTCTTGCTACCATGGAGGCCTACGGAGGAGCCCACCTGGAGAATTTTATAGCCTACTTTACAGGATTACAATCCTGAGGCATAAGTGCACAAAAGTAAAAATAACAAATTTTACCTGGACAAGTAAAAATAATAACCCTTCTTAACTTAGAGAAGTGGACTGAGTTTCAGCATTCATAAGCAAGCATTTAGCTAGATAACCAACTTATCATCTGTCTCCCTAATTACCCATCTGAACTATAGAAATATTAAACCTTATTTTTCTGGTTTAAAAAACTATACTAGTAATATCCTCTCCTTCTGCAAGTGCCAAATAGGATAGAAATGGATACATAAAAGATAGAACTCTCTCCTCTCACTTTTACTTCCAGGAGTAAATACAATGTGGTATGTATACTTCCAGGTCTTTTCTGATACACACAAATAGTAAGAATAATATGTATATAAAGTGATAGAAAATTTTCAGAAACTATGCTTTAATTTTTATGGTGGTAAAAACCACCTGTCCTAACTTTACCATCTTAACCACTGTTAAGTGTACAGCTCAGTAGTGTTAAGGATTTCCACACTGTTGCACAATCATTACTACTGTCCATCTCCAGAACTTTTCCATCTTCTCAACCGTAACTCTGTCCCCATTAAACACAAACTCTCATACCCCTCCCGCAGCCCCTGGCACCAGCCATCTGACTACTCTAGGGTCCGCATATAAGGGAAATCACGCAGTATTTGTCCTTTTGTGACTGGCTCGTTTCACTCACCATAATGTCCTCAAGGTTCACCCATGTCACAGCAGGTGTCAGGATTCCCCTCCTTTTTAAGGCTGAATAACATTCTACAGTTTGTGTAGACCATGTTTTGTGTATCCATTTGACTATCAGTGGACATTTGGGTTGCTTCCAACTCTTGGCTATCAAGAATAATGCTGCCATGGGCATGGTGTATAAGCATCTCGTTGAGACCGTGCTTTCAATTCTTTTTTTTTAAATAAATTTATTTTTTATTGGTGTTCAATTTGCCAACATACAGAAGAATAACACCCAGTGCTCATCCCGTCAAGTGCCCACCTCAGTGCCTGCCACCCAGTCACCCCCACCCCCCGCCCACCTCCCCTTCCACCACCCCTAGTTCGTTTCCCAGAGTTAGGAGTCTTCCATGTTCTGTCTCCCTTTCTGATATTTCCCACTTATTTTTCCTCCTTTCCCCTTTATTCCCTTTCACTGTTATTTATATTCCCCAAATGAATGAGACCATAAAATGTTTGTCCTTCTTTGATTGACTTATTTCACTCAGCATAATACCCTCCAGTTCCATCCATGTTGAAGCAAATGGTTTCTAAGGGCAGAGTAATATTCCATTGTATACATAGACCACAGCTTCTTTATCCATCATCTTTCGATGGACACCGAGGCTCCTTCCACAGTTTGGCTATTGTGGACATTGCTGCTAGAAACATCGGGGTGCAGGTGTCCCGGTGTTTCACTGCATCTGTATCTTTCGGGTAAATCCCCAGCAGTGCAATTGCTGGGTCGTAGGGCAGGTGTATTTTTAACTCTTTGAGGAACCTCCACACAGTTTTCCAGAGTGGCTGCACCAGTTCACATTCCCACCAACAGTGCAAGAGGGTTCCCCTTTCTCCACATCCTCTCCGACATTTGTGGTTTCCTGCTTTGTTAATTTTCCCCATTCTCACTGGTGTGAGGTGGTATCTCATTGTGCTTTTGATTTGTATTTCCCTGATGGCAGGTGATACAGAGCATTTTCTCATGTGCTTGTTGTGTGCTTTCAATCCTTTTAATTATATACCCAGAAGTGGGATTGCTGGATCCCAGGTTCTACTTTTTATGTTTTTTAGATGCCTCCACACTGTTTTCCAAAGCAGCCGCATCATGTTACAATCCTACCAACACGGCACAAGGGTTCCAACTTCTCGCATCCTTGCCAACACTTGTTCTTTTCTGTGTGTTCTTTTGATGGAAGCCATCCTAAATAGATGTGAAGTGATATGCCACTGCATTTTTGATTTCCATTTCTCTGGTTTTAATGATGTTAAACATCTCTCATATGCCTGTGCCCATTTCTCTACCATCTTCGGAGAAATGTGTACGTGATTCCTTTGCCAATTCTAAGATTTTATTTGTTTATTTATTTATTCATGAGAGAGGCAGAGACACAGGCAGAAGGAGAAGCAGGCTCCGTGCAGGGAGCCCAGTGTGGGACTCGATCCCAGGACCCCGGGATCACAACCTGAGCCAAAGGCAGACACTCCACCACTGAGCCACCCAGGAGCCCCTCTTTGCCCATTCTTCAATTGGGTTCATTTTTGTTATTCAATTGAGGAAGTTCATTATATATTATTATCCCCTTATCAGATACATAATTTGCAAATGTCTTCTCAAGAGCACTTGACCTGCAGCTTTGTGCTCTCTCTTTCTAAAATAAATACATAAATCTTTATACATAAATAAGTAATAAATAATAAATTCTTAAGAAAAAAAAAGGCGTGATTGTCAGCTCTTTAAGTTTTGCCCCATGGAGATACATGTTGGAGAACATCTCCAACTTTTCACCACCGTGACCCAGGGTCAGACAGACATACCTGTCCATTCATTCTAGTGACCCTGCCTATTTCCACTGCCAGAGCTCCAAAAGTAAAACTTGTAGATTTATGGCATATGCATATCTAACCTTTTGATTGGTGCCGTGAAGTTCATTTCAGTTGGGCTGTGACTATTCCTATGCTCGTTGCTGAGAGGCTCACACCCAGGCCTTGACACATTTGCCAATCTACAGGTGGAAGTGGTTTATCCTTTTCATCTAGTGCTTCTCTGATCACTAGTAAGGCTGGTGGCTTCTACTGCATTTATTCACCATTTGTATTTCTCACCATTTGTGAGTTTGCCAATCGGTTTCTTAGCCTGTTTTTCTACAAGGTGGTTTGTTTTTTTCATTGTTACTATTTTCTCACTTCTAGGGTCTATTTGTGTATCAGGAAAGGTACATCTTTGTTTTTTCTGTGCAGCTCATACCTGTGAGCACCCTTAGCCATGGCCCCCTTCACTCTGCAGTATCTGGGCTAGAGGGATATAATGCTTCTGGTGTAGCACCCTTGTTTCGTAGGGCTCTCTCTGTTCCTAAGTCTTTTTTGCAAAGGCCACATACAGTAAAGATAACCCAGAATAGATTTTGAATGAAGCTGCCTGTCTCTGGAGATGAACATTTTCCATTGTCCTCTGGAGAAGACTGTGGTTAGTTTTAAGAAAAATCACCAGATGGACCCTTCAGCCATGTGAATTCAATATGTTATTATATTATGTAGCGTAGAAATCAGTAAATGCTTGCTGAACCAATGGACATACCAGCGGAGGAAGCAATCAATCGGATGTTTCTGTTGGATTAAGGCTTATTGTCCAAGATAAAATGATGGAAACAGACTAACGACAACAGATCTGGTCCAAGAGCCTGGAATCCAGCAGCACGTGGCACCTAATGGCTTTCCCACTACCCCTTCTCCCAAGGGCTCTGAAGCGCAGGACCTCAGGCCACACGCTGTGCTGCATGACCTCTGCTGCACGCCCGGAGCACCCAGGTGTTCCTGCAGGTGTTCCTGTGGCTGGAAGGTGCTGGTGAGCAGCCCTTCATTGAGGCTTCATGAGTGAGGCCGCAGTTCTAGCCCTGGGTCCTGACCCTCTCAGCTCACCCTACTAACCAAGGAGTAGGGATTATTCCCACTGCAAGGTGAGGAAACAGGGCACAGCAGCCCCACCCCACTAAACGCCAGTAGCACCTTCTCTCCCCCTCCCAAAAATGTCCTCAGACACAGACATGGCAGGGACTGGAGGGCAGAGTGCCGGCCTCTCTCATGCATGCACGGTAGACTCCACAGGCTCAGGGCGCTAAGCCTAAGCTGAGGCCTGGGCCTCACCTGCCTGCTCCTCACCCCACACACCTGGGGAAGGCAAGGGGAGCCTGCTTGACCAAAGATTCAGCAGACCCAGTGTTCCAGAAAGATCCACCCCACAGGAGCATTTCCTGCTCCATCGCAGAGGATTTGGGACCCACCCTGGGAATCCCACCTCAGCCTTCTGGAAACCACTTCTGGCTGCCATGGGGACCCCGTCAGGGAAGCACCCCTCCCTTGTCTCTGACACCTTCACAAGGTCCCCAGGAGCCACCCCTCATTTCCCCCCAGATTTGGGCTTGTGGCCACCGTGTTCTGCGCGGGGAGGCTTTCCTGCTTGAGGACAGAGGCTGCTTCTGTCCTCCAAACTGTGCGTCACTCCCGTCCGCCGCCCGTCCTGGCACGAGCCGCAGTGACCCCCGCCCTCCCCTTCCAGGGACACAGGCTCCCCTGCAGCGCTCAGTCCCCCGGAGCTGGGAGAGAGGGAGGCCCTGGGGCTGGGTGTCCTTCCCCCCCTGGTGCTTTGTCACCTTCTCCGAGCGGCGCCCGCGCCCCCTGGTGGCTGCTGCTGCACCTGCGTCCTCCTCGCCCTCACCCTCGCAGACACGGGTGAGGGGACGGGGAGGCGGCGAGAAGTGTTTCTGATGTGGCCGGTCCTGGTGGGAATATTGCTGTGGGTGATCCATTCTCTCTCTTAGGCAGAAAAACCAGACAGGGTTTTAGGCAGCTTATTCACTGAGGTTCCGGGGGACTGGGAGTTGGGGCTGAAAATGACAGTTTGGGAAGGGCAGCGCGCATGTGGCCAAAATGTCAACACCCAGAAGGTCAAATTCATGATGCAGGAGAAGCAGCCTCCAGGTCGACCCAGACCCCTTCCCCAGGCACCTTACAGTCTGGTGGTTGTTGACTAGCCACTCATACCCGTTTTATAACCTACCTCTCCTGCCGCGGATCTCCAAGGACCCCTGCGAGGAGAGCACCAACTCCCCCCGCCTCCCGGCAGTGTCCCAGGAGGAAATGGATCCTAGCCTCCGCCCTGCACCGAGGGGCCCCACTCGGAGGGCTCCACGCAGTGGGCATCGTCAGGGCTCAGCCGTGACGAAGGGGCCGCAGGGCTGTGGCCAGGTATGCACACCTGCCTCCTGTGCGGGGCCGGGGGCGTGGGGGACAGGCTCTGGCTGCCAGACCCGACCTGGTGGGGAAACGGACCCGATGGTTCCCAGCTGCCCCTGCCTGCTGTCGAAACCCGGGAAGGGAGCAAGGCTGCGGGAGGCTGCTGGCGTAGGGCCGTCTGAGGCCGGCAGGTAAGCACCTGTGCCCTTGGGGTAGGCAAAATGGTAACAGATGCTGCAGGCCCTGCCAAAATGAATTTTCAAATGAGTCGCTTGGGTAGCAGGCACATTAATGAAGAAAAACACAGTTTTGTTTTGTTTTTTTCCTCATTCCTGGGAGCAAACAGCTGGGAGTCCTGTTAGTAAAGGGAGCATCACAGAGGAAAGGCTGGGAATTCTTTCTGCACACAAGCAGCCGGGAGGGGCCCATCAGCGCCCGAGGGACACAGTGACACCGGCTCTGCCCCTCCAGGTAAGAGGCCGGCACGTCACTGCTCAGCGCTGCCCTTCGTGGCCAAGGACAGATCCGAGCGCTGGAGAGCCTGCAGGCCCAGCCACACTCAGGACAGCGGCTCTCGGCTGTTTGAGGGCCCTGGACACTGCTGAGAACAGACAGACCTCTCTGACCGAAGGAACAAGGGTCCCCGAATGCCGCTCCCAGAGCCCCAGGGCCACGGAGGGCCACCTGAGGTCTCTGCAAGCCACAGCACCCTGGGCAGGCCCCGCGGTTCCCCCGCATCCCTCACCGCAGGTGGAGCCAGGTACCAGAGATGCCGTCGCTCCAGATGTAGGTCCTGAGGGTCCAGGCTGGGCTCCTGGCCAGAGGCAGCTGCGTGGACAGCCCCTCCAGGCCCAGAGCCCCCGACACACACACACACACACACACACACACACACACACACACACCCATCTGTGGCCAAATACAGATCAGACGCAGACCCGGGGAAAGATGATCCGGGGGCGCGCTTTCAGGGCACCTCCTCAGCCCGAACATGTGCCCTTCCAGCCCCGCCAGCCAACGACCCTGCCTTCCTGCCCCCGTGCGTCACCCTGGGGTCGCAATGTGAGCCAGGCCAAGCATCTGGCCAGGGTCTCCGGCATGGGCGCCTGGGACAGGGACGCCCCACAGCCCCGACCACAAGGAGGGCATTGGGCCCAGCTGGCACCCATTGAGACCAGAGCCTGTGCCAGCCCGCCACATCTGTGTACACGTCCTCAGGGCTCCCAGCAAGCCACCCCCACCCCCACTCCCACGGGCTCTGACAAAGGACTCCAGGAGGTTGCCCCTCTTTTAGTTTAGCGACATATTACGTTTAAAATGTAACACGGTTCAGCCGATTTATAATGCAGAGGAGCAGCCCTGCACTCTGCTCCCACCCCTTGGGCAGCCATTCACATGCCTTCTAGATGTTGTTTCTAGAATCTTCCTCATGTGGATGAAACCTGCAAGGGGCTGCCTGGCTGGTGCCTCCCACGGAGGTTAGGGGTCTCAATCTCTCATACGCCCCCCCACACACACACCCCCACACACACTTTTTCTGCCCCTTCCTCCAAGCATAATTCACTTAAACTAATATTGAACCCTTGCAATAATCTGATGGCATAAATACTATTTGTAGTTTACCCCCCTTACATGGTAAGGTGTTTATTTTCTTGTGCAGCTTTTTTACTGTTCCTGCTGTCGCTCATCACCTGTCCCCATGAACTTACCTTCCACGTGAAGCCATCACTCGTTCGCCTGCATGGTCCCTGACAGGACTATAATATGCCCCCAGCCAGCACAGGGTCATCTCCCTCCCGGCGGGTCCCCCATCCTTGGTGGCCCGCCTACCCTGCCCACCCCACCTGGGCTGAGTGCTGGTCTGAGTGTCTCCACTCCCTCACACCCACCCCTGGCTCCAGGGTACCCACCTCCAAGGCCAACGGTGGCCCTTGCTGCCATATGCTCTCCTGTCCTTGTGGGTTTATGCCTCATCCTCTGCTTGCCTCACTGACACAGATGGAAGATAGGAGGGAAGATAAAGTGGCATGTCTGTCCCCAGTCTGTGAAGAGGTAAAGCCTTGAAACACAGTTAACCCCCTCCCGTGGGTTTCCCTCCTGCTTGCCTCCCCCCACCTCCCCATCAGTTGGACAGAACCCTTCTTATAGCCGGAATTATGCCCCTCTCAAAAAAAGATCGTTGAAGTCCAAACCCCCAGTAAGTCCGAATGTGACCATATTTGGAAACAAAGCCACTGCTGGTGTGACCAGTTAGGTGAAGACTGGTCACACTGGACCAGATGGCTCTAATCCAGGTGACTGGTGTCCCCATAGAAAGGGGAGTGCAGAGGCCGACAGGTGCAGGTTCAGGGGTGAGGGACGCTGGGTACAGGCTGGAGTTCTGCGGCCTCAAGCCCAGGGACCACCAGACTCCAGGAAGAAGGCCGTGAGCACATCCTTCCCTGGTGCCTGTAGGGAGCCAGGCGTGGCCACACCTGGATCTGAGGTCCAGATCCATGCATTTCTCCTGTTTGAGCTCCTAGTTCATGGTCTGGCAGCCCTACCCAAGCTGGGCAGCCAGGCGCTCACGCTGGCCCTTCACTCCTCCACCTCATCGGGAATGTGCAGGTGTGTGGAAGGCCCGGGGTGGGGGGTAGAGTCCTAGGGCCTGAGACACAGGTGGGGTGGCCAGGGGGCCCGGGGACAGTCTGTTGTGGGGACCTCGCCCCCACACCCCGACTGCAAGGTAAGAGTCATCTCTCCTACTTCCTGACTCCGGCCCGGGGATCCAAGGGAAGCTCCATGCTGGGCAGTAACCTGAGGGCACAGGTGTCCCCTCACATGTGACCAGTGGACAGGCAGCTCTTCTCTGTACCTGCTCCGCTCCTGTAACTGCTCAGTGCCTCAGCGGCTATGGCAGGGCTCACTCTTTGCCCCTACAAGCTTCTCTTCCTTTTAGAACCTTCCAGAACACCTGGGCTGCACCCAGGACACCCTGTGGAAGACCTCACTTCCCAGCCACCCCGTTGCAGCCAGGAGGAACCATGTGAGGAAACGTGGGCTGGCAGGGTGACCTGAGAAGCTTCTGGGCCAGGTTGTTTGGGGGGAAGTCATGATTAGCCCACAGGGGGAGCTCACTGCGCAGGCCAGACCCCGGTGAGCGCAAGGCGTCAGTGGGCCTGATCCATGGAGGGAGCCTCTTGAGGGGTGCCTCCAACTTGCCAGGAGAACAGGGGTGCCCTAGGGGAGGAAGGAAGCTCCGCTGGTGGTGGTGGGTGGGCTGGGGCGGGGGCTGTGGCTTTTTATTTGTAACCCACGAAACACTCCACCATCAACACAGGAGTGCACATCGCCCCCTGGACATCGTGGGATCCAACGTGCTTTCTCTGCCTCTGATGCAGAGTCTGTTGCCAAAGAGCGCCACCGCTGCTGCCGCCACCGCCACCTGAAGAAGGGTTTTCTCTGGAGCAAATGCAAGCTTGCCCTGAGATGCGCAGATGATGTTCAGGTGTAAATGAGTCCTCACCTTCAGAAATGACCAGGAGCCACACGGCACACCGCACGCAGCACGCTCACCCCCAGGATGCCCCTGCTGAGCTCCTGCTTGGCTGGTTCGGTGCTGGGCCTGCACAGGGCTTAGCAAAATAAACCCTTTGGGAACAAGGGGTTACACCCCTCATCCAAACCAAACCCGTTGGTAAAATGTGACCTCATGAGCTGGTCCCGGGGGAGACAGGATAAAGACCGTGGGGCCCAGGGAACTGGATCCCCATCCTTGGAGTTGGAAGTGGACCTCCCAGGTGAGAGGAAATAGCAGGTGTCTGGGACTCTGGGGATGGACGCAGGGGCAGGACCCTCAGAGAACCCGAACCGAACAAGGACCCCACTCGGAGGCACAAGAACAGTTCCTGGAGTTTACCCACCTTGGGTTGTATGCATGTGTTTTATGCAGAAGGTGACCCCCACCTTTTATTAGATTTTAATCAAGAATGATCCTGTTAAATATTTAAGATCGCTGTTTGAGGGTGATATTTTTAAAGAACCGTGTGATGAAGAGAAGAACATAGGGAAGCATGAATTTTTAAAATTCATTCCCTGTATGTAATAATTCCACAAGGCACTTACCACTGCTCGGCTGCGAGGAGAGCCAAGCACAAGTGTCTTCCATGTGGCAGGTTTCTCCTGTCCCTCCTGGTCCCTGGACCTCCATCCCCATCATCCAGCCTAGCTCCGTCTGCATAAACGAACACCATTTGACAGACTAGCAAGGTGACTTAGATTCCAGAAAGGTCTGACTTCTCCTGTGCCCATTGGACCGATCCGTCCTCTCGCTGAATTAGACAGTCTCCCCAGTCAGGGCTCACACGTGCGCACACATGCTCACACACACCCCGAAGTCTCCACTTGAACCTGTGCTGCCACCCAGAAGCCCAATGGTACAGAGAGGCAAGAATCACAGGAGATCCCCACGTGGAGGCCCTAGAGCAGCCCCAGCTTCCTCTGAGCTACTGAGAAGGCAGGGCCTACCGTCCACAGCCACAGAGACCCAGTGGGTTCCAGGAGTGTGTGGCCCCTGAGATAGGCCCCCCTCAACCTTCCTTTCTTGGCAGGGCTTTTCCCGCACCATCACCCTCCCCTTCAAATGCCTGCTGCCCCAGACCCCATTTTACTCCCCACTGGCCAACAGAGTCCCTCAGGAGGTGTGAGCTGGTGCCGGGGATGTGAGCCGATGCGCAGTTGGACCAGGGTCCCCAAAAAGAGTTCTCCAGAATGTAGAAAGGCTTCGTTGGAGATGCATCTGTGTCTCAAACAAGAGTGGAGACCAGTGGTGCCTGGGTCCCGGTGGCTCTGCCCCCCACCGCTCGAAGCTGCCCCGTGTCCAGGCACCTCCTACATGCTGCCCTGCATGTCCACAGGGGCCTCCTTCGTCCTATGGGACTAGGGGGCCAGCAGCAGCCATGGGAGATGGTCCCTCCCACTTACTAGCCTCTGTCCCACACTTGGCTTCCTGACCTCGCCCGAGTGAGAGGAGACTGGGGATCATGTCTCTTCCTGCATCCAGAGGGACAGTTCCTGTCTCTACCCCGCATGACAGGAATATCTGTAGACCTTCTTGTTTGATCCTACAGCACAGGGCCCAGGGAAGAAGAGCTGACTGAGGCTAATCTGTGCTCAGACTTGGGATTTGGGAAGGGAAAGCCTTCAGGACCTCCAGATACCAAATGATGGGGTCAGGGCTGGGGTCAGAGGGCTGCCAACTAGGCCGTGGGACAGCCTAGGAAGGGGAGGGGACCTGCAGGTGACACATGGGAGTCCCATCCACCCCCTGCCCCCCACCAATGCCTGTGGCAGGTGGCTATGCTTCTTGGCTGCCACACCACCTTGGCCCTGGGGGTTGGGGCAGGAAAGACAGGAACAGAGGGAAGGTCTTCAGTGTGGCTGTGGAGGTTCACAGAGGTCCTGGTTTATGTGGCGGCTGCCCGGCCCCATGGCCTCCCAGGGAAGTCCTGTCTTTCGTCTCTCCCGGGGAAGGCCCAGCGGCTCAAGATGGTTTACCAGGAGGCGCCGGATTAATAGCTTGTTTCTGAGCTGTTGCCTTTGGATTCTCCAGAGAAACAGAACCAAGAAAGTATGTGGGGAGGGAGGAGAGAGAGACAGAGGGAGATTTATTTAAGAAGTTGGGTCAGACAAACATTATATGGTCTCATTCATTTGGGGAATATAAAAAATGATGGAAGGGAATAAAGGGGAAAGGAGAAAAAATGAGTGGGAAATATCAGAAAGGGATACAGAACATGAAAAGACTCCTAACTCTGGGAAACGAACTAGGGGTGGTGGAAGGGGAGGAGGGCGGGGGGTGGGGTGACTGGGTGACGGGCACTGAGGGGGGCACTTGACGGGATGAGCACTGGGTGTTATTCTATATGTTGGCAAATTGAACACCAGTAAAAAATAAACTTATATTAAAAAAAAGAATATCTATTAAAAGAAAAAAAAAGAAGTTGGGTCAGAGGCAGCCCGGGTGGCGCAGTGGTTTAGCGCCGCCTTCAGACCAGGGCGTGATGCTGGAGACCCGGGATGGAGTCCCGCGTCGGGCTCCCTGCGTGGCGCCTGCTTCTCCCTCTGCCGGTGTCTCTGCCCCTCTCTCTCTGTGTCTCTCATGAATAAATAAAGTATTTTTTTAAAAAAAGAAGTTGGGTCAGTTGGTACTCCTGGGTGGCCCAGCATCTGTCCTGGGCTCAGGGTGTGATCCTGGGATCCGGGGATTGAGTCCCACATCGGGCTCCCTGCATGGAGCCTGCTTCTCCCTCTGCCGGTGTCTCTGCCTCTCTCTCTCTCTCTCTCTCTCTCTCTCTGTCCTTGGGGACTGGCGAGTCTGAAAGTCGTAGTGGCCTGGAAGTTCAGGTAGGAGCTGGTGACAGGGGAGTTCTGAAGGGCGGCGGCAGCCTTGGAGACTCGCGCGGGGCCTCCGTGTCAGTCTTGAGGCAGAATCCTTCCCAGGAAAGCTCGGTCTTTGTTCTTACGGCCTTCGACCGATGGGCTGAGGCCCACCCGCATTCTGGAGGGTGGTTTGCTTCTTCGGAGGCTACTGGTGAAGCGTCAACCACACCTACAGCACGCGGTCACGGCCACACCGGGCTGGTGTCCGGCCAAACCCGAGAGCCAGCGGCTGGCCTAGAGCACGCAGACCGCTCACCTTCATAACCTCGGGCACCTGCCTCCTCCAAACCCTAGACTTACACGGATGCTTTTGACATTTTTACTTTGTCTTGCTTTTTTTTTTTTTAAGTTGTTATTTAC
Organism: Canis aureus; assembly: GCF_053574225.1. NCBI lineage: Eukaryota > Metazoa > Chordata > Mammalia > Carnivora > Canidae > Canis > Canis aureus. The sequence continues at coordinate 48,458,425 of NC_135625.1, read as the reverse complement.
TTCGACCTGAGCCGAAGCTAGATGTTCAACCACTGAGCCACCCAGGTGCCCCTACTTTGTCTTGTTTTGAAGAAAAACAATTTCCCTAAAAGCAGTGCCCTCTGGTGGGCACAAGGCCGTCGTGGATCCGGACCTAAGGTGACCCAGCTGCGGTTCTCTCGCATCTAGAGAAGAACATGCAGAGACACACGTGGTCCCAAAGCCACTTTCTCTGCATTTAAGCATGGGCCCTTCGCAGAACACACTTGCCCACCTGGACCCACGCATCCAGAACCCCCTCTCCCTGCCTTCGCACACTGACAGCTGATGCTCTCCTGATGGTCGCTCCTCACTCAGCCTCCAGAGACTCTCTGTTAGAATTAAGTGTCCTCAGCTCCTTACCTTGGCTTTCTCCCTCTTCTCCACTGGAAGCTGAGCCCCCGGGGCCTTAGCCTTCTCACCCACCAGTGTACATCCTGCGTTTAGAGTAGGACCTGGTCACTTCATAGCAGGTGCTACTAATAGTTGTTGAATGAACAAATGCTGTCATCAGAAGAGACCAACTCTAACCAACTTTGAAATTCTGTAATTAAAGAGGACACTCTCAACTCACAGCAAGTGGGGACAGGCAGTGGTCCTCGGCTGGAAGGGAAACACCCAGGCATGTGGGCAGTGGACACAAAGCTTCCTGCCCATGCCAAATTTAAGTGATATCAGCTGGCAAGCCATTTACACATTAGTATAAACAAGCTCTCTAACCTCGTCATGAAGGAAAATCTCAAGGAGAGGAAAGATGGGCAGAATCAGAACATAGCAAACGTGAGCAAGGAGGTCAAGGAGAGGGGTCCCTGACAGGGAGGATGTGGACGAGACAGGGAGACCAAAGGCCCTGACAACAAATGGCCTCATCTTCCCCAGGAGCTGGCCCAGGTAACAGCTTTCAAACCTGTCTGTGGGCCAACTCTGCTTGGTTATTAGGTCACAGAAATGGAAACCATGTGTGCTGTTGACCTGCTCCCAGACCATCTCCCTTCAATGCTGTAAAACAAGACCCTCTTGAGTGTTCCAGAACGGCAGACGCTGAGTGATCCCGAGGAGCCGTGGGGGAAAGACTCCAGTGAAGACCCCTGGTTAAGTGACACACACAGATTGATGACTGCAGGAGTTCTCAGAGCCTTTAATATGCTTACACACGTATCTTAACCTTGTATGCCCCACTCTTCCTCCCAGGGAAACCCCTTCTGTTCTGCATGGCCAACACCCAGAGAAACTAACGTTCCCAGGAACACTGTTTGAGAAACGTTGACTTGGAGGCCAGGACCAGGCGGGCAGGTCGCTGGTGCTCCCAGGAGGCACGTCACTTCGAAGGTAATTAGGGACAGGGGGACCCCGGCATGGACTGGCTCCAATGGCCCTCCTACTGTCGGCCCCGCACATCCCGCACACAGCTCTGCCTCCTGAATGGAAGAGGAGAGGAGAATAGACAATCGTGCAGAATGAGGACCAGGAAGCTGGGCCCGGGGTGAGAGGCACCGCTCTGCACCCTCCCCACCCCCTTCCCCAGTCCCTAGTCTCTGGCCCCATCACTTTTGCCGCCCACGGCAGCAGGGCCACCCAGGGACCATGGCTGGGACGCAGCATGCAGGCTCCTCTTCTCCCGGCCTCAAGGCTGAGCTGTCACTGCACGGACAGCAACTCCCTTCATCCACGGATTTCAAGGCAGATGTGTGGCCAGACCCCGCGTGCCCCCCGGAAGGGAGCCTGGCACGTTGCAAAGCCGTGTTTCCCCTTCAAGGTCATGGGCCCCAGCTCTTTCCTGCTCTGAGCAAACATCCACAGAGCACAGGGGGAGGACTGGGCAGCAGGCAACGGCAGATGGGCAGCAATGTCATGTCCTCGGGTGCCGGGTGACATGCAAGGACCCCTGTGGTCTCTGGACAGTGGGCACACAGCACTCCTGTGATGCAGTGACACTCATCCGAAAGCGACGCTTTGCAAATAAAGCAAAAGCTGCCGACAGAGCTCACACTCCTCTCCTGCCTTACCCCCATCTGACCTCAGGTGCCCCTCAGAGCCGCTCTTCAGGGCCTCTGGGGGGCAGTGCTCCACAAGCACCGAGCACACCTGGCAGGTGGGGTGACACAGGTGGCCGCAGGCGAGCCCACGTCGTCCCTGCTCAAACGCAGGTCTTGTCAAGAGTTAAGACAGACATTCAATTCAAGAACTGAGTGTGCATAGAGTACATCTGGTGTGCTGTACAGTATGATGCTGTCTCTGGCTGGGGAGAGACTGCCCCTCCGGGGTGGCAGTCTCTAGGAGGGCCAGCCGAGCAGCCTCTGATATGCAAACCAAACAATCTAGAGCCACCGACCCCCAACTGGCCTGTGAATCCCCGGGGCAGCAGCAGCAGCAGTTTTAATCACCCCAGTGTGAGAGGACGTGCTGGGCAACTCAGATCCACCCCACAGCTTAGACACTCTGGGATTCCTCAAACCAGTCAACCTAAACTGTTGGCCTGTCCTGCCTTCCCCTGGGACAGCCCTGAGCTCTCCATCACGCCTGCCCTCTGCCTGCTGATGTTGGGGGCTTGGGGGCGGCACTCCCCTGAGGCCTTCCGGGCCATGTGGCCACCCCCTCGGGGTCCTGTGAGCTTAAGAAACATCTTTTTTGCCGGCTGGGCCAGCATCTGCTCCCCGGACTTCACCCCTGCCCAGCCCACACAGCTGCCCTGAGAATTCTGAGGGAGAGGTCAGGTGGGTGCTGGGGCCTGAGGGAGGGTGGGGAGAGGGCATCTGCAGCACGCTCACATCCCACCCTCGCACCTTGGGAGCCTTGTGAGCACCCTTCCCCAGGCCGATGGGCAGGGAGACATGGCATCAGCAATTGCACTGCACCGCACCCTCCCCCCAACTCCGGCCTGGGAGTAACCTTGCTGCACCACAGCCCTGCACTCGGCGCCGTCTGTGCACAAAGTCCCACAGACCAAGGGCTTGAACAGTGGAGGTGTGTTCTGTCCCTGTCTGGAGCCTGGAGGCCTAGATTGGGGTGTGGGCAAGGCCGGGCTCCCTGGGGCCTTGCAGGGCAGGGGGCCCCTGATCTTGGGGTCCTGGCGCTGCTGGCAGCACCTGAGGCACCAGGCTTGTGGACACTCGGCCCCGTCTCTGCCTTCATCCACGTGAGGCCTTACTCTCTGGTGTCTCTGTGTCCTCCTCTCTTCCGTGAGGACACCAGTTGATGCATAGAGGGCCCGCTCTGCTCCGGGGGGTCCTCACCTTAATCCGACTAATGACATCTGCAAATAGGGCTGCATTCTCAGGGTCTGGGAAGGACATGACAGGAGGCGGGCACTGTCACCCCAGCACGAATGAGCTCTGTTCAGGCTCCCATCTCCCACCCGCAGTCCACTCCGCCTCCCCTAGAGGAGGGACAGGTTAGAAACCCCCACGTGGGACGCAGTGCCAGGCTGTGTCCTCTGAGCCAGAGCCCGCAGGAGCCAGGAACACACCGGCTCTGAGAGGGGCCGTCACTTCCCGGCACCTCATCTGGGAAGTGAAATGCTAATGTGAGTGGTAATGCCTGCATGTCTGTCCAGCCCCAAATTCTCAGTGCATGGCTCAAGGGAGGCAGAAGGCACCCCCTGCACCCCGGGAACTGTGGCAGAAGCGGTCACTGGCTTGCCCAGGGTCACAAAGCTGACCACCACAGGGCAACAGTATGCCAGGCTTCTCGGGCCCCTGGGGGGCCAGCTCAGCATGGTGCCCCCACTACCCATCATGAGTTATCTCCCCTCCTGGGCACGCCCAGACCACCTGTTCTTAGACCCGCTGGCCTCCTGTCCCTCCCGTGGTCACTCACCTCTGACAGGTTGCCAGTCTTCGCGTGGGACTCAGATCACGCTCAGCGTGGGTTTGCTGCACAGAGAGAACAAATGAGCTGAGAGCGGAGGGAGAGGCCAGGGGCCGTCTCCACCAGCACCTCCACACCTGCACATGTTTGAGCCCCGCTGGGTCAGAACTGGCCACGGGACACCTGGTGAAGCTGCCTGGCGTCCCCTTCCTGGGCTACAGGACAGGACAGTGTCACCCGGAAGGACCTGCGCCTCCCAGCCTGTGCCCGCAGAGCTTCAGCGTGAGGGGACAGAGGCCCAGGAGAGAGGGGCACCACCACACGCCCCCTTTCTACCCCCCCCCCCAACCCCTTCCTAGGTCTTTGCAGGCTACTTCCCATTTTCTCCAAGTGCTTGGGGACAGACTCACTACTCACATCCTTGGAGGGTCTGCAGAAAGGCTCATGAAGGTAAAACCCAGAGCCACCTGATTCTCAGCCATGAGACGCTCTAGTGGAAACAAGGGTGCATCCACACCTGTGGTTTTAGGTAAAGAAAATTCACTGGAAGCAGGTGATTTCCCCAAACTCCGATTGTCCCGTCCCTGCAGTCCCGGGAGCTTTGAATCCCGGAACCCCAATGTCGGGGCATTTTTGCTTCAGAGGCGACTGGGGTACAGTTTCAAGCCAGGTGGATTAGGTAGGGACCCTTGGGGCCTGGTCGCCAGGGGTAGGGGTGGGCCCTTTGCCTAGCACACATGACATAAAAGCCCAGACGCGACATGCTTCCAGCAGAGGCTCAAGGATGGTCAGAGCATCCTGACATCACAGGGTCCTGGAATGAAAAATGAAGCTTGGTGCATGACACAGGTACACCCACATGGATTCTCGGGTTCTCGGCCAGAACAGATGGCCCTACTTGGGCAGGAAGGAGCTTCTCCCAAATGCAGTCTGTTTATGTCTCCTCTTCACAGCCCCTTCTCTAATGCCCAGCTTCTGCGGGTCACTTCTCCTTCCTTGACTCCACCCCGCCATCCAGATCTGCAGGTGCCCAGGCATCACTGAGCCCACAGGGAAAATGGACGTGATAGGCATGGAATCCTACGCACCAGACTTAGGTTCCCCCAAGGGCCATCACGGCAACTCCTTGAGGACTGTTCCTGCCCAGAGAGGGTGGCACCGTGTGCAAGAGGAGAAGAGGGCCTAGGTACTAGACCAGGTCTGTTGGGTGCCACCTGCCCCAGGCAGGATCCTAGGACATCCCTGGTTGGTGTTTGTTGGGGCTGCAAAGTCTTGGAATGAGCTATAGCAAAACACAGTGTTTTCTTAGGGAGCTAAGTTTTCTCAATGTCTAATGAGAAAGCATCTCCACTTTTAAAACTATATTGTCCCCTTTGTAGGGAATCATCTCATATGTTATTAAACACGCTTCCTGACTTTTCGTTGCAGTGTATTAAATCTGCTTGACGTTTTCTTGATGGTTTGCTGAGGGGCACAGTGACAGCTTCACTCCAGCTGTGTTTACGCCACCCCCGTGGGAAGACAGGAGGTTTGGGGGAAAAGAATCGCCAATGGGAACAGGTGTTTAGGCCAAAGAATCCCAAAGAGGCTGGCGCTGCTGTCCGGATGCTGGACAGAAGCAGATGGACAGAGGCCAGGTCGCCAGCGGGGATTAAAACTCATTAGATCAAAGCTCAGGACAAGGGGGAGTGGAGCCAGGGTCAGCATCTGGAATCTCTCCCAGCAGGGGCTATTGGACAAGAGGCATGTGCGGCCAGCTGCGTCCTTTGATTTGGGAAGATTCGAGGCATCCTTCATCAAGTCCACCCTCAGGGCTGGGACCAGGAGGCTCTGAGGATTAAAGGCTGGGTCCCTGCAGCCAGGTGGGTGGCTGGACTTTCCTTTCCCTGCCTCCTTCCCTGTCTCTCCTCATCTAATGACAGCGGATGGTGCAGCATCTCTGCAGCATGGGTATCTCTGTGTGAGGGGCGATGCTGTACCCCTGCGGGTACAGGGCCAGACCATCTGGAGACAAACCAAGTCTCCATCACTTACCTAGAGGTGACACACCAAAGCTCATGGTGCCTCAGCTTTCTCATCTCTAAAATGGGAAGAATGAGGATGGAGCCCATCTCCCAGGCTCATTGTGAGGCTGCGTCCATAAAGTGGGAGGCACAAGGACCAGAGCACAGGGAAGGCTCCCTAAGTCGTTATGAGCTGACAGGGCTCCCCTCTTCCAGGCCCATGCTTGACCTCCGGATGGTTCACCGTTTCATCTCACAAGATCTCACTTCCCAATCTGGAGATGTGTGTACAGGTGGCTCCTGACCCAAAGCAAGGCCCTGGGAAAACTGCCTCCATCTCTGCTCTGGTGCCTATGTCTTCCATCTGCCCTCTCAAGGCTTTTCACCTGCAAAGATGACACAGCCCCGTACTGGAAGTGGTGGGAGGAGGGTTCATTTCCCAGGCCAGAGCAGGTCTCTGTCAGCCAGAGGATTTGGTCTGGAGGGGTCAGGAGAGCAGGTTCAGGGGTGGGGAGAACCACAGAGGCTGCATGAGGCAGTGCTATATGCTCAGACCTCTGAGAGTGTAATAAGGACCTTCCACAGAATGTCCTACGACATGATTGTCTTGTGCACTTGTATCTGTGTACACCTCCTGGAGCCTCCATTCCTTACCGGTCACTCATTCACAGGCATGAGGCATGCTGCAGCCCAGCTCAGCACACGTGGACCCTGAGCTGTCCTCACATGTGAGACAGTGAGTCCAGGTGTGAGGCTCAGGGAAGCCGTCAACAGGAAGTAAACATGGATCATGAGCCAGGCAGGTTTTTGGCATAGTGTGGAAGGTTCTAGACAGGCCTGTTGGTGCCTCGTTTATTCAGGCCATAACTAGGATGCTATGCTGGAGGGCCCCCTTCCCTGAGTAAAGAACACAGACCTCGGGGCAAGCTTCGGGGGGCTACTCACCAACAAGTGTGCATCGCCCTCCGTGCACCGAATGCAATACTTGGCCCATCACAGGTGCTTCCTGAGATCTGTGGACTGCTGATAGCCAGGATCTGATTCCAGCATTGCTTCTTTCCCAGGACTCGACCTCATCACCTTGTGGTCATTTTAGCTCCATGACTCATCCACTAATTGTGGAACCTTGAAACATATCCCCCCATTGCCTCGGCAGGTTGAAACTCATCCAAGTACACAGCGCTATCTTACTGGACAGTGGCTCCTCTGTCCTGAGGGACACAGCAAATGCTTCAGGAGAAGTCCGGCACGCACTCGGCCACTCAGACCACCAGGAGACAAGACACACTCCTTTCCATCCCACTGAGAGCAAAACTCGAATGTTAACATATTTATGATTTTCAGAGTGTTTGCTCATCCCTTTAGTCTAAGCTTCACTCCAGGATGAAGTAAGTAGGGTCGGCTAATCATCTTCATTTTACAGGCCAGTAATCTGAGTCCCCACGTGCAGAGCACGCTCCTTTCAGGGGTATGCTGGGTGGGTGCACAAATGGGGTCCACGGGGTGTAGCAGTTCTTTTTTTTTAAGATTTTATTTATTCATGAGACACAGAGAGGGAGAGAGGCAGGGACACAGGCAGGGGGAGAAGTAGGCTCCCTGCAGGGAGCCCGTGATGCGGGACTCGATTCCAGGACCCCAGGATCACGACCTGAGCCAAAGGCAGATGCTCCATCATGGAGCCCTGGCAACCCAGGGTATAGCAGTTCTAAGGGCAGATCTCGGTCAAATTCTGACCACTTACTAGTTGTGTGCTCTTGAGAAACTAGTTTCATCTCTTTGTGCCTCAATTTCCCAAGAGGTACCCTGGAGATGATAAATGTACCTATCTCACTGAGTCTCTGGAAAAGATTAAATAAAATAATCCAGGCAGAGTGCTGAGAAGCCACCTGGCCCGCCTGTTATAAAGGAGGCCTGGGTTGTCCCATCCCTGGCCACAGCCTCCTCCTGGTGGCTGGGAAGCCGACTTGTTCTGTGGCCACAGGAATTATTCCCAGACGTCTCAACTCTTGTCGAAGGCCCTGTTGTGCACACAGCTGGGTATTTTTTGCTGAGATTCAGTGTGGATTCTGGCGGGCTCAAGGGAATGGTTTAGGGCCCCCAAGAGAAAAGGATCAGGATCGGAGGGGGTGCCCCTAAGCTGTGCGCGAGGGTTTAGCCCAGCGGCCCTGAAACCTGCCCAAGGATGTGGAGACCCCTCCAACCTGCGACAATCCCTGGCTGGATTTCCGGTCTTTGTCAGCGGAACAAAGGCGCCTCCCACTCCCTGCACCCGGGAACTGGACCACCGTGAGCTCGAGCGGAGGAAAAGGAAACACGATCTGGATCTGGCCCGGTTGTTGGCGGAGTTCAAGAACAAACTCCCTTTTGTGTCTCTGGCTCCGTGTACTAGGGGGATAAAGCCAGCCAGGGAACAGGAAAACAATTTCTTGACCGGCTCACTCCCTTTTCCAGGGCGAGCTGATAGTGCAGGGCGGGGCTTGGGCTGGGCGCGCCCCTCTCTCTTGGGGCCTGAAGGTGGTCCTGGCGGGAGCAGCTGGGGGCCTGGATGGTGGGGCTCTCCCGCATGGGGTGGGGCGGGGGCTGGCGCAACCTGGACTCCCTGCCCACCCTATCCTGGGAGCCCTTAAAAGCGCCAGGGCCTTGCTCACCGTGATGTCAAGGGGCCCACGATTCCGCGGAGCTTCTGGAAGTCTGCTCCCCTGCATCCCGGCTTTTCCAAGTGGGAGGAGCCTTCTCTGTGGGCCCCACCCAGCCCTGGAGCAGGTTTAGGATGGGGAGAGAAATCACACTGCGTGTGACTATGGTGTCAGTGCCAGGAAGGGTCTCCTAAGCAGACCCAAGAGCTCACCTCCCTCCTCCCTTCCCCCACCGTCCTTACTCCCACCTTATCGGCGGAGGCCTCTGCTCTGGTGGAAACAGACTTGTTCCAGAGAATATCCTGGTGAGAAGGCACACTTGCCTCTAGACTTGGCCAAGAGTTTAGGGAGACTGTCCATCCAGAAAGAACTAGGGTGCGCGTCTCACTCTTTCTTCCGCCCCTGGGATAGAGTGCTGGGGCCAAGGCCACACTGCGGGCGTCCCCAGCTCCAGACCTGCCTGCCCGGGTCGACCCGGGCTCCGGGCTCTGACGGCTCTGCCTTAGCCCTCCGGCGCCCGCCCTCCACACCGCGCCGGACCGCACTCCCGGATCAGGGGGAGCGCTTACCGGCAGGTGCCCAAGTGGTCGGGGAGCAGGCCGACTTGAGGGGTACCCCCTGCCCTGGGAGCAAAGCGGGCAGCTCCCCACCTACCACAGCCCACGGGGCTCACCGGGGCTGGAGGTGAGTGCGACCGAGGCGGCTGAGCGCGCCCCCTGCTGACTGCTCGCACTGGGGGCAAAGCCACCTCCCCAGGAAAGCTCAGTGTCTGAGCGGAGACCAGGGGGGCTTGTGTCCCTTACCAAAAACCATCTGGTCTAGGAACGAAATCTCCGGAACTAAACAAAAACCAGCTTTGTGGGAACGAAGCCTTGGTCAGCGTCCCCTCTGAGCGCCGCTTGGCCAAGGGGAAGCATAGAGGACTCTGCCGGGTGCCCTCTCCTGTGCTGACCCACCTCCACCCATGGGGACCCCAGAAATCAGGTCTCCCTCTGCGTCTGCTGCTTAGACAAAGCTCTAGGATTTGAGGCACCTGTAGCGGGAATAACTTCACCGAAAGCAGAAACTGGGTTGTAAAGGCCGTAGGGTCCCCACATGCCCCACCCCCCCCCCACTCCTCACCCCAGGCCAGAGGGCGGGCCTGCTCCCTAAAGGAGGTCCAGAGTGCAAGGACTGGAGTGAAGGATTTTGGCTCCAGATTGTCCCCTCCACAAAGGGCACTAACCCGCCCCTTCTCAGTCCTCAGGCTCCAGGCACCAGGACAGGAATCGCCCTAACCCGGGATTTTTTCAAATCACTTTTGCGGATTTTCGGTGGCTTTCCCCAGAGAGGCTTGGTTCCCGCTCTGCGCTCTCCCCTCCGTGCTGCCCTGTTCCCCCACACAGCCCTCTTCCAGCGAGTAGCTCCTAGGGGCTCCGGCCCAGCAGGCTCTGGGGTCGTCGTCCCAAGTCCTCAGGAAGACCTGCAAGGTCCCTTTCTGGTCCCTGGGAGGACAGTGCGAATCCGGACCGTGGGTTCCCTCCTGGCATCAAGGCTCCAGCTCTTGGGTCTGGAGGCCGGAGTTCAGCCACGCGGCTTCTCCTGGGCTCGTCAACCCTCTGAATGTGCATTCATTTATTTATGTGTTTTAATGTCGTAAATGGGCAGCTAAATGAATTGCAATTTGTAATCTTTATGGTTAATTTTAAATCTCGCTCTTGTTGGCTAATCCTGTTAGTTGGTGGCAAAACAAGGAGACAGTCGTGTTGCCGCCGCCGTGATTCTAATAGGCATTTTATGTGAAATTACAGCCACCGGCCAGAACAAAAGGCGCAGCCGGACCTGCAGGCCGAGCAGCCTGGGCGGGTCCGGAGCCGCCGCGCCCAGCCCGCTCCGAGCGCCCCAGGCCCGCAGCCGCACCGCCCGCCCCGACTTCGAAATTAAGAACCCGCGTGGGCCCCCGGGTTGTGGTTGTGAACTCTCCGCGCCCCCAAGTCGTCAGCCCGCGGGCCCCGAGCCTCCCTCCCCGGCTCGCCTCCTGGACCAGGGCGTCCCGGGCGCCGAGGCGCGAGCGCGCGACGCGCCCAGGTCCGTCTCCACGGCCGCCTCCTGCCTCCTGCGTCCTGCGTCCTGCCTCCTGGCCGAGTGGAGGGGAAGAGGGGGTCTCCGGTGTGCGCGGGGCCGCGGACGGCGAGCGGGGCGCGGCGGTTCTGGGCAGGTCCCTTCCAGCCCCTCCCGACCTCCCAGCCCGCGATCCCCGAGGGGAGCGAGCCCGCGGGCGCCCGCCCTTCCCGGTGCGGCCGGCCGGGTGGGGTCCCCGCCAGCGGAGCGCGTGCGGGTGGGGGCGCTGGAGCGCAGGGACCCCGGGGTGGGGGCCTGTTCGCGCGTTGTTGCCCGCGCCGTATTCCTTGTCCCCGGCGCCTGCTCGGTGCCATCCCAGTGAGTTTGATTGAAACGCGGCTGCGAGGAGATGTAGAGCAGGGAAGGCGGCGCGAGGCGGGAGGGCGAGGCGGGAGGGGCGAGGCGGGAGGCGGGAGGCGGGAGGCGCGAGGAAGGGGCCCCGGGAGGGAAGGCGCCCCGGCGGGGATGGGGCCCCGGGCCGGGAAGGGTCCCCGGCGGGGTAGGGGCCCCGCGGAGGCGGGAGGGCAGGGGCGGTCACCACCGGAGGCGCTGCCCGGCGACTCCTATTGTGAAGCCCGCGGCTGTCCCCTCCCGGGCGCGGGATGCCAGGGTCAAGTGTCACTTCCTCTGGCAGTCAATCTCCAATATTCCTTGTAATGTTTCTAAATGGACGAATTCATTACGCGGGGACATGTGAATGGGGAGCGGCCGCCGGCGCGCTGGGTCGAGAGCGTCCACTGAGGGATCCCTTCGCACCGCGAGCGCGGCCGGCACCGAGGACGAGCCCAGTCAGCCCCGCTCCCGCCCGGCCGCCGCGGGCCTGAAGGTCACCTAGGGAAGGTGAGCAAGTGCAGGCGCCCGGAAGGAAGCTCGATTGTCTCGGGTCCGTGGCCAGGCCCGGCCTCCCCTCCCTCCGCCTCCCTCCTCCCTCCCGCAGGCCTGCGCGGTGCAGAACGGCCCGCTCCGGAGCCCGGGCGCACACGCGTCCCTGCGCCCGCCGCGCGCCCACGCACGGGGCATCCACGCGCTGGCCGCCCTCACTGCAGACTGTCGGGGGATGGGGGCGGAAGGCGGAGGGCGGGGGAGGTCGCTTCTTAAAATCCAGGGGCTCTCCTAGCTAAGGAGATGGCCGCAGGGTGGCAAGAGGAGTTAGACCGCCGTCTCTCCTCCCGCTGTGTTTTAGAAGAAGCATTAAGTACAATTAGAAAGGAAACACCTCCCTGTCCCTTCTTCCCGCAGGACCACAGGACAGGAGTGGGCGGCGGCAGGCGGATCTGGGGAGGAGAGTCAAACTGATGCAGGAGCCGGGATGCCCAGGGAGGAAGGCCTGCCTCGGCTGTGGCTGGGTGGCAGTGAGGGCTTCCCCAAGGTGGTCCTGGAGCTCAGAGGGGCCAAGGAGACGGAGCACACCTCCCCAGAGTTTCTCCAGGTAGATTTCAAATGGGGTTGGCTGTAGATGAGGGGGCCAGCGAATTACCTGGTGACCGGATGAATCCCTGAGTCTGGGGAAGGGAAATAACGCCTCCTAGAAGCTCCTCCATCCCTGCCCACCTCAGACACCAGAAAGCTATGCCTCTCTTTCCTTTTCTTCCCAAGGTTCTCCCCGGAAGGAGGAGGAGGAGGAAGGTTGGTGGAGTTCAAACTGCCAGGGGATATGGAATGGTTGTGTTTGACCCACTGACACCTACGTCGCTCTGGGTACACGTGGTCACCCCCTGCACACGTGTCTCCAGCAGGAGCCCTGGGGATACCCTAATGCCGGTGGAGAGTGGTCTCCGTCTGCACAAGCCCTACCTGGCTGGAAAGAGATGTGAGACGGTTGAGTCGGGGAGGGGGGTGCAGTGGGCACTTACTTCATGCCGAGTGGAGGAGAAGAGAGGGTCTCTGGTGTGCGGTGCACAGACGCGGAAGTGAGGTTCCGTTTTACTCTGGGGCTGGTGGCCCGTGGAGACCCAGCCGCAGGTAGGAGGGGGCATCTCTGCTTCCTCTAGATTTTAGACGATAAAGCGGAGAGGGAGGAAGTGGCTTGCAGTTCAGACACAGCCACAATCTGCTTGTTGGGGTTGTTACGTGTTTCTAGGTGCCCCCCACCCCAGGTTTCAGACTTCATCCCCCCAAAACATGGTTTTTTAAAAAGTCAAATGTGAGGGGCTGTTGGAATACTGTGATCTCTATAATGGATCCCGTCTTGGTTTCTAGTCAGATGGTTCATTTTCACCATCATCTGAGAGTCTATTTTAAGCAGAGGGTTTTAAACTGTTTGCAGTTTGGTTTACCTGGAAATACACCTCCCCAGAGAAGGCACAGTTTGCTGCAGCTTCACTCCCCACAAGGGCGTGCGGGTTACATGTGTGAGGTCAGCTCCAAACCTATTTGTCTTTTCTGTCCTTTAGTGGCACTCAGTGAAAAAAAGGGCAATTTGCTTAATTTAAGAAAGTGACACATATGAACCGGTAAATGCAAGATAATGCAACACAGCTGACATATTTGGCAGATTAAATCCTGGATTTTTTTTTTTTACAAAATTCCAGATTTTAAGTTATTTACTCAATCTTCAATTATAATATTAAAAGGACAAACATTAAGGGGTCTTTGGTGCCTATATTTTTTTTGTAAAGCAAGCTCTTCTATAATTTCCCACAAAATACATTTTTTTACTTAAACTTGTCTTTAATCAAGCTTCTCAAATAATAATACAAATGCTGTGTTCTCATTTTCCTGCCTCCTATAAGCCTCTGTACCAAAACACTATAAGGTCAAGCACTTGCTTTTTATTTATACATATTAAAATTGCTCCTAAGAGTCGAGTTTCCAAACACAATGTGTCAGGACAGGAAGCAAATGTTGTTTTAGGGGAAGATTCCAATAACAACCCCATTTATGCAAGCACATTAGAGCAGAAAGAATCATTTCTGTTAGTTAACATTTTTAAGCCAGAAAATTAAAAACAAATATTTAACTTCCCAATTTGGAATTCGGGTTGGCATTTGACTGCAAAACTTTTACAATGCATACTCAATGAGTTAAACACAATCTTTACTAGCCAAATAAAACTGCATTCGTGTGGTTCAAAAATAAGTTTGAATAAACTGAAGGATAAATAAAATGTGTGAGGATGCCCAGGGAGGGAGCTGATGTGTGTGAACTTGGCCAAGAGACAGCTTTTGGACTCGGCTCAATTCAGGGGTTTTAAGATATCTTTTATTAGATGCTATATTTAGAGAAGACAAATATTAAAGAAATAGGCACACTTACAAACATTAACAGTTCCCGCTTTGTTCTCTTCCAGAGCGACTTTTATAATAAAGCCCTTTGAGGAATGAACTTGCTCTTTCCCCATCTCCACTTCTCCCTTTCTGTTTGGGCCCCCCCAAGAGAGGGTTCTGTGATTGTGCTGGGTTTATCTCATTTCCCCTACCCAGGCTAGCAGTGGGGAGCAGGAACTGGGACTTCATGGCTCACTGGAAGGCCTCTTGTGTGCTCCCTGCCCCTCCTTCAAGTCCACAAAGGAAGGAGGTTTCTAACTTGGGCACCACCCCAAACACCTACCACCGCGACTGTGGCTTTTTGTCCCAGCACACACCTGGCAGGGCGTCCCTAGCCTAGCTGGCCTCCTTGGCTCTGGGGGGCGGGGGGGGGGGGGGGGGGGGGGGGGGACACCATAATAGTTCCTCTGTGCTTTCCCAGCGCACTCCGCACCTCCAAACCCCCTCTCCTGAGAAAAAAACAAAAGCCTAGCAACCCTACAGTCAGGAGCTCAGGCTCAGGCCTGACTCAGGGCTCAGACTTGGGGTAGCCCCAGGTGGGGCCTTTGTGGGAGAAGGCTGCCTGGGCCAGGAACCCCAGCACCCAGTAATCAGCTTGCTGGGCACCCCAAAGCAGCTTGCACTTCCTGGCCATGGTGAAGCTGGAGGTCCGGCTCCAGCTCATATCCAGACTCCCCCAACCCTGGATCTTTTGAGCTTGGGTCCACCACCCTATGAGCTGGAAGCCGCCATTCCCCGGGTCCCAAGGCTGACAAAGGCACAAATGCAGGTGGCCAAGGGCCCCCTTGTCTCTGTGTTGGTGATTATTTGCGGTGCCTGTGGATTGGAGATAGGGAGGCAGGAGTGCAGGCCTGCAGGAAAAGGCTCGGCCTCTGGGTTTCTCCAGCGGTCCCTGGATTTAGGAAACACAACTGCCTCCTCCCCTCGGCCCCCTCCTCCAAAGAGTAAAGAAGAGTGTTGCCCCCACATCCCTTTTCTGTTTCTGTTCCGAGGGTTTCAGGGTATATACTCTTTCACCTGGGATGATGGTTCACCATTACTTTTAAATTCTAGCTAAACAAAACATGTTATGGATAGCCATAAAGGCAGTATCCCTCTAATCAATACCTTTGCTGATTACGAACAAGCCCAGGGAAGTCAGCAGAGGTCAACATCAAGCCCAGACAAAGGTGTGGGAGTCAATGTACAGGTTGATATTTTGTACCCATTTGATGGAACTCCCTTTCCCCACAAGGGCTCTTCTGTCCTTGTCTCCCATGCTGACATTTGGTCAACCTGCCCCAGGCTAGGGACCCCTCTGTGTCCCACTGAGCTCGGAGTTCCTTCAGAAACAAGCCAGAGACAAAGGGTGGGGTGCAGGTGGGCTGGACTCACTTCTTCCCATCACACAGCGTCTGCAGCCAGGCCTCAGGTACTGAGGTCAGACACCTGGGAAAACGAATCCGTGCAGAGATACAGACTCCAGTGAAGGAACACTCCCACAAATGTTATAGCTTAAAGATGGGGAGAAGAGGAGGGGAACCTGGGGGGCTCAGTGGTGCCTTCGGCTCAGATCATGATGGGTGGCAGGGCAGGGGGAGGGGGTGTCCTGGGATCGAGTCCTGCATCAGGCCCCCTGCTCAGCGGGGAGTCTGCTTCTCCCTCTCCCTCTGCCGGCTGCTTGCTCCTCCTGCTTGTGTTCTCTTTCTCTCTGTCAAATAAAAAAAAATCTTTAAAAAAATAAAGATGGAGAGAAGAGGAGGCAGAATGGGTCAGATTCCTGAGGCCTTTAGAACTGTCAGCTGTCTTGTGGAAATGAAGACCTTTAAACGTGTGTGCTGAGTAACCAGAACACGGTTTAGACCGAAGAGGTGTTGGGTCTTACCCCACCTGAGAGAGAATAATGGGTCCTGGAGCCCTGCAGCCTTAGCAATAAGTGGGATCATCAATCAGTTTTTAAAGAGGCACTCGGGCATGAATTTGCAAACCGAGCTGAGCCGTGAAATCATGGACTCCTCTGCCTTGCAGGAGGCTCCCTCGCCGCTTGCAGAGACACCCGTATCTACGTTAAATCTGGGAAACGGCAAACATCTAAAAAGTAAACAGATCCCTGGGTCCTCCTTCACCAGGTTGATCAAAATGGAATGACAGACTTCCGGAATTCACCTAAACGCACCCCGGCCCCCCAAGATAGCTGCGGAAGTGCCCGCTGGCACCTCCCCGGTGGCTGCAGGGAGCTCTCTGGGACAGCAGTGAAACAGCCTAGGCAGGGCCAGCTGCTCACAGGAAACCAGCTTCTCTCTCCATTCCCGCCACGGGAGGAAAGCAGTCTGCCTCCCGAGCTGGCCGAAGCACACAAACATCTGCCACAACTTTCCCAGACTTCTGACCCTGCTCGGTTCTTCTGGGGACACCTGTCTCCAGCCATAGAAACTGCCGGTGCAGAACCGCGCCGACCGGCGGGCCCCGGGAGGTCCGTAGCGGAAGGCGAATCCCACCGCCCACCTCCCTCCCAGCAACCCCCACCCACAGAGGCAACTTTGATCAAGCATAACTTTCTTTTCCTTTGGCCCCAAGCTTCCGCAAACGCGCATTTCTCTCTCAGCCAGAACCTCAAAAACCTTTTGGACTGATTCTGTCCCCTCTGGCTCTCTGTCTGCAGTGATCCTGAAAAGGACCATCCGCGATGCCACCGACCGTCGGATTCGATGACTTCCCACTGGTTCGGGAGCTGGCTTTGGCTACCTTGGGGACCCGCAGCCCTCCGCACCTCCCTCCGCAAGTTCATTGCTAAATGATTTGCAAACTTAAACGATTATAATTGTTCCCTTGCCTCGGCCCAAAGAAATCCTGCTAAGACAAGAGCCTGATTAGCAAATCTAGCCTTCCTCTGCATGTGGCAAAATGCAATAAAGAGCTAGGCTTTCTTTTTTTCTCAATAGTATCAACAACGGGCTTTGGCATCAAATTCTGCAGTGCCTGTTGGTGTGCTTTTAAACACCCACTCTGGGTATTTAAAAAATGAATCGGCGCACAGTCACCTCTGTGGTTGCCTGTGGGGAAGGAGCCCGTTGGCAGACACCTCTGCAGCAGCGCGAGGGGTGTCCTTCCATGAAAGCGACGCCAGGGGGCAAGAGGCGTTAACAAAGAACGGGTGTAGACAGCTGCCTTTATCTGCCCGTGCGTGTCACACGTTGCAGGGCGAAATGTCATTTTGCAAGGTTATCCGTTTCCAATTCCACACAGAGCCTTATCGCTCATCGTTTACCTCGTGGGCACAAACAAACAGCCTCTTTAAATAAAACCAGGCAAGGGAAACATATACCTTTGTACAATTAAAAATTGCACAAGAATGCCAAAATGTATTGAACCTTGCTGTTAATCCGACTTACCTTGCTGATACTTTGGCCTAATCCTATTTTCTCCTGCAGGAGAATGATTCCGCAAGGCCACGTTTTTTTGTTCTTCTGGAGGATGGTTTACCTGGCCAATGGGCTGAGGGGTGCGAGCTCCCCACCCCGACCCCCAGCCACCTGAGGCGGGGCGGAGGATGGCGGGCTGCCTGCCTGGCCCAGCAGGCTGGAGGTCCGAGAGCACAGAGCCTTCTCTGCCAGGCAGAAAGCAAACGAAATCACTCAAGGGAAACTTGGCTGGAGACAAAACACATTCAATTTCCTGACTCCGCTTTCTCTCCCGAATTATTTGCCTTTGCAGAGGCACGTGAAACAAATGAAACATAAAAATGGAACCTCCCTGGCAAAGAAAAAAATTTTTTAAGAAAGGATCTGGTAATAACAATAATAAAAATGAAAGAAAACAATAGCACGGTAGCTCTTTTAAAAAATAAACTCCTTTTTCACCTAAAGTCCTTTTGGCAAATTCTCATTTGCCGGGGTGGTGAGGACAATGAGAGCCTGCGCTGACCGAGGCTCCCCAGCACTAACGGTCCTGGAAGCTTCCACACGGCTTATTTGGCCTTCTTTTTACACCTTCACCTTGCAGACAGCAGCTTCTGGTGACCCTGACCTGTGCCTGGCTCCCCTATCCCACTGCCTGAGAAAGGGAGCCAGTCTGAGCGGGGGGTGAGGAGCAGCCCAGGAGCACCGTGTCCAGTGCTGTCGCTGGGTGTTTGAAGATTCTGTGTCTCCTGCACACCCTTCCCTCCCCCCTTCCCTCCGCCCCAGTATCATTTCTCTTTGAAATGTCATGAACTTGGCGCTTTCAGCCCCAACCGCTGGGCTCAGACCCCAGACAATGGGATTGTCAGAGGGCCAGCACCGAGCTTTTTCTGCGTGTTCACCCAGCGTTAAGCCTTTATCCCACAAAACGGCTCTGTCTGACCAGGTCAGACAAAAGCCAACTTCCATCTTCCGCCTGGAAGGGGATCTGGGCAAAGCCTGGTGTCCAGTGCCGCCGCCCACCCCAGTGGGAGGGGGGTCCCCTCTGCTCCCACCCCATGCCTCAGGGCGCCCAGGGCTCCCCGGCTTGAGGCACCTCCAGCGGGAGTCCCTGGCCCTGCTCTCTGAGGGGCCCCGCCAGGACCTGCACACCCTCCCTCCTCACCTCCCAGGCCCTGGCCCACTGGGCCCCATAGCAGGGGCGTGTGAATGCGTGCAAGCCTGTGGATGTGCGTGAGCGTGCATGAGCCTGTACGTACATGCGTGTGGGTGTGCACCAGCGTGTGACTGTGCATGAGTGCAGGGGTGTGCAAGGGGTGGGCGGGAGACCAGCTCGGAGCTCCAGGAGGACAGGCCTTCTTGGCTCCGGGAAGACTGCTGAGAAGGCTGGCACGCGGGCTCCATGCTGGTAAGTGTCGGGGGTATTTCTCCCCCTCGGCTGGGCCCCGTGGGGCGGCTCCAGGGGCTGGGATGGCCCTCTGTGGCCCACCCCCGGCCCTGCCTGGAGCCCCCCAGCCTCCCTCCCCCGGTGCCCCGGTGCCCCGCTCCACCCACCAGCCTAGGGGGAAGCAAGTTCCTGGTTGCTGAGAGCCCTGGCGGCTGGGTTCATGGTCAAGGGCGGCCTGGCTGAGTGTGCGGGTGGGGCAGGGGGCACGGGGTGGGAGATGGGGAGGGGGGCTTGGAGTGTGCCCAGGGAGCCTGCCGAGAGCCTCAGGGAGCTGCGGGAAGCACCCTCTGGCCTTCAGAGGCCAGTGTCCTTGGGGATTTGGTCTTCTTCATCCCTCTTCCACCATGGAACTGAGTTTGTGCACAGCCAGGAGGTGGCTAGAGGGGGGTGGGAGAGGTGGAGAGCTAGAGATACCCTCCCACACACCCCTGCAGCCAGGCCTTGGAGGATGGATGCCTGCCCCAAGCAGCCAGGTGGCCCCAGACCCTGAAGAGGCAGGCGTGATGCTGGGACTGGCCGGGCGGGGCTTGGGGGGCCTATGAAAGTCCCTGTCAGTGTTGCGACAGGCCTCGGCCCTGGGTGGTACACATCCCAGGCGCATCCCAGACAGGCCCTGGAGTGTCTGCAGGCCATGAGGTTGCCTGAAGACATGGCCTGGACAGGCTTCCCCCACCTCTGGCGCCCTGCCCTGCCACTCAGCGCACTCTCCAATGGTCACTTCACCACCCTGTCTGTGTCCTCGGGGTCCTGGGGCCCCATCACAAGGTCTGGCAAACCGAGGGGCTTAGGACAATAGAAATTTATGATCCTCCAATCCTGGAGGCTGGAAGTCTGAAATCTTCCAGTAACATCTGGAGGTGTGGGCAGGGCCTTTCTTGCCTCTTCCTAGCTTCTGGTGGTAGCCACTGACTCTCCACTCTCCTTGGCTCATGGATGCAGCATTCCAAGGTCTGCCAGCGTGGTCACATGGCCTCCTTGCATGGTTGTCCCTTCGTACGTGCTCCAGCCTTTGCTCCACTCAGGCTTTAAGATGGCTTCGGGGGACCCTGAGCGATGACCATGGGTCTCAGCAGCCCATGAGGCCGACGGGACAGCAGAAGCTGTGGCAACACCGCCCAGGGAGTCAGGCATGTCCTCTCTCTGCTCCTGAGGAGCCAGGTGGGGATGTCCTCCAGCTCTCTTTCTTCCCCAGCAGATCCCTGTGGAGCCCAGGGATGCTCTCGGGGTCCTTGCCCCTCTTAGGCTCACTCCATCTCTCATTTGCTCTGAGCTAGCGTCCACATGGAGCCTGGACTAAGCATGGTGGCTGGCATTTGTAGTTCCCCTGAGGGGTTTGTGACAAAGCAACACATCCCCAGGAGACGTGGGGTTCTGTGGCACCTCCAAAGTCAGGGGTTCCGGGGCACCCAAAAACCATGCGCTTGGCAGCAGCTCCACTGAGACTCTGGCTGTGATGGATCAGCACATGGCAGGACCTTGGGCCAGTGAAGGAGCAGGTGCCATGCTTGCAAACTCGCCTCCATGCCCCCCGAGCCACATCTACGATGTTTGGCACCCGACTCGGCCTCCGAAAATCTGCTTCCTCCTCTGCAAAATGGGGAAACCCATCCTCCACCCCAGGCAGCCAGCAGGGCTGCAGATCAGATGAGATCCAGGCTATACAGTTCCTGAACCAAGCTTAGCGGCCCTCAGCCCTGGCTGCCCATGAGAGCCACCGGGGGACATTCTGAAGCTGTTTGGGAGGTTCTAACCAGCATCAAGGTGCAGACCCGCCTCTGGCTTAGCTTTGAGTCTCTGCCACCTGAAACCTGCTCCTCCTGGGTAGTTCTTGCTAGGAGGACCCAGTGCCTGACTCCCTCAAAGCTGCAGGGACAGGAGCAGCCCTGGGGGGCCCGGGCACCTGGGGACCAGGCCGAGAAGAGCCACCTGTGGCTTCCTTCCCCCACTTCTTCCAGAGTCCCTATTCTTGTTCCTATTTTTTTAAATATCAAAAATCCTGGGATCCCTGGGTGGCGCAGCGGTTTTGCGCCTGCCTTTGGCCCAGGGCGCGATCCTGGAGACCCGGGATTGAATCCCACGTCGGGCTCCTGGTGCATGGAGCCTGCTTCTCCCTCTGCCTATGTCTCTGCCTCTCTCTCTCTCTCTCTCTGTGTGTGACTATCATAAAAAAAAAAAAAAAAATCCCTGAGCCCTTGCTGGTCTTCAGTTCTCAGAATCTATTATAAAGCAAAGCCTCCTCTCCCAGGATGGCTTTCCCCACACTGTTCCCCCAACCTCTCCCTAATTCCAGGCTAGAAAAGGTGTTCCTCCTCTGGAGTCCCATACCCCCCAGGGCCGAGGCCTGTCGCAACACGGATTGCACTGTGCTGTCCTTGCAGATATAAAATCCTGATGTTATTATGCCTCTGTTTCTGTATCCCTAGGCTGACAGGGACTTTCACAGGCCTGGGTGCAGTAGGCACTTAATTAATGCAACTGAAGGCATATCTGGCCACCTCTCCCTTGTTGGGGATAAAGGAAACACTGTGCTGATTTAAACGCCTGCACCTGGAAGTTGTGTTCCAAGAAGACACGATTTATGGTAGCATCGACCCGAATATCTTTTTCTACCTCAGCTTCGTGTACAGGAGAAAGAGGAGGAAGATACTCCGAGTAAAACTTGGACGAGTGACCCCTCCCAACCCAGAAAACTTGGGATTCCAGCCTGTGAGCGCTGAGGTTCACAACCTGCCACGGGAGGTATGGAGTCACAGATGGGAAGCAGGTACACCAGCTGGCTGAGGCATCTCTGTGGGGCACTGCACCCCTGTGGCCCCCATGGATGATCAGTGGGGCCAGTGGCTGGGGTTAC
Source organism: Canis aureus (assembly GCF_053574225.1). NCBI lineage: Eukaryota > Metazoa > Chordata > Mammalia > Carnivora > Canidae > Canis > Canis aureus. The sequence continues at coordinate 48,436,920 of NC_135625.1, read as the reverse complement.
CCTGTGAGAGAGCCCCAAACCACAGGCTGATGCCTCAGGCTGTGATGATGCTCCAACCTCAGATCGGGTGTCTTGGCCTCCCAGATAGGTTGTGCCTCTCCTTCCCTGCCAACACAATGCCCATGGTTTCCTCAACATTTGCACCAATTTATTTGTTTTTTTTTTTAAGATTTTATTTATTTATTCATGAGAGACACAGAGAAAGACAGGCAGAGACACAGGCAGAGGGAGAAGCAGGCTCCATGCAGGGAGCCTGACGTGGGACTCAATCCCAGGACTCCAGGATCACACCCTGGGCTTAAGGTGGCACTAAACTGCTGAGATATCCAGGAGTCCCTGCACCAATTTAATCGTAGGAATGATGAGGCTGGGATGGGCACAGCATAGATGCAGAGCGAATGCCTGTCTGAAGAAATGATGCAATGCCATCGTCATTGAAGCCCTTGGGCAGTAGGTACTGTGGGCCAGATATGCTTCTATGCACATCACATGTTCGCTCAGCTCATCCTCATGACGGCCCCATGAGGGTAGCACTTTCATCACCCCACTCTCCGGAGGAAGAGACAGATGTCTGAGGGGGTAGGTAACGTCAAGGCCTTGTCTATGGAAGGGTCAGTGCTGCTGGCAGGGATGAGGGACTGTCACCATCCAAGGCCGGCTTTTACCTCACTGGATGGCTCAGCCCGACTGTCTGTGAACCTCTGCCCACCCTCCACTCTCCGCAACAGTGCTCCGTAGGTCATCTGGGGGGCAGTCTGCATGTAGTGCAGATCAAGGCACATCCAACACCATTGCCACAGGGGCCATCCCGCAGAATTCAGGGTGCTGCATCCATCCAGGACTGGGCAAGGGGCATCTGGTTGGAGTCCTGACTGTGCCAATACCTAGGTGTGCAAGGCTTGGGGCAATTCATCCCTGTCAACACCATCTCTAAGTCAGGCTGTCCTCTCATCTGTAGAAGGAGGCCTCCAGACGCCAGCTCCATGGGGCTGTTGAGACTGTCCACACCGGGCCACCAGAAGGCCCCTTGAAAAGTGTGCAGCAGTATACAAAGGCATTTGTTTGTCATTCAAGTGAGCCGCCTGCCAGGGTGTAGTCACAAAAAGAGTCAACCTGGGCTAGCAGGTTCTGGTTGCCTAGATGGGGACACAGCCTTTCATCCGGGCACGGAAAAGAGAGAAGCAGCCAGGGGTCAGACCCCTTGAACGTTAGTCTGTCCAAGCCTGTTAAGTGTTCTGCTTTGTTGAAGGGTGTTTTAAATTAGCTTATTTTAAGTTCCATTTAGCTCGAAATATTTTATATTTCATTGGAAAGCGGGGGCTGTCCCTTGGTGAGAGTGAGTCCTATGGGATCACTGTACTGGAGGTGGTCTGCTTGCTGCCTACTCCTCTGCTCACGGTGCAGCCCCCATACCTGAGTACAGGGGGAGGAATAGTGCCTCCTTCTTGGGGTGCCACTGTGGTCCAGGGAGGCCTTTGGTCTGAGGATCCTGGGACATGTGGCTGCTGGATGAGGGGTGATGGGGGAGCCTGTCCAAGAGACAGGACCACATAGAAAAGGATGACTAGCCCTCGTGAGGGAAAACTCTGGTCAAGAGGGGGTACAAACACCCCAGCACCAGGGGTGTGCCCCTCATTGCCCCTGGATGAAAAATCAGATTCTCCTCCAACCAAACCCCATGGTCCGTCAAAGAAGAAACTGGAGTTCTCAGTGGTCCAGTGAGTTACCAGATACCTGGGACTGATATTTCCTATCTGTCTCTCCCACTCTTTTTTTTAAGATTTTATTTATTTATTCATGATAAACAGAGAGACAGAGACAGAGACAGAGGCAGAGGGAGGAGTAGGCTCCATGCAAGAGAGCCAGAAGCAGGACTTGATCCCGGGACTCTAGGATCACACTCTGGGCCAATGGCAGGCGCTAAACTGCTGAGCCACCCAGGGAATCCCCTGTCTCTCCCACTCTTACTGATTTTACCAACCCATCCGATTGTGCTAATGATCCTGCCCCCAAATTTGGCAATCTCCTTAGGAAAACAAAAGCAACTTGGGAGAAACAGAGAAGACTAGGGCCTGCACTTGGCTGGGAGTCCTGTGGTCAACGCTGCTGCAGGACGAGCTCAGGGAGTCAGGCCTCCTCCGAGGGCTTGCAGAAGAAGACTGGCCTTGACCAGGGGAACTGCTCCTCTCTGTGTGTGTGCCCCATCCCTCTGCTCTGGACAGTCCAGCTTGCCCTCATGGGACGCAGCCAGGCCCCCTCCATGCCCCTCCCTCCCAGCCTGTGCCCTCATCTGTCACATGGTCCCCTGTGCAGCTGTCTGGGTGGTTCCCCCGAACCAGGCACTTGGTTGCTCCCATCTTGGTGGAAGATCACCCCCCATGGTGTACAGCTCCCCTCGTTTCCTGGTTACAGATTGCCTGCACCACTTTGCAGGAGCTGCGGCACCCCCTTCCTCCTGTGGTTAGAGGAGGCATTAACCCGGATGATGAGGAACTGGCCTGGGGTTGGGATGACAGGCAGTGAGCTGCACCCTGGGACCTGAGACCACATGGCCTCCTCATTGGGCAGGGTAGGGCCCGGTGGGGGTGGGCAGTGCCTGCAGGGTGCCCTTACTGCACTACGGGGTAACTCTTTCCCCGTTTCACAGCAAGGAAACTGAGGCCCAAGAGGTCAGATCATTGGTTGTAGGTCACCAGCCAGTAAGGCACGGAGCCAGAATTTAGATCCGGGGTCTTGATGCCAATGCTCCATGCCTAGGCTGTGCCAGCCTCCCACCTGGGTGCAGTCCCCGGCGTGGGGGCCTCCGTGACACCCTTTCTTCTTAGTACACAAGCCGGTCCCCTCTGCAACGGGGTCTCCAGAAGCAGGAGGGTGAGGCTGCCGGGCATGTGTGGGGCCCGAGGGGCCTGCTTCCAAGAGTGTGGACCTCAGACCTACCGGGAGCCTGGATGCTCCACACACATCTGCCTGGTCCAAGATCAGGGAAGGATCGGGCCAGAAGGCCAGGGAGCTGAGACTCTGGCCCCTGAAGGAGCTGCCTGGTGACCCAGGGGACAGGAGCTGTTCAGCAGAGGAGCAGTGGGATGGGCGGGAGCAGACAGGGCCTGGACTGTGGGCGCCTCCTCCAGAACACCCTTCAGGGTTAAGGCCAAGGGGCTGGTGGGCCATGAGGGCTGGAGAAGCAGGAGGAGGCCCAGTGAACGAGCTGGGGCTTCACCCTAAACACAGTGAGCTGCCCGCGAACGACCTTAGTTCATCATCACCTTGTAAGAAGAGTCAGCCGAGTTCCCAAGGGGAGAGAGGTGGCTAGCGGCTGTGGGTGGAAGTGTGGCCACGCGGGTGGGGCAGCAAGCAGTTCCCACCCCATGGCAAGGGGGCGGGCACCTGTACGTACAGGACAGAGGATGGGCAAGGAGGGGCGATGCACACCCCACTCACCCCACCACAGATTGACGGCTGGTCCCCCTGCCACCCAAACCCAGCTAGAGCCAAAGGCCATGGGAGCCTGCTGGGTGGGTGTGGGTCGGTCCTCCAGGGCCCAGAGCCCGTGGGGAGGGGCAGGGCCCCTGAGGCTGAGGACCAGGTCCCCTGTCCCATGATGGGGAAGCCCCTGCACCTCACCAGTCCTGGGTCCCCGATGTGTAGATTCATAGATGGCAGTTAAGTCCTGGAGGCCACTCTGGCCATGCACATGGCCGCCCTGCATGAATGGCCCTTCCATGACTTCTTCCGATAAAACCAGTGAGCAGGAGCTCCTGCCCAGGCCGGCGGGGGGGGGGGGGGGGGGGGGCGGGGACAGCCTCTGTCCACCTACACCGTGCCCTTGGGCTTCCACTGGGCAGGTCACTGCCCTCATCGCCCCCATCACAGGCCCGCCATGCAGGATGTGGGGGCCCAGCCTTCGGGGGCCTTTCGCCTGGAACTGCATTGGCTCCCCCCGACTGCCCCACGCTGCTTCTGGAAGGGCTGGGGTGAAGCACCAGGCTCCCCTCTTCTTCAGCACCCAGAGGGGTTGCTGCACTCACAGTAGAGGTGCCAGATGCTTGAGGAGAGGGCAGCACGAGTATCCTGGGATCGTCCCACGTGAGCAACTAGTGACTCGTGTAGCCACCCCAGCTGCCCTCTGGGAAGCCCTCTGTCGCATTCTCGCTATGGAAATGGGAGGGGGAACCTCCACAGAAATGCCATGGCTGAAGGCCTGGGGCCCCAGGTGCTCACAGGCCTCAGCGCCAACCAGCTTCACACCCCACGCGGTCGTGCGGAGCCCGAGGGATGGGCAGACACAGCACACCTCTCGCGCAGAGCACCAAGGACAGCGAGGGAGGGGGGTGTGGGCAGGGAGCCTAATCGATGAATGGGCGTAAATGGCAGTGACACTCAAAGGAGACATTATTCCACCTTATTTCTGGAGAACAGTGAGAGCAATGTCACAAATCGCAGGTGCATGAGTGGGAAATCAGGCAACATCAGGACTCACAGTCGGACACCTCTTGAAAAATACCGCGGAGGGAAAAGCATAAAGCAATGTATTTTCCGATTTCCTGAGAACAGGAGTGTGACCCCATGTCGGTGCCGTGTGGGAGGGGCACGTGGGGACCCCAGCAGCTGGGCCCAGGGATCACCCCCCCCCACCTGCTGCTTGCAGTCTGGCCTCCGCCGTGGGCCCTGGACTGCCGGGGTCTACAACGTAGGCCAGGGCCTCTCAGGATGCGCAGCCTGGGAGGCAGGATTAATAATGCATCCTCCCTCCGGGCCACGAGTTCTAACGCTGCAGACGGAGGCCCGCCAGTGCAGCCGCAGAGCCCCGCATGCCTGCAGCCTGCCATCACACACTTGCTGGCCCTGGCAGGAGGGAGGCGGTGCAGGGGAGCAGGTCGTCTGGAGACCCAAGTGTCAGACCCGGGGTCAGGTGGAGGTGATTGAAGAAGGTTGGGGCTTTCACGTCGGACCCAGACATTGGCTCACGGGTTGAGATCTAAGGAGCCCTGGAGGCCCCACCCCAAACCTATCCCTGGCTAGTGGCTGTAGCAGGGCCACCGGAACCCATCTCTGGGGTGTGGTGGGGGGATGCCCTCTCTATGGTGCTGCAGGGTGCCCCCCGCCCCCCAGAGGGAAGATTAGGCCGGAGCGCCTGGGGGTTCCCACGGGCAACAGAAGAGCAGAGACAGAGTGCTGGACGTGGCTTACAGTTCGTCCTCAGAGTCAGGAACAGGACGCTATACGGTGCTGTCAGGTGTGGGGGGGGGCGGCTTCTGTTCTGACCACCGGGAAGAAGCATAAACCTGCAAATGTGTTCAAAGAATAAACACACTCAAAGAATACGGAGGAGGGAACCGGGCTCCACTGCTTGCAGGATGGGGGCGGGGGGAGGTGGTAAACGCCGGCCCGTGTTTTCCGTAGGAAGTGTGAACACACAGCTCGGTGGTGCTGCAGGAATCAGGCCGGGCTTTGAATGCCAGGGAAAGAAATCATTTAAAATTGGATTTTGAATGAATGAGGCTTTCTTGCGATCTCCATTTTGTGCCCATTGCCCAAAAGCACAGACCACACTTCCTTAGATACCAAAGTAATTGCTCTGCTGAGAAGCCCCGCAGTCGCCCAGGAGGGATCTCACCAGTGATGGGGGAGCTGGTGCCCCGCTCGGGAACGATTGGAAACAACGAGGGAGACGCGATTTCTGTACAGACGGGGCTTGAAGTGCCTTTTCCTGACTCACTCCCTGAAAGGCACAGTGCTGCCTCCGATGCATTATTAATCCTGCCTCCCAGCCTGCACATCCTGAGAGGCCCTGGTCCTGGCCCACGTTGGACCCCTGCTCTGCCCAGGTGGTCTCCAGGTCACCACCCCCGGAGGGATCCCTGGTGGTTTCTGCAGGAAGGGCAGAGGTCCCAGGCACCAGGAGGCAGGGCCATCTGGTCCTCCTTCCCCTCCGTGGAGCCCGGCCTTCCACCTGCCAGCACTCTGCTGCTCCAGGACCACAGAGAGGACTCAGGGAGACCCTGCAGGGGTTGCGAAGCCCCAAGAAGGAGCCGGCAGCCAGGCAGCTGAGACTGTGAGCCTGGGTGCAGGCCGCTGGGGACACAGGCGCCCGAGATGGTCCTTCCAGAAACGATGGCACAGGCTTTCCTGCCCACATGCTGGGAATGGCACCGCCTGTCGGGGAGGTTCGGGCAGGTTCCAGGAGCAGGCTTGATCCTCTGCAAGGGCTGTTTTCCACAGACAGTGTCTGGGCTCCTGTCAGGGGCATGAGTGCTGGCCACTCCCCCCTCGGGAAGCTCAGGAGAGCACTCATCCATAGGTGTGGACGAAGAGGAGAGCATGCAGCAGCCTCGCCCAAGGACGCGGAGACTCCCTCCAGCTCCCCTTCCTCCCCAAATGCTGCATTGGACCACTTTGTTCCCCCCACTGCTGCTCTGAATTTAGTGTTTGATTTTAGCTTGATGAAAATAACTAGAAGATCCCTGCTTCTGTGTGTTCCCACGATGGCACACCATAGGGCTGGCGGGCACCAAGTGGCAAGGGGCGCCCTGGGGACTCCCTGGTCAGACAGAGGCCAGGGGCAACCACGGAGGGTCCCTTGCTGCCTCAGGGCTGGCATGAGCTGATGAGAACCTCCTGGAAGCCTTCCCCACTCAGCTAGACTTTTAATATACGTCTTACCCCATGGAAGAGCATTAGGTAAGGGTGACGTTAGCTTCCCTGTGTTTATGCATAGCCGCAGGCCACCCGGGTACCCAAAGGCCAGCAGGACATTGTCATAATGTCATAGCCTCCTCCTTCTACCACCGTGAGTCAGGTGCAGAGCTAGGGGAGAAACAGACCTCTGGCCTGTCCCTTCTGATGCCCCACTGCACCCCATTGCACAGGGGCCGGGGCATCGAGCTGTGGTTGGGAGTTCTTATGTACCTCATCCTTAAATTTTCTTGGAGCCAAGTAATCTGCCTATAAAGGGAATCAGCAATTTTCTAAGAGAGCCCAGGGCACGGCGCATCAGCCCAGGAGACATGAACATTCCTGAGTCTTGGAGTCAACAAACTGAGTTTCAATCCTGCCACTTCCTCACTGTGAGTCAGGCAACTCACTCTCGGGAACCTTCATTACCTTCTCCATAAAATACGGGTAAACATGGTGGGGCTGAGATTGTCAGACCAGGAGATGGATCTCAGGTGCTCACAAAGTAGCAGGTACCTATTGCCTGCCCTGGGTCATTTCTGTGTCACGTTTCAGCTCAGGCTCTCTCACGGCGCAGCCCATTTGCTGAGCACCTACTACGTGTGAGCGCCAAGTGCTGCCGGCAGTGTGGAGAGGAGCCATGCATAGCGCTGCCCCCGAAGACCCCGCAGCCCACACAGGTGTGAGGATGAGCCGGTCACAAGGCTGGAGAGGATGCGGTGCCTGAGGTGGGGTTGGGGGTGTGTGTGTGGAGGAGCCGCCCCGCTAGGCCAGGTGGTGGGGGTGAGCTAGAGCTTGGAGAGATGGCTAAGGTGAGGAAGGGCGTTTGGTCAGAAGGACTAATAGCAGTCACAGCACAGAGGCCCAGGATAGACCACCCTGCCGCGTTCACGGAGCTGCTGGGGGTCAGAGGGTGGGCAGGGCTTGGCGGAGGACGAGCTCAGAGCTCGTTTGTGGACGAGACGCCCGGGCTGGGGTCTTATCCCATGAGCAAGAGGACACCAGGGAGGTTTCTGATGATGAGGGAAATGATGCCATCAGCATCTTGCTTTAGGAAGGTAACTCAGCCAAGAATGCTTGCCCGGGAGGAGGTGCAGACAGCCCAATGGAGCAACTATGGAAAAAAGCCAGAGGAGTGTGGTGTGGAGGGGGCGGTGAGGTCACAGGGACACCATAGTACGGGCATGAGCAGGGGACAGTGACGGTGCCTGGGGACCGGGAGACACCTGGGGCCAGCGCCTCCACACAACTGCAGTGCTTCCCAAGGACTCTCCTCACAGCAGCCCTGGGGGCCGCGGGTCAGCTGTCACTTACCTATTTTACAATGTGGCGCCTGAGGCTTGGACAAACGCAGCGCTCTGCCCAAGACCGCGGGGCGAGCGAGCAAGCGATGAAACCACCACAGGCTTCCGCCTCCAAGTCCAGCCCTTGGAGTTTGGAGAACTCAACATCTGCCTCCTCAGACCCCAGTGAGTCCAGAACAAGTGATGCGGGGAATGAGTCCCCTTGCAGCCCCCCTGGGGCCACTGTCCTCTGTCTACTGGATGCCAAGGGCACCAAGCACGGCCTCTGTCAGGATCTGCCGGTCAGCAGGGCACTCCTCCTCGCAGGCCCATCCGCACACATTCGCTCCCCTGCCCCACACAGCCGTGGGCTAACTCGATGTCAGCTCACTGCAGTGACACGGGTCTTCTCGGCCCGCCCAGAGCCTGGACTGGTGCTGCTGCTGCAAACGGGAGAAGTAACGTCTGCTGAAACGATGCAGTCTCTCGGTTAGACAGACTATTTCTTTCTTTTTTTTAAAGATTCATTTATTTATTTCAGAGAAAAAGAGAATGAGGGGTACCTGGGTGGCTCAGTGGTTGAGCATCTGTCTTCGGCCCAGAGCGTGATCCTGGAGTCCTGGGATCGAGTCCTGCATCAGGCTCCCTGCATGGAGCCTGCTTCTCCCTCTGCCTGTGTCTCTGCCTCTCTCTCTGTGTCTCTCATGAATAAATAAATAAAATCTTAAAGAAAAAGAGAGAGAGTGGGGAGGGGCGGGGGGGAGAGAGAGAGAGAATGAGGTCTCAAGCAGATGCCCCCATGAGCATTGGAGGAAAAAAGCCCAACGCAGGGCTTGATCTCACGCCCTTGAGATCATGACCTGAGCCGAAATTGAGTCCGACGCTCAACCGCGTGCACCACCCAGGCGGCCCAGATCGCCTGCTTTGACCCTGGAAACCAGCTTGCGGAACATGTTTAAAGGAGGTCTGGTATCTCAAGGATGGAGAACAACCGTCCCTGAGTCTCCGTTCCCTTCCTGAATCCGGCCCTAGTCGCCCACGCCCCATAGTGTCTCCTTCCCTGCTCTTCTGGGCTCTTCCCATTTCACGACCTGAGACCCACATTTCGGCGCTTAGCCAGGGTCCCCCACATGTAGCTGGGGTGCCACTGAGCAGAAGCCTAGTTTTCCTGGCATGACCTTGTGTTATCCATTGCTATGTCTTCTTCCTGTGTTCCCACAGTGCCACACACCTGTCACCGGCAGCCCCGTACCTGCAAGAATGGGTTTCACCTGAGGGGGAGGAGGTGGGGCGATGGGGTTCAGGGTCACCTGGGCAACTTCCTTATGCCAACCACCCTCAGGCTGCATACACAAGCTGAAGACGTGGGTGGGTGTGGAGGGTAGACCCCCGGTGCACAACACAGTGGGCTGGTCACTGGGCATGAAGCTGGGATCCAGATAATGGGGGGGGGGTGGGAATGCTCCCTGCGGATGGGCAGTCATTAGGGGTCTTCTGTTGACATCGCTCGGTGACTCCTTGCGGAGAGTCTTCAGTTTTGAGCCTTGACTTTGGCCATGGTGGGAGCATTTCTACCACGGAAATGCTGGGAAACCAATAGGCGGGCACCAATCGGGGTGACCCCCAAGCAAACTGGCAGACACATCCCTGCAGAGAGCTGTCTCCCCGCCACATACGTCCCCGAGCAGTCGCCAAGCCACCTTGGAAATGAGAATGGACACCGGCCAGGCCTGAGTCCAGATTTAAGCCAGCCACACTGACCTCCATGGCCAGATACGGGCCCCTCGCCTCACTCTGACCTCTAGTTAATTCAGAGCAGAATCATAAAGCGTTTCACAAGGGGACCACACTAACAGGTACTGTTTATTTAGCACTTAGTATGTGCCAGGCCCAGGTGCAAAGGACGTCATGTGCATTAACCATTTAATTCTCTCCAAAAGCCTATGAGGCAGATAACGGTTTCCGTGCTTTAAATTTGAGAAACCGGAGTATTGTGAGTTCAGTCGTATCCTGCAAAAACCTGCTGCGGTCCTCCCCACCAGAGCCTCGGAACTCGCCGTTCAGTCACAACGGGGCCCTTGCAAATAGAATTAGTTCAGAAGCCGTCCTAGGGTGTTAGGATCTTTTAACCCTGTTAAAAAGAGGGGAATCTGGGCAGAGCCCTGAGCATGAGGCAGAGGCCACAGTGGTGCTTTTGGGCCCCGGAGTGCCCCTGCTGGCCACGGCAGAGCTGAGGAGAGGCCAGGAAAGACGCTCCCTCACAGCCCCAAAAGGAACCAGCCCTGCGGACCTTGGTCTTGGGCTTTTGACCTCCAGACATGAGGGAATTAATGTCCGCCGTTTTAAGCCACCTGGTGCGTGGTGCCTCGGTACCACAGCCCTGCGAACAGTTCACACGGAGCCGTAGGGAAGGCAGGAGACCATGGAGCCATCCAGAGGGCAGGACGGGCAGACCTCATGCTCACACACGCCCCAGGAGATGGAACCACAAAGTGTGACAGCTCCGGGAACTGCCAGGAGCAGATGGTCCAACCCCTTCAGGCCCAGAGGCAGAAGGGGGCCCATCGAGTGTCCCATGGCTGGGGCTGGGGCCGCAGCTTAAGGCTCCAGACTCTCCCTGCAGTGCTCTGCTCACCAAACCCCTGGCAGTTGCTCTGCCCCAAGCCCTGGCCACCCTCCTGGGATGGTGGACTGTGCCTCTGCAACAGCCCCTCCTGCTGCCTGGCCCTGTGTCTGCGTCTGCCTCGCTCGCCCTGCCCCCGGACCCCAGCACGTCTCTGGAGCCTGTTGGCTCCTTGCAGGTGGTGCCTGAGGACCCTAGAGTTTTCCACAAGAGATACACATAATTCTTCCTCCTTTCTTGATTTAACTCTCTGTGCTCGATTGTCTTTGCACCAGGGAAGAAGTCCCGATTTTCCACTAACCTCTGACAATTTCCCTCAGAGCAGTAGCCTGGGCAGCTCCCCGCAGAGGTGGAGGTGGGGGGAGGCACATCCAAGGTGAGAGCTCTGAAGGCTTCTCCCACACTGGCCACCTCCTGCCTTCGGCAAGGCCCGAGTCGCTCCCTTTCTGCACACTGAGGGCTGCAGGGCTTCTCCTCTGTATCCTGACAGCTTTGTGCAGCATCTGGCTTAGCGAAGGTTAGCCAAGTGGTTAGAGCCAGCTTGCCGGGGGCTCAGTCCTGCTTCTGCCCCTCATTACTTGTGTCCTCATGTGTGGGGGCTAATGGCAGCCCTGACCTCGGAAAGTTGCCCTGAGAGGGAAAGGATGAATATTTGCAAAGTGCACTGTAACTCCCCGCATTAAGGAGATCAATGAATGTATGAGTAAGACTCCCTGATGACATGTGTCCATCACGGGGGAGGTGCCCCACAGGTGGTCCCCAGGGGCAGCACTGTGCCCCAGAGTTTACATGGGTCCAGCCCCTCTGTCTTGTGGCTCTGCATGCTGGGCCCCGGGGGTCGTCCTTGGCCCCCCACCTCCCTTAAGTCTGCTTTGTGCATACGAATCAGCACAGACACGACTGCCTGATGTATGGGGTGAGCAGACTCAGCTGGACTTGAGTGCAGAGCTCCGGAGGGGGCTGGTGGCCCTCACTACCGATACTCCTAGAGCTTCCAACAGCACCGTTCGCCCCTGATCGCCCTTGAGGTGATCTAATGTGGCTTTCCACAGAAGCCCCTTGCAAAAATGCAAGTCACACGGGAACATCTGTAAAATGCTGGAGGCTCCACTGTGTGAGCTGTGAAAAATCAAAGTTCTCTGACTCCGCCAGCTTAGTAACACTGCCAGGTGCCAGCTTGTGGCAGGTCTGCCAGAAACCCAGCTGGCATGAAAGTGGGTTTTTAATCCAGCCTGGAGTAGCCTCCCGCATTCAGAAATTCTTTGCATGACTGCAGAAGTCTACGGCAGGTGCCACTCTCCCCGCAGCTGGAGGAAGCACGTGAGGTCTTAGATGCAGTCCAAGTCAGGGGTAGAAGCCTCGCCCTCCCACCTGTGGGCCAAGGACCCCTCCTCACCCCCAGGCCTCACAGGATGGCCAGGACAGCTTTGAGGAGGGAAGGTATCCACCTGTGAGTCAAAAACAGCCCTGAAACCAAAGGGGAGGCTCTGGGAAGACACGGGGGCAACTGAACTTGAGAGAAATAATAAAAATCTGCAATTGGATTTTTCTGCCTCAGTTTCCCTCCTTCGAGTGTCCAATTTAGCCTCCAAAGTCCCAACAGAATCACACCCCCAGATGTTCATGTAACTCCTGATCCGAAACCTTCAACTGCTACCGCCTTCCGCCTCCACGTTGCCTGAGGAATAAAGTCCAAACACCGTAGCTTGATTCTTCATTCTTCTCCTCAGAAGAACAACATTTTTTAAACGGAGAGTGATGGTTGTGTTGTCCGGCCACAGGCTCCAGCCCCGGGTCCCATGCTCCTTTTGCCCCAGGACGGACACTGGGCTCAGGGCCGGCAGCTTCAGCTGGGGCACCTCCCTCGGGAGGGGCAGCAGCCTGCACCCCAGGCCCTGCTGACCAGTGTTGCTGGAGAACTATGCACTGGCCACTGAGGCAGGGGCTGCTCGGGCTTCCTTCTCCCCAGATCTGCTACGGGGGCCCCAGCATGGTGGCCAGCTAAGTCAGAAACAACTCTGCTTGCACCCCCTGGCCTAGGGAACACTGCCCTGGTCTGCTGCTGCCCACAGCCATCAGAGCACCCCCCCCGCCCCCTTGCCCCCAGCTCCCCGGACCCCAGAACTTCTTCAGGCCATGCATCTTGGCTCAAGAAATAGCCTTCAATCAAAATATCCTCCCCTTTACCCCTCCCTGCACAACCCTGCTCACCTCGAGGTCCCCAACAGATGCCTCCTCTTCTGAGCAGACTTCTTGCTCCTGCAGCTGCAAAAGCCAGTTTACCACCCGGCTCCCGATCCCCCAGGCTTCCTGTCCGGGCTCGGGACACCCAGGCTACCGTGGAACAGCCGGAAGTACCCAAAAGAGAAAGGGTGAGCGGCAGTCATCTCTGTGTCGCCTGCCCGATGCTGTGGACAGGATCTCATAGACTTGGTGGGTTGGAAGAGGTACATAAGAAGGATGTTAGGGGCTGAATTGTATCTCCCTCCCCAAATCCATCTGTTGAACCCTAACCCCAGGACCTCAGAACGTGACTGTATATGGAGTCAGGGTTTTTGAAGATGCGGTAAAGGTAAAGTGAGATCGGGATAGTGGGTCCTGGTTCAGTCTGACAGGTGTCCTTATAAGAGGGAGTCAGGACACAGACACACAGGGGGATGACTGGTGAGGACCTGGGGAGAGGACGGCCATCCACACGTGGGGGCAGCCAGCCCTGTGACACCCTGTTCTAGAAATCCCAGCGGCCCTCCAGCCCCATCCATCTTTACTCCTCGCTCCCACCACCACCACGTGCAACAGAGTGTCTCCCGCCCCTTGGATGCCGTCCTTGCCCTCTGTACTTTCAAGGACACAGTGATGCCCTGAGGTCCGGGGCCCCCGCCCGCTCCGGCCTCCACCTGCCCAGAGGCCGCCCCTGGAGGCTCGTCTGAGCGGGTCCTGAAGGAGCCCTCGACCTGCTCTCGTGCCCACCAGGCACCCCCTTCCCAAGCCCAAGTGGCTGGCATCCAGAAAGGGACCTTGGGGAAGGAGAATCAAAGGGACACAGAGGCCGAGAGCAGAGCGGAGGCCGCCCCCCACCCCAAGCCTCCATTTCTGGCGGAGAGCCGCTGGGATATGACCCTCAGTGGCCAACCCGCTTCTTCATGTGCCTACATCCCAGCGTTTGTGGCCCGGCCACACCCCTGCAGGAGAGCTGCCACCGCCAACTAAGGGAACAGGAGATTGGAAACCTGTTCTGTTTTGAAGATGTCAGCATACAGGCGGATCAAAAGTCGAGCCCCGAGGCTGCTGTCAGCTCCTCAAGCACATAACTTCATACAGTCCCGGCGATCCCTGCTGCAGGGCCCGTGGCGGATCCGAGGCCGGGGCGGCAGGGAGGAGCTGGGGGGTACAGGATCACTGGGCAGGGGCAATGCATCACCCCTGTACACTCTTCCCTGGGAGCCCCTGCACCCTGAGCCTCTCCCAACCTCCCCAGTGCAGTTCCGAGAAGGCGGCTCCTTCTTCCATGGGGCAGCTGAGCAGACAGGCCTAGAGGCCATCCAGGAGGAGGTGACCAGAGCCACAGCTGGGAGCAGGAGAGGTGGGGAAGGGGGCAGTATCCCATCCATTGAGGGTCAATTGGTGCACCCAGTGGGATTGCTCAGGTAGAGGTAGGTGCACATGTACCTGGGCAACTGAGTGCATGTCCCCCTCAGCACCCAGGCGGGCTGCGTCCTGCGAGGAGTCATCATGCACCGGTGTCCCTGTGTGTCCCCTCCCCCATCCTTCATCCACTCATGTGTCATCAGACACCACCAGTGCTTCCCGGTCCTCGGCAGGTGCTGAGCTGCTCAGAGCTGTGGGTTCCTGCCCCCCACCCCACCCCAATTGCACAAATAGAAGAAATAATCAGAGGAGATCTTTTATTATCCCCATTTGAAGGACAAGGAAGTGAGGCTCAGAGAGGTGAAGTTCCTCACTCAAGGTCACACAGCTAATAAGTGGAAGAGGCTAATTAAAACCCAAGCGGTCTGCAACAAGAATCTGTAACTTGAAGCACTTTTTGTTACAGGGATAATTCTTCATTTTTAAAAGATTTTGTTGGGATCCCTGAGTCGAAGGCAGACGCTTCACCAACTGAGCCACCCAGGAACCCGATTCTTCAGTTTTTAAAGGAATTTTCTAACTGTAAGCACCCACATAGTAACATGTTGCCACAACGTCTCCTTTTCTGAAGAGCTCTGGCCCTGCAGCCCACATGGGGACCCTGCTCACCACCAGGGAGGCGGGGAGGAGGCGGTCAGTCTGGCCATAGCCGGGTTCACGTCCCTCTCCTCTCAGGGTCTCTCCTGCCTCTTCCAGCCTCACCCCCGCACTCCCTGCATGGACCCGCTCTCCTCAGGGCCCTGCACCCGTCAACATCTTGTGTGGATGCTGTTGATCTGCTCAAGCTCCGCAGAGTAAAGGAAGGAGCCTTGAACAGGGAAAAATCTATGCCCAAAGGCACAGTGATAGGAAGGTATTTGGGATGGGGGAAGGACCCCCTTCCCCCGGCCCTGCCTACCTGAGTATGAGGACAGCCTCACCCGCAAATGGTCTGTGGTCAGCGCAGAGGCAGCCTGAGGATGGCAGAGAACAACCACACCTGTGTGCATGGGGGTTACGTGGCCACCCCACAGGAGTCCATGTGGGGTTTTTGCTTGGGTTATTGTGCCTTGTCCATCCTCTGGGAGAGCCTGGCTGGCTGCCTCACCCGGAGCCTGACCTGACTGTGCTGCGCTCAGCGAGTGCAAATTCCAAGCGGAATCAGGCTCCTGAGAGCTGCAGGTGCTTAGTTTGAAAAGATGAGGAAAGAAACCCAGGTGGACTCTGCTACTTGCAGCCTTGGGGCTGTAGCTCCTGTGCGACGGTCTTGGCAGCTCAGGGTTTCTGGATGGGGGAACGCGTGAGCGTGTCTGTGTGTGTAAGTGTGTGTGTGTGTGCGCGCGTGCGTGTGGGTGACTCCTTGTCTGCAAGCAGCCTCCTCCAACAAGCATCCCCCCCTCCGTAGCACCCTATTAGCCAGTGTTCCTGGGAGCTGGTCTTTTGGAGAAACTGAGAGCTACGTGGGTTCTCACAGCCACTGAGATTTGCTCTGCTCTGCTGGTCTCTGGTGCCCCAAATCTCTCCAAATCTCGGAACCAGCTGAGGCACCTCAGGCTCATTTGGTTTGGCCACATTCTCAGATGTCCCTCACCTACCTCTCGTCAGTCTTATCTAGACACAGAGACATGGCTCTGACATCTGGATTCCACACACCACCCTCTGGGCGCCCCAGGGACCCCAGCAGGGGCACTTGGCCTGTGCTTGGGCTTCCTTCCTCCTTGTGAGGTTGGTACGGGGCAGGAGTCACAGAGCACAGAGGTTCCCCACCCCAGCCCCCTAGCCCCCTGGCCCCTGGCCCCCCAGCCCCCCAGTCCCCACAGCCAGGGAGTCACAGAGCTGTGTGTACAAAGGAAGTGGCTCGGAGGGCATCTCTCCATGGGCCGACTCCAGGAACTATGGGCTGGAGAGACCAGAGGGATTGTCTGCCCACCTGTGCTCTTCTGTTCTGGAGGAAGGCTAGTAACTGTCCTAAGTTACACCACCTTAGGAGAGATCAACTTCCTCACTGACTCCCCTCCTCTGTACTCAGGGCGAACAGTAATGCAAACGTTCTCCAGACTCTGGCTGCCTGGGGGGGTAGGAACCCAGGGACCAGTTCTGGGCCTTGGGTTCTGTTCTTTATTATGCTAGTTTCTTGCAGTGGCTTGAAACCACACAGATTTGTTGTCTCATAGTCTGTGGGTGAGAAGGTGGACATGGGTCTCGCTGGGCTAAAGCCAAGTGTTCGCAGGGCTGGTTCCTCCTGGAAGCTCCAGGGGATAACCCATTTCCTTCCCTTCTCTGGCTCCTAGAGGTACCCTGCACTCTGCTGGCCCTCCCTCGTTCTTCAAAGCCAGCACCATTGCATCCATCAGACATTCTTCCATGGTCACGTCTCCTCTGACTATAGCTGGGGCAGCCGCCATACCTTTTAGGACCACCTGGGGCCCACCTGGATGACAGGGGGCACTCTCCCATCCAAGATTCTAATCACATCTGCAAAGTCCCCTTTGCCCCATAAGGTACCATATCCGCAGATATTGGGGATCTGACCATGGACATCTCGGAGGGGGGCTCATCTCCAAATCATGGAGAACCCAGAGGCCCCGCACCCCAGTCATCTCCCGTGTCTCCAGCCTGGAGTCCTCATGAGCTCTCAGCTTCTTCAATCATGAGCACGAGGTCAGCCTGGCATCCTGGATCTGCACTTGCCCTCCACCAACACTGATTCAGGCCACCCATTGTGCTGTTCATCCCCCCTGGGCTCTGCGGTGACCCTGATCCCCACAGCTCCTTGGATGACCTTGTCATTCCCCAGAGGCCAGTGAAGGAGGACTTCAGAGAGCCTACACAGCATTCCACCCCAAAGTGGGGTCTGCCCGTTGCTGCTGAGAGCGCTCAGTGCTGCCCCACCACAGGGACCACGCTGGAGATGTTGGGGTGCTTTGGTCCCTTGCCTGTAACAGACAGTATTCAATGAGGGCCCTAAAACCCAGCCATTGGTTCCCAGGATCACCTTGCCCATCTAAACCACGCTGCCACAGCACGGAGCTGCCAGGGCTGGCCCTGCCTCGTGCAGACAGTGTGACACAGGGAGCCGCTCAATCCCGCTGAAACTCAGTTGGCCCGTCTGTGACTCGGGGGTGGTAAGGGTACCATCCCACCAGGCTGCCCGCCAGAGGAAATGGAACCCGTGAGTACCAGGTGTAACTACAAGGGCTCAATACAAGTTGGCCACCGTCATCATCGTCCTTGTCATGAGCATTGCTACAAGGATGCAGATGAGCACTGCGAGGGATCCATACAGAAAGCAAAGGCGCCCAAAGGAGGATGTGGAGCTTTGGGTCCAAATTCGATCTGCCACCACCAAGTTGTGGAGCGTGGCCAAGTCGCTTGTCCCTTCTGGACCCTCCTCACCCATCACATTGGTTAATGACTGTCATCCGCGCCACAGGAGTAGGGCGAGAAGCAGACACACTGAGGCCCCAGCCAGGGTTTGAAAAGCTGCCAGAGCAGGGCATTGCCAGTGCGTGGATGTGAGCACTTCCTGGCACAGCATAGGGCATCGAGCAAAGGCAGATGGAGGCATTTACACCTGCAAGCTCTCTGTGCATCCTCTCCGTGGACTCTGAATAGCTCATCACATGGCCCTGGGGAGACAGAGGTGCAGTGGGGCAGAGTGCGTGCCCCAGATCAGCAGCTGCCAGCAGAGAGCCAGGCGTCCGTGCTAGATTCAGTCCTCACTGCACCCATACCTTGTCCGGAGAAGAGGCCCCGGTCTGCGGAGGGTCCCGGCTCAGAAGAAATAGGCTCCATCCTGTGCATGAACGTGCTATGAGGGCTGGCCCTGTGCCACTGGCACCAGAGGAGTGGCATCTGAGTCAAGTCAGAGAAAGTGAGACAGGGCACTGGGGGGCAAAGGGTGGTCCCCATGCAAAGTCCCAGAGGGTGAGGGGCCATGGGTGCTCAGGAGCTTATCCGCCTCCCAAAGAAGCCTCTTCTCTGGGTGGGGTTATAAGAGAGGAGCCCGGGTACCCCCGCCCCCCGTTTCTGCAGCATCATTTACAGTAGCCAAGATACAGAAGCAGCCCAAGGGCCTATCGATAATTAAATGGATAAAGAAGATGTGTGGCTCATATCCACGATGGACTACTACTCAACCATAAAAAGAGTGAGATTTCTTCATTTTTTAAAAAATACTTTATTCATGAGAGATACAGAGAGAGAGGCGCAGAGACACAGGCAGAGGGAGAAGCAGGCTCCCTGAGGGGAGCCCGATGCAGGACTCGATCCCAGGACCCTGGGATCACACCCTGAGCCAAAGGCAGACGCTTAACCGCTGAGCCACCCAGGTGAACTGAGGTTTCTTCATTTGCAGTCACGCAGATGAACCCAGAGGCTATTATGTCAAGTGCCATTAGTCAGACAGAGAAAGAAATACCACATGATTTTACTTATATATGAACCTAAAAAAAATCGAACAAATGCACAAATACGAAGTAGAGACAGACCTATAAATACAGAGAAGACAGTAATGAGTGCCAAAGAGAAGGGGGTGGAAGAAATGGGCAAAGTGGGCGAAGGGTTGTGGGAGGGACAGGCTTCTAGTCATGGACAAATGGGTCAGGGGGATGAAAGGCATAGCATAAGGGAATACTGTCAATGGTGTCGGAACAGCGTGTTGTGTGGTGACAGATGGGAGCTACCATGGGGTGAGCAGGGCATGTTGTATATAGACTTGTCCAGTCACTGCATTGCACACCTACAACTAATGTCACATTGTGTGTCAACTAGGCTTCAATAACAAAACAAGTAAATCAATAAACTAACAAATAACAAAAAAAAAAAAGCTTTTTTTTTTTTTTTTAAGGAAGCCCCAGGTGTGGCCCTAGTGTGCTTGTACCTCTGTGTCTTCTTCCGGACATCAGGGACACCCACCTGGAGTAGGAGCTGGCTGAGGTCAAGAATCACAACTTATATTCATGATGTCCACCCATTCAGCGGGTATTTAGTGAGTGCCCCCCATGTGCCAGCCCTGTGGTAGGTGCTAGGGGTGCGGAGTCTCCCCTCACTAGTGGGCAGGTGCATGGATAAACAACATGCCATTGTATACCTTTTAGAGAACTCAGTCTTGTTGGTGTCCTCATTTGCCCACTCACTCATTCATTCACTCATTCGTACAAGTGTTTCCTGGGGACCTCTATCAGGGCACGGCAAGTACATCAGGGACATAGGCGGGTAAAAATCTGCCCTAGCGATTGATCACACTGAGTAAGAATAACCGGCATTCTCCTGGTATCTCTTTTTCATGGCAACCACAGGTAGTAATCCATCCCTGACTTCGAAATAGAAACACTGAGACCAAATTAATTGCCTAATTGCTGCTGAAGTGTAACCAACCAACCATGGGCGAAGTTGAGTCTAAAACCAGATATAAATGTTTAGATATAAATGAAACTATTGCATCTTCTCCCCACTCTACCCCTCGCCCACTTAAAATTTTTTGTGTTTCTAAAGACACTGAAATATTTGGAATTATAAAATTTTGATTTTATTGTTTAGCACGTGGTGGTTCTGTGTTGTGTCTGGGTCTTTATTCTCCTAGAACGATGTCAAAAAATTATGCCCTGGGAGGACGCTGTAATGAAAATCACGGCATCTTATTATGGTGCATGAGCAAAGAGGGGAGGCGGGGGTTGGAGATCACCTCGCAGAACAGTTCCGGACCACTTCTGGTTCCTGTGATGCCCCTCCCTCCCGCCCCAGGAAGGGAGCAAGTGAGCCCTCCTCGGCCTGGGGGCCGCTTCTGGATGAGGCCGGAGCATGGTGTGAGGATCATTCCTGCAGGAGAGGGGGCGACAGGCTTCCAAGCTCAGTTGGTGCACGGGGCCTCGGGGGGAATAAGATCCGTCCCTGGGTCTGAGGCTAGAGCTCCATCCCCCTAAGGTCTGTGACCTTGAGATGCTCTGGGGAAGTACCAGAAAATGTCCTTTTCTATTGAAAGACAAAATATGATAATTCTGTGGGGAAAACACAAATAGTGCAGAGTCCTGGTCCTAGACAACGGGCATAGACTCGCTTTATATCTGAAAGAAACCTCAGCTACAGAGGTAGAACATTCAACTTCTTTCCTAAATTTCCACTTCCTATACTTACTGTTTTTTTTTTTTTTGAAGGCAGTTTTACGTAGAATTTCTGGAAATTTCTGGACTTTTACAACCCCCGTTGAACCCAGTCTCCTAATACATGGTCCAGCATCTTTTTCTTTCACTTGTGTCTCTCTCTCATTCTCTTTCCTTGTGACATTCAGACAATTGCTGCCCCTTTTCTGTGCTTGGTGTGAGGCAAGGCACAAGATATAGAGTAAGTGGATGCTCTTACCTGCAAGCCCCCACCTCTGCCCAGCAGGAGATGCTAGGAGTGTGATCTGAACCCACCACATGCTTCCACCAGCACACTCGAATGTCTGCACACATGTGAGGGGGATTTTTGCTGCTATTTATTTCTATAAAAACGGGGGTGAGTGTATCCATTCGCTGCAACTGCTGTGACAGAGTCCCAGGGCTTGGAAGACATGAACTGCAGACATGTGCTTGCCCATGTCCTGGAGGCCAGGAGTCCGAGAGCCAGGTGTGCGCAGGGCTGGTTTTTCCCGGGCCACGCTCCCTGCCCAGTGGATGGCCATCTTCCCTGTGGGTTCTCACCTGGTCTTCCTTCCTGCGGGTCTGTGTCCTGATCTCTTTGCATGAAGACACAAATCTGGGGATTAGGGTCCACCTTAAAGACCTCACCATGGCTTACTTATGTCTTTAAAGGCCCTACTTCCCCATGCAGTCCCATTCCGAGGTGCTGAGGGTCAGGACTCTAACTATAGGTCTGCAGACACAGTATTGGCATCAAGGCGCACCATCTGACTGAGCCGCACAAAACACAACCCTCCCATCTTCGCCCAGGCCACCGTCTAGCCCTCCCGTGGCCTCAGGCACCAACACCTGTCCTTCTACAGGACACGCTGCCTCTAGTGGGAGTCTGTCTTGAAGCAAACCTGTGTTTTTACCTATGTTGTTAAAATTGCTAGATGGCTCTCTCAAAACTATGAGTCATGGGTACCATGCCATCTGAGGGAATCCAGCCCCCATATTCTCACCAGATGTGGACACTATTCTCGTTTCATTTGTAAACTCGTATTGAGGAAAATCTCAGGGCACCTGGGTGGCTCAGAGGTTTAGCACTTGCCTTTGGCGCAGGTCGTGACCCTGGGGTCCTGGGATCGAGTCCCACATCGGGCTCCCTGCATGGAGCCTGCTTCTCCCTCTGCCTGTGCCTCTGCCTCTCTCTGTGTGTTTCTCATGAATAAATAAGTAAAATATTTTAAACAAACAGATGACTAAGGGCTGGAGGCTTTGTTCCTCTCCAAACTCTGCCTCTGAGTTGCCTGGGCAAGTCCTTTGACTTATCTTGGTTTGGATTTCCCTCTGAATGGGGGTGGAGGTGGGGCGGGGAGGTGGGGAGGTGGGGAGGACATTTCAGTTGCCTGGAGACTCACTGATGCTCCAGTCCGTCCACCGAAGAGAAGGGAGCACTTAGCCTCCAAAACCCTGAGTCACCAATCAGATCGTCTCAGATCTCTCCTCGCCCCTGCCTGGTGGGGCAGGTGAGGGAGGTCTGATGAGGGTTGTGGCTGCCCCTCCACTAGTACCCTGGGGCATCACAAGCGGAACCCAGACTGAGATAGGGCTCCAGGTCCCACATGTGGAATCCCTGCTGATCACAGTGGAAGGCTGGTCACGGGCTCTGTGTGCAGCGGGACCAGCTGGTTGCGTCTGTTCCCACATGGCCACGTTCCTCTCGATACCTTTAGTGCTCGTCCTGCCTGCATAAGTGGAGCTGTGCCCAGTGACCAGACAGCCTTGCTCCCGTGCTCATGGGTGTGTGCTCAACACATACTCACACACATGCACACCCACCCACACAGGCAATAATGGCACACACTCAATGCAACCGTGCACACCCATGCACATCCATGCACACCCATGTACCCATGTACACACGTGTACCCATGCACACACACATGCACTCGTGCACACACACACACACACACACACACACACACAAAGCTCCAAGCTCCACACAAGCAAAATAAATCAACAAAAAGTGCAAGGCACATTTCTGAGAGACTAGATGCTCTCAGCAGTTAAGCCTCCATGGGCAGGGAGATGGCAGCCAAGGGTGGGACTGACAGTCTCAGGGTGCCTTAGCTGGGTCTCTAGAAACTCAGCAAACCGGGACAGGAGATATTTTTAAAAGAACTTTATTGCATTTAAAAAAAAAAAGATACCTTTTTCTGTAAGGCCTCCAGTTTAATAAGTATCCAGGGCTTACCCTTAAATTCACAGGGGCTCAGCACTAAGGACTTTATGACAGATTTGCCACTCATCTGAGAAGTGGCCTGAATCCCAGCTGTTAGAGCTGATAGATTTATCAAAGCTGCTCTCCTTGGCTCCTAGGCAGGAGGGGAAGGCTGAGGGGCCAGCAGAAGACACAGGAGAGGTTTGGGAGAATTAGCTGTAGAGACAGCAACCGCCCTGCCCGAAAATGGGCCACGCATGGGTTTAGAGATGAAATCTTCGGAACGGACAGCAGGTCTAGTTACAGGGAGACGCACAAAGCCAGTGCTCCGCTCCCCTGGGTCCGGCTGCACAGCCCAGAAGGCGTGTGGATGTGGGTGTGGACACCCTGCCCCTGGCCTCACACCTGCTGCAAGGAATATCAAGGTGCATTCCAGATGCAGGGCCCCTCAGGAAAGCACCCCCAGAGCACAGAGCAGTGCCTCTGACCCCCCAAGCACACTGCATGGGTGTGGCCACGCGGGCCCCTCATCCCCACTAAGCAAGCACAGCTCTATTCACTTTCCGGGGCATGCATCCCAGACCAACGCTGACGACAGTGCATAGCAAGAGCACCAAGGGGCCATGACGCAGCGCCCAGCCTCCGGCGCTCCTTGTGACCAGGGCAGCCCCCATGACCCCGCCCTCTGCTCATCATCTTCTCTTCCCATCCAACAGACTCACCCTCCTGCCAATAGCCCTGGCAACCCATTCTTTTGGGGTGAAACCATGGTATTCTTGATCCCTCTTCCCCCCGGCCTTCAATCCATCTGCTCTGCCCCTCAACACTCAATGTCCATATGTTGAAATCCTTACCATCATGGCATCCCAGGTGAGGCCTTTGGGAGGAGACAAGGCCACAGTGTGGAGCCTTCATGCATGGAACAGGACCCCGGGAATAGCCCTGCCTCGTCCATTATGTGAGGACACGGCGAGAGGTGGGCCATCTGCAACCCAGAGGAGCGTCGCCACCATGAATCTGTGCTGGCACCCCGATTGCAGAACAGAGGCACAAACGCTGTGTACAAGCCACCCAGCCGGTGATATTTCGCCACAGCAGCTGGAGCTGATGAAGAGACCACCAGCATCGCTTGCCCGCATGTCTGCAGCAGACCTGCCGCCGTCTTGCCCACACGGGCCCTGGAGCATCAACTGGCACCCTCGTGGGAAGGGAAGGGCACAAACTCAAGCAGTTTTATTCTTCTTTGGTGCAAGGAAGTCAGCTCCATGTTCAGGCTTTGAGAGGCTTTGGGGTGGATAGAGAGGACACAGAGGTCAGATCTTCAGCTCTGGGGCAGAAGGGCCCAGCCGACTTGTGCTCCTCAGGTGTGTGACCACCTTCCTGAACTCTCACAGCAACTTTGCTGTCTTCCAGAAGGTGACCAGTTCAAGGACCTGATGCTTTGGCCCACTCTGTGGGGTAGAGGCAAGGGATGGGAGCCAGCCTGGTGCAGACCCAAGCTCCAGCCTCACCTCGGCTCTGGCTCTAAGCCCGAGACCTCCCACTTCTTCATTCTGCGTTTGCCTTGTCTGTAACAGGGGTCTGCAGGGACCTGCAGAAGCAGGTGATGTGATCAGGAAGTGACCTCATGGGGTGCCCAGCTGGCTCAGCTGGTGAAGCCAGTGACTCTTGATCTGGAGGTTATGAGTTCAAGCCCCATGTTGGGTGTAGAGATGACTTAAAAAATAAAATCTTAAAAAAAAAGGGGGAAGCCCGAGTGGCTCAGCGGTTTGGCGCCGCCTTCAGCCCAGGGTGTGGTCCTGGAGACCCGGAATCGACTCCCGCATCAGGATCCTTGCATAGAATGGAGCCTGCTTCTCCCTCTGCCTGTGTCTCTGCCTCTCTCTCTCTCTCTCTCTCTCTCTCTCATGAATAAATAAATAAAATCTTTAAAAAAAAGAAGAAGAAGACTGAGTGAAGTAAGTCAATCGGAGGAGGACAAACATTATATGGTTTCATTCATTTGGGGAATATGAAAAATAGTGAAAGGGATTAAAAGGGAAAGGAGAGAAAATGATTGGGAAATATCAGAGAGGGTGACAGCATATGAGAGACTCCTAACTCTGGGAAATGAACAAGGGGTAGTGGAAGGGGAGGTGGGCGGGGGGATGGGGTGACTGGGTGATGGGCACTGAGGGGGGCACTTGATGGGATGAGCCCTGGGTGTCATGCTATACGTTGGCAAATCGAACTCCAATTAAAAATATGCAAAAATAAAAAGGAAGAAGAAGGAGGAGGAGGAGGTGGAGGAGAAGGAAGGGCACGTGGATGGCTCAATGGGTTAAGCATCTTGCCTTCAGCTCAGGTCATGATCTCAGGGTCCTGGGATCGAGCCTGGCGTTGGCTCCTCCTCAGTGGGGAGTCTGCTTCTCCCTCTGCCTCTGTCTCTTCCCTGGCTTGTGCTCTGTCTCTCTGTCAAATAAATAAATAAAATCTTAAAAAAAAAGAGGTGACCCCTGAGATGATCGGCCAGAGGGAGGGGGAAGCAGAGCAAGGAGGGGGCAGGCCAGGCAGGGGGACCCCACGGGGCTGAAGCTTCAGAGCAGAGGGGATGGGCGTTCACACCAGGCTGTCAGGGGTCGGAGGTCCCTGCATACAGAAGAGGGGAGTCGGTTACCAGGCAAACCACCATTTGGTGGCTGCAGGTCAGTGGCTCCAAGGAACTTTCGTCCCTGTGCTGTGTGTTAGAAAGGAAAGTACATGGAGGCAGTGGGGAGCCCACAAACCAGCTGGAAGGCAGATGACAGGTGGAAGAGCGTGATGCTGCTTGCTATGTGGGGGACCGTGCCCGCCGGCGAGGACAGGTGAGGGACCAGGCCAGAGCAGCGCACCCAGGGTGGGTCTAGTGACCACCTGTCCCACCTCCATTGCTTCTGTCTCCTCCAGGGTGCTCTCTTCCATTTCAATCTGTTTGCACCTGGTAAGCAGACCTGGGGCACGTGGGGCCCTGGCCCAGCAGGTGGGCATCTGTGCCTTCTGATGGTGCATTGGCCCGTCTGGTGACTCCTGTGGCTGCTCATCCATCGTGAGATACAGTCAACCCTCGGTTGCGGTTCTGGCAGCCGTTTGGATGCTAAAGCCGCTTGCTCCACTCCGTTGGGAGCCACAGCCCTCAATTCAGCCTGGACCCAGGGCTGGGCGGCCCAGGTAGGGCAGAGCCCTAGACCCCTGCTCCCCAGCAACCCCTGCCCCCTGGCCTCTGCTGGAAAGGCCCTGAAACACTTCTTGACCTCTGGTCTGCTTGAGGGTCGCTGTGGACAGGCCAGACTCCATTCAACTTCCTCCTGGGAGGGAGCTTCTGAGCTGGGGTTCAGCGTGTGCGGGTTCGAGATGGCCATCCACCCCCAGACAGCTGCTCCAGATCCACTGAGTGTGCAGCATATATGGGGCAGGGCCTCTGAACGGAGACCTGTATTCTTGGAGTCCAGCCCCATCCTCCTCAAATCTTCTAATCACGTGGTGGAAAATGAGAGAAAGGCCAGGAGAGGCAGACAATTCACAGCTCTGTGCCCCAGGTCCTCATTCATAAAGTGGGCAGGTGCTCGCTTCGGCAGCACATATACATAAAGTGGGCAGGTCAGACCCAGTTATCTCCAACACCTTCTCCCGCCATCCGGGGGCTCTGGTTCGGTCTGCCATCCTGGGGTCCATTCAGATCCAGCATGGTATTGTCCCATCAATGATGTTAAACCAACCAAAAAGTACAAAACTACAAGGCTGTTACCTGGACAGCCTTGCCACTGGGTACAAGACCTGATGGTGGCCTTGTCCCGAGTCTCTGGTTCCAGATGAGGAAGAGCTGCCTGGGCCTGGGCCTGATCACACCGTCCTCCATGGATGCCTGTGGCCAGAGGATGAATCTTTCCAACATGTGACATGCTTCAGAGACCATCTGCCCTGCACCCAAAGGCTGATACCACCACAAACCCATGTCAACGCACCTGCCGTGTACCCTCTCACCTGGGTCACCACATGCATGGTGTTGTTATCAGTGATCAAGCCTCGGAGCCCTGGGATCAGAAGCCATGTGGGGTAAAATCAACACCCCTAAGTGCGTGTGCCTGAATGAGTTACTTGGCCTGTCAGCACATCGGGCTCCCCTTTCCTAAGACAGGGATGATTATAGGCTGTACCTCAGACTTAAGCTGAGTGAGGAAACATGGGGCTGCTAGGCGACATCAGGCAGGGATCGTTCTGAACATATTATGAGGACAGCAGTGACACTTTGGGACAGTGAAACGACAAGCGTCACCCTCACCCTCAGGTGTCCCTGAACTCAGCACCTCATGATTCTCTTATCATGAGCCACATCTGGGATCAAGCGGTGTTACTCCTACTGGGTAGAGAAAACATCTGACCAAAATAGAAGTGTTGGGATGCCTGGGTGGCTCAGTGGTTGAACATCTGCCTCAGCTCAGGAAGTGACCCGGGGTCCTGGGATTGAATCCCACATCGGGCTCCCTGCAGGGAGCCTGCTTCTCCCTCTGCCTGTATCTCTCCCTCTCTCTCTGTGTCTCTCATGAATAAATAAATAAAATCTTTAAAAAATAGACTAAGGGGATCCCTGGGTGGCTCAGGGGTTTAGCACCTGCCTTCAACCCAGGGCATGATCCTGGAGACCGGGGATCGAGTCCCACATCCAGCTTCCTGCATGGAGCCTGCTTCTCCCTCTGCCTGTGTCTCTGCCTCTCTCTCTCTCTCTCTCTGTATCTCTCATGAATAAATAAATAAAATTAAAAAAATAAATAAAATAAATAAAAAATAAAATAAAATAAGAGCCTTACTATGTCTGGGGAGATCCAATGAGAAGTCCCTTCTGAGGTCATGGGAACCTGGCCTCTCCGGGCCCAGGAAGTGTGCAGGTAGGCACCTGTAGAAACAGGAAGATAGGTGTGGAGAAGCCCAAGAACCTGGCCCAGGTGCATCTGGCGTTGGGTGGAAGCTTCTAGGCTCCAGGAGGCCTGTGGACATTCATGTCCAACACGGCAATAGGGCAGCCAAGGTGGAGGGATGGCCAGCATCCCAGCCTGAGCTGACCCCTGGCTTCCCATGGTCTGCCTGAGGTGAGCAGCTGATGAGAAGTTCCTGGGGGTACAGTGAGGGGCCCTCCTCCTCCGGAATATTCTCAATGGAGAGACACCCACCAGAGGGATGCGGCCAAGCCCAGGATCGGCAAGCATCGCTGGCAATCTCCAGAAGCTGGAAATGAGGCCTGGACCAGATTCTCCAACAGGGACCCCAGAGGAAACCAGCCCTTTGGTTCTGGGGCCTCCAGATGGTGAAACCCACTTCTGTTGTGGTGCTTTGTCACAGCACCCCAGGAGGCTAACACACGGACCCATACCTGTCATCACGAGGACTCCCTGGCCTCCAGAGCAGGTAGGGTAGTTGGAGAAATAGCTGATGGAAGAGTTAATTCTGAATTAGCTAGATATTTCCCTACAAGGCCTACTTGGAGGAGGACAGACATGACTAAGCACGTTCAGTAAGACATCAATGGTAGAATCCCAATGGTGGGTGTTCAGCTCTTCATTGTAAAATTCAACTTAGAAATCGTTAATAGAATGTCAGGGTGTTATTCGTGGCAGACATTAGAGGTTAGATGACCCAACCCCTTCCTCCTTTGCTTGCTTTTATTATAAAGCCTAGAAAACGAAAATGTTTCACTTTCCCAGCTTCCCTTGCAGCTAAGGGTGCCCATGTGACATGGTGTGGCTGATGAGACAGTGGAAACCCCCAGGCGTTCCAGGAGAGCTATGGATTTCCTGTGGAAAGGGGAGGGACATGCCAGGCAATGCACCAGTGAGGTCCCCTCCTTCCTTTGCTTCAACCTCAGATACTACAACGGCTTGAGGTCACAGAGGGAAGATGATAGGCCAAGGGAACCACAGGATGTGGCCTGGACATGGTCGGGCTGCCAAAGCTATGCCACGTCTTCATGGGTGGGGGACAAAGGGTCGGTTTCAGCCATTGTGAGTTAGGATTCCCATTACCTGCAGGCAAAAGCACTCTCACCTGATCAAACTGTCCGAAGACTAGAAATGCCATTATGAATCATGTAAGGCATCATGCTCTTGTGGGGGAGGAGGTGGTTAGAGAGATCAGGTCCTTCTGAGAGATGACATGGCACAACCAAGGGACAGCAGGTCTGGGCACGCTAGCTCCTGTTCAGTATTAGCTATGATTTTGAGACAGGGGTGAACAAATTCATACACCAAGTTTTCTTAAGATGATGAATCTTGGAAAAAAAAAAAAAAAAAAGATGATGAATCTTGGGACACCTGGGTGGCTCAGTGGTTGAGTGTCTGCCTTTGAGTGTCATGACTCATGGCATGATCCTGGGGTCCTGGGATGGAGTCCCACATTGGGCTCCTCGCATGGAACCTGCTTCTCCCTCTGCCCGTGTCTCTGCATATCTCTCTCTCTCTCTCTCATGAATGAATAAATAAAGTCTTTAAAAAAAAAAAAGAAGATGGATCTTTGCTGAAAATAGCCCCTCCCTCTCCAGCAATCCCAATGCTGGGTTGGACATTTATCAAATATGCCCCCAAAGCCCAGGGGACTGGTGAGGACACCTGGGAGCATTCGATACCACAGGGTCTCTCAGCTCCGGAGACCTGGTACTAATAATTGCAGGACCCAACTAAGCAGTTCCTGTGCAGCAAACGTCTCTAAGCTCCTACATCCCTTACAAGGACTAAGTGGATGAGTATCTCTGCTGCTTCCAGGGCTGTTCCCGGAGGAACTGTATCCTCCAAAAGACACGTTGCTGTGCTGGTGACAGAGGCAGAGGCAGGAGGCAGCTGGTAGCCCTGGAGCGCCAAGGACCCTCTGCACCCTCCAGAAGCTGCAAGAGGGGGGCAAGACCATTCCTGCAGACACCTTGCTTCCAGACTCTGGCACCCAGAAAAATCCTGCAGACACCTTGCTTCCAGACTCTGGCACCCAGAACATTCCTACAGTCACCTTGCTTCCAGACCCCTGGCATCTTGTTTCCAGAACCCGGCATCCAGAATATTCCTGCAGACACCTTGCTTCCAGACCTCTGGCATCCAGAATATTCCACCAGCACCTTGCTTCCAGATCCCTGGCATCTTACTTCCAGACCCTAGCATCCAAAACATTCCTGCAGACATCTTGCTTCCATACTCTGGCATCCAGAACATTTCCATTGTTGCAAATCTCCAAGATTGTGGTTCTCGAAATGCAGCCATCAGACAGTAAGCTGATGAAGAACACCCAGCGCCACTTTACCATAAAGACACCCAACACTCAGCCAGGAAATTCAGCTCCAATACCTTCAGGGTGGGGCCTTCGTTTCTGCGATTGGGTAGCAGAAGGGCCCGGTGTGATGGAACGGAAGTGTCCCAGCCCTGTGCTCGGTGAGGATTAGCTTCCGTGTACAGACTGGAGGCTCCTGGGAAGAAGCTCAGCCCCTGACAGGAGCCACGGCCCATCCTGCACAGCACTGCCAGCCTGCAGCATCCTCTCTCAGCTCTGGCACCCCGCAGCCCAGGGTCCACAGCCCTTGGCCCCCAGTACCCTCCACTCCCCCGAGGTCATCCCGAAGGCCCAGGTCTCTCTGGGCCTCCTTTTGTCTGTGTGTTTACACGCCTACTTGAGCCAGATCACAGGGAGCCAGTAGGTGCGTCTGTGCCCAAGACAGAAAATTAATTAAATTTAAGGCTCCAGGTGATGTAAAATAAATTAGGTCTCTGTTTCATCAATTTAAGTCCCCAAACCTTGGCAGTAAGTTTACTTAGGATGTGATATCTCTCAGTGAAATAACACATACCTCGAGAAACGGAAACCAAGTGTATGCAGAGATTACGCGAACGGATTCAACTTTAGGAACTAGGTCACAAATGAGGTTTTTACCCTGTGCGTGGGAGAACTGAGTGTCAGTTGAATTATTCATGCAATGTGCGCTGCACTGTTTTAAACCAGACAATTGAACATTGGTTTGGAAGGTCATTAACACCCAGGAAAAATGCAAATGGTTTCTCCATCTTTTTAATTGTCATAGCATGAGAATCACCAGCACATGGAAATGGGATGAAAGCAGGTCCCCTCCCTGGTGGGGGACGTGGCTCCCACCTGCCAGACTGTTCTTGGATGTAGACGAGAGAAGGTTCCCGTGGGCAACTGCTTCTCCACAGAGACCCCGGCTCGGTGGGTGAGGAAGCAGATTGAGGTGCTATTTAAAGCCATGTTCTCATACGTGAATAATCAAGAGGCTTTTTTTTTTTCCTCTTTTGAATAGGGTAGAATTGGGGGCAATGCTCAATTAGCCTGGAAAATATCCCCTTGCCTGGCCACCTGTGGAAGGAAGCCATCCCAGGTGGAATCACAGTGTCAGAGGGGCTCTTCCCAAACCTTCATCTCGGAAGTCCACAGAGGTATGGGGATTCGCCCAGAGGGGCTCAGCTACTTAATGATGGTCGGAGCTAGAATTCTCTTCCGTCTCCAGCCCAGTGCCCTGTTCGCTGCACCTCCGTCCCCGAGGAGGCAGATTTGAAGGGCTGGTGTGCAGAACATTTAATATCTGTAAGTGCAGCTGGAAAAAAATGGGTAGGTTTTTAACTCTGAATCCCAATCTTGAGGGGGTTCTGAATACAAATCATAGTCGGCGTCTGTTTCCCGAATCCCTTCAGGTAGGCAAGAGGGGTGTTGTGTCTGCCCCGGGGCTGGCCAAAATTATAGGAGGCGGCCAGGGGGCTGGGGGTCTCCTTCACGAAGTCCTTGCCAGGTGTTGGAGCAGCATGCCACACAGGATGACCCTTCCATGTCAGAAGCTCCACCTCGTTGACTAACAAACTAGGAACTGGCAAAGCCGAGACCCTCCCCATACCCCTCTAGTTTGTTAGTCACCAAAGACCCATTTTGTCTAGAAGAGAGATGATCAAATCTTAGCATGTGTGAAAGTGACCCAAGGGGCTTGTTAGAAACACAGGTTTCCAAGTCACACCCTAGACTCGAGGTGGAGCTTCTGGCTTAGGAGATGTCGCTGGGCCAAGATCCTACAGGATGATCCCTGCAATGTGAGAAACACCAATCTGGGGCGAATCCGGCCTTCTGTCCAGAGATGGGCTCTCAGTACAAACTTGTCATTGTTGCCATGGACCGTGTGGCGGTCTGGCCGCAGACCTGCTGTGTTAGACCAACGGCCCCCCTCAGCGATGTCCACGTTCCAGTGCCCGGAGCCTGGGCATGAGTTACTGGTATAGCATGAATGTTTGAACTCCCCGCATGTTGGTATGATGGTGTCCCAAAGGTGGGGCCTTTGTGGGGTGACAAGCTCATGGGGGTTCCCCAGGATGGGCTCGGGGCCCTTAGAAGAGAGATGCCACAGAGCTCCTTCTCCATTCCAGCCATGTGAGGATGCAGAGAGAAGCTGCCTTCTCTCAGCCAGGAAGTAGGTCCCCACCAGACACCAAATCTGCTGGTGCCTTCGCCTTGCACTTCCAGCCTCTGGTGGGGTGAGGCCTGCCCATGTCATTTCCGCTGCCCCATGTGTGGTGTCCTGTTGTAGCTGCCCAGCTGAGCTTACACGGCAAAAGGGACCCAGCAGATGTGACGCCAGCCTTGACATGGAGAGATCATCCTGGATTCCGTGGGCGGGTCCAGTGTCCTCACAAGGGTCTTCACAAGAGGGAAGCGAGAGGTCAAAGCGGGAAGAAGGAGCTGTCAGATAAAGCACTGGCCCTGGGCACGGAGGGGGCCCGAGCCAAGGGTGCAGGTGCAGCTGGAAGCCTGAAGAGTCCAGGACACAGACTATCCCCTGAAGCCTCCGACGGGATCAGCCCGGCCGATACCCCAATTTTAACCCAGTGAGACCCACGTTGGTTCCGATGTTCAGAACTGTAGGATAATAAACCTGTGTTGTCTGAAGCCCAGGGCTCACAGTCATTTTATTTTTTAAACATCAGTTTGTTACAACGGCAAGAGGAAATGCGTACACCTGCCAGTGAGTAATTCCAAATGGAATGGTCCATCAGCCAGCCGGCTCCAACCTGAGCTCTCACCCTGCCTCATCTGTCTCTGAGAACTTGGCTGGCTTTCAAGAGGGCAAGCCTGCCTTACCAGCCCCGCACCGCCTCCTCCCCCGACCCCCCGGACAGGGAAAGGAGTGTGCAATCCCCCTAGGACACCGTTCCCGGGCAGGCAAACCCAGTCTCCAACCAGGATACGTGCACTTGTGACAAGGGCCCTGCAAAAACAAGCCTCAGCTCCTGATCACCTCAGCTCCTGATCACCCGTCGCAGCTTGTCGGGTAGCGGCAGTGACAAACACCTGCTGCCTGGTCACGTCCTGCTTCCATGTAAAGACCAGGGGTCAAGCTTTCCTAATCTCACAAGGACCTTAGGGTTCCCCGCCACCCCTGGAGGATGACAGTGCAGCAACGCCTGGTGTTTATTGTCTTCCTGACCCAGGGCCCACACCCTAAGCAGCCCCAGCGTCACCACTTGAGAAGTGTCTGTGATTGATGACAGCAGGTGCATTTGACAGAGGAAATGTCCCAGAGCCTTGACTCTGCTCTTGGAGGCTTCAGACCCTGGGGAGCTCCCGTTGTTGGGGGTTTGGCCAAAATGAGGGTTTCCAGGTCTCTTGCCTGGAATGTTGGGCTCAGCAGATCTGGGGCAGGGCGCAGGCACCTGCACTTCAATTCCCTTCCTCTAGATCCAATCACACATTGAGCCTAAATGGTTGGGATTCTGGATCACTTGATGAGGTTCCAGTACCCCGTCTGGAAATGCTGATTGAGGGGCCACTCTGGAGGTATCTTGTAGGGTGATTACTGTCTATAACCGGTCAGCTTTAAGTAAAGGAGATACCTCTCCACAATTACGCGGACCTCATTCAATCAACTGAAGGCCTTGGGATCAAAAATGGAAGTTTCTATAAAAGGAATCCTGCCTCAAGACCAGCATTAGCTCCTGCCTGAGCTTCCACTGGCTAGCCTGCCAGAAGGGTTTTAGATTTGCCACCCTACAGTCTCCAGAGCCAATTCTATAAAGCCAAACTCCTTGGATCCACTGGAGAGCCCTGGCTGGCACAAGAGCCCACGGGGCTATTGTGCATTTGGATGGATCGTTCTGCGTGAAGTTTCTAGAACAATGCCCTGGACACAGCAACCATTCAACAGATGTGACCTGTCATTATTTCTATGTGCCAGGGACAAGACATCGTGTTCCCTGTCTTTGGGGACTCTGCCTCATGTGCCCTATGCCCTCTCTCCAGAGGCTCCAGGAAGGTGAGTGTACATGAGCATGAGCCAGGGATGGGGGAAAGCAGGAAAAGGGGTGCAGGTGAGGGGTAAGAGGCCCCAGTGAGCTGGGACACAGGGCCAGGAGACTCAGGGAGAAGGTGAGGACAGGGATTGACCCCCAGGCTGCCCCCAGCTCACCCCCCAGCTCTCCCCCCAACCCTTCCCCTGCCTCCTGTGCCCCTGCATCCCCAATTCACCTCAACTGGGGTCACCCCTCCTCTGGTCACGTGCCCTCCTGCCATGTTCTCAGCTCCTCTAACTGCCTCTTATGCCTGCTCTGAGTCCCAGCCACTGCCACCACCAAGGACGATACTTCCAGACCCAAGTGGGATGTCCCCACCCTATCCTTTCACACTCTTCCACCAACAAAGGGAGGTGGACGGAGGATGGACACACTACCTGCTGCCACCCGGCTCCTCTGGGGCTACCCTAGAGGATACCTGAGGCTGGGACCACAGCTCTCCCTCACACCAGGAGATCACAGGCATTGGCGTGGATAAGGAGGAATGGAACCTGTGCAGGGCTGGTGTGACAGCTGCCATGGAGAACAGTGTGACAATTCCTCCCAAAACTTCAAAGTAGAGCACCCCCTGACCCAGTGACCCTACTGCTAGGGGCACACCCAAGGGAATGGAAGGCAAGGTCTGGAGGAGGTAGGTGCCCACCTGTGTCCACGCAGCATCACTGACAGAGCCCGGAGGGGGAGACAAGTTGAGTACCCATTGGTGGATGAGTAGAGACGCAAAACGTGGTGTAGTCACGTTGTAGGATATCACACAACCTTGGAAACGAAGGCAGTGCTGCTGTAAGATACAGCTCCGGTGAACCTGGATGACATGGCGCACAGTGGAATAAGCCAGCTGCCGTGTGGAAATGCTGTAGGACCCCACCCACATGGGCGCCCACAACTGTCAGACCCACAGACACAGAGCAGGTGGGAGCACTGGGGCTGGGTCATGGGGCTGGGGTTTCATGGGGATGAGGCTCCAGTATGAGGAGATGCAAAGGTCCTGGGGATGATGGCGCTGAGGACTGCACACGGTTTGAATGTGCCTGGTTCCTCAATGTCCTTTTAAAAAGGTCAAGATCGTAAGTCTTGTTATTTTTTCCACAATAAAAAAAGTGAGCCTCATTTTAATAGCACATGAAGTCAGAGTTCAGATCAGATGGGCGATTCACTGTGTAACGTTTTCCCTCAGAGCGCTGTTAGAGAGCATGGATACTCCTTAAGGATTTGAAAAGAACAGCCATTTTCTGAGCAATATTAGCCACCCAGAACTCAAATTTGCCAAATGCAAAAACTTCCTTTTCAGTCTTAGATTTTACCATTTTTGGTACAGCAGAGCCCTGGTGAACCTTGGGTTCTCACAAGTCACACAGAAAGGGAAAAGTCGGGGAGCCCAGCAATCCAGCAAACCTGAGCGGCTGCGGCTCTGGGTGCAGAGGACATGCTCAGAGGAGATGGGGTCAGGGCCCTTAATGCCTCTCAAGCTGACCTTGCTGCCAGGGTTCCACCAGGCCCCTAGCTGGGCGTTGGGAGGGCCACTGCGTAGCAGTGGGGGCCTGGGGTGCGGGCAGCCCCAGCACGGCGGGCCCTGGGCATGGGCACGCCTTCTGTTTCCACCCCTGCATCCACCCCTGCATCCACAGTGGGCCTCAGGCCAGCCAGTGGCCAACCTTCCCTCCGCAGCTGCACCCTCATGGCGTAGACATCGAGGGAGATGTCTCAAGGTGTATCCAAACACTTGCAAACCTGCGAGTCACTCGTGGCAAAACCTGATCTGAATGGAGGTGAGGCTTCTTCTCATTGGATCCCACAGAACATGGCTTTCCCTTGCCACAAAAGTAGCAACACGTTTCCTTATGGGGCGCTGTCGGCATCCACGGCCACGCAGAGTACATGAACCGTGCTACCTTTCCAAAACCAAATAAGTTTTTTCTTTTTTTTTTAAAGATTTTATTTATCTATTCATGAGAGACACAGAGAGAGGCAGAGACACAGGTAGAGGGAGAAGCAGGCTCCCTGCAGGGAACGTGATGCGTGACTCAATCCCAGGTCCCTGAGATCACAACCTGAGCCGAAGGCAGACGCTCAACCGCTGAGCCACCCAGGTGTCCCCAAAATCAAGTAAGTTCTGATCTGAAACACATCTGATGCCCAAAGCTCTGGGTCAGGAACTATGGACCTCTAAGTATCCCCCTCAGGAGACTGGAGTAGAATTCATTCATCATTCAAATACACATACAGCACAGCAAGTCTCAAAATATGATCTGCAGATCCCCAGGGGACCCCCGGCCCTTTTGGGAGGTCCACATATGGCTGTTTGTACACTGATACTGAGCCACAATCTACCTCGACACCTGCAGACGTGGGCACAGACATGCGAGCAACCCAGCAAAGAGGAGACGGGTCCTCTCTGGAGGGCACCCATGGGCACGGTGCCTTTCACGGCCACGCGCTCTCAGTTTTGTAAAGGAAAAAAGAAAAAGCCAGTTTCACTGAAGGATGTCCTTGAAGAAACAGTAAAAAGTGGTTTCATTAAACCTAGGCTCTTGAGTACGTCTCTTTTTTCCCATTCTGGGTGAAAACAGGGGTGGCTGGCATTCACCGGTGCGGTGGCTGTCCAGAGGACGAGCTCTTGTTGACTGAGTTGTGAGCCACATGAACCACTTTTCGTGGAACTCCATTTTATATGAAACAGCATCTGACAGACAGACCGTGGTTATTCAGACTTAGATATTTGACAGATATTTTCTCAAAAATAAATGAACTGAGACTGTCGTGTCCAAGAAAACAGGAGTGGTTGCCAATAATAAGATTTGAGTTTTCAAATGAAAGACAAAATCTTGGAAAACTTGTATCCAATACCACAAGCCAGACAACTTCCCATGACTTATAGAAAGAGGTCTCCAATGAGCTCAGTGGTGAAATGACAGGTGGGATTCTGTGGTATTGTGTGAGGAGAGTGGCAACATTCGGGATCCCTGGGTGGCTCACCCGTTTGGCGCCTGCCTTCAGCCCAGGGTGTGATCCTGGAGTCCCCGGATCCAGTCCCACGTCAGGCTCCCTGCATGGAGCCTGCTTCTCCCTCTGCCTGTGTCTCTGCCTCTCTCTCTCTCTCTCTCTCTCTCTCTCTCTCTCTCTGTCTCTCATGAATAAATAAATAAAATCTTAAAAAAAAAAAGTGGCAACATTCAGAAGAACTGCCTAACCCAGAGAATGAGTATTTTCCAAATGACCAGTGAACGATGGCACAAAATCTTTCATGGGTAAAAGATCCTCTCAAATTCAAGATGGTCCCATAGATTTGGACGTCATGGAGTATGAAATGTTCATCGATGTGGTTTCAGATTCCATGCTGTAACTAACCTGTCAGAAACTACCACTCATTGAATTTTGGTGTAGTATTAAGGAAGGATGTCCACAATTATCTGACCAAAAATAAAAACCCCAAACACACTAATAAAACATTCTTCCCTCTTCCAACCACCTGCCTGTGAAAGGTTGAATTTTCTCCATAGACTTGAACCAAAGTAATGGATTGCACAGCAGAAATGGGAACCCAGCTATCTTCCATTAGTCAGACATTAAAGTGTGTAAAAATGTAAAACACTACCCTTCTGACTAATTTTGTTTTGTTTGGGGATACACAGGAAATATTCAATGAAATATATTATTTAAGTAAACATCAAGAGGGTTTTTGTTGTCATTGTCAGTGAATCAACAAATATGTTAAACACAGTTGTTTCCATTTCTAGTAGGATAAATATCAGCGGGTATGATCCAAACAAAGAAAGCTCTTTGGGGCCCTCAGTAATTTTTAAGACTATAAAGGGGCTCTGAGATGAAAGCTCGAGAGCCCTGGCTGGGTGTTGCTGCGTGCCAGCTCCTCTGGCTGGAAGGAGCTGAAGCTGCAGGAGACAGGGCCCCACCTGCCTGAAGTGTGTGTCCCAGAACGGCCCAACACGTAGCCCTAAGTGCCAGGAAGACCACATGACTGGATCCGACGCTGTTTTAGACACATGGCCTCATTCTGGGCTGTCTGTATCCCGGGATCGGGGATGTTCCAGCCAGAGGAGACAGTATCCCCTGGGGGGTAGCTTGGGTGGCAGAATTTGTAGGGTGCCCAGGCTTGCAGAGGAAGGCCAGCAGCCTAACTGCAGGTGAGGGAGGGGGCTCAGGCAGTCACGCAGGGCCCTGAGGAACCTTTACACAGTTGTGTCTCATTCTCCGCATTCTTGGAAACCACTGGTATAGCATGTAGCCGAAGGACATGAGAGCATCCGATTTGCACTTACTTGGGCTTATTCAGACTGCAGGGACCAGCAGGGGTAGAAAGCCAGTCAGGAGGATCGTGCAGCTGTCCAGGTGGGATAAGAAACGGCAGCAGAGGGAGAGGAAGTGGTAGGAAGGAGGAACGGTGGGATGGAGCTGCAGGCAGCAAGGTCAGGGTATGGCCTCTGGTACATGGAGGAACCAGCACATCTCTTGGAGGCTTAGCCAGAGAAACTGGGTGAATGGGGGGACATGAGAAGGAGCAGGGGAGGCAGGACTCAACCCATTCATTTGAGCTGATACATTTGAAATGCCTATTAGACCCCCCCAGTGGAGGCGGCCAGGAGGCAGTCAAGTAGGTGCATGAGTGTCATGCTCAGAGCTGGACAGAAATCTGGATTGTCATCCGCACAGTGATGGTGATTAAAGCACATCCCTTCAGAGCTGCTAGGAAGTGGTGTTAGTTGGTTGGGTTGGTTGGGTGGGTGGGTGGGTGGATTGCAGCCAGCATGGTAACAGGGGAGGCTTCCTTCCATAGAGAAGGACATTTCAGACTCATCTTTTCTTTTTTTTTTTTTTTTTTTTTTTTTTTTAAATATTTTATTTATTTATTTAGGATAGTCACAGAGAGAGAGAGAGAGAGAGAGAGAGGCAGAGACACAGGCAGAGGGAGAAGCAGGCTCCATGCACCGGGAGCCCGACGTGGGATTCGATCCCGGGTCTCCAGGATCGCGCCCTGGGCCAAAGGCAGGCGCCAAACCGCTGCGCCACCCAGGGATCCCTCATCTTTTCTTTTTACTCTTGGCCGCCACAGCTTTGGGAAGTCTCCAAATGTCAGAGCCCCTCTTGTGGCTGGGGGCAGGTCATCCCGAGGGGGGAGTGGGGGATTTATCCTCTGGAATCTGGGAAGGGAGAGCCTCAATGGGGCTTCCCAGCAGGTGAGAGGGAGGAGTGGTGGCAGTTGAATGGGATCTGAGGGGCACAGGAGAAAATGCAGTTTCTTCCCGGGGCAGGAGCCTCTCCGGAGGTGCCCTGTCACTGTGGGACAGAGAATCATCAGAGACGTAGATGGCGATGGGCACTGCCAGTCATGGTGCCCAGAAATTGTTAATGTGGCCACATGCAGATACAGGTGACACTTCCATCCCAGTACGTTTACTGCAGTGACCACGACACCTGTGATGCTTTCTGCCAAGCTCATGGAGTAGGCAGAAAGGAACGAAAAGCTTTTCAATATTAGGAACAATTAAGGAATCATGGTTTTAGATTATTTGCCAAAGTGGCAATGGAGGGACTTCTGACAACTTGACTTCTAGGGCCCTAGAGTATAGAAACTGAATCCCAAAGATTACAGGTGGAGCAGTTGTGAAGTACGTGGGTGCGGCTGTTTAGATGGAGCTCAAAGGAGGCCAACAGAAAGAAGTGTGGACTGGCTGGACCATTGTGGACTGAAACAAAGTTCTTTTCAGGAGAGCTAGTTTGAAGATTATGATTTTGACTTTGGAGGAACAAAGGTGATTGCAGTGGAAGGGTTCACATGCAAAATTCCTTAAATGAAAATTACTGACTTTGAAACAAAGACACAATTGCTGCCCTTCTGTCCTCCTGGGTCCCTGTCCCCCTGAGCCACACCACCAGGTTCTATCAATTCCTGCTGTGTCTCTTCTATTTCCTATCCTTAAGTCATTTAGACTTCCCTTGTCTTTGCTGGGCCAACGCCCTGCCCCTAAACTCGTTTTTTAAATAGATGCCTGGACCCTCTGCTTCAGTGATTCCCTCCCTGGGCCCTGAGGATGAGAGGGGTCACTGGGCCAGCCGTAATCCTTTCTAACCTCTGACCTCTCCTTCCTTACCCCACCCCCCTCACCCTGCATCTCTTCCCACTTTGCCACTGCTCCCCCATTTAAAGGTAGGTGGGGGACGGCTTCGGGCCAGGACTGCAGCCTCCTAAGACACCGCCGCCAGATCCACTTGGTGGAGATGGGGAGCATGGCGGGATGGGGGGGCTCCCTCCGCCGGGGCGCTCTCCGGGCCTGGCACCCGGGCCCAGAGGCCACGCTCCTCGCTCCTCAATGGGGCGCACACGTGGGTGCCTGCACCCCCGCGCCAACTACCGGAACACCAAGGAGGCAAGGACGGACTTTGATTTACAGGTGGGAGGGGGGTAGGAGCCAGGCCACGGAGACTCGCCCGCGGACCTAACGGGGTAAATGTTGGGTGAGCGCGCCCAGGGTCCCCGGGGTACGCGGAGGGGTCACCGCGGGCAGGCGGGGCGGGGCGGGGCGGGGCGGGGGGGACACGCAGTTCCAGGACGCGCACCCCTGCGAGCGCCACCCCTTCGCGGAGTCCGGGCGAGCGGCTTTGAAGTCGCTGCCTTGGCTCCCCCGACCCCGCCCCGCGCCGCGCGGAACCGCCGAGCCCGGGCCGCGCCTGCTTTGTCGCTAAGCGCTCATTGCAGCGGCTCATTGGACCACGTCGGTGGGGCGATCGCAAGCCCTCTGATCTGTGAGCTGCGGAGAGCTCACGGCTCGTTCACAAATCCGCGCCCGGGGCCGCCCTCGCTGCGCCCAGCCTGGGGCCCCGCGCCCCTGCTCCCGCCGCGCCCTCGCCTCCCCGCGGGCGCCCGGGGCCTCGCCAGCCTCGAACCCGGGAGGTGAGGGGACCGGCTTTCACCTCGAAGGAAGAGCCCGAAGCTGAGAAGTCCGCCCCAGGGATCCGGCCTTGACTCCAGGGCCCTCGCTGTCGGGCCCAGAGTCTCACTGGGCCCGAGTCCCCGCCTCTCCCAAAAGCAGAGCGTTGCTGGGGTGCGTCGCCGAGGGCCCACTCCGAGCCTGCGGGGGCGCGAGTGTAGACCTCTCTCGGCCTCCGCGGCCGGCCCGCGCGGGAGCCACAGCGCCCCCTCCCTCCCTCTCGGGGCGTGGCGGGGCACCTGGCCAGTCACAAGGAGTCACCCCTAAAACCGCGCCTGCCCGGGGCTTCGCTGCTTACTCTGATACGCAGGCGGAAGGGGACCCCCGGACGAAATCTGCTCCGGGGCCTCCTGGGGGTCCCGCGCTGGAAGCCCCGGCGAGGGACCCCTCACCTCACCCGACGCTGCAGCGAGACAGGTGGAGGAGCCGCGCCCCCGACCGGGGCGGCCACCCCTGGAAGGGAGAGCTCGGGTCACACTCGAGCGAGCAAAGGCCCGCGCCCCCGCCGCCCCCGCCTCCCCCGCGCGCACCGCCGGCTCCCGCCCCTCGGCCAGCTCCGCGGGGCCCGCGCACGACGGGAGGCTGCAGCACGGGGCGCCCCACCCCCGCCTCGGCCGCGGCGACCGCTGTCCCCGGGAGCGGAGGCCTGCGCTGGCCGCTGGCCCGAGACGCCTCCAGGCCCTTCCGGGGTGCTGCGGGGCGGCCCTTCCCTCTGGCTCGCGGAGCAGGCCGGCGCGCGCGGGCCCCCACCCCGCCTGGAGCCTGCAAGCGCGACGCGCCCGGGGTCCCGGAGAGGGAGCTCTCCGCGCGCCCGGGCCGCAGGCAGGCGCCGCCGCTCTCCTGCTCGCGCGATTTTCTGTTTTCCAGGAGTTGTTGCCACCGTGGAAAGGAGGTTTCCGCCCGCCGGGGAAGAAAGGCCGCACGCCCGCACTCGGCCGTCTCCAGCCCCGGTGGACGCTCGCCTTTGCGGATCTTCTCGATCCTAAATCCATTCCGATCGCTGGCTGCGGAGCCTGCCCCCGGAGTGGGGCGCCCGACCGGTCCACCCTTCGTTGTACATTCTGTTTTTTTCAGGGCTGAGCTGCTCCTGGCTGCTTTGCACGAGGAGTTGCTGGACTTGTATCTGCAAATATAACAGAAAAGCTGTCACCTGAAGTGTGCCGTGTTTGCGGAACCCGAGCTGTGCCCTCCGAGTGTGTCTGCCATGCCGTGGCACCAAGCCTTCCGGCCGGCCGGCAGCCCCAGACCACTCAGCCCCAGGCGCGGCTCCCACGTCTGTACCCCAGAGGCCCCAGTGCGCCCGGGTCGGCCCTGGCAGTGCCAACTGAGAGCCAAAAACAGGCAGTTAATTAGAGCAGCTCTATTTCCTGTTCCTGGTAGATGGGGAGGTGTAAATCCCAAGGAATTTAAGGGCATTAGCTGCATATGTGGGAAATCCTCGCTCGTATCCCATTTCTGTCTCCCAGCCTGTGCTAATTCTCCAAATGGCATAGTCTCTGGACTTTGCCGGCATCACAGAGGCTGTTGTGTCTTAGGGGATTATCTGATATGAGACACACACAAAATCCTGAAACTCCATAACATAAAACACAACACAAAGGCCTGTGGAGGAATGGAGTTTTTTGTGTTTTTTGTTTGTTTGTTTGTTTTGTTTTTGGGGTTTTTTTGTTTGTTTTTTGTTTTTGTTTTGTTTTGTTTTTTGTAGAGGAACGGAGGGGATGGAAGAGTTTTGGAAGAGAAAGAGAGCACTTCTGCCGTGTGCCCTCACTTTCAAACCTCGCTTTGTGAATTCTCCCTTAAGTGGAGTAGAGGAACTGGGGTGAGGGAACAGGCAGAGGCTAGCGGGGAGGTAGGTTCTGAGAGTGTCCCCCAGCCCTAGCAGGACCATCTATCCTTCAGAGGGGCTCAGGGGAAGGCAGCTCGCCCCGAGAAGTTACTGAGAGCAGGCACCCAACTGTGCAGGGGACACCGTGCCTAGCCCAGCCTGCCCAGTCAGCAAGCTGGGGCAGGAGCCTTTGTGCTGGTGAAGGGCCACCCCTCTTCCCACCAGGGCTCTGCTGCACTCAGCACAGGAATTTACCAAAGTGGGACATACCTCCCTAGACCAGACATTTCAGAATGTTCACCAATTAGATACTGAAGCTCAAGAGGTGACCAATGTCGTTGAAGTCTCTGAGAATGTATGAATTTAAATCACAAGGTACTTTTACGATTTTATATCAAACTACAGTGTTCTATTTAATAAAGGGAAAAAAACTAACTAGAACAGTTTT
This sequence comes from Canis aureus, assembly GCF_053574225.1. Lineage (NCBI taxonomy): Eukaryota > Metazoa > Chordata > Mammalia > Carnivora > Canidae > Canis > Canis aureus. The sequence goes on along the minus strand of NC_135625.1, from coordinate 48,393,840 downwards.
TAAAAAAATCCTCCCTCCCTCAACTGAACAAGTGCATAGCTCTACATAACCCTCCTCCTCCCCAGTAAGGTGCTCCTCAGCCCCGTATATTTGAGAGCGATCATGTAGACATGTTCTCCCTGACATCAAATCAGATTCCTGAGCCCATTTGTTTCTCTAGCTGTAGGTAGATTGACAGGCTGGATCCAGGCACTCTACGTTAAGCCTAAACTTGCGCAAAGTTCTGAAAATCTCTAGCTACTCAAACCATATTTCCAAAAACAGCATAAAGTCAGCATATGTGAGTTTATGCTCTGCTAGCCTATCCGTCATTACCTGTGGCTTTTAGGGAAAGAGATGGGGAAAACCCTCATGCTCCATGAGGAGAAGCAGGTGTCGTGGGAGTTCCTTTCGAAGCTGTTGCTTTCCTTCCAAAGGTCAAAAGGAAGACACTGGGTAGATATTTGAAGTTCTTCCCCTGTTTGTAAGCAATCAGAACGTTGGAGAGGGTGGCTGGTTTCCTCCACTATTATCCTTTTACATGTCTTCTTGTTTTGCTGTGCTGAGACAGCTCCAACCATGAGTGCCGCTCTTCAAATTCCTTTGCCAAACCAGTGTTACCCATTTTCCTCTGGGTTACTTGGAATGTGTCACTTTCTTCTGGTGGCTGCGATTCTCAGGGGACACATTCTTTACAGTAGAGGCATTAGGTCATGGAACAGTCTGTCTGACCCCCAAATGTGACGCTGCACAGGCTGCTCTGGAAAAAACAAAAACAAAAAAAACGTCCAAGCCAGACCCCAGAGCTGTGATTGCTCTGGAGTATAATTGGGCCCCACTTCCGGAGGGGTCCAGATTTGACTAGGATTAGGAATGGCAGTGAAACAGGTTGAGATAGCAGGAAAGGGGCCTCCAGGGTGCAAAGTGATTCCCAAAGAATCCCCAAGTCAGGTCGCTTAAGCCACGAGTCACCTGGCCATGGAGAAAGTCAAGGGAGGGTAGGCATGGGCCAAGACGGTGTTTGGAGTTCGGTGTGAGTTCGGCAGCACTAGCACGGCCAGCCTACACATCCCCCTTTAGAAGCTTCTGTTTTCAAGAGAAATGAGGTTAGGGACGCTTTGTGCACCGTAGTCTCTAGTTCTGGAGATCTGCCCATCCTCTACCCATCTCCCCGGCTCTCCCAGGCTAGCTCTTGAGCTAAGCATCAACATGAGGACCTCTCCCTGTGGTCTGGACAGGACAGTGTTCTCCAGTGGGGGTGTCTCTCACACTTGGTACCCTCTGACACCCAGGGAGCTTTTGCTGAACACAAGCTGCCACTTCTCCAGCTCTCCAAGCAGAGACCAGGCAGCCAGCGCTGCCTGCAGCCCGGTGTGGCCCTCCTCAGCCCAGCCTCCCTGGCCACCCCACTGCCCACCAGGCTCTCCGTGGCACCTGGCACTGCCTCTGGGGAGCTGGATGACCCTTGTTGGCCTGGGACAGGGAGAGGCGTGAGGCCTGGAGCATAGGACCCAGGAGCCTGGGTGCCTCTGCTCCCTACCAGCTTCAGCCTCTCCCAGGCTTTGCCCCTGCTGTGCTTAACCCCTTCCTTCCTGGGGTTACCCAGCTGAGGCCCCTGACCCCAGGCCCAGCCTCCACAACCCTGGGCCCCAAGTTTGCCGGCTGGATCCATAGGCCAGTATTTCCCTTGGAGGTGAGCACCAACAGGCTCCCTTTGCCCGCTGCCCCACCCAACCCACCCCCTGCTCCCGGGGCCCCTTCACTTAGACCTTTGTCTGCGGGCCTGGAATGGCCACGGCACCAAGGGTAGCTGTCCGGCTGTCTGGTGGTCCGGCAGGCTGGGGACGGTTCTCTCTGCTCGGCCCAACTTCCCCAGCTCAGCTGGTCTCAGGGCCCAGGGCCAGGCCGTGAGGAGCCAGCTCTCCACCAGGGGGGTGCAGGGGCCTCCGGGCTGATTTTGTTGGGGTCAAAGTCTCACTGTCTGGAATTGTTGGGCATCTCCACCAGCCGAGTGGCAGGGACCCCTGCAAGCGAAGGCTCCTCTCACCACCTTTGTTTTTTCCCCAAGTGTCCTCACACCCACCTAGACAAGTGTAGGAAGTGAGAGGACAACAGAGCTGCCAGAAAAGTCACCCTCCCCCAGCCTTCTTTTAGGGAGGAGAAAAAGGAGGCTGCATCTGCAGCCAGGCACCTAACCTCCACAGGAGCGCTCCTGCCATCGGCTGCCAACCGCAGCCATGCGCCAGCTTTTATTTGTGATACTAGTGTCTCTATTCTAAATTGACGTGTCTGGAAGCCCTTTCCTTTGGATGCTCTTCCCTGGCCCGTCTTTGTGCAGATAGCCCGGGAAGTACGGAGGTAGTTCTCTGAAAGTGGGTGGTTTGAGGACGCTCCCCTGCACCTGCGAGAGTGGGAGTATTCGAGCTTCCTGGCCTCCACCTCACTTTCCACCAGGGACCAGACAAACGTCCAGCGGTGGCTCTCTGGCCAGCGGTTCGCCCACCGAGAAGCCGACCGGAGTGCAGCGGTGGCCGGCAGGGTCAGGCAGTAGGGGGTGCAGGCCCGCGGGGCAAAACAGCTGCAGGGCAGGCATCCCCGTGCTCCACAGAGGGACTTGCAGATGCCCCACCACCTCCTCCCCGCCCCCCATAAAGCACAGCCGGGCTGGTGTACCGGATTCCGCAGGAGGCCCAGCTGGACCTTCCTGAGACAGCTTGTTGCGACACCCATGTTGTAAGATTTAGAATTCCCTCAACTTGGGCAACTTGGGCCCAGATTCCCCTGCTCCCTGCCCCCCTGGCCCTTTGTATGGTGCTCACTCTCGAGGGGCGCTGTTTTCGGGAATTATTGTCATGTTTGCGTTGGCTTTTGGGGGCCTGATACTCTAATTATTTCTCACCATATTCCTTCCTTTTTGCTCTCTTCCTGCTGCTGCACCTCTGGCTCCCCTCTCCCAGCCTTCTTCCTCAGACCAGCCTGACCCTGGAGACCTGGTGTCCAAAGGTTGCTGCCCACAAGCAGGCTAGGTTTGCCTGGGGATAGCGTGCTGCTTTTCAGACTTCCTGTTGCAGCCATAAATATGGGTCTGGGTTGCAGGAAAGAACACAGTGGAAGTCCAGCCCGTGGGCTTGCTTAATGCTAAGGCAATCAGAGGCAAAGTTTCCCCCAGAAATTAGAAAATATTTCTCAGGAGACGGCCTAATTGATTTTTCATGGGACAGGTGGAGAAATTAACCTGGGATGGCTTTGCAGGAAGCAGACCAGCCCTGGGCCTTCCCTCCGCTCCCTCCGAGTTCTGAAGACCCAAAGTAATTGGACATTCCCTGGATGGTGATGATTAGGGTTCTCAGAGTTGCAGGAAAATTTCCCCGAAAACCATCAACACAAGTGGATAGGGTATTCCCTCAAACCTCACCAGCCCCATTTTCCTAGGGGCAGGCAGACTGTGAGGTTTGATTTTTTTTTGAGACCCAGGGAGGGCCCCTGGCAGTTACGTACCTAGTTGGATAACTTGGCAAGGACCCCTCCAATAGGAGGAAACAGGGGCGAGGGAGGTAGTAGATGTGAGTCACCCCAGGTGAGAATTGCCTTCTCTACCCTGTTTGAGTCTCACAGAGGATCAGTGAACCTTTCCATCTACCTCCGGAGCCTACAAACATGCAGTCCACCTTTAGTGGCCAGCTGACCCAGCCCATCACCTTCTCCTGTCCCCCACCGAGGTACCCCCTCAGAGGGTTAATTGGCCTGGGAACAGAACGCTTGTAACTGCTGTTTCTTCTCCCCCACAGGCCTGCACTCTGGAGCTTGCAGGGAGTGGACAGAGTGGATAGGAAAGATCACAGAACCTGGGTATGATGGGCAGAGAGTCCAGTCAGGCTAGGGTGAGGCCGTCAACACTCAAGGTGGCTCGGACACCCCACTGCCACAGTCGAGAGGGCCGCTTGCCGAGCCTGGCAGTCCCCCACTGGCAGCCCCGGGGCTGGAGCTGCTCTGCAGTGGGCCTCAAAGCTCCAATGCGCCTTTCTCCCTCCTCCTCCCCATCCCTCCTTCCACCGGGAGTACTTTTATTGTGTCAGGCTCCTAAAGCCTTGGAGCCGTCCTCTCGGAGGCTTCCTGAAGTTTGCAAATCTCCATAAAAATGCATTTTGATTGAGGGACAGCCAAGCTTAGGGGAACAGGGATGGTCCGTGGGGTATCTGCAGCTGGGGGAGGAGGGAAGAGCAAACCGGAAGGAGCCTAAAAGAGGAGGGGGAGGCGAAGAGGAAACAGAAGTTCAAGGTGGACATCTGACAGGACTGGAGAGCAAATTTAGAAAGGCGTAGAGAAAAAAGGGGGAGGAGTGCGGAGAAGGGAACTGGAGCCCTCAGCCGTCCACCCCCTGTTTTCCCGAGGAGGAACTCGTTGAAGGGATTTTAGGACAAAGAAAACGAGGTGAAGGAAGGGCCTGGCAGCCAGCCCCTCGGTGGGGGTAGAGATGTGGGGGTGGGAGGGTGGTCTGAGAACCCGCGGGGCCACGGCTGCCCCGGGGTCTTCTCTCTGGATGGCGTTGAAGCTTTGACCGAATCGTCAACCCTCCTCTCCTTCCCAAAACAGAAGATTCAGGGCGAACGTGCCGTGCTCCTTTACGGCTCCTTCCCACGCGGAGCCCCGAGTCCTATGCCCGCGCTCCTCGGGGTCTACACGCAGGCTGCACGAGCACCGGCGTTCCCGGGTGGAATCGCGCCGTATGCACGCGCCTCCCCGCTCACGCACACGCACACGCACATACACATGCACACTTACAGGGAGTGTCTACGGGAGGAGGGTCCTGCGCGCCAGCTCTGCGGTTAAGTCAGGAATCTGCCAGGTTACCAAAGTCAAGTGTAAGTGACAGTTCCCCCTCCGCCAGCAGGAAAGGAGACTACAAAAGTCCCTTTGTATGTCGGCAGCTCATTTAATATTATTTATGCATTTTTGTGCAAGGAATTGTGGGATTTTTCCCCACGGTAAACAATATGGAAATGTTAAAAATAGCAATCTTCCAGCGCGTGTCCGCCGACGCTCGCCCGGATGAGCCGGCGGGGCCGCCGCGGGGGCGCCGGGGGCCCGCGAGCCGAGGGACGGCCGGGGAAGCGCGGGCGAGCGCAGGCAACGCGGTCGCGGGCTCGCGGGGGCCGCGGCGCCCGCACGCGGAGCCCGAGGACGCGGCCGCTTTAAGGGGGGGAGGGGCGGCGGCGGGGGGAGGGGCGCGGGCGGCTCCTGTCACCGAGCGGCCGCCGGCGCGTCACGTGGGCGCGCGGCGCTGCGGCCATTGGCCCGAGGCACGTGTCCAGGAGACCGGCCCGCGACGTCACTCGAGGGGGCTCTGTTAAAAATAAGAACAAAAATCCGGAGTGAAAGTGTCTCAGGTTGCGCCGAGCGCCTGGAAGCCGCCCGAGCCCGCGCGGAGGCCGAGGCGGCGAGGGCGCGCAGACGGCGAGGGAGCGGGGCCGCCCAGCCCGGCCCGGCCCGGCCCGGCCCAGCCCGCGCCTCCCGCCGCTCCCCCATGCGCCTCGGGCCGCGGGGCTCGGCGGGGCTCGGCGGGGGCGCGGCCGCACCCGCACCCGCACCCGCACCCGCACCCGCACCCGCACGCCGGTGGGGCGCCCCGGCCCGCAGCGGGGCGGCGGCCGAGCGCAGCGCGGGCCCGCGGGCCTCCATGTGCGTGCTGGCGGCGGCGGCGGGCGCGCTGACCGCTGGCGCCCCGCACCCTCGAGGGCCGGCCGGGGCGCGCGGGCGGGGGCGGCCGGGCGGCGGCGGCGGCCCGAGCGGGCCCGGGCGGGCGTGAGCGCCGGGGAGCGCGCTGCCTGCATGCGCGCAGCTCCAGCCCGGGCGGCCGCGGCGGCAGCAGCACCGGCGGCGGCGGAGGCGGCCGCGCGCGGAACCGGCGCGCAGAGCCGCGGAGGAGCCCCGGGTCCCCGCCGGCCCGCTGTGACCGTCTAGCGCCCGGCGCGCGGCAGAGACGAGGACCCCGCTCTGAATCGCCGGCGTCCGCGCGCCGCGCCACTCCCGGTGTCTCCCGACTCGGCTCGTGGATTGGAACGTGGCTCCGCTCCGAGCGCGGCCGGGGACTCGCAGGAGCCCGGCCCGGGCCCCCGCCGCGCGCGCCCTCGGAAGCCCCGGGGGGTCGGAGCGGGAGCCGGCCGCGACAGTCTCCGCGCACCGCGGGCGGGCCGAGGGCTGGTTGGAGGGGGGCCCCGGAGAGCCGGTTCGGGATTTGTGGTGAACAGCATGGAGGAGCATGACCCCAAGCCCAGCGAGGCGGCGGCGGCGGCGGCGGCGGCGGAGGGGCAGGGGCAGCGGCAGCCGGAATCCAGCCCCAGCGGCGGCTCGGGAGGCGGCGGCAGCCCGGGCGACGCGGACACCGGCCGCCGGCGGGCTCTGATGCTGCCCGCGGCCCTGCAGGCGCCGGGCAACCACCAGCACCCGCACCGCATCACCAACTTCTTCATCGACAACATCTTGCGGCCCGAGTTCGGCCGGAGGAAGGACGCGGGGACGTGCTGTGCCGGCGCGGGAGGAGGAAGAGGCGGCGGCGCCGGCGGGGAAGGCGGCGCGGGCGGCGCGGAAGGAGGCGGCGGCGCGGGCGGCGCCGAGCGGCTCCCGGGGTCGGGCCGAGAGGCCCGGCTGAGCGCGCCCGGGGCGCCCGGGGCGGGCGGGCCGCTGCCCGGCGGCGGCGGCGGCGGCGGCGGCTGTGGCGGCGGCGGCGGCGGCGGCGGCGGCGACTCTCCGGGCGACGGCGAAGGCGGCTCCAAGGCGCTCTCGCTGCACGGCGGCGCCAAGAAAGGCGGCGACGCCGGGGGCCCCCTGGACGGGGCGCTCAAGGCCCGCGCCCTGGGCGGCGGCGGAGACCTGTCGGTGAGCTCGGACTCGGACAGCTCGCAGGCCGGCGCCAACCTGGGCGCGCAGCCCATGCTCTGGCCGGCCTGGGTCTACTGCACGCGCTACTCGGACCGGCCTTCTTCAGGTGAGCGGCAGGCGGGGAGGCCCGCGGGGTTGCGGGAGGCGCCGGCCGGGGACTCACCCCGAGGAAGAGACGCCGGGACGGCACCCCCAGCCCCAGCACACACAAAGACGCACAAACAGGGACGTTGTGTGCGCCTGACGCCGGCCGGGGCAGCGGCCCGAGGGGAGGGGGCTCGACGGAATCGCAGGGGGGTACAGACCGCTTAGAAAAGCAGGAGCGACAGGATTCTCTCTCTCTCCCTCTCTTTCTTGGTTTTGGGGCCACTCCCCAAAGTCCCCGGCTCTTCTCTCCCCGGCCTGGAGTTTATTTGGTGAGACGAGAGGTGGGTGGCTGCAAGACTGGCCTAGAAGCTGGACTCAACAATTTCTCCGTCCTTCCAACTCAGTAGAGACCCAGGACCCATGCCCAGCTCGCCCCAACCCAGTTATCCCAGAGGAAGCAGAGAAAGAAGGAGCGAGGCTTCAGACTCTTCCTTTGGCCTGGGCTGGGTGTGTGTGTGGGGGGGGGCGGGTTGGCTAGAAGTAGGGAAGGGGTGTAAACAGAGGTGCCCTTGGCCCGGTGGGGAAGCTCAGCACCCCGGCCGATAAGACGGAGGCCCGCAGCCCCCCCCCCCAAATAAAGGACCTGCTTGCAGAGGTTTCCCCGGGCAGCTCCAGGGAGGAAAGAGCCAATTTGGGCCGGGTGGGGTGCAGGGGCCCACGGGGGTGTGCAGAGGTTCTGGGTGTATTCTCCATAGATCTAGGTTTGTAAAAGCTGAATGCATGTCCTGATGGAAATCCTCCGTTGCCTGAGATGGGGTGACGGGGCGGGGGGGGGGGGGGGGGAGGTGCTGCAGCTGCAAACCCGCCATTAGGAGCGGGCTCCATTTGTCCCCAACCGGCGGCCCCCAGACCTCCACTGTTTGGCGGGGGTTGTTTACCCAAATCAGCGCAACCCAGTCGCCCCTGGGCCGACTTCCCGCAGAAACCCGTGTGTGTATTTCCAAGGAAATCCACATTTCTCCCGCTAGATCTGAAATTTGCTCCATTGTTCTCGCCTCCCTCCTTTGTTAATATTTAATTAACATAGAGGCTCACAATGCGGCCAGCGAGGAGGCTTGGCCCAGCTTTGTGCGGCGGTCGAGTGGCGGCCGCGTCAGGCCCAGTGCCCGCGGGAGCCCCGCAGCCCGGCCCGGCCTCATGGAATCCCCGGACTTAAACCCATAAGGTAACATGTGTATTTCTGGGCCTTTTAGAAAGAAGCAAGGCAGAGAGTTTTCTTTGCTGAGGTTTGCTTCTGTTGCTGCGACTCTTAAGTATTTCCGTTTTGAAAGAAAATCAAAGAAAGAGAACTAAAAATCCTGATTTTAGGGAAATTTTGTTTCTGCAAAATGCCGCGTATCTTCTTATGGGCCGGTTCACGTGTGCAAGAGCCCTCGGGACCGGAGGGGATGGAGGGTAGGGAGCGTGCTGCCCGGGCCGGGGAGGCGCAGCACGGGCCTCCCGAGAGCACAAGGCCGCGCTCCGGTCGGAGCAGGGCTCCGGGAGCCACCCCAGCCTTCGAGCACCCGGGCAGCCTCTCCAGCACAGCCCTCCCGCCGGCTCGGAACCAGCGCCCTCGGCTTCTGCGCAGCAGGGGCGGGGACGGTGGGCGCGCTCGGGGTGGGTGGGGGCGCGGGGATCGGTGGGGGTCTGCTCTAGAGTCTGGAAGACCAGGGGTTTGCACCCAATGGGGCTTGGCGCCCCGTCGCCGGCGCCCCCAGCCCGTCTTCCCGAGTGTGGTTTTCCCGGAGCGCGCCGCCGGGCCGACGGGCAGGGAGCTCTGGCTGGCCCACACCCCTGGCCCGAGCAGCCCGGGTGCATTCCGCGCCCTCCAGGTCGGTTCAGCAGCAGCTGGGGGGGCCTCCGGCGAGTTCCCTCTGCAGCCGCTGCGCAGGGTGGTGGGGCTGTCCCTTGGCCCTGCTGGCTGGGCTGGTGGGCATGCTGCGGAGACCTGGGGGGTTCTAGCTGCTGGAGGGGTCGGGCAGGGGTCCAGCCTCCCGCCATCAGCCTCTAGGGAGGAACTGGGACCGGAGCTCCCCAAAGTTGGATCACTGTACTGAGTAAGAAACCCACACATGTGCAGCCTGGCCTCCCTCCCCTAGCGGCCTCTGCAGTCTCTTCCCTCAAAGACACCTTCGTGGGGCTGAACTTCGAGACACCAACAATAAAGAAAGGCTTGGCTCTCCTCTCTGCTCCCCTCATCCCGGCCTTTCCAGATGGCTGGGTCCTAGGACCTGTCCCAGACCAGCCTCCAGTGGTGCTGGGCGGAGAGGGTGCATCCCAGCAGGAGGAGACCCTCTATGCAAGGTCAGCTGGGCTCCACTGTGGCCCCCACTGGGGAAGCCCGAGTCCAGGAGGGGGTGCCTGTACTGGGAGCCTCAGCGGGAGGTGGCTCCGTGGTCCTTCCCCATCCAGGAAAGGAAGGATGTGTGTGCGGTCTCCCCTCTGGAAAGGAAACAATGAACTGGGACCCACAAGGCCAGTTAGGGGAGGAGAGAGGCCAGGGTGGAGGCAGACCCCCTTACTGCCCACCGCCCCTGAGCCCTGAGGGTATCAGCCCCTGGGGACATCCGGTGCTGTTCCTGAGCTCCTCCTGCTGCTCCCGCTGCCTGCCCCTCCTCCAGCGTCCCTCTTCCCCCTCCTGCGCCACCCAGTCCTTACTCCTGGACAGAAAGACGCCATGCTAGGAAGTTTGGGGCTTTTGCTCTCCTGTAAGACTTTCCCTTTTATCTGGAGATCGATCTTTCTCTTTCTTTCTTTCTTTCTTTCTTTCTTTCTTTCTTTCTTTCTTTCTTTCTTTCTTTCTTTCTCTTTCCTTCCTTCCTTCCTTCCTTCCTTCCTTCCTTCCTTCCTTCCTTCCTTCCTTCCTTCCTTCCTTCCTTAACCTTATGCAAACTCTAGGCCACATGTGGGGCTCAAACTCTGACCCCCGAGATCAAGAACTCCAGGCTCCCTGCCCTGAGCCAGCCAGGCGCCCCTGGAGACCCTCCCACTAAGCTTGCCCTGTACCCGCACTCAGCCCCTTGCACCCAGATTTCCTCGGCCCACCTCTGGCTTTCCACCCCTTTCGTGGGGTGGGTCCTTGAGGCTGGAGAGAGCAAGCCCGGCATGCCAGCGGACCCCGACCAATCGGGCGCCTCCCTCCCCAGCCCCTTCGCCCCTCTGTTGCTCCCCCTTGAGTAGGCAGGCAGGCCCCAGCCCTCCTAACCACCGTGTCCTCTGTCCACCGTGCCCACCCAGGTCCCAGATCTCGCAAACCAAAGAAGAAGAACCCCAACAAAGAGGACAAGCGGCCCCGCACCGCCTTCACGGCGGAGCAGCTGCAGAGGCTCAAGGCGGAGTTCCAGACCAACAGGTACCTGACCGAGCAGCGGCGCCAGAGCCTGGCGCAGGAGCTCAGCCTCAACGAGTCACAGATCAAGATCTGGTTCCAGAACAAGCGCGCCAAGATCAAGAAGGCTACAGGCAACAAGAACACGCTGGCCGTCCACCTCATGGCGCAGGGCCTGTACAACCACTCAACGACCGCCAAGGAGGGCAAGTCGGACAGCGAGTAGGGCGGGCGGGCCCCGGAGTCTGGTCTCAGTCCGCGCTCAACAATGCAATAATTTAAAATCATCAAGGGCCAGTGTATAAAGATTATACCAGCATTCATAGTGAAGATATCGTGTATTAGCTATGGTTCTGCAATATTCTATGTATATATAATTTACAGGTGGTGTAAAATCCAAAATATCTGACTATAAAGTATTTTTTGAGTTTTTCTGTGTTTATGAGATTATGCTAATTTTATGATTTTTATGTTTTGTTTGCAAAGGGGGCTGCTTAGGGTTTCATCTTTTCTAATCCCCTAGGCTCCGTTGTGGGACATGGGACACTTTTATTTTTTAATTTCAAAAGAAGAAAAAAATTAAAACAACTTGCTGAAGTCCAAAGATTTTTATTGCTGCATTTCACACGACTGTGAACCGAATAAATAGCTCCTACTTGGTCTCTGAGTTCTGCCACTTTGTTTGTGTGGGCTCAGTGAGGACAGCAGGAGGGTCTGCGCCCCCAGCCCTGGCCCCGGCCCAAGTGGGGAGGGCAGGGGCCCTGGCTGGGCCAGGTGACCTTTGGGGTCCTGGGAGGAGTGTGCGGCCTGGGCCTGGCTGTGGTCAGGAGCGCACCCCCTGGGGAACCCTGGGTCCATAGTGCTGGGCCACCCAGGCCCCCAGCCTCACCCGGCTCCCCTCCTCCTGCCTTCTCTCTGGGTGCTCCTCCTCCTCCTCCTCCTCCTCCTCTCTTCCTTCTCACCAAGGCCTGGCCAGCACCTCCCAGCACCTCTCTGTGTGCTTCTGTTCTCGTCTGTCGTGTCTGTCGCTGTCCCCTACCAAGCCGCCTGCCGCCAGAGCCAGCCCTCTGGCCTCCAGGCCCCACTTCAGGGATCCCAGGCCAGTGGGCCCAGCCTGTGGCGGAGACCAGCAGTGGTAGAGCTGCCCCTCAGCCCTCCGAGCCCCGGGAATCTCCTGCGGCCCCACTGGCTCACCAAGGCACTTGCATGGGCCCCAGAGGTGGCTGAGGTCTGCTGCCTCTGGACAGGCAGAGAGCTCCCGAGAGGGACCTGCTCTTTTCTTCCTTTTTTTTTCTTCCCTTCCTTTTTTTAAAATTTTTTTAAATTTTTTTTTAGTGGCTGCCTCATGTTTTGGAGAGCATTCTTTCAAGTTAAATATGTGTGTGTGTGCATAATCTATGTACTGCGTGTACGCACACACGAGCAAATGTGTATGAGTCCATAGTTCTGGAACATGTGGCTACCTTGATTTTTAATGGAACTCAGAATCCTCCAGGATTGAAAGGAAGGAAGAAAATATGTAAATAATCATTTCTTATCACTTTTTGTCTTTTCTTGTTTTTTTAATATACATTTTATTTTTGAAGGTGTGGTACAGTGTAAATTAAATATATTCAATATATCCCCACCAAGTACATATATATAAACAAACACATTATCTATATATATAACTCTGCACTGTCTCCTGTCTAGTGTATGGAAAAAGAATCGTGTCCAAATGTCCATCCGCAGCCAGGACAGCCCAGGGGGTGTGCCCATGGCTGAGCCAGACCCACGCTGAACCCCTGAGGGCTGAGGTTGAACTTCTCTCTTTGCCTTAAACCTCTTTATTTCACTGCGATAATAGTCTCACTTTGTACATACTAGTGCAAACCTTTTTAAAAAGGAAACTATAAAAAGAAAAGTTGTAATTTAAAAATTCTGTGAATAACCATCTGCTGCTTAGGAAACTCAATGAAATGATATGCCTTTTTAGCAGGAAGCAAAGTTTTTTGGTTTTTATTTTTTTATTTTTATTTTTTAGTTTATGAAACGTGCATTTTACAGTCCCAGTATCAAATATTTATAATCTTATGAGAAATGAATGTTTCTATTTACAACTGTGGTTATCAGCATTGTGAACATTCCCCTTGCATTTTTTTGTGTGTTTAAATTCTTGAAAGTTACATTAAATAAAAAAAAATCGCTTTATTGTAAAATATCGGATGTCCGAGGTGGAATGACTAGTTGTTCTAAGTGTGTTTCTAAGTCCAGCCCAACTGCTCTGGTGCTCCTGGCCTTTGCTGCCATCGGAGCAGGGAGGTGAAAAAAAAAAAAGAAAAAAGAAAAAAGAAAGAAGACGCTTCAAATATCCCCTGTGTGAGCATAGAACCACCAAAGTAATTGAAGTACATTTCTTTACCAGAAGGAACTGTTTAAAAGTATGGTACTATTCCATAATTGCATAATTGTTGAAAATCCTACAGAAAGCAACAGGTGGCCATCCTCCCCACTGTTCCAATGGGAGGGACAGAGACACTGGTCCCTTGGGGAGGGCTCTCCTCTTTTGTTTTTAGCCCCCAAAGCAAAGGACATGGACATATCCCAAGGCAGATGTGGGGAAAAGGACAGACTTAGCCCAAGCTGACCAGACGACTCAAAGCATCCATCCGGATAGTGTTTTGGGGAGGGTGGTGAGGGCCAGTGTGGCCAGGCAGGATGGTGGAGTGTACCCTGGGTGCCCAATTGGTCTATGTCCAGACTCTCCTGCCTTGAAAAAGATTGTTCTTCCAGTAAAAGAAGCTCAGAGACTAGTGAGGATCATCTGCTGCCAAAGGAGACCTGATAGGCATTTTTGGGGTCTACATAGGCTTCCCAACGGAAAGCTGGGCCTTCAGGCAGGAGAGGGGGGCTGGCTGCTCCCAAGATTTGCAAAGATGCAAGGAATGAACAAGAGAGAGGCTCTGGGGCCCTAGCTGCCCGGTCCCAGGAGTGCTCCAGGGTCATTGTCAATGGGGTGTAATCACTCAGGCAACCCTAGTGTCTCTCCCCTCCCCCTGTACCATTCTGAGGATTCTTTAGGATGGGGCTTCTATTACCTAATTGGCCACTCTCTCTTTTTAATAAAAAGACAGCATAACTACACAAATCCATCTTTCTTGTTCTTTTCATCAATTCACAAATCATAACATTGTTGAGGGGCAATGCGCGGTTTTGTAAGGTAATGAGTTCCCCATCCTCAAAGGAGTGCAAGCAAACGTTTCTCCTGCAGTAGCATAAGGAGTTTTTCTTTTTTGTTTCTGGTAGGGGTTTGGGCTGAGTGAACCCCCAGACCCTCGAAATGCTGAGATTCTGGTCTTGCTCCTATGTTTATTTGAAAATTCAGCATAGAATCCAAGTGTGAGACTCATGAAGAGCCACCGTCTCTCTCACTTAGCGGCAAGTCGAGCCCAGAGCCAGGCCTGCAGGGGAGGCAAGGCTCCTTTCTGATTCCGACTCGGGAGCCTGCTCCCTTCCTCCTGGACTGGGGCCTACCGAGCCCTGGACCCTGACCGGGACCGCAGCGCCGCCGAGAGTTGCTGGAGCCTCCCGCTGGACCTCAGCCAGACTGCTGCCCCTGCGGAAGGCCAGTCGCAGACGCGTTCTTCGGGGGCAAGCCCTCCTCCTTCCGGCGCAGGCCTGCCGCCCCCCAGGCCCGGCTGAGTCCACAGTCTAGGCGGGCCTGCAGGTGTGGACAGGGGTGCGTATTGCTGCCGCGCGCCCCAGGTCCCACGGGGGCGCCAGGTAGAGCGGCCGGGCAGGGCCCCTGAGGGTTCAGAGGGTCTTCCTCTAACGCCTGCCCTACGTGGTCAGAACCCGAGGGTCTGCCCGGCCCGAGGGTCCCCCCGTGTGGACCCGCCCTGTGTCTTTTTCAGGGGAGACCAGGAAGGAGCCGCGCGGGGACACCAGTCTAGGCTCCAAGGGTTCTCCTTGAGGGAAAAGGTGACAGGGCCGGGGCTTCCAGCCGGCGGGCGCAGGTGTGCGGGCGCGCGGCGCTCAGGGCGCCTCCGCGGACGCCGGATGCAAAGACGCTCGGGGCGCCCGGAGGCGGGGAGGCCGCGCGCGCTCGCGGCGGCTCCGCGCCGGGTGGTTCGGGCTCCGGCTCCGGCTCCGGCTCCCGTAGAATCCGACCTCCGCGCCCCCCGCCTGCCCCCGCGGCGCCCCGGGCGGCCCCGGGACGTCCCGGCTCCGCCGAAGCCTGCCGCCTGCTGCAAGGAGCGGCGGCGGAGGCCGGCGCGCGGGCTCGGCGACCCAGGGCCGGGGCGCAGCGCCCACTGCCCTCTGCTCCCACGGCCGCACCCGCCCGGCGCCCCGCGAGCCGAGGGAGGTCGACTCCGGGCCCCCGCTCCAGGCGGGCTCCGTGGAGCAGCCGGCCCGCGCCCGAGAGCTGCGGCCTGGGGACCGAGCGGGCGGGAGCGCCCGGTGCACCCGGCGGCGGACAGTGGGGCGCGTGGGCGTGTCGGTGACCCCGGCCACACAGTCAGGCTGTGAACTTAAAACGCTGCACTGTATTTCTGCTGCCTGCCCACGGAAAAGAAAAGGCCGTTCTTGAAGTCGCCTGAAATGTAATAATATTCATTAAAGTGGCTCCTAATTATGAGATTTAATCAGGCGTGGTTCGCAGTGCTTGGCGCTGGCTGGTGAGGCCAGGGATGACGCGTTACTATTATTGTTGTTGTTAGCAGGGTTCTCAGGCGACGGAGTGCCACCACCTCTTCAGTGTGGGAATTTGGGGAGCCAAATGGAGGAAGGGGGGCAGAATGACTCCAGAGCCTGGGGGAACAGGTGTGGCCCAAGCCTACTGCCCCTGTGGATCAGGTCCGGTCAAGGCCTGGGCAGCAAGCCTGGTGGAGGCAGGGGACCCCCCCACTCCTAGGCCCTCCATGTCCCTCAGGGACACCAGGGCTGGCTTTCCGGGAAGGGGAGCCTTAGGTCCAGAGCCCAGGACACCTCCCCCCTCTATAGGGGGCCCCCCTTTCAGGGCTGAGCCCCACGCTGTGCTCTGAAGCAGGAACAAAGAGTAGCCAGATCAGCCTCCCGGGTGCTTTTCCGTCCCCTATGCCTGGAAGGCGTCCCAGAGAGGCCCCAGCCCTGGTGCCCCAAAGGCCAGGAGGGAAGAGGAGCCGAGGGTCCAGAGGGCTGCGCCTCTGCTCGGCCTGTGTCGCCTCCTCCTGCACAGAGCGGGTCGTGGGCCGCAGGGCTTCTGGCACCAAGGGGTGCTCTGTGGGGCCGAGGAATGGTGGGGATCACTGCGTGCATGGACCGTCTGGAAGAGTCAGGGCGGGCCGCCGCTCATCCC
Source organism: Canis aureus (assembly GCF_053574225.1). Taxonomy (NCBI): domain Eukaryota; kingdom Metazoa; phylum Chordata; class Mammalia; order Carnivora; family Canidae; genus Canis; species Canis aureus. The sequence goes on along the minus strand of NC_135625.1, from coordinate 48,378,208 downwards.
CATCTGTCAGGCTGCGAAACTTGGCCGTGCGGTCGGTCGGAGCGCGCTGCCTGCGGAAGGGGCCGCCCAGAGCCTTTCAGCCGCGCCTTCGGGGTTCTCTCCTCCCGCCAAGTCCTTTGTCTGGAAGGGGACTGTCAGCTCTGCCGCCTTTGCTTGCCTCCTCCTTCCCCCAACCTCTACCCCCTCCGCTAACTGCCCTTTCTTCCCTCGGCTTTTCTCTCCTCCTTGGATGGGTAATCACAGGCTCCAGCTGCCAAGCGCGCTGCGAGGAGTTGCTGCCCGGGTTCTGTGTGTGCTGCCCCTCCCAGCAGCAGACTGGCGCTTCCCCCAACCTCCCCAGACCGGCCCTGCCCTCTGGCGTCACTTAGTGGCCAGGGGCGGCTCCATCCCACTTTTCCCTTTAGGCCAAAACTTTGTCCTGGGGTTTTTGGTAGCTGTACTCTCCCACTCCTGTTGACAAAATGTGTGTCCTGGCAGCTGGCATTTCCTTGGATTCAGGCAGTGGGTGGCGGGGGCGGGGGCATGGTGGGATCATGAAGCTCTTTGCAGAATTCTACTACCACCAAGACCAGTCCCCCTTTTGTATTCCTGCAAGTAAGGTGCCCCCCAATAAACCACTTAAGTTATAACTCAGAAGTCTCAGCTACCCCTTCCGATGTTAAAACATCTGGCTGGAAGTTGGGAAAATCTCAATCCCTCAAAAGATGAATATGCTGGCTTCCAAACATCTGTTTGTTTGGGGATTGGCTGAAGCCAGCAAAGAAAGCAGTGGGCTGAGCTTGCTGTCTGTGGCCCAAACGTCTGTGCTTCCACACGTGGGCCCGGTCAGCTCGGGGTTCAGTTTTTCATGTAAACACGGAACATCACCCAGCACAGAAAGGAGTGTCCTACAGTGAAGGCACAGTTTTGTAACTGTCCCCCCACCAGCCAGCCATTCATCTCTCCAATAGCAAGAAAATCTACCTAATGGGCTTCCCCGTGGAGTTTTTTCTGCCAGGGAAAATGAGCCTAAAGCAACTGGCACAGAACGGGGCTCTGGAAGTGAGAGGTTGCCTTTCCTGGACACTTACACCCGTGCTGGGCTCGGGCTGTGCCATTCCTGATGGAGCGCCTAGCCTTCCTGGCTCCTACTACCCGGTGCCGCCTCTATATAGTTGTCCAGGGAGAGGGGGATAAAAAGAAGAAGTCGTGACTAGCAGAGACAATATTCACACGGTTATACAAAGTGGAACCGTGAGAGGAGCCAAGGGAAAATAGCAAATGGTTTTGCTGGAAGAAATTCAGGATGCTAGTCTGCAATTTCCAGAAACACTGCCCCCTTCTCTGAAACACTGCTGGGTGTGCTTTGTTACTGCAGGGCTCAGACATAGGATTTCCCCCCACATTTTTCTTGAGCACAAAATACAGAAGAGGCTGCGCCTGGTGTTTCCACAACAGCCTGGTAACTTCACACACCCCTCCGTCTCCCACCCGCGGTCGCTGCACTTAATCAGCATCCCATGGCCCGGAACCCGGTCTGGCTCCGAGCATGGGATGCAGGCATCCTACTGGACAGCGAGGCTGGAAGCCAGGCTACACCTTGCACGTGGGTCCCAGCCTGTGTTCACGCATCTTGCTGCCCCCTCTCCCCCGAGGCTCTTCCTCCGAGAGCGAGGGGGTGTCCTGATGGTCTGATGAGCTGTTTGGTCTAAATAGCGAAGAGTCTAAGTAACTCTTTTAAATTAATTGCTGTTCCTATAGCTAAAAGCATAACAGGCTTTGATTACATGCTAACCAGAATGAAACATAATCCTGAGTTAATTATGTGGAGATAATTTTATAATTATATCATTCAATTTAAGAAGCAATGTGTTGTTAACCTCCCCTTTTTACAAGAGTAAGGATTCAAAACAAAAATAGTCGTAAACCTGGACCTTTTAAAAGACCTATGAAGGCTGTCTCTTCATTCTGCCTAAATGGCAAAAGTGGATGTCAGCTCAGCCCACATCTTGCCCCTTTACCTGCACACACTCCCAGCAAGAACTGCGGAAAACGCTGGAAAGCCTCAGACAAAGGGGGCCTTCGGAGCAGAGCATTTCCCAGCGCTGACCTGCTCTCAAATGCTAAGGAAGCCTATCTGCATTTCTATTCTGTCCAGCTTGTATGTGGAAGTAACACCCAACGTCCCTGACGGGAGAGCCCCCCCCTTCCCCCCCCCCCCCCCCAGAATGCACTGTCTCTGAGACGCTCCAGCTGGGAGTGAATGGAGCCTGCGGCCTGGAGCGGGGGCTGAGGTGAAGGTCAGACCCCAGCCACCTCTGCAGGTGGTTCATTTCCTCTCCCTAACACTAGTGCCCTCAGAGGGGTGCCCCGTGTGGCCCACGGGATCGGCTCCCCTCCCTCCTCGTTCCCCTCCACCTCCCACCCCCAGCCACCCTGCAGGAAGCTCTGCTGGCAAGGGAGGCAAGGTAGTTTAAGAGGTGCTCCACTGGGATCGACTCCAGGCCTCCTCTGCTGGCAAGCCGGCCTTTTGGGGAATCTGCAGAGGGCTGCTGGGGCAGTACACGGGATCCGGGTGGAGAAGGAAATCATCTAATTCTTGTGAGGGGATCAAAGGTCAGCCGGACACATTCCTTTTGGACACCAGGTGAACCCCAGGATGTACTGCTGCCGACTGCACATTGCCGCAAAGTGGGCAAGTCACCGGTGACTCATCGTCACCTGGCTGGCAGAAAGGCAGCTTTTATGCAGCCACAGGAGTGCGCCCTGTAGGTTGCGAGCCCTAAGGAGACAAAACCAGTGTCAGAGGAAGAACCTAATACAAACCACTGGAGTCACAAGCCAAACAACCCCAACCCCAACGGGGGCATGACAATGGCCTTTGTTCCTGGCCCGGAATGGGGGAGCTGGGCATAGTTTGGAGCCAGGCATGTGGGGCACGTTTCCATGCAGGTAGGAGCATCTGGGGGTGCCCACCGAGGGCCTTGGGCCTTGTACCCGAGATTTGCAGCCCCTCCCTTCCCTCTACAGGGGTATCTCATTTGCACCTTTTTTTTTTTCTAAATGCTTCCTGGTCTAACTTGAATATGCAATGAGGCGCCAGAGCTTTGTGGCGGAAATATAATTAAACTGGTGAAAGATGTAAAAGATGAAGAATGAGGATGACATCAGGCCGATTTCACACTTGGCAGTCGGATAGCTAGGCCCAAGCCTCGCTCTCGCCACGCAAGGCAGATCAAAGTGCCCTGCCACTGCTAAAAAGGCAAAAGGGGACTTAAGTATGCTAATCCCCAGGACAAATATATTTTAATCTTGTTAGAATACAAGTTAATGCTGCAGCTCAGTGGCTGAACTTGGTCAGACTGTAGAGATCCATTTTTATTTTAGCTATGAATGAGGTAGACCTCCTGGTTTATTCATAGGTAGTAAAAGTAAATTTACAAAACGAACTCCTCTTTGGGCTGCCATCCCCCTCACCTAGACCTCGCTTTGCTTGGTGGGGGGTGGGGGGCGCAGGGATCGGGAGGCTCCCAGGACCTGAGGATCCCTGCCACCATTTACCACTCCCCGCGCCTCCCTCTTTCTGCACAGGATCCTGATGGCCAAGAAAGGAACTCGGCTCATTTGACAGAGAAGAAACAGGGAAACTCTGAAATTAATTAAAAGATTCTCCAAAGCAATCTGTTTCCCTTTAGGCCTGAGGTTTGACAACCAAACCAATTCCTTTCTATCGGCCTCCTCACTTTAATTTTTACAATGTCAATTTTCATTACTATTAATTATTTGCTGAGCTCCAACTGTATATTCAGTACTGCCCTGATTAACAAGAAGCTCTCAGGTTCTTGCCACTCCCGAGTTTCAATTCCGATTAGATGTGAATGTGTAAGTCGGACTCGTATGCATATGGAGAATTTAGTTACATAGGGAGGAAGAAAATGTCAGTGTGTCGAGCTGCCCAGCAAATAAAACCATTATGGTAAAATGTGATATATAATTGCAGACGTATCTGTACATCGGTGTGGGGGGGAGAGGAATGAGCGAGCGCGCGCACTTCACCGCACTTCACCGTAAGGTTACAGAAGGTTAAACTGCCCTGCAGAGCTGCCTGTGCATATTGCTGATGGCAGCCATCTAAAAGGTAATTTCTGTCTTGCTGCTCTAGTGTGTGTTAGAATTCCCTCTGCCTCAGGCATAAAACCTGACTCCCAGAAAGCCAGCAGCACATCCCCGCATTCCAAAGACCTGCCTTTGCTCTGGGCCTGGGGGCCCGGCTGACCCTGAGGTTCCCCCAGGAGGCGGTGGAGGGGCTGGCGGGCTGAATGGGGAGGGCAGTCCCCCAACTCCCCCCACCCCCACCCCCACCCTGGGCACGCCCAGGTTTCCAGGACTTGGGAATGTCTGGCTGCCCTAATCCTCTCAAGTCTCCCTCATGTCCCAAAGCTGCTCTGTGATGACTGTAAACACAAAGTCAGTCGGTGGTGGGGCAACTGGGGCCCCAGACCCCAGAAAGGACCGTCCTGGGATGTTCTTCTCTCCCTGCCACTCAGGGTCTGTTCTTTGGCCTTCGTTACCTTGGAAGGCATGCTAGCACTTCCTTTGTGCCCCTGGTCCCAGCGGCCCTGGCTCCCTCATACCCAGCCTATGGCCTTCTGTCTTAAAGCATGACCTGGCCTAACGCCGACAGAGGCCCTGCGTTGTGCCTCAGTTTCCTAAGGCCGAGGTTACAAAGAGCCACCAGCAGAAATTTGTTTTCTCCACTCTGGGGATGGGAAGTCAGAAACCAAGGCCCAAGTGGGGTGGGTGCCTTCCGGGGCATCCCAGGCGGTGAGGTCCTGCACCTGCCCCAGCCTCACTCACCCACGCTTGGGGGTCCCCGGCCTGTGGGTGTGCCACCCCTGTCCCTCCCTCTGTCTCCACAGGCCTGGTCCGTCTGGGGGTCTGCGTCCAGAGCTCTCCTTTTTCTAAGACGCCGGTTATATTGAACTTAGGGAGACACAGATGTGGGGGCAGCCAGGACACGGCATTCAACGTGCATGGTCTTAAACTCCTCCAGCATGAGGCCCCACATGCTGGGCTGGGTTCCTATCACCAGCTCAGGGGCGAGGACCCTGGAAGTGAGCTCCTCCTGGAGGGTGAGTGTGCCTGGGTCTGCATGTGCTGTGGCTCCCCGTGCCACATGGCCTTCCGGCTTCCTCCGCTGTTCTGTGGCGTGGCTGGCACCATCCCTGACTTTGCTTGGGGCCTGGCCAGCCCCCGTCCCTGGGACCTACTGAGACACTGGCCCTCCTGTGGCACAGCTCGTGTGAAGGGGCTTCGTCAGAGCAAAGCACACGGTTGCTACATAGTGACCACCCCTTTCCCCCTCTGTGCTTTGTTTTCCTTGTCTGAAACCCGGAGAGTGTGTATGATAGAAACTGCCACGTACGCTCGTGGGGGGCTTGCCCAGAGACCGCGGGATCAGGCCTGGCCCGGGTGGTCATGCTATGGGCAGGCATCAGCTCTCATTAGGACCAAAGCCTCCTGTTCGTTCCTCTTTGCCAAGGTTACATACGATTTTTTTGGTTGTGCAAGTGTTGCATTGGGAACTCCTGTGTGCTGCCCTCTAGGCTCTTGGGTTTCAGGAAAGTCTCAACCCCTCCTTCACCCTTGAGGGCTCTCTAGGCCATGGGAGGAACCTACACTTGGGAACCAGCCAGACCTGTCTGCGAGTGCCAGCATCCCTGGGCAAATCTCTTGTCTGCTCTGGGCCCTGCTTTCCTCAAAACAGAAAGAATTGTACCCACCTCCTAGGGTGGTGGGCGTTCTGCATGTTGGGGCCTCTCTGCGGAGGCCCCTGGCGCTGTGACCCAGGTGGGAGCAGAGGTGAGCCGTCCTGTGCCCCTGCCGAGTGCTGTCGAGCACATCCTGGGCCCTCAGAGTGATTGTTACTGGGTGGCTGTGTCATCACGCCCCTGCTGTCTCACTAACTTCCCGCGTGAGCATGTCCAGTCTTCACAGGGCAGACCAGGGACATGTGGGACTGTGTGTCTCAGGCTGGGAACTGGAGCCCTCTGAGTGGCAGACGGTGGAGCCTGTCCTTAGGCTCCCAACCAGACACCCTGTGGCCTGAGATTCTATTTCAGGCAAAGGGGAACAGAAGGTGGTTGTTTGGTTAAAGGGCTTTGAGGGCAGCTTTAGCTGGAGACCCCTGTTCTCCACTTTCTCAGAGGCTTGGTGGCACATCAGCTGTGCAGGGAAGGCACATCCCTGGTCTTGGGCTCTGCCTGAGTCCCTCCTCTGGCCACTTCGGGGCCTGCCACATGCTGATGCTGACCACCAACAGCGGGAGCCACGAGCATTTGCCGAATGTTTCTGAGAGCCAGGTGCCACGCAAGGCCTTCACGGGCTGGCTCACCTCTAGGGGGTGAGTTCTATTACTAGCAAGGTTCTGGTGAAGCCCATGGAGGAGGATAAGGGACTCCCAAAAGCCTCCAACCTGGTACCTGGCAGACCTGAGATTTCCTTCCAGGCAGAGGCTTGGCTAATCCAAAGGAGAGCCTCCTCACCGAGATGGAGGCTCCGTGTCAGGACACACATTGGGGAGGGGACTGTGGCACAGACGTGGTACCCCCCAGACATTCCACGGGATTACCCGTGCGTTTCCCAGACTCCCTGGCAGTGAGGTCAGGGATGCCCGATTAGCAATGACCGATGATCCGGGGGCAGAGTGGCCCACTTGGCCCCCTGGGTCTGAGGCCACTAGAAGCAAGTGTGACTTCCCCACATTCTTGCTTTCCTGACCTCAGAGCTCTGGACCCCCCAGGTGACACATGATGTCACAGAGCAGCATGGCCCACATCTCCCTGGGTCCCTACTTGGCTGTGTGGAGCAGAGCCGCCAACCCACTTTGGACATTTGGACGTGGGCTGAGCAGTGGCCTCCCCGTACCCTGTCCCTTACCGCAGGACTCTGGGGACAGCTTGTGCTGAGTCTACTGACTTTGTAGGAGAAAACCGTATGTTTGAACTCATGTGATTGGCTGTATGTCTTGTGGGACCCCTCTGCCCCAAAACATGGTGTTTATATGCTACCCCAAAACTGGAAGCAGTGATGTGGGTTTTTTCCCCTGGCTTTTCAGAGAGCATCCGTGGACCTACCTTGGAGTTTCTGGTCCTTTGCTAGTACAGAGACAGGCGGTACAGAACTGGACTGTTGAGTGGTGTTTGCCAAACTCTGTGTCCCGGCAAGAGCCACCTCTGCCTCAAGGAAGGGGTGCGTTTTTTTTTTTTTTTAATTGCATGAAGCTGCTACGTGCTCATCAAGGTTTGTACTCGACCATCCACAGTGACTGCCCAAAGCAGAAATGCTTGGGAGACTAGTGAAGAAGAGGCCAAGGGAGGCAACCTGTATTCTGTGTGGACAGGAGCACCAGCACCTTCTATTTGTTTTGACATAAACAAGACAAAACTCAGAAGCAGAAGCTACAGTAGCACAAAACACTGCCCAGGAGCCTTGATGGTAGGATTATTCTTCTCTGCAAGGATTCACTCCACTTATCCTCTTTCTCCCCGTCTCCTCCTTGGGTTGAGGGCACTTCCCATCCCCCCAACGCTGAGCTTTGGTCAATAAAACATTTGCAGTAGTCTCTGGCTTCACTTTAGTGCCCTTGTGATATTGGCCATGAGAAGGGGTTGCTTCGGGCAGCCTGGACCCCAGATGAGCACACGTGACAGACCCGAACCCACCCTGAAGCATGGGGACAGAGCCAGCTGATTGGCAATCTGCTGCAGAACTGCCCACAGTGCCTGCCCTGGGTCAGCGGAGCCACATTTTGACCTGCAGACTCATGAGCAGAACGGATGTGCAGCACGCTTGCACCCCACCCCTGAGCTCTATATTATTCAGTCTGCAGCGCTTCACGCACCACACTGGGAATAGCCAGGAATACCCCTTCAAATGTCTTCTTTGCCCACATCTGGAATTTGGGACTGATTCTTTTTTTGAGGGTTTTAAATAAACTTAAATGAAATTCCACTCAATCCCCTCATGTGCGGACTGGGCTGGTGTAGGAGAGGGGCCGTGGGAGAAGCATGCCTTTATTGGCGTGCAGACCCAGTGCTCGGGGCCAGCCTGCACGACGGGGGAGCCAGCCCGTGTCCACTGAAGAGCCAGGACAGGGTCACTTGCATGGCTGTGTAGTGTAGGCCACTACACTGGCTAAGGCTGATATTGGGGACACCCCAGACACGAGAGAGGACTTTGTCGCGAGGCTTGGTATTTGCTTCATTTCTTTGATGCCCCAACCTGAAAGGTCGGAGCATGCCTCCTTCTCACTCCTCCGCAGGTGCAGTCCTGTCAGAAGCCAGGCCCTTCCGGTTATGCCCTATTCCTCCCTCTTGTCCCTCCCTCAGGAGTCCTAGGCATCGCTCCCTCTCTCCCAAGCCCTACACGTCTTCCTCCTCCAGCGTTGGCTCCTCTCACAGAAGGAGAAAGGCTCATCGTGGGACTTGGGGCATCAAGGCCAGGCTGGGAGCGAGCAGCGGGGCCGGAGCAGGTGGGGCATCCTGCGGCCACACGGAGCGCCCAGAGCTCCCACCAGGACCAGGCTGGGAGGGGTGACAGAGCGGAGGGGATGCCTCCTGCCTTCTACAGTTTCTACCTCTGAGGTAAAGTGACAGAGCAGAGAGACCACTCACTGCAGTCCAACCTGGCTCTGGGGCACCCAGACAGAGCTGGCCACAGGGACATATGGGGGGCCTCGTTGTGCCCATGCACCGACCCTCTCTGACAGAGAGGTGATGGGTGCCTGGCCAGCGCCAGCGGGGCCTCCTACAGGTTATAAAGGCAACTTGAAGATGCTGGGCATGCTGAGTCCCAGTGGTTCGTCCTGCTGCTTCCAGCTCTCAAAGCCCAGGCCCGAGGCAGAGCCTGTCCTAGATCGAGAGGAAGGACCAGATGCAGAGAACACACAACACGGTGTAGTGTAGGAAGGACCTCTGTGATGGGAAGTCTGCCCTGGGCACTCAGGAAAGCCACATCGTGGACCGCATCATGGTCCACGAGCTTCCTGTTTGCTTAGAAGTGGCCTGGTCATACCCAAGAGGTTGTGTGGGGCCTGCTCTCCGAGCCCAGGAAATGGCAGAGTCGCCAGGACATTCGGGTCTCCATCCTGCCCGGCTCGGGCCAGCTCAGCCCTGAGTGGACAGTTCACATGCACGTCTATGCCTGCCCTCTGGCCACGGCCCTCAGACCTTGTGGGCGCTGGAGGAAGCATGATCTGTGTCTTAGCGGCATGTTGGCACAGGCCCCTAGTACCCTGACTAGCTCAGGCGTGGGAGGAGGAGGGAAGGGGTGTGCAGGGTGCAAGTACCCCCATCCCAGACCAGAGGTTGGAGGCCAGCCTGAAGCTTTTCTACTTGAGGGGCAGGTAAAAGGGGCTCAGGTTTTGGGCCACAACTTGGTGGTCAGAGAGCCATGGTTGGCCTGAGTGTCCGAGGTCAGAGTGGGGAGGTGGGAGATCTGTACATGCAGGCACGCCCATCAGGTGATAGTTCATGCTGGGATGGGACCATAGAGGCCGACCTCAAGTCACATGGTAACAGGCCCAAAAGGTGGTATTGCTAACCTCAGAACTGCAGGGACAGCTCACCAAGATCATAACAGATGTGCCTAGGGACCCGTTGCAGGGACAGCTGTGAGAGGGCCTACAGGGGTAAGAGGGCTGATGGCTCTGTAGAGGCTTGAGGGCAGACCCCAGCCTGCCAGATGAGCCGAGGGTCCCCAGAGCAGAGTGAGGGAGGCTCCAGACCCCGAAGCCCGGCAGGGGGTAGGGGGTAGGCAGGGCCCTGAGTGAGCACAGCAGTCAGAGAGGGTGATCCATCTGCCCTGGGAAAGCTCACATTATCTGGATGCCAACTTTGGAAGCTGACCTGGGAAGTAGATGTGCATGTACGTGGGTGAGCATGCACATCTGTGCGATATCAGTGTCTGACCATGTGTGATGTGTATAGCCCGCGCATGCCTGCATGTGTGTGATCCTGTGTGTGCCCATGTGTGTCCACACATGTATGTGCATGGTCTCTGTGTGCATGTCTGCATGACTGTGCATGTGTGATCTTGCGTGTGCGCATGTGTCCATGCATATGTGTGGTCCTGCACGTTCCCATGTGTGTATACATGTATGTATGTGTGTGCATTGTGAGTGTGCACACATGCATATGTGTGTATGTATGCATTCATGTGTGCACATCCACAAGTATCTGCGTGTATGCACACATCTGTGTATCAGGTGAGTAAGGTACACGTGGGGGCCAGTTTCTGTTATTGTATTTGTCACCTACAGCTGATTGTTTGGGGACCTGAGGTCCAACCATGGTGTAGTAAACAGGAGGACAGAACCTCTTCTCCCACCAGATTTCTAGGGACTAATCATGCAACTTCTCTGGGTGTGTGAGGTTAGATCCCGGGGGTCAGCTGGGTGTCGGGAGCACCTCATGTCCAGTGGGGATGGATGATCCTCAGTCAGCAGGTCTGGGGTTGGGGGCATCAAGATTGCTAATAGGGACTCAAGCCTCTGAGGCCGTGTCCTGAGAATACCCAGTGCACATTGCCAGGCTGGGGCCCCTGCCCAGGAGCCTCCGCAGACACACCACCAGCTCTGCCCACCAGGCCTCCAACTTTGGGGAAGAGAGAAGAGATCAATCTGGAAGCAATCCCGAAAAATAGGAAGAGTTCCATTTTTCCTCCTACACAATTTCAAATTGTCTTTCTTGTCTGGTTGATTCCCACCAGCAGGAGGCCTTTTTAAACATCCCAAACCTGAGGGATGCTGCACAGTGGCCGCCGTCCTTTACTATCCGCTCGCTAAGCAACTGCACAACGAGAAGACATAATGATGAATTAAGTAATGCTTTTAGATGCAGCAATCACAACGGCATCTACAGATACCAACTTGTATGAACATGAAACACTCCATTTATCCAGTCTGTCAGAACTGCTTAACATAAAATGAATTAATTAATAGTTGTGTCAGTTAGGATGCTTTCAATCAGGAGGAACAGTAAAAGCCAACTCAACCTGGCTTAGACAAGCCCCACAGTTCAGCAGGATGGCATCAGGTAAGGCTTGACCAAGGCTTGCCCGTGTCACCAGGGCTGGTTTCCTTTGTCTTTCCCATTGCCTGCCATGGTGTCAGCTTCATTCTAAACCTTCCTCCCAACATGGATATAAGTTGGCTATCTGCAAAAGTGGGGGTCATGAACCCCCACTCCAGAGCCCATCCTCAGGGAGAGGAACCTCCCCAAAGACTCCCAGTGAACTTTGCTTCGTGGGTTTAAATTGGGTCATGTGATTTCCCTGAGCCAATGATCAAGTGATGTGCTGGCTGATCCACCCAGCCAGGGCCCTCCCTGGAGCTGGGGCCAGGGCCAATCCTCCCACTGTGCACCCAGGTCCTGCGTGGAAGGGAGAGTACAAGGGTAAAGCAGAATGGGGCCGACAGGAGGTAAGGGACCGATAGGCAGGCTCTGCAAACAAGCCTCACCCCACCCTGGGGAGCGCATACAGGTGCTAAGACAGCATCTGCCCTAGGGTGGGGATGGGGGTCCTGCCACTTTGTAGACCTCTTGGTCTCACCCCAGCCCTGCTCCAACCCCTGGCTGAGTCCTGTCGGCTAGTCCCCTCTTAGGACACGTTAGTCTCCTTTTTTTTTAATAAGATTTTATTACTTATTTATTTATTTTGAGAGCATAAGTAGGGGAGGAGCAGGGGAGAAGGAGAGAGAGAATCCCAAACAGACTCTGCGCTGAGCTTGGAGCCAACGTGGGGCTCAATCCCAGGACCCAGAGATCACCATCTGAGCCTAAACCAAGAGTCAGCCACTTAACCGACTGAGCCACCCAAGCACCCCGGACATGTTAGTATCCTAATGTCTCCTCTGGAGATTCTGTTCTTCATCCTCTCCCCTATGGCCTGTCCCCTCCCACCATGTCCACTGTGAGCCCATGCTCGGGGGTCAGTGCAAGGCCTGGGCATCTCCTGCTGCAAGTCTTGACCAGGTGTGCATTTGGGCAGCACTCACCTCTGCTCTGCATTTGTCCAGCAGTGACTTTCAGGGGCACCACTGTCCTTTTGTCCAGCTACTGGCTCCTCCTTGAGCCGTGACCCCAGGGTTCATTGTCCCTGAGACCCCATTTGCATCCCAGGAAGCGAGAAGTCCCCTTACAGTCTGGGCTCCAGGTCACTACCTGCCCAATGCTTGCCTTTGGGCACAGATGTAATGACAATGTGCTGGCCTGTGGGATTTTTCTGATGAGAGCTCCATCCTCCCAGTTGGACCGGGCCTCCCTTCGGTGGCTTTTGGAGCCACTACCTAACTGTCCCCCAGCCACTGGCCCATGCAAGCCCATGGATCCAGGATCCTCCCCGGTTCTCCTCCCGCCCTGCATCTGCCGCCATCCCTGTGGACTGGCCCACCCCAGATTCGCGGGCTCCCTCCCCAGGCAGGGCCCATCCCAGGGAGCTTCCTAGGCCATCTCTGCTTCAGTTGGGGGTCAGGTTGATGGAGCCTAGAACGGGGGATCAAGGAGGACTCTTCCTGGGGAGAATTCGTTGAGCTTCAGGTCACCCACTGGGCCCCCAGACCCAAAGAAGGTGACCTCGAGGCTGTGGGAAGGGAGACAGCCTACCAAGCAAACACGGGCCCTGCCCACCATGTCCCCATATCTGAGGCACAGGGGGTACTGAGCATTGTCATCACTCAGCAGGAAGTGTTGGGTGACCTGTACAAAATTAATTTCTTGGCTGTCGTGTGAATTCCCAGGGGATGTATTCACACAGTTGCCTATAATGTGATGGCCTGAACACAGGCCCGCTGGGGGGATGGTAAGACCTGGGGGAAGGGAGTTGGCCAGGGTGTCCCACGCATCCCCATTCTGTCCCACCATCAGTTGCCTCTGGGGAGGATGCACTTCAGGGCGGCCGGGAGCCGGACTCTGGCTTTGGATCGCCAGCCACAGCCCAGCCGTGTGAAACTGACAAAGTCTCTCAGTCTGTCTGTGCCTCAGTTTCCACATCAGGCTGTTGGATGATCAGCTGCACCCCCAAGACACCCGGACACTCCTGCTGGCCCTGCCTGCATTGAGTCACCTGCTCCAAGAGCCCAGGTCTGGGCCTGTGATCAAGGGTCAGTGGTCCAAGCCCCCAGCATCCACATGACCTCCTCGCAGCAGCGTGCAAACCTCATGCCAGGCACCTATCCTCCGGGAGCCCCATGTCCTTCTCTCCAGCTGGGCTTGTCTCTCTTGTCCGCCACAATGAGTCTCAACCTTTTCAGGTAAAAGGGTCTCTTTTTAACATCCAAATACGGACTTTGAGGTCCATAACCTGATGGTCATTATAGTTTTAGTGCTCTCTGAGAAAACACATAGACAAAACCCCAAAACCTTTGCTTTTGTCAGTCACATTAGCACCTACATGTATTCAAGGCACAATTTATATATGTGTGCATATGTATATACACAAAAATATATGTTCAAAAGCACACACACCCACAGGTGTACAAATATATATTTATTACAAATATATATTTATAAACAGATACCCACAAATATATGTATTTATATAAACATATACACCCACCAATACATATATAAAGGTAAGTGTCTATAACAAAGAGGCCCCCAAATATGGTGTATTCTGTGGAGAATACAGAAGCTTACTTTTCTCAGATGACACACTTCTGCAGTGAACAAGACCTGGACGGTGGGCAGCTCTGTTCCCAGGGATCATTTGGAAACCCGTGTTCCTTCCAGCTGCTGCCCAGTAGGATTCCCCATGATGATGAAAACGTTCTGCGTGTGTGTTGTCTAGCATGGTAGCTGCTAGCCCACCAGCCACTGGGCCATTCACCATGTGGCTGGTGCAACCAGAAATGGACCTTTGGTTTTATCTCCTCTTGGCTTGCTTAAATTAGCTGCCCCCGGGGCCAGTGACACTGTGCAGGACAGCAGGCCCCACCCCAGCCCTGCCCAGCCCCCACTGGGACAGACTGCTTAGAGGGGGCAGGCCTAGGGGGACCCTGTGTCCGCTCACACTGTCGCAGTGGGTCAGCCCTGCTGCTCAGAGCAAGGAGTCGGGCAAGGGACAGACTGGGCAGCAACCATTAGATGCATCTAGTTGCTGTGCAGGGACAGAGGGGTCCCAGCAGACTGCTGTCAGCCTGAGCTGGGCCACCAAACCCTGAGAGGTGCTGTGTATTCTGTGCGTGAACGCGCTGGGGAGATGAGGGACTTGCAGGCTCCTGGAGCTCACTGCACACCAAGGGGTCCATGACTAGAGATGAGCCCCCCACCTTGCTTTCCTCAGCTCCCACCTACCCTTCCTCATGTGATGCTGGAGCCCATCCCAAGCTGCCCCCCCGCCTGCCTGTCGCCAACCTTTCTCTGATCCCCTTGGACAGGGCTCCCTGCCCCTCAGTGCCTCACTGCTCTGGGGACTGGCCCTGTGGCCCTTGGGACACCTCACCCCAGCCCTGGGCTCTGAGCAGCCTGAAAGCTTCCCACATCATGGGCAAAGGACCCAGATAGCTCTTGCCTCATACCATCTCTCTAGCAATGCTGAGAGGGCCGGGTGGTGGAGGTGGGGTGTGGGGGGAGCATCCCCCAGGAGCCTTCCCCTAAGTCCTCTTCCCTCTAATGAAGCCCCAGCGTCTAGCCCTCCTGTCAACCAGAGAGATGCCAGGTCTGTCCGGCTGCCCCCTTCATCCCCACTCTAACAGGAAATGTGATCATTTCAGACTTTTTTTTTTCCTAGTCCATAAATATTTGCTGACCGCTTTCTGTAACAGTGGGAGCTGGAGAGCCATGACCCCAGGGTGCCCCACTCACACCCGGGGCCCAGACTGGCTGCTCCCAGCCCTCCCCGCTCCAGTGTCTCAGGCTGGAGGATGGGTTCTGTGGTCGCCCCACAGGAGCTTGACTGTTTACACACACACTTTACAGTTAGCTCCTCAACTGCTCAGAGCAGAGCTGTGCAGTCGACACCGTTCCTCACCTGCTTTACAGGCAAAGAGACTGAGGCTTAGAGGGAAGAGTCAGGAATATAAGGCAGAGCAGTTTCCTTCTCTATGGGTGGAGTGCTGACAGGGTGGGCAGATGTCACCTGTGTTCAAGCACCGGAATGCACACCTTCCTGGGTAGGGCACTCTGCCTGGGACTCGGGTCCAGGCCCACGTGGATGCTTCCCTAGAGCTCCATCCTCTCCATTCCTGGGCTAGTGCCCAATGGCAGGGAAGGGTGTTGGTGGCCATGGGGTCCCAGACACAGTGGCCGGGTGGGAGTTTACATGGCTAGAGGGAGGCACAGATGGTAGCAGGGCTCGGGGTGGGGGACGGTCTGCCTGAGGGAAGTCGGAATCACTCCTGCTGCTGGGCTGGGCCCAGAAAGGAGGCAGAGGACAGAGGCTGGGAGTAAGCACGGAGCCAGCCTCTGCGGGAGGCCTCGGGAGCCAGAGAACTGGGGTCAGAGCCCTGATGCCAGAGGTACATCTGGTGGCAGACGAAGGGCGATTGGATGGAGGCTGAGGGCCTTGCTGGGCACAGCAAGTGAAGGCCTTGCCTTCAGTGGTGAAGGCCGAGAAACGGAGGCCGGGAGAGGAGGCAGAGGCAGACATGCAGAGCGGGGCTTGGTGGCTAGCGGGGCGAGCCTGCTCTCATGAAGACACTTGCTTCTGGTGGTGGAGGGAGGACAAGACAAGGCCCTTCAAAACCCCACCCCATCCCTTCCACATGGATCCGGCCGGGGTGACCAAGGCTCGCGCCACACTGCCATGAGTGAAGGCCGACGCTCTGGGGCTGAGTGAGGCTGTTGTCACACCCGGGGTCAGCAGGGAAGGAGGCAGCCCTGGCATGGGAGGCATCGGCCCGGGGAGCCCTCCCACGGCCCCTGCCCCTGGCCTGCCCCTTGCTCCCGGGGATTGTCCTAAGCACCACCGGTCAGGACTTCATGGTTCAGAAGCCACCAGAAGGCAAAGGGTGAATGGTGGCCGTTGCCAGAGTCTGCGAGGGCCCGGAAGGGGCCTGTCCAGGCTGCACGCATGGCTGCGCTTTCTGTGTGCCGGGCGTCTTTAAAAGTGGGAAGAGCTGAGGCCGAAGAGAAAAGGAGGAACATCTCAGGAAGTGATGGGGCATCTGCTCTCACCACAGAGGCTCTTTTAAATTTCTAATCAGGAGCCGGGCCTGGGCCGGGAGGGCTTGGTGGTGGGGGCGGTGAGGCCAGTGGTGAGGCCAGCAGGCACTGCTGGGGGGCAGCCGGCCCAGAGTTGAGGATGGGCTTGCTTTCAGGGAGCTGGCTGGGCCTGCCCAGAGGGAAGCGGGTCCTGACCTGCAGCACCCATGGGACCCCTCGGCAAGGCAGAAATTCCTCCCTGGCGCTGGGGTTGCTGGATGTTGTTCTTTTCCGTCTTGGTACTAAGGCGTAATTTTTATACACTTCAAATGACCTGGTGGTTTTTAGCGACACATCACTGATGAGCAGGGTCTGACTGATGAGCAGGGAGCTGATGGTCCACTGAGCTCCCCTCGTGCCTCGCAGATGGCCCAGCATCCAGACACCTGTGGCCAGGAGGCCGAAGCACCTGGACTCAGGGCCAAGTGTCCAGAACCTTCTCTCTTTGTCCCTCAAGATCCCAGGGCTGCTCCTTCTAGCCCTCTCTGCCTGAGGTTGGTTCGGGCTCAGGCGGTGGGTCCCAGAGGCCGGCCAGGCGCCCGCAGCACCTCTGGCCGTTGCCATGGTTAGCTGCAGGCATCCGCGGGGGCGACAGGAAACACGGTGGCAGGACTCCACAGGGCAGGAGAGGATGGCTCATGGGGAAGACGGAAATTTTTCTAAAAGTGTGCAAACAGTTTAGTGAGCCCCACAGAAACAAAAGGAGGAGACAGGAAGACAAAGCAACAAAGGGCACAGAGCCAAGCTGGACTCAGCACTGAGATGAGGCTGGAGGGAGGAGGGAAGAGCCAAGCAGGGGGGTGAGGGACGGGGCGGAGGTGTTCCCCCCCCACCACCACACACACGGGGGACAGCGAGGGGGCGGAGAGTGTGCAGAGCATCAGAGAGGCTCCTGAGGGCAGGAGGGGGCAGCTGGGGGACGGAAGCAGGATGGAAACACGTGGACAGGACCAGTCGAGGAAGACGTGTGCGTCACTAAGGAGAGCAGGGCTGGAATTCCACACAATCGGGAAACAATCAAAGGAGCTTAGCCATCATCCAGCCCAGCCCCTTTCTTTCCCAAGCCAACAGTGAGGGGATGGCCCAAGGTCACCCCACCAGGTCTCTGGGTTCCTCTGCTGCAAGCTCTTTTCCCTGGCACCACTTGACCTGCTCTTCATGATTTGTTCTCTCTCTCTCTCTCTCTTTCTTTCCCCTGAGGTACCCTGTACCTATAACATTACAGTGACCCAGGTGTATGGCACGGTGATTACTTGTATCTACTATGAAACAGTGTCATGTGCAGCATGGCAACTGCGGTTGGCAACACTCTAGTGCATATTTGAAAGTTGCTGAGAGACTAAATCTTTTTTTAAAAGATTTTATTTAGGGCAGCCCTGGTGGCACAGTGGTTTGGCGCCGCCTGCAGCCTGGGGTGTGATCCTGGAGACCCGGGATCGAGTCCCACATCTGGCTCCCTGCGTGGAGCCTGCTTCTCCCTCTGCCTGTGTCTCTGCCTCTCTCTGTGTGTCTTTCATGAATAAATAAATAAATTTTTTTTAAGATTTTATTTATCCATTCATAGACACAGAGAGAGAGAGAGGCAGAGACACAGGCAGAGGGAGAAGCAGGTTCCACGCAGGGAGCCTGATACAGGACTCGATCCTGGACCCTGGGATCACGACCTGAGCCGAAGGCAGACGCTCAACTGCTGAGCCACCCAGGTGTCCTGAGACTAAATCTTAAAAGTCCTCATCACACGCAGATAATTTGGTAACTGTGTAAGGTGATGGATGTTTTCTAAACTCATCTTGGTGATGGCTCTGCCATATATCCAGCCTGCTTTGTGAATATGCAGTCACCCTGGAGTTCTGGGATACAGACCCTGGAAGGAGCAAAAATGATGTTGAGAGAGAGGGAAGAAGCAAATGGACAGGAAGCAAGAGGGCAGAACTCAGGCTGTGAAGACTGCATGGGGGGTGCAGTGCAAGAAGGCACAGGTAGGGGCAGCTGGAGGAGGGGGAGCTGGTGGAAGAGGGGGAGTTGGTGGAGGAGGGGGAGTTGGTGGAAGAGGGGGAGATGGTGGAGAAGGAGCTGGTGGAGGAGGGGGAGCTGGTGGAGGCGGGGGGGGCAGCTGAAGGAGAGGGAGCAGATGGAGGAGGGGGAGCAGATGGAAGAGGGGGAGCTGGTGGAAGAGGGGGAGTTGGTGGAGGAGGGTTAGTTGGTGGAAGAGGGGGAGTTGGTGGGGGGAGCTGGTGGAGGAGGGGGAGCTGGTAGAGGAGGGGGAAATGGTGGAGGAGGAGGAGCTGGCGGAGGTGGGGGGCAGCTGAAGGAGAGGGAGCAGATGGAGGAGGGGGAGCAGATAGAGGAGGGAGAGCAGATGGAGGAGGGGGAGCTGGTAGAAGAGGGGGAGTTGGTGGAGGAGGGTGAGTTGGTGGGGGGGAGCTGGTGGAGAAGGGGGAGCTGGTGGAGGAGGGGGAAATGGTGGAGGGGGAGCTGGTGGAGGAGGGGGAAATGGTGGAGGGGGAGCTGGTGGAGGAGGGGGAAATGGTGGAGGGGGAACTGGTGGAGGTGGGGGGCAGCTGAAGGAGAGGGAGCAGATGGAGGAGGGGGAGCAGATAGAGGAGGGGGAGCAGATGGAGGAGGGGAAGCTGGTGGAAGAGGGGGAGTTGGTGGAGGAGGGGGAGTTGGTGGAAGAGGGGGAGTTGGTGGGGGGAGCTGGTGGAGAAGGGGGAGTTGGTGGGGGAGGCAGCTGAAGGACGGGGACCTGATGGAGGAGGGGAAGCAGCTGGAGGAGGGGGAGCAGCTGGAGGAGAGGTGTTAGGTATCATCTTTGTCCAGGGCATGGGGGGAGGGGGGCCTGATGCAGGACTGGTGTGGGGTGTGCACATAAGGCAGGAGCGTACAACAGAGATGCCATCACTGGGAAACAGGAGAGGACGACACCCACAGAGGGAGCACGATTCGCTTCCTCCAGAGGAACCACACGGCAGCTGCCTTAGAGCATCTCTGGTTCGGGAGCAATGACCCTGCGCATGTCGTGCAGTCATCTTGCTGCCATAGGATGTGAAAACACAAGGGTGGAAGTTACACCTTCGATTTATGGAACCAGTGAAAGAGCCCAATTGCCCACCTTCCCATTTGGATCACTTGTTCAATGAATAAATAGTCATGCATGGGTCCATTCTTTTTGGTATATACTCACAGAAATGTATGAAATTTTTATTTTGGGGGCTACCTGACCCCAGAACACTTTATTTTACACAGAATTTTGCCACATGGGACCTGAAGACCCAATGGCCTCATCCTCTGTTGCAATCAAAATATAAGTGAAGCTGGCAGCTAACACACCTGTCAATATTTCTTTTAAATCTGAACTTTCTGCAGTCATATTACTAATCTTGTTACTATTTTTATAGTCCTCCCCAATATGAGCACCATGGATTGAATTTTTGAGATTTTTGTCTGATAAAATGAATCTTTGAATTCCCCCCAGTTGAGCTACTCTGTACTAGTGATTTAGGTTTGGGTTTTATATTATCAGGAACTCTTTTCCTAGTTCCTTTTTTTTTTTTTTTCCTTTTCCTATTTCCTAAAATGCTTTTTCCAACGTCTTATACTTTTGTCGCTAGTCTTCTTCACTGGGTGGTTAGTGTGGTTCAGTGATCTTTGCGGAAGCGTTTTGGGATGAAATCTCTGGGACACTAATGAGGACGAGGACATATGAGCTAGGGCTGACTGGTTATGCCTTCCGCACCCAGTCCTGTGTGGGGTTAGCACCTGCTGCTTTGCCTTAGACCAAATGGCGAGCCTCTCGGCCCAGAGAAGGACCCAGTCTATTCTCTAAACAACTAGTTTACTATAGTAAACTATAGTTACTAGTTACTAGTACTAGTTACTATAGTACTATAGTTACTAGTAAACTATACTTCCTTCTGTTTAGTTTACGTTCTTCATCGGGTTCTGCGAGCTCCGGCAGGGAAAGTGCATCCTGTTGTCACTAACCTATGACCACCAGCAACTTACCAGTTCTTTCCGTTACAGAATAGACCTGGTGATACCGTGGGAGGATTCAGCAGTGCCTGTGACCCTGTTGCCAGTTTAAGTTTTTGCTTGCTGTCCCATTCGTCCACATACAGTGTTGCATTGGTTTCAGGTGTACAATGTAGTGATTCATCACTTTCACAACCACCAGGGCTCACAACAGGTGCCCTCCTCCATCCCCATCATCTGTCCCCCCACCCCTACCCCCACCCTGTGACCAGCACTGTGTTCTCTGTAGGTAAGAGTCTGGTTCTTGGTTTGCTCTGTTTTTCCCTTTTGCTGGTTTGTTTTGTTTCTTAAATTCCACCTGTGAGTGAGAGCACAGGGTATTTGCCTTCCTCTAACTCATTTCCCTTAGTGCGATACACTCTTGCACCCCTATTGCCAGTTGAAACCACAGATACTTTCGTATAGAACTATAGTTACTGCAGATACAGCGGAAGAGCGTTTCTGCTCATTGCTCACCTCAAAATCATTGATTAGACCTGTAAGTGCATCTTCTTATCTAATTTATTAGTAAAGAAAGGCATCGGCAGCCCGGGTGGCTCAGCGGTTTAGCGCCTGCCTTCAGCCCAGGGTGTTATCCTGGAAACCCAGGATCGAGTCCCATGTCGGGCTCCCTGCATGGAGCCTGCTTCTCCCTCTGCCTGTGTCTCTGCCTCTCTCTCACTCTCTCTCTGTGTCTCATGAATAGATAAATAAAATCTTAAAAAAAAAAAAAGAAGAAAGGCATCACAATTAAAATATATTTTATAGGTATTTTAATCTCCTCGGGTTTCTTGTGATCTTGTATATTTTGTTTTACGCACGCATATGTATCCATCTAGGAAAGGCATGACCATGGGCTTCCCAAGGCTGCCAAAAGGCTCCATGGCATGAAAAGAGGTTAAGAAGCTGTGCTTTAGAGGGATGTTGAGACGTGGAATGCACGTTCACTAAAGGGCCAGCAGCTCTCTGGGGCCAAAGAAAGAAAAGGAAGTTCAAAGAACAGTGTCTTTACAAGGAGAACAATCAATGAAGTAGCTCTGAGGAGCAGAGGGCTGACCCTGTGGCATTACCCTAAATTATTAGTATTCAGTGCAGCCAGTCCTGCAGGGTGGTTTTGGGGCCACTGCTCCCAAGTCCAGCTCTGCCTGTGGCCGTGGGCACGGCATCTGGCCACCACCACCTGGCCGCACCCAGCTTCTGCGACCCCATGACCACGGCAATTGTCCCCACCCTGAGCTCAGCCCCCACATTAGGGCCACATCCTCTGCCTCTCCTTGACACAGTGTTTCCTGACATGATGCCACCCATGGACAAGCCCACATCTGAGCAGCAGCGGTGCCGCCTCTAGAGTCCTGCTGTCTGTGCAGCAAACTGCTGCTCTGGTGCTCCGTGCGCAGGGCTTCTGGGGGCACTGCAGGCGCCGAGCCCAGGACCCTGGTCCTCTGCTGCCGTATTCTCACATCAGAACCCGGAGGACCTCCATCTCAGGGTCCCACCTTCAGTGCATCGGAGTTCCCCCTCCCCCAACGCTGCAGGTACACCGATGCTACAGTCGGGACACCGGGACCTTTGAACCAGGTCACTCAAGTCTCTCCAGACCCTGGTTTCCTCATCTGCAAGGTGCAGATAAGAATTGGCATTAAAAAAAAAAAATAAAAAAGAATTGCATTTCTTTCTTTTTCTATTTTTTTTTTTAAAGATTTTATTTAGTCATGAGAGACACAGAGAGAGACGCAGAGACACAGGCAGAGGGAGAAGCAGACTCCATGCAGGGAGCCCAATGTGGGACTCGATCCTGGGACTCCAGGATCATGACCTGAGCTGAAGACAGACACTCAACCGCTGCGCCACCCAGACATTCCCAGAATTGTATTTCTGCACAAAGCTGTGTGACATGGTGCCGGGAGAAGGGATTGCAAGGGCCGTGCTCATGGTTATCCCCAGCACTGCTGTCACGGGAGCAATGGGGTGCTTGCGGGAGGCCCAGCTTACCTGGCAGGTGCTCAGCCCCACATCCCAGGGACTGGGACACGTCAGGCATGCCAAGAGGGCTCGGGCTGGTCCAGGTCATCTTGTCCTTGGACTGAAGACACAGAATGTCCCAAACGGGAAAAGACTTTCTGGAATCCTCACATATAGGGGACCAAAGCAGGAGGGCAGGCACTGTTCTAGACTCTGATGGCATCACTGGTCCCATGGGCCCAGGGTCGTCCGAGCCCTTTCTGCTGTGGCAACAAACCAGCTGAGGGGGCGGGAGCGGCACTGTGGTGAACCCCCTGTGGCAAACCCCCTGGCTCACACCCCCGTGCCCGGCACCAGTTTCACAGGTGCTTATCCTCAGCACTTTCGGTGTGCAACCTCTGTCAATGGAAAGTTTTTTTAATCTGCTAAAGATTCAGGTAGATACGGGAAATGATCTGAGGGACCTACTATGGGA
This sequence comes from Canis aureus, assembly GCF_053574225.1. NCBI lineage: Eukaryota > Metazoa > Chordata > Mammalia > Carnivora > Canidae > Canis > Canis aureus. The sequence goes on along the minus strand of NC_135625.1, from coordinate 48,355,579 downwards.
GACGGGGTAAGTACAGGTGACATGCGCTCCGGGAAATAAGTGCTTTGCAGCCATGACAGGTTACATTGCAGGAGAGTATCGAACAACATGAGAAGAAACTCATAGCACTTTGAGTGGAAAGGCTGGGCCAGGGAACAACAGGTGTATACACCTAATCCACACGCACACACACACTCCCACCAGCGCACATGCATGTGTACATACATACATGATGCAATTATCTGAGTGACGGGACTTAGGAACATTTTTATTTTCTTCTTTTTAAATCTACATTTTTCTGGGCAGCCCGGGTGGCTCAGCGGTTTAGTGCTGCCTTCAGCCCAGGGCGTGATCCTGGAGACCCGGGATCGAGTCTCATGTCGGGTTCCCTGCATGGAGCCTGCTTCTCCCTCTGCCTGTGTTTCTGCCTCTCTCTCTCTCTCTCGCTCTGTGTCTCTCATGAATAAATAAATAAAATCTTAAAAAAAATAAATCTACATTTTTCTAAATATGTGTATTTCTTTTTACTTATAAGAAAAAACAGTGTGTGTGTGTGTGTGTGTGTGTGTGTGTGTGTGTGTGATTTCCATTTTGTTTTGTCTGGTTTTCAAGAAGGAGACTCAAGCTGCAGAGACCCACGTGCCTTCTCTGAACCCTCCTGCGAGGGGCAGATGGAAGCGGCACCAACCACCCCTACCCCCGTCCAGCACACAGCTTGCTCTGATCTGAATGGCACCTCCCAAGTGTTTGTTTGGAGGACCAAGGGTTCCCACTCTGTGGCCCCTGGGACCCCGACGTGCCCTGAGGCCTCCAGGAGGAGCAGGGGCAGGAGGCACTTGACCATCTTGGACGTGGTCTTCCAAGGAGAACGGAGGAGACACAGACCAGCAGTGACTGCTAAGTGGGCTCGAGACTGAGCAGATCAGGCTGGCAAATAAACCAAGGATGGAAGTCCACAGGGTCAGCTCGATGAAGGGTCCTTGGCTGAGCAGGTCCCTCAGTTCGTAGCTCCAGTCGGAGACTCTCTCCCTACCCGAGGCTTTCAAAGGCAAGATGACAGGGATGTGAACAGGTCACAGGCCCTTAATCAAATAGATAAAAACTCTAGAGGGGTCCAAGGGATTTCACGTGCTCTCCACCACCCTGGGGACCCCCCGCACAAAGAAAAGTTAACTGCTTTCTGTTGTATCAAAAATCAGCAAAAGGAGACAAAATATTTTCATGACCCGAGTTTGTGTTTAGCTTGAAGGCGAGCAGGGAAGGAAAGGCCTGTGGGACACCCACTCGGTAGCGGCCCCGGGGGAGGCTCGCAGGGCCCAGCGTTCTTGCAGGCCTGTCTGCAAAACCGCCAGCTGACCCAGGTCGGGTCCCGCTCTGTCTGGGCTGGGGTCACGGGCCACCTGGGAGACACCGTCCCCCACCAAGGTGCCACCAGGGGCATGGAGAAAGGACCACCCAGTCACTCCCCACCCTCACTATGGTCTCTGCCTCTTCCTTCTCAGGGCAGCGGACCCTGAGGGTCCAGGTAAGCTCCCCCTAAAGGCCCCTGGGCAGGGAACACATTTCCAGCCCCCACCTCTCATCAGTAGGGGTCTGGTCAGCATTTTTTCCTGTCACCAGTGAGGGGGGCAATCCTGGGTCTGCCTTTCCCACTGTGACCTCAGAAACGTGGTGGCTTTGGAGGAGGTGACCTTCTCCAGACAAAAACGAGGACCCCATCCTTGTCCAGCACATGGAGGGCACCTCTGGGGAGGTCTCCGCATGGGCCCCCTTCCCACAGAAAATCCCCAAATTCCCATCTGAATGTAGGGGGACCCTGCCCACCGCCTCTCTGCCTTTCCCTGGGGGGCCTGACAACCTACAGGGGTCTGATGAAATGTGGCAGTCAGCAGGAGGCTCGTGGAGGGGGCAGTTGCTGAGGGGGCACAGGGGACAGGGGCACCTGACCCCTGAGGCAGGCGGCACCGAGTCTGCGTGAGGCTGGCCGGCACTGTCCACGCAGGAGGAGGGCTCAGGGTGGGGAGCCTCTCCAGGTTGGTGCAGGGCTCACTCTGAGCTGCGGATGAAGCTCGGATTTAGGGGCCAGCCTGAGAGAAGAGCGGTGAGCTGGGCTCACATCAAGGAGAGAACAAATGGAAGGGAGCCAGGGCTTTGTTTGAGCCTGATGGGCTGACCGTGGTGTTTGCTCGTCTGGGATCTGGGACGAGGCCGGCCGGACTCCAGGCCGCGCTCCCGCTGCTCAGGGCGAGGTGCAGGCCAGCGCGGGACAAAGGGCTGCCCACCTGGGCCCCTCACCTGCTGGAGGGCCCAGGGGCTGGAGTCACCCGGCTGTGCTCCCCAGGGGCCCCTGAGTGATCATGTCACTGCGTGGTTGCTCAATACCGGGTTAGAGCGCAAGAGGATGCCGCCGTCGTTGGGAGTAAGTCGTAGGAACAAGAAGAACAAAGACTTAGCTGGGTTTGACACTCAGTCACCACGTAGAGGGGAAAAGCATTTCTTAAAAAAAAAAAAAAAAAGATTTCTTTTCTGAAGGTTCAAAGTACCTCACTCAGGAAGGTGGAAAGGGAGCAGCTTCTATTTGGCCATGTTGGAGCGTGTTGGTTCTAACAGCGGTGCTGCTCCGGGGTGGCTGCATCTCTGAAGCAGGGCCCCGCTGCGCCGCCGGTGCCCGGACGCAGCCCGGCGGGGCTCCCCGTGGCCTGGGCACAGAGAGCGGCAGCGCCACCGCAGACACACAGCGGCCCGCCAGGCACACCCGTGCCTCAGCCTGGAGGCTTCCACTCTGGAAACTGGTCCAGGCTTCAGCACCCACAAAGTGTACAAAATGGAGCTAATTCACGACATCTCCTGTTCACCACTTGGGGTGTTGCTAAAAAACAAAAAAAACACCGGCCCCCCCACCCCCCTGCTCAAGTGGCCCTTTAATCTTATGGCATTAAAATTTAATCACCACTCTGATTGCATATAAAGGCAGTTCAAGGGTATATTTTCACCTTAAGGTCTAATAATTTAATAACGCTTATTGAACGTGCATTTGTATTAGACTTCGCCCTGTTTTAATACCATGTTGCTTTAAATAGGGTCCATTTTTAATGGGGGCCAAATAGTCTATTTTTTGGTTCTCTGCTCTCTTCTACAAACCACAGGGCATGAAGGTGTGTAATCAGCGCTCTTTGATGAAGAACAACAGAGCCATAAAGATCATTTCTATCAGACAATGAACATCACCTGATTGAAATCTTCTCTCTCTGTCGACAGGGGTGTCACCTCCAGGATTATCATGAGCCTTTCTGGGTTGAAATCATAGACTATGCTGTAGAGAAATTCCCACTTGTTCGGAAAGCGGCTTTGAGGCAAACCCTTAATATAAAATGTCAGGAGTACATCCTAACTCTTCAGGTGCCAACTTCGCTATTCATGAAGTTTGAAAATTGGTATTAATATTTTAACTTATCACTTACAGGATCTTTCCGAGTCTCAGCCATGCTTAATTAGCTGACATTGGGCATCCGACGTTCCATTATGTAACTCGCATGCCTTAGATATTGGTTTATTAAGATCCCCGAAAAGGAGGAGGAAGTTAACTGGAGTCTCTATCTGCTCCGAGGGAAGGGGCGCGCCTCTGAGTCGTATCATAGCTCAGCCAAGTGTGCAGTCGGCTGTCGCCTACGCAGTGGTTTGAGGGAACGCGGTTCTCTCTGTCCTATTTAATCACTCACCTCACTGTACTGGCTTCTACTCTGTGCCATTATGTTTTGGGGGATACAGTTTTGACCCGTGGCTGGTCAAATCAAATCTGTGGTCCATAATAACGAGCCCTATCACAATTCCATTCTGCTCTACTTCTAGCACAGCCTCATAGCTTGTTGTTCTCCAAGAACTTCTTAGCAGATGAAATGTGCTTTGTAAAACTATCTTGCTGTTGTGAGGTAGGATATCTGCTTAGATGTGTTATGATTTAGGGTATTTTTTTTCTTTCTTGAAAATCTTGAACATCAAGATTAAGGATCACAGGAATGATTTTTTTTTTCCTTAAGGAGTTACAGGAATTTCTAGACATGTTTTCCTCTGAGATCTCCACCTTGGAGCCATCCCAGCCTCAGCTGACTTCCCTGTGCCCAGATTTCTTTCTAACTGCGTGCCCAGATTTCTTTCTATCTGCAGGCGTGCGTCTGTGTTTCTATCCTCCCACCTGTCTCCTGAGCCCTCCGAGAATTCAGAAGGGTGGAGAACTGTAGCTGATAGTTCAGATCCCACATCACAAACTGTCCTTAGGAAGCCAAACTGGATTTTTCAGGTAATGTCCCTACAGACAAATGAGCTCATAGTGTATTAAATGTAATCACCATCTCCTTCAAGAAGGGTAGGTCCTGAAAATGGACAAAATCAGTGGGCGATTCCTCCTCAGCAAATACACGTTCAGGGCCAGGGGCAGCACGTATGATTCCAGAGAGGACACTGTCACCTGCTGGATCTTTTCCTTGGTAACTTAAAGGCAATGACTGTCTATGATTCTGTATTTCAGTATCATCTATCTCATCAGGTCTTTTACCTATTTGGTTCCTAAATGTAGACAAATAATCTGAGGAATTTAAGAAATGTATAAAGGTGCATTTAGTTATAGGCAGAAAATCAAAACAAAATGCACACTTGTATCTAATAGGTATTGTGACAATTTAATATCACTGCTAATTGCATTTTGGTATAAAATGATGCAACATGTTTGAATGGGCTTCAAGATTTAAGATGAGCTCTTTTAAGATTAGCTAAAAAAACGTGTATCAAATTTTAAAGCAGGCCACAAAATCACAACAGAGAAGAGCTTTTTCTCATATTCCATTATAATCTGAATTTTAAGATTGATAGTTTAAAATTCTTTTATTTAGATAAAGCCATTACATATATGAATAAATATCAACCCTAGCAGAGAAATAGGTAGAACAAATATAACCAGCTATTGACTATTTTTTTAGGGCTTGTCTTAGTAAATAAAGTATTGATCTCTCCCATTTGGGACTTGGGCTCAATTCCACTTTCCACTCCTTGGTGAAATGGATTCATTGGTCTTGGCTTATTCTTAGAAAGTAGTAATCCACATAACAAAATATAAACAGTGCATCTCAGCCAATTTGGTTTCTCTTTATGAGAACAGGTTCCCAGCGTCTTCCAGGGAGACCCAAAGAACCTGTCTCATAAAGCACATCTTGAAACCACTGCTTCAAATGTGTCTACCCTCCCCGTTATTTTAATGAGTATCACACCACACCCCCCACATACACACACACTTTTTTCCTTCAGGAAATTTCCTGACCCAGAATTAGGTTGCTTTTCATTGACTCCGAGAAACTTTTGTGCCACACTCTGGGCGCTGCCTTTTTTTTTTTTTTTTTTTTTTTCCCAGGCTTTTTGCTTTGTTTTGGTTTGGGTCAATAAACGTCATTAAGAAGGCAGGAATGTGGCTCCGAGGGATGCTAAAGCGAGCAACTACTCTGTCCCATTATTGTTCATTAGCAAAAGCAGCACACCCTGACTATGCCCTACAGGGAAACTCCAGAATATTTGCAGCCATAAGAAATGCGGTGGTTTGTGTCTATCCCACAAATGTACATTTAATCAGTGACTTAACTACAATATTTACACTTTAAAAAAATCTCTGGAAAGAAAGGCATGAGATGTCAAACATATCATAAGAGACAAGACTTTTTCCTGGGAAATAAGAAACAACTGAAAAAACTGAAAAGCCATATTCGGTGAAACCTTACATGTTCTCTATTAGAGGCAAGGTTGGTGGCTCACTCCAGTCGGAGCAAAAGCATAACCATCCGTGAGACACTTTCATCGGGGAAGGAAGGCATACCTCTCACGTTCACTTGGGTTGTAAACAGGAGCCCACATGTTCTGTTGTGATCTAAGCATCAGCAGTGTCTGGATCTGAGAATTTGTGACAATTGCTAGTGAGAGTCTGGGAAGCCTGAGGTCACACTTCCACAATTACAGATGTTCCAGCTTCGGGTGTGGTGGGGAGGACCTATCCACCAGGTTTTCCTGAAGGCATCACGTTCCTGGGCAGCGCACGTACAAGGAAGCCCAAGTTTGGGAAATGTTTACAGCTCACTATTCGAAATGTTGAATTAATCTTAAATAGACAGGTTTACATAAAGATGTAGGGACTGTGTTTTAAATCACAACTTTACTCTGTGACTTGAAAATGGTGCGAATGATTCTGAAATCCTATTTCCGTCTTATGTCCACTGTAATGCAGGTTCATGGGGTCACAATATGCATGGTTTATACCTGGTAACCAGCTGCAGACACATCCGAAAAAGACATGCCTCTCAGTTTTCCCAGATAAACAAGAGACATTAATTTTAAAAATCTGACTTCCAAAAAGAAGTGGGATGGAAGAGGGAGAAAAGTGGAAACTGCTTCCTCTTAATTTTGGTAAATTTTCCTAAGTTTCAGAACTATCCCTTCCCCAAAGCCTCAGCTGAATGTTTTCTAGGCAGTTATGTAAAACATGGCAAATAGCTTTTGCTCTTCGGGCCAGCATTTAGATCATCCTCCCTAGTAAATTCTCACCATCAACCATGAGCATTTCTTTTTAAAAAGAAGTGTAGGGGGATCCCTGGGTGGCTCAACAGTTTGGCACCTGCCTTTGGCCCAAGGCACGATCCTGGAGTCCCGGGATCGAGTCCCGCGTCAGGCTCCTGGCATGGAGCCTGCTTCTCCCTCTGCCTGTGTCTCTGCCTCTCTCTCTCTCTGTGTCTGTCATGAATAAATAAAATGAAATAAAATAAAATAAATAAAATAAAGAAGTGTAGGATACACCCTGACATTTTAAATAATTAAATCAGATTCAATTGAATGTAAATTTAACAGAGAAAATGAACTAATTGTAATATGAGAACAGGTTATTATGTCCTGGTACTAAATGTGTTCAATAGGTAATTTCTCATGAAGTCCCACTTCCCCACCATCTCCACACTGACAAGAACACCCCAATGGGAGAATAATAGGTTAGTTAGTAGTAAAATATACCTACTAACCGTTAGCTGGAAGTCTTTCAAAAAAAAAAAAACAACAACACACACGCAATAGAGTTTTCAGTAAAACAAAGCATGCTCATTGGTGTCATCTTCGAAGAATACACAATGTAATAATAAATCAACTTTCTAAATCATCTGAATTCAAAAGGTATGCTTGAGAAAGGCCACCGTATTGTTCGTGATAAAAATATTTTTTACGCAATTACATTTTAGAGATTAAAAAGTTTTAAAACTCTATGTTTAAAGCTGGCAATTTGAATTTCATTCCTGATATAAAGTAAGTTGGTTTCTTTTATTGATCATCATATATAACCCAGAAGTATACATAATCTGGAATTTGTGGCAATATATTTTCTTGATTTCATGACCAATCAAGTATTCAAGAAATCAAATCAAGTTCTTATCAAATAGAACATGATACTTGTAGACGTGGATAAAATATACAGTATGCATTATCAAACCCTTATTTCATTTATGAAATAGCTTCACTTTTTTCTTATTATAAAATTAAATTATTTACTCCCAAACCTGTCAGTACCCAAATCCACAAAGGTAATTTGTTTTATGCACTCCTCAGCCTCCCCTATAGAAAGAACCAAGTTTGTCATGATGCCAAACAACAGATTTTCAATAAAAAGTCACACTTGAGACAACATGGCATAAACAAGAGATATAAACTTTCTTTGCATGAAGAAATGAAGATATGAAACAGATGTTGACCTGTGGAGCTGTGGCTTTCCTCCTCACTAACTGGTAGAACTGGCATCCTAAAGCTCAGTTTGGTTAGCAGAGGTTTCACAGAGGTCTGGAGAAAAAAAAAGTTATACAGCATTACAATCACATTTAATCACAGCATGTGAGTCCCTAACTTTCTGTAAAAAACACGTTTTTATAGAAGCACATTTTAAAAACTTTTTTATCATGGAAAATTTCAAATACACACAAAGGCATAAAAAAGGGTAGAATCTACTCCCCAGGACCCCAAACCTGGCCTCAACACCTGCCAATGCTCTGCTATTTTTGTTCTATCCTCCAGCATTTTTTCCTGGAATATTTAAAAACCAAAGCCCAGGGATCGTACCATTTTGCCCATGGCCTTGGGAGTATTTAAGAAATGCTTTAAATTGGGGCACAGCATGCTTGGCATTTAACTCAAGGAGCCCTTTGATACACACTACTTTTCTAAGTGGAAGCAATTAATGCCAACTCTCTTTAGAAAGGCTATGGATTCTTTTAACTACAGAATTTACGTTAAAAAGAAAATATACTGGCCTTTGAAAGTAATTACTTGGTATATTATAATTCAACACCCCCATTCGTGTTGGGAAGGATACACAAAAAGGTAAAAATGCTTTTCCTTTAAATGTAGGCTAAACATCTCAGGATACTTGGTTCCTTATTCCGTATGTTGCGTTCAAAATGATCAGGTGACAGATTCATCAGTCTAATGGTTTAAATGTTAAGATTTAGTATCAAAGCAGGAGTAACATGTATACAGATTACATTTCTGTATTTACATCCATACCCTCACACTCCAGCTATCAAAGAGCCCCAGACACCTCAGAGTATCCATTCATCCATGATCTACAGTGGTATGTTCTCTGCCATCAGTAGAATATAGCTACATTTTTTTTTATCATGACCTGGTATCTTATTAAGATTTTGAAACACCATTTTGACTTCAAGACATTAAAATGACAATCTGGCAAAGCCTGGGTCATGTGCCACAAAATTTTCCATCAGGAAATCTAATGAACTCACTTTTCTTATTTTGTCTGGGAAAAAAAAAAAAAACAGATTATGTATGGGGTATCCCTATTACTCTGTCTCACACCCCAAGAACAGGACGGATTTGATAACTTTTATTTTATGCAGTGAATAAAGCTGCAGGGGCGTCCACAGACCGATCTGCAATCCTATCTATCGCCTTTCACTGAGGGTTTCTTTATTTATTCAAAAGGTGGCACATAATGTTCATGAAAATCCCACTGATGTGTTATTTTTAAATCCAAACGGTCATTTTGAATGTAACAGATATATTTTCCATCATTCTTCATTTGTCTGTTTGGGGGGGGTACGTTGTAGGACCCTAATACTTAAAGGATCCAGTGTTAATTAAATAGATGGGAGGCATCTTTCACAATATATATACACATATCAAATTACCAAGATATATACTTTAAACCCCTTATAATTTTATGCCAATTATACCTCAAGAAAGATGGTTTTAAAGTCTGTGAATATACCCTCATCCGCTCCTATGTAAGTATTAAAAAATAAAGTGAAATGAGCTACATTAAAGAGAAAAAAGCAATATTCATATATATATACACACACATATAACAAACACATGGATATATGTACACACGTATATACAAATTATAAAAAGGGACCAACTTTCCAATTAAACATCTAGTTCTAGAAATATCTATTTAAAAGAAATAATCTCCCTAAAAGCAGTATGTAGACATTTTAGCAGACCTCAAGTGTAGAAGGTCTTGCACATAGTACACACTGGGTAGCATATTAATGTGGTTTCTGAGCCTCCCGTACACACATAAACACACACACACGCACACACATACACACACACAGCCATATCTTTAAAACATCTTTAAATCGTGGAGATCACTCACACCAAAGTTGCTGGACAATGGAACAAGATAAAGTATTACCTTGACGGAACAGGGCATGGACGCCGTGCTCTCATAGGACACTTGCTATACTTGTACATACATTACATCTGAAAGCGCCGAGTTTTTCTACAGTGTGAGCATCTCACCTTTTACATGGGAATCTGATACTGTCCCAGTATGTTCAAACTCACGACTTCTTTGTCACCAGGGTCACTAAGTGCAATTTTTTCCCATGGGCTTTCTGCTTTAGCCTTTTCTGGCAATAATTTTTAAGTTTGAAAAAACTCCACCTTGTTATGTGGTGTTAACTTACTTTAAATGTAGGGGAAGTCTGGGTGGGGGGCGAATCTAGCCTCTTTTTAAGATGGATTGTGCTCACAGTTTTTAATTTATGAATGGTTTAGAACATCCATAAATATGTCTCACAGAGAAACACCTGGAAAAACTCACTCCCCTGCACTATGCTAAGCCAGGAGGTGGTTACCCTTTGGGGGTGCTGGCATGGATTCTCAGTAGTTCTGAGGCACTGATGTTTATGTTTATTAGTGTAAGCACTTAACCGGTTTTTAAACAACCAAATGCTATTAAGAATTAGTTATCTCATGTTTTATTTCACACCAGCAGTCCTGCATAAATCTTAGGTTTCCACCCTATGCTCTTGTTTTTTTTGGGTTCCTGTGAATTTTTATTTCCAGTTATAAATATGCAAAAGGAGTGAAAAGACGATATTATTAAACTCAAGAAGTCAAATTGCTGCATTTAGGGACAGAGCCTTTCCCCCAGGCTCTGATTATTTGTGTCAAGGGCTGCTGTGAAGACTTGGTCAAACTTTCTCAGGTCATTCTGTAAGGTCTGAACAGGTGTTTATAGAGCAAATTGTTGCATTTGCCATAGATGACTATGACAAATCCAAACCCTTTGTGAGGAAAAAATAGGAAAACAGATATTTTCATGATTGATCATCCCATTTTTGTTTGTATCTTCAAACATACATACATCCATCTCTGACTTGTCTGAATAACTTCCAAAATACTCTCTTTGGAAAATTGTGGCTATGCACTTACAGATGTGAATTTCACAAACTACAACATTATGTAGCTGAACTCCATGGAAAACTGGACTTCATCTTTTTATTATCTTTTTAAACTGAATTTTAAGCAGAAAACTATCCCATTATCTACTCAGAGCAAGAAAACTTTTCCCTGTTAACGTGGATTTATGACTTTCTTGTTTGATAACCTTTGATGACATGGATATATGTCTACAAAGGTGCGGTGAGTATTATTTTAAGGAGTTTGGCACTAAATCTGATAATGTGGGTACGAGTATATTATACTTTATTATAAACAATTGCTAAATATCTCAAGCTTCTGCAATTGTATAAAAGCACTCCCAGGACTTTAAATCACTCCATATGCTTCGTTCATTTTGTCAAAGATATCTGAAAAGTCTTCCTGACTTGTAAATGTACTGAGAAAGCATCGGTGACACTCCACTGGAAGGCTTACACTCTACCAAACAGGTGGAGGGCTCAAAGGGGGTAATATGTTTCAACTTTGTATAAATCAAGTTCTGGTCCTTTTTTTCCTGCTTCTGAGTGTGAGTGCATGTGGGGGTGTGAGTGTAAGAATATGAGTCAAATATTATTTTCTACCCTCTGCCAGAAAAGACTTTTTTTTTTTTTTAAAGAAGTGGATTTCTGGGAAATAAACTTGAAAAACAAAATATCCAGCACCCCTCGCAAATCAGCAAACAAACAAAAAAACTTTTAAAATCTTGTATTAAATAAAGACCCCACCTTCTGTCATTGTAGGCAAGTTTTTAGGAGATTCTCCTTCCTGATCCAGGATGGAGAATTCCATCTCTGGGAGTTTAGAAACAGAAAATGTTTTTGGATCCATCCAAATCTGATGAGGATGTGCTCCTTAACATCTGGAAACTGAGTCCTTTAGACTTCCTTTACCAGGCAGAGGAAAAGAAGTGCCAACCAGAGAGCCCCGAGGTAGCCCTGTGGTTTGGTCTGTCTGTTTTCTCTCACAGGGTGTCTTTCTGATTCAGTGGAGAGCTATTGGTGGCAGGGAGACAGCAAGGCACGGTTTAAAAAAAAAAAAAAAAAAAAAAAGATGCTGCAGAGCTGAGGGAGAAGGGTGGGTGAGCGGAGGACACATGTTACATCAGACACAGTACCTGCTTTTTCACTGCACAGCTTGTCAGCGAGGTGGTGTGCCTCCTGGGCGATAAGTGAGGATATTTCGTCTTCATGCTCCTCTATTATGGCTTCGCACTGCGGAAACGGAATAACGGCATAGGTGGCTAGATCCACACGCACGGGGCATCTCATAAGAAGCATTTACCAAAAAAAAAAAAAGAAGCATTTACCAACACTTTCTTAGCCGAAAATATAAAATCGTATTGCCAAGGTGGTCCGTTTTTATTAGCCCCTTCGGTTTAAGACATCATTGCCCTGGATTAACTCTCTCCCCAGAATGTTAATTGCATCATGTTCCTGGGACTTAACCCACTGATTAGTCCTGTTGAAAGACAAGGGTAAGGAAGGAAAAACTAGTCCTTTGTATTTGGTATTTGGTCCTCTTCCTTAAATTGGAATGCCAAGACTAGGAAGAAATGTCTCCTGGGTGGAGCTGAAAGGTCTTCGCCTTCCGTTTTTTTGTTTTTGTTTTCGTTTTTTTTTGTTTTTGTTTTTTTGGGTTTTTTTTAGCACCCTTTAAAGGACACAGCTCCTCGAAATGGTTAAACCGGGTTCCCTCAGATTTAACATAATAATCCATGTTGTGGTTTTAAAACAGAGTCTGAAGGGTGAAAACAATTAGGTTTTCTCAGCAATCAAAACCAACTCCTCCTCAATTTCACTGTGGATAACATGCTTGACAGTTACTTAGGCAAGTTTCTTTTCATACCATTTAGAGATCCAGTCATAATTTCACTTTGCTCCTACCCCATAATCTAACTTTTCAGAGGAGAGGGAGCCCATGTTTGCCCAGGCATTTAAAAATCTTAAATTCTAAGTGAAGTAAGTACATGTCTGTGTTAGAGACCCACAAAGGTTACAGTTTCAGGAACTGGGAAGCTACAGCAGGGCATTCACTCGAGACTTGCAAATCATTTTCCAAGTTCATTAAGCAAGACTTTAAAATTTTTAAATGGCATTTAAAAATATTTAAATTCCACTATAATGTATTTATTTAAAACCTGTGAAATGCAAGCACACTCACTTATTGCAATTTCTCTTCCAGACTACTTTCAACCTGGAATTATTGCCTATACTTTTTAATTAAAATGAAATCTTCAAAAGTCGGCTAAAGCCCTTATTTCAGGGGTTCAGCATGCCTGACATTTTGGCCAATGTGTGAACTTAATACATTTTTTAAACAGGCTTTTCCATCACTTTGTCTGATTCAACAGCATTAAGTAAAGTGAAATATATTGGAATATATTTTGCCAGGCACACTCTAGCAAGCCAGAGGCCAGCATTCATCTAAAATAAACACTATACTGGACGGAAGTTTGGCATTAAGCCAGCTACCATACCTAAGTCTTTGTTTAACTTAGTTTCTGCTAAAATACTTGAATTAACTCAGGAAAGAAATTCTCTCTCTCCTGTGAAGCCTGAAGGGGGGTGAGGAGGATGTGTGTCACTCTTCCTCCATCATTTGGCGATAAATATTTGAAAACGACATTCATTTTAATTTAGACTCTAACCTAGGAGTCTCAACCCCTGATTCCTTCTGTGGGAACCTGGAGGAGCCCTGCCTCAGCCACAGGACCCACTGGGATCCCTCCCGGAGCCCCATAGGAGCACAGAAATATGCCAACTGTGTCTTAAAGTCACTGGGGGCTGCAACAGCACTTTCTGGAAAATATTTCCCATCTCCACAGCCCGTGAGGTGTTTCCACAAAGGCAAGTTTCTAAATGCCTGCTCAACACTGAAAATGTAGCAGGACAATAAAGCAAACAGATAACAATTTAATGTTCAGTGTATTGAAACACAACAACCCAAGCAAATAGAAAAAAAAAAGGGGGGGGGGACAAAAATGTATTCATGGAGCACAGGATTCACCTGCAAAGAAGAGAGCTTACCGCAAATTTCAAAGGTCTGTAAGCATCAGAATAAAAATAGAATTTTTTAAATTCTTTGTATATTTTGTCTCCTTTCCTTGGAGCAAATCTCTTAAACGCCTTCTTCTTGGTCACAGGGTCTTCTTCTAGCTTGTAGTCGTTCATCCGCTCACACACTCCATCCAACAGGTCTGCTAGGAAAGCCTCCGAGTGGGCTAAGGGCATCTGTGAAGACAACAGGGCAGGGAGGCTGCTGCCTTCACGTGCACGGGGTTCAGGAGCGGGAAGGGAAGGCGCGCGGAGACACTGGCCACCCCCTGAACGCCAGGATGCTGGCCTTCCTCCTTTCATCTGTGCACGACTATGCTACAGCTTACAGAATTTCAGAAGTTAGCCTACACGGGGTTTTTGAGAGAGTGCGGGTGTTTGAGAGTGGACGGGAAAAAACTAAATTCGAATGAGAAGGTCCTCTTATACAGGTGATCATTTTCTAAGGTCACGGAACATGCAGATAAGGCACCGACTGCAGAAAACGGCTGTGATTATTTACTTGCCAGGGAGCGGGGGAGGGAGAGAAGGGATAGACGGAGAGAGAGGGAGCGAAGGGAGATGGGGAGATGGGGAGAGGGAGGGAGGGAGGGAGGGAGGGGGCAGAGAGGCCGAGAGGAGAGGCGGAGAGGCCGAGAGCGGCGGCGGGCTCGGGGACGCGTGGGCCCCTCCAGGCCGAGCGCCCTCGGTGCGGGCAGGCGAGGTGGAGCGCGCGGCTGCGCCCGGGCGCGGGTCGGGGCGGGGAGTCCCGGCGGCGGCGCGGGCGGCGCGGGGCGGCCCGGGGCGCCGGGGAGAGGGCGGCAGGGGCGGCCGGGGCGGCCGGGTTGGCCGCGGGCTCCGCAACAGCTGGTGCCCGTCTCCGCGCGCCCCGCTCCCTCCGGAATCCGGCGAGGATTCCGAGGACCCTCGGGCCAGCGCCTCCGCCCCGCGCGGGGGTCAAAGAGCACCCCTCGCCCTTGGTAACCGAGACAAAACCTCGGGCCCGTCTAGACAGGTCAAGGTGCAGGAGGCTGCGTCCCCGCGGCTCCTTCCGGAAGGGGGCGGGGACCCGCCAAGGGCGCCTCGGACGCGCCGGCCCGGCCTCCGCGGGCTCCTTCCCTCTCCACCCTCCGCTGATCAAAGTAGGAAGTTTGCATGACAACCGCCGTGAAAGGGGCTGCATCGCAAATGAACTCGGTTTCTGCGATGTTGATGTATCCAGACTCCATTGTCCCCTTTCAGACGCAGTGTGAACCCTTCCGGTGCCGGCGGCCGCGCGGCTTGGAGGCGCGCTCGGGGCGCACAAAGGGTCCCCGCGCGCCCCGCCGTCTGGCCGCAGGTGCCGGGGCCGCGCCCGCACCGCCCCCCCCGCCTCCCCCGCGCCCCGCGGCACCGCCGCCCCCGGGGGAGGGAGGCCTCCAGACGCGGAGGGGGAGAACCGCACAGAGACACCCCACTGATGAACTTTCCGCGGCCCCCACCGAGTGCACGGTACTGGCGCGCCCCGGGGCCCCCAAAACCTGGTTTGAGGCCGGTCCTTTCCAGGCCCACGCCTTCCTTCTCGCAGTTAAATCCTGCATTGAGCTGGAATATACCACCGCATTTGTTTATTCACTGAAACACCAAGTTTTTACAAACTCCCGAGCGTGTGTGTGTGCTTTTATGTCTACAGTCAAAGGAGCCTAAAGGAAGTGGCCGAAAGTGCCTCCCGAATACAAATGGTGTTTTACTTACACTTTCCATTATGCCAACCGAGCCCTGCGTTGTTAAACAAACAAACAAACAAACAAACAAACAAACACAATACACGGGTTAACTAGCAAACCGAAAATCTGTTTTATTACCTTACAGGAGCTAAGGATTGAATATGGATTGGGTCTGCAAGTTATAAAACACAGAGGTAAATTCTTAATTACAGTTAATCAGGCAAATCATTAGCAGAATAATGGTTTTCTTCTGCCAGGCGCCTGCTTTAAGTGTATCTCCTTAGCTGATGGCTTTGAGACACGGTTCATGGCACTTTCTGGGTGTCAGCAAAGCAGCATTTTACTTCACAGAGAGGAGTAGACTCTATCCCCTAAAAAAAAATCGAAGTGTAAGGGAGAAATTCTGGCTCTCTCCCCTCCTCCTCACTCCTTCCGATTGGAAAAGTAAACAGGGTGGGGGTGGCGATCATTGGGGGCAGGGGTCTGAGCCTGAAGAGCTTGGGGAACCCTCAACGCATCCCAGTATTTCACGTTGACTTGAGACCACTCTGCAAAATGTTTTTTTTTTTTTTAAATTGTCCTGAACTGTGCCGAGCATCTCAGATGGGAGCAAACCAGAGGCTAATGGGTGGAAGGCCTCCGCAGCTTACTTTTGAGATGCTTTTTGTCTGTTTCCCGGGCTGGCACTTTTTAAAAACAGTCTCTACCTTAAAACTTTCCACACAACAGGATTTTTTTTTTTCAATTTTGCAAGTGTCCATTTACATGTTTGAGTATACTAGCACGGTGCCGGTTTTTAACACAAATATGTTATATCCAGAGATCAACACGCGAATGTTGTCGATTTTCCGAGTCTGAAGGCACACGGGCTTTTAAAGATGTCATTGGTTGGCTCTTTTGAGTAAGCGCTCTTGAATAGTGGAAAATGTTTGTCGGCAGATAGCTCAGAAAGTGCTTCACGGCAATCTCCACTAAAAACAAGAAAGGAAAAGCACCCCACATGAGATTCCCGGAGGCTGTTTTCAGAAGATTAAGAAAATATATATTTTAAAATCTCAATCAAAGCATCCCATTTTGCGGGAAGATTCTAAAGAACAAGACGCCGAAGCATCGCAGCTCTTTCCACGTTTGTTAAAACGCACACGATTGGTGTTTAAAATGAGTCCACTTGGCTGAGCGGCCTCCAGGAAATCTAAAGACTGTTCATAGAATAATTGGGCCTTTTTCTGCCCTCACAGTGTTTTGATTATAAGAGTGCAATAAGTCTTGAGACAAGTGGAATAAAACGAAGTCTTTCTTTCAATACTATGAAGGTTTTGAATAGTACTTGTCAATAAAGCAACTCCTATTGTAATCTGAGGGGAGGGTAGCCTCCACCCTGGAAGGCCGGGCCCGGAGATACTAACCTCATTACAATATGAATGGAGCCCGTCGCCATCGCTGTGCCGGGAGAAACCCGATCCACTGGCTGTTCCCTTATCTCCATTCCCTTTACACCCGACTCCCCTGCTAGGACTTTCGCGCACGGAAGCGATCCGTTAGGACTCGATGGTAAATGAAGGAAATCCTAACTTTGGCCGTTCTGAAAGCTTCTGATCTCGATCCCACTTGGTGTCTATTTCTTTTCTTCTTTCCGCGTCTTCTGCCCCCCTGTGCCTGTTCTGCGGGCAGTGAAATGGGGGTGGAAGGACCTACCCACACTTGAAAGGGGGAGGGGGCACTGGGGGGAGGTGGAGAGTAGCTGGAAGTTTTGGCTTTGGGTTCTCTGGAAAAGCGGAGAGGGGTTCGCTCTAGATCACCGAGCCGCACCTTCCGGCCCGCGGTCCCAGGCTGCCTCCCCTGTGCGTTCATTACTGTGCCTCTGTTCCTCTTGTAGCGAATTTCTTGCTTGATAGCTATCACAATTAGGCGGGGATGCGATGATGTTGCAGTGTGCGACTGGACATGGAAACATCCTCGCAGTAGATCTGTCTCTTTGCTGACAGTCCGGCCATCTCAAATAAATCCCACGTTTCTTTATTTTGAGCGTTCCTCAGATATGGAACCAGGACTTAACCTGCTAAGTGGCTGCTAATTGATCTCATATTGTTGCAAAGATTCTCTTTCGCGAGGTTTAGTTAGTGTAGAAATTTTAATTGCATGATAGCAAATATTGCATCTAGCTTAATCACTCCCCTTTCATCCACAAGAATATTGAAATCACTTCTGATATTAGTTGAAAGTCAATATTTAGAAGTGAACATTCAAGCCTCCTTTGCTCTAGGCTACAACAGGGGAAGTATGAATTCAGAAACTTGTAAGATGATGAGATATATAATTAGCTTTTATGTTAATTGACTGCTATGAGTTTGTTGTATAACACTTCATATAATATGCAAATAGAATCGACTGTTTAGTTTTATTAGACAATATAATTAGAAAGCTAGAGGAGCTCATTTCGATGAGGAATAATACAGACGGACAAATCTTCCCGTGTTTTGTGTATCGGAAGAAGTGAATTCCATCTGGACTTAATCAATAACAGAGATTTTTAAGTAGCCTTTGTTTAGGGAACTAAGGCCAGCCAACAGATAACAGAATTAATATCAGTTTCCAGTTACCATTAATTCTATGTGAAAACAGGTGAATTTCTGCAATCAATAAAACCTTGGGGGAAAAAACACAAAGATTGCAGCACGATTTGCCACAAAGACACAGTCAATTTATGAAAATAACATCAACTTTTGCCTTCTTTAATTTGAATAATGAAAAGAGTCATTCTTATCATTTAAAATAAAATATTTTACAAGTGTCTCCTTTTCTTATTCTTGGACATCTTATAACAAAGTATATGCTCAGGTTGTTGAGGCAACTAGAAATAAGGAAAAAAGACCAATGTGGTTTTGGGGGAAATTTTCTTACAATTCAAAACTGAAAGTTTCAATCACTTTTTTTTTTTTTTAAGATTCTGGGGCCTATTTCCAACTTCAGAGTGATGAACAGAATCAGAGAAAAATTACATAATGGATCATCATTGTTGAACCCTAGATGGGGTCATTGAACTCAAGTTGACTTTTCCCGGAAGTTTAAAAAAACTTTACTTTCATTATCAAATGCAAAATTGGCACTCACATTTGGTTTCCCGCTCTATAGAGTAGTCTGTTCATCTTCAAGAAAAACCTTTCATTTTCACACATTTTAGGCAAAATAGGGGAAAATGCATTTATTTGCATGAAAGTGTCACAATGTTTTCAATCTTAAAAAAAAAAAAAATCACCCTAAGCAAGGGCTCCGGGTACCCTCTTGGTGTGTTCTGTGTGTTCCTAAGCTGTGCCCTCACTGGCAAATCCCGGAAGGATCTGGCAGATTCAAAGAAAAAAACGTGGCTAGGAGGGTGCCTAACAAGGCAGAGGCAGCCGCGTGGCAGTGTCCACAGAGTAAGACGTGCGTGTGTCTGTTCATTCAGCACATGTTTATTGAGCTCCATGACGTGTCAGATGGATCACTCAGGTGGTTTTGAAGGGGACTCCTCTGTGATTCTGAATTGACATTAGGATCCTGGGAGAAGATGGGCCGGCCTGGTGGAGGCCCAGCAACTGCTCCGAGCGGTCATGTGGCTCCCTGTCCAGCGGTGGAGCTAAAGCTCTCATTCACACGGTCTCTGTCTCCTTATTTCACAGCCTCCTGCCCTCTCCCCAAACCTGGGGATCTTTTACCATCGCGGTCCCAAAACACACACTGAGTCGCGTGGCTGCTTGTTTCTAACCACCTTCGCCAAACACTTTCCACAAATGGAAAAGGTGAAAACTCGGGTTTCTGAAATCTACGGTGGCCTCTCCCCACTTTGTGGGCAAATGATAAGATTTCCTTAGAAAACGCAGCGGCTCAGAGGAAGCAGGGCGGGATCCTGGAAGCCCCGTGTTCTCCCTTCACGGATGTGGAGGTGCACACGCACTGGTTTCCATGGACCGGAAGGACAGCGCAGTTTCCTTTAAAAACATTTTTAATAAAAAAAGGAACACATTCACTTGATTGGGAAAAAAAATCCAAAAGGAACAAAAGGGCGGAGACACCACTGAGGCTGATACCCCAGACTCTGAACCTTGGTTCTCCTCCAGCCAGAAACCTTCAGCACGTGCATCCGTACAAGTGTGTCCGCATGTGCACACATGTCCGTGTGTGTGTCCAGGTGTGCTGTGTGCGTTCATCCTCTTTGTACACACAGCCGAGTGCTGTGCACACACACACGTGGTGACACGAGGGCTCAGCCACGTTCAACAGTCCGTCACTGACCAGTCCCTGGATGGAGTCACACTTACTGCAGAGGCGTGGAAACCCAAATCCATTCCCATGGGAGAAAGAGCCAAAGACATTGCACACCCGTGTGCAGGTTCAACAGAGGAGCTCTTGACCGTCGTGAGCGGTAGCATACCTCTGGAATATTTGTTAAAAATCCATTTTTTTGGACAAATCTTACCTTATTCTATCCCTAACACTAGTTTTGTGTGGGACGAGGTGTGTCCCCAACCCCCCCCATTTCTGGGTGAAGAGCCAGGCGTCCACGGCCAGCCGCGGCCCAGACCCCCGGGGTGGTAGCTGTCACACTGCC
Organism: Canis aureus; assembly: GCF_053574225.1. Taxonomy (NCBI): domain Eukaryota; kingdom Metazoa; phylum Chordata; class Mammalia; order Carnivora; family Canidae; genus Canis; species Canis aureus. Next base: position 48,335,519 of record NC_135625.1, on the reverse strand, counting down.
AGGCTGTTGCTCTCCACATCTCCTGCCTTCCCACCCTCAGCTCCTGGAGCCTGGGGACCTTGCAGCCTGCCCCCCACTTGCCAGGCGAGGAGACAGGCACAAAGAGGGCAGAGCCAGGGTCAGAGCCCAGCTGGGGAATGTTGCCAGCCAGTCCTCGGGGCCAGGCTGTTTTCTCACTGCCCTCAGCCATAGCCACATGCCACGCCCCCACCAAGTGACCAAGTAGGGGCACTCTGGGGCTGAATCGTGTCCTCTAAATTCCTGTGTTGAAGCTCTCACCCTCGGGACCTCAGAATGTGGCCTCATTCTGAGAGAGGGCCTTTGCAGAGGTCATGAAGCTAACCTGGGGTCACTGCTCTCCTTATAAGAAGAAGAGGTCAGGACCCAGACAGGTCATCCTGTCTGCCCACCGGGGAGGGAGGCCTTGGGAGGAGCCCGCCCTGCCCACACCTGGATCCAGACTCCCAGCCTCTAGAATGAAGAGACACTAAGTTTGTGGTGTTTAAGGCCCTCCAGTCTTCAGTCTCTGCTGGTGGCAGCCCGAGCTACAAACACAGTCAAAGACCACGAGGTCTCAACCTGAAGCCATGGCAGCCACAGCCCAAGCCCATCACGCCGCACCTCTGCAGAGATGGCGGGGAATCCAGAGAGGCTGGGCACCATGAGGACACCCTGGCCCGGCTGAGCCACCAATGCTGACCAGCACAGTGTGCGCACGGGTCTGCCCTGGTGCGCATGTGAGAACCCCATATTCTCTGTTTGTCCCGCTGCCATGCTGAGCCGGGGAGCCTCCAGATACCTCCATTCTGGTCTGCTTTGGCCTAGCCAGCTGCTGACCTGCCTGCTTGTCCGGGAACCTCGCCACAGGCCTTATGCTGTCCCTGAGCAGGCAAGAAACTGCTAGGGAAATCCTTCCAGAGCCTGGCACATTAAGTGGAAAGTGCTATTATTATTTTCACTTTGATAGAGGCTGTTTTACTTTGCAGGTGTCCTTAAAGTGACGCCAATTTAAGGAGCGTAGACTGATTTCTGCGCCCTCCTTACTGATGAGACGCGAGGAGAGATGTCCTTCACGCGTCAGAGAAGCGGGACACACTGGCGACCTCGGCATCGCTGCAGAGCCCTACGAATCTCTCTTCACAGCACCTTCCCCCTCCTGTCTGCTCAGCATCGAGGGCTGCCAGCATGGGCACCAAGGCCCTTGGCACTTAGAGCATGTCTCTAGCCCCTGGCACTGGTGTCCCAGAGCCCTGGCCCTGCCCAGACCTATCGTGCCCAGCTCTGTACATTACCAGGGTGCACAGGCAGCCTGTGTGGACAGGGAAGTAAGTGTGGGCTGTGAGGTTCGGTGTCCCAAGGATGATGCCCATGGTGGAGATGAGCTTGTAGCTGCCCAAGCTGGCCGTAGCAGAAGCCGGGCTCTTCGTCACTGCTGCCATGTTTCATGTAGAAAAAGCAGGCAACAGGCATGGGAGGAAGGGTGTGATCTGGTTGAAAGCCTCGTCTTCAGAAGCAGGTATGAGATGGCCTGAGAAAGATGCCTTGGTCCTCAGACCCAAATGTCATGCAGACGGCATCTTGGGGGGCAGCCAAATGCCCCCATTTTCTTGACGAATGCTGAGTGCAATGAGACACCGTATTGCTTATTAGCAAACACACTTCCAGACCCGAGATCCTTTATGGATGCTCGGAGAAATCTGAGAAGCGAAGAACGGTATCAGGTGCCAGCAGCTCCTTGGTCCATCTCCCACATAAGCCCTTCTACTGGATCCCAGGGCGGAACATTCTCCAACCCATTGCTTTGCTCCTACCGAGTGGCATCATTTTCCTGTTCTGTTCTTCAAATGCACGGTGGGCGGGGCAGTGGTGAGCCATGCTCCACTTTGCTTTTCGGGGCTGGAAGCCTGTGGAAGCACGTCTTCCTGCACCAGAGCCCTGCAGGCCCAGGGCACCCCGATGTCCTCCTGCGCCCACCCAGGCAGCATGGAAAGGTCTGTGCCACGTCACGCTGGGAGGCTGCCCCTCCTCCTGCCTCAGAAGGTCATGGGGAGGGCAGCCCCGGTGGCACAGCGGTTTGGCGCCGCCTGCAGCCTGGGGTGTGATCCTGGAGACCCGGGATCGAGTCCCACATCGGGCTCCCTGCTTGGAGCCTGCTTCTCCCTCAGCCTGTGTCTCTGCCTCTCTCTCTCTCTGTGTCTATGATAAATAAATAAAATCTTTAAAAAAAAAAAAAAGGTCATGGGGAGGCTACCGGATGTCGTGTAGGTGCTGAGTGGGGAGGTCATTAGGAAGCTCTTAGTGTTTGAGGAGACCGCCAGGCCTCGGGGGCTGAGGATGAGGTCCCTCTTGTCTTTGCTGTCCCGCCGATGCTCGGACTCCAGGTCTCTGCCATCCCCTCTGGGCTGGGAAGACCGTGTGCAAATGTGAGAATTGGCGGAGACCAACCCAACCCATGTCTGTGGCCAAGAGACTATTAATAAATCTACTTTGTTCATGTTAAAGAACATGCTTTTTGTTGGGCTTGGTTTGGTTTTCCTCATCGTGGCCCCGAGTCTTCATAAATCACCACGCTCACGAGCGAGTATTCAATAAAATGCTGCCTCTTCCCGAGCAACAGGACTCACGTGCGGCCACCCAACCCCGTCCCCTTCCAGCTCCAGCCACGTGCAACCTCAGCTGCGGGCCCTCCAGCACACACCGCTCTCTGGGGCACGGTCTCATCGCCTTTCGCCCCCGGGGGATTTATAGCCCAGGTCCCAGCACCTTGACGTCGGGACATTTACAGGATCTCCGACATTTACAAAATAAGTCCTCTCTGCATTTCTGTATATGCAGCGTTTCTTCTGTTGGGTTATCTTCTCAGGACGTGGCCCTCAACTCGGGGTAACGAAGTCGTCCTTGATACACACTTCAGCGAGTTTTGTTTTCAACTTGGCCCTTTCTGGGCAGCCCGTTAAACCCAGGCAGGCTAAGGACAGAAAGACAACTCTAAAAATAAGCTATTGACCAAATCACTGAATTTCTCCAATGGTTTCCCCCAAGGAGAACTGATAGCACAGGCTGCCCAGTCCTGAGGCTCCTCAGATACCCCAGGTCTCCGTTTCTGCTCTTCATTCCAGCTCGAGAGCAGGTGGCGGAAGGCCCCATAGCCCAGATCCATCACGACCGCAAGAAGCACAGGACGCAACCCCGAGGCACGTCTCACCACCCTTCTGGCGGCCACACCGGCTCCTTTACTTCTTCACGGCACTCGCCGTCCCCGCAGCTTCTGCCAATGCATTCTGAAGTAGGTAGGAGATTATGTTGCTCCATCAGAACGGAATCACCTTTTTCACTATTTAAAAATTATGATGCCCAAGAGATAATGTTAAATCTGTTTCTTCTTTCTCTCTCTCTTTCTCTCTTTCTTTCTTTCTTTCTTTCTTTCTTTCTTTCTTTCTTTCTTTCTTCTTTCTCTCTTTCTTTCTTTCGATAAATATTATCTTTCTGCTGGTTGGTACCCAGACCTTGGAAGGTTACATTTCCAAATTAAGGGTAAGAAATACTCCCCAGAAAGCTCCCGAAGAGAAGAAATCCTGGTCCACTATTGTTGCAGGCCCTGGGATCCTGGGTTGTGGGTGCAACTGGCCTCCCAAGGAGGTCAGCTGAGCAGCTGGGCCCTACGATCGTGGAGGCCGAGCAAGTTCACTGAGCTCGATCCATGGAGTGCTGTGCTGGGGACTGGGGACTCACAGCCAGGGGCTTTACAGGCAGGACCCCCAAGGATGCTGGATAAAGCAACGCCTACAGTAGAGAGGGTCCAGCACAGGTCACAGCCTACACAGTGACAGCGAATCCCGTGGCCATTGCCTGCTGAGCATCTGTGACGTGCTAGGTTGTGCTACACATGGGGAGGCAGCACTGAATGAAATCATGGTGGTCCTTGCCCTCTCAACCCTGGTGGCCTGGTGGTCTGCCCCCCCACACCTGACGTCACACAGGGACCATGTCGGGCAGGGGTGGAGCCCTCTGTTAGTGCTGGGGGCCCTCACCTGTGTGCATACAGCCCGTGAGCCAAGACTGGCTGTTACATTTTATCATTGGCTGAAATAATTAGAAGAATAAGATTTTGTGACATATGAAAATAATATGAGATTCAAATACCGGCGTCCATGATGAAGCTTCCTGGGACGCAGCCACTTCCGTCCACCCACATCGCAGTGGCAGACAAGCCCACAGAGCCTAAACTGTGCACTGTCTGGCTCTTTGTGGAAGCCGCGTGCCTAGCCCTGCTCCGTGGGCCAAGCCCCTCAGCCCAGGTGGTCTCGTTCCTGCGGTTCCCGTGACCCCTGCCCACATAACCCCTGCCCATGCGACCCCTGCCCACGTGATGTGGTTCTGTCTCCACTCCTTCACCAGCATTGCTCGTCCCTTCCTGGATACCAACAGCACTTCTCTCCTGGAGGATGCAGTAGTTCTAAATATGTCTAACACACACATGCGTGTGTACTCACGTGCACACATGTGCACACATGGTGAGCAAGCTGCATCGCCCCGGAAGGAGAGCAAAGCTGTTTTTACCCAGCGTTTGGGGCCAGTGCCAGTGTGCAGCCCCTGGGCATGCTCTCGGGCCCGCTCCTGCTCCCCCACCCCAAGACAGCAGAGCCTATGCAGCCTCCGACAGGGAGGGCTCCTGCTCAAGTCCACACACCAGTCTCTGTGCTGAAGCCAGAGGCAAGCAGGTCTGCCCGATGCTGCAGGCCTTCCCTGAGTGTCGGGGGCCAGTGGACAGAGACCCCTCCAGCCCCCATGGGGTGCTCCTGGGTATCCTTGCTGTCCTCCTGAGACCCATCTGTGCATCTCTATTGCTGTACACGCCCCGCAGCACCAAGGAGGTGCCCCCGAAGTCACTGTTGCTAGGAGAATTAGTGCCACCGAACTTGGTCCCCCATCCTGGTGACCTTTGTCGGAGGCACTCAGTGCCTCACTTTCCCTCTGAAGTCTCCGTGGGAAGAATGGTGTGAAAACTGCCAGGCCCAAGGCCACGGCTCAGGAGACCCGGCCTCCCCACACGCGGCTGAACGGTGCCCACCACCAGCCCTCGCCCCTTCTGTCCTGGGGGAGAGACAGTGGCAATCCTCTAAATGCATCCCCCATTATCCCTCCATTCTTTACCCGATTTGTGGATTCCGACAACTCTTATTCAGTGGAATAAGGAGCAATTAACAGGACTAGGGATTTATTAAGGATAAGTCATGCAGACAGTTTTGACAGCTTGTTTTGAGTGTGACAGAATTACAAAATGCATTATGTATTTAGACTTTTGTGTGGCGCCTAATACCAGGCTTGTGAAATTATTCTTGCCAAATGGTCTGAACCAGCCTGGATGAGAACAGCCTCATGTACCGGAAATGAATTCGAACATCAGAGACAAAGGGTATGGCACTCAGCCGCACAGCCAGATGGGGTTGGGAGTGGCGGGGGGAGGGAGCAGGGTTTCCAGAGGGGCCACGGGGGCCAGCGTTAGGGTTCGCTTCCCTTAACACCCTTATTTATTGATCTGCAGGGAGAGGGCGCGGTGCCCGCCATGGGGATCTGGGCAGGGTGGGAAGGCCAGCCCCAGCCAGGTGGCCCTCCGCCAGCCGTGGCTCAGCAGCCTGCAAGCATGACGAGGGCGGCAGAGGCAATAGTGCCCCCCCCTCCACTGCAGCACCCCCAACGCCCGACACTGCCCAGCAGATGACAGGGTAGAGACGAAAACCCTGCAGTCTCAGGGCAGCACAAAGGCGGCAGGAAAGCCCCTGGTCAGCAAGCCTGTCGTGGGTCAAATTGTGTCCCCCTCATAAAGGCACGGTCCAGCTCCAACCCCTAGTACCTGTGGATGCAGCTTTATTTGTCAACAGGGTCTTCACAGACACGATTAGCTCAATGAGATCGCATTCACTCCAGATGGGTCCTGACCCGAAAGGCTTGGCGTCCTTGTTTGACGCGGAGAAGATGCGGATGCCCCGAGAGGGGACTGCCCTGTGCCCACAGAGGCAGAGACTTCGGTCACAGCCACTGCCGGAAGTGAGGCGAGATGGGAACCCATGTCTCCTGAGGGCTCAAGAAAAACCCAGGCCCGCCAACACCGCGGCTGGCGACTTGGGCCTCCTGACCTGTGAGAAAATCGGGTTTCTGTTTCAGCCACTCCATCTGCGGTATTTTGTCATAGCAACCCCAAGAGACATGCAGGTTTGGTTTTGGGTCCACCAGGTGGCCCCCTGTCCCCTGGGCTGGGGTGGAGCTGTGAACATACCCCCAGGACATGTGAGGTGAGACAGGACGGGGAGGGCTTTCCATCCTCTCCGGGGCCCCGGAAGACTGGGGTCAGCTGGGGACTGGCACCTCCTGTGACACCTGCTGTCTGTACTGACGAAAGGAAGTGCGCCTGGCCAGCATCTGGTTAATTAACCCTATTCTGTGCTAAGCAGCGACAACCTTCCGTTCTCTCCCATCACTTTGTGCCCTCTCATAATTGTTATTTCTAATCTGTTCAAAGGTACTGAATCATCTGTTCTATTCCTTCTCCCTGAGGGTGCTGTGGCATTTAATCCTTCTCCGTGCCCAAATGCTAAAGCTGCCATTTTCTGCCTTCACTAGAATATTCGATTAATCGCGGACCATGGTGCCTCTGCCCCCGCAATGGTGACCATGGCCGACTTTCAAGTCCATGCAAGCAGCAATGCTAACAGCAGAGAGTGAGCGCGGGGGCAGGGAGAGGGCAGAGCCGGGGACGGGGGGCCTGTCACAGGCTCACCTCCTGGCCCAGAGGCTGGCTGTGGGGAGCTGCCCCTTGGGTAAGCTGGACCCACCAGAGCACAGAGCCGCAGCCCCTGAGTCTTGTCTAGAAACACCAGCCTCGTCTACAGACTCCCCATTCCTCTGGGCTCGACCGGCCCACGCCTGGTCCACAGACGCTCAGCATCAGACGAAATACCAGGCAGTTAACAGGTGATGAATCCTCCTTCTCCCTTGATGTTCCATCACCTTCCAAGAGTCTTCCCAAAACCGTAGGCACAGTCCCCAAACATGTCGCAGAACCAATAGAGAAGACGCGGCACATCTGCAAGCATTTATTCTTTTATTCTTTCAGTTCACAGAAATTGAGAAGGCGCTAGAAGCAAATACTCAGCAGTGAGGTCTAGGGACTGGGGCTCGGGACAAAGGTTATGGCGGTTTACAAACTGCTAAGACAAAGAGTAGAAGGTAACAAATGCTCTAAAAAAAGCGACAAAAATACTTTTGATGTTAGGAATATGTCTGTGTTTCCATTTCTGACGTGTCATCTGGGCCCAGTGAGGAGGGGCATGGTTGGCTTCCTAGGTGGCACCAGCCCCTGTGACCTGCTTCCCCCCACACAGAGAGGACATTGGACCCACCTCACACTCCACGCAGCAGCAACGTTCACACCTAAGGGCACAAACGACCGGGAGAAAATTTAGAAAACTGCTGGTATGATGGAGCAGGGTGGCCGCCTTAAACGAGACCAGAAAGCCTCAGTCATCGAGTCAAGGCTGTCTGGTGCCAAAAGGGGCAAGGCCACCAACATCCCCTGCCCGGGGATGCGCAGGTGCAGCAGATAGGGCGGGCCACAGCTCCTGTTCCTGTCACGGAGTCTGAAACAATCATGACCTGAGAGAGAAGCCGACAGAAGGTGGGTACAGGCCACGAGTCCACGGTGCACACCGCTGAGACAGGATTCGCTTCCCTTGGAACCGGTGAGAGCAACGTGGGGACACGGGTGAAATACTACTTTCTGTGACCTACACTCCCGGCAATGAAGAATGATCGAACCCAGTGCTGGGGACAATGCAGGAGAGTTCTCCTACACCACTGGCAGAGCCATGGAACCGCAAGCTTCCGGGAGAGAGTTGGGGACATGATGCCCTCGAAAGCACATGGTCCAACCCCTGCCCTTCAGGGAGCCCATGCTGTGGAGAGCAGGCTCACGGGACATGAGGACAGGCTGTCGGGGGGCTGGCTGCAATGCTGCTGGGGCTGGTGACACACTGGACACACGTCCCTCGGTGGAAACAGACAGTGGACAGGGCTGCATGTCCCTCGGTGGACGGTCCACAGGGGAGACAGACAGTGGACAGGCCTGCACATCCCTTGGTAGACGGTCTTTGGGGGGACAGGCAGTGGACAGACCTGCATGTCCCTCGGTAGAAGGTCCACGGTGGGGACACTGACAGAACCGGGTTGGGGGGGGGGGCAGCCCAGGTGGCTCAGCAGTTTAGTGCTGCTTCAGCCAGCGTGTGATCCCGGGATCCCTGGATGGAGTCCCACATCGGGCTCCCTGCAGGGAGCCTGCTTCACCCTCTGCCTGTGTCTCTGCCTCTCTCTCTCTCTCTCTCTCTCTCTCTCTCTCTGTCTCTCATGAATAAATAAATAAAATCTTAAAAAAAAAAAAGAATCAAAAAAAAAAAAAGAATCAGGTTGGGTCTCTGTCCATCGGGCTGGGGGAGTCGGTGATGCATCGTCTCAGGGGGTGGCTCGGTCTGCTCAGGCTGCCATCACAGAGCAGCAGTGTCCAGGGGCTCAGAGGAGGCGACTTCTCATGGTTCTGGGGCTGGGATGGAGATGCCGGCAGGGTCTACTCCCAAGAAGGGAAGTCCTCACTTGGGGGAGAGGAGCCTCTGGTGCCTCCCTGTCTTCTCACAAGGACCCTAGTCCTATCAGGGCCCCTTCACCCCCGTGGCCCCATGAACCCGACCCCCTGAACAACCCCTGTCCATGTGCTCATGGGGGGTCTGGGCTTCAGCATATGGATGGGGGTACTGCACAGCCTAGAGCACAGAGAAAGCATTTAAACTCAATATTGGAGTTTATTTTATTTCATGTTTCCACATTCTCCAGAGGATCAACATAGCCTGGTTTTACTATTATTTTTAAATGACGAAAAGACAGAAACAGAATAAATACTGAAGGCATGGATGCTGGTGTGAGCGTGGGTGAACGTGGAGCAAGCTGGGGGGAGCTCCCTACTGCTGACCATCTGAGTGTGGATGGGAAGGGTGGATGACACAAGGGTCCGCATGCCTCTGGCTAACATCACTGTGTGTTACTTGGGTGATGTAAAATTCTTAAAAACAAAAACAAAAACAAAAACAAAAACAAACTGGAAAGCCCAGAGCGGCATCATCAGACCCAAGTGTCCCTGGTCTGACTTCCTCCCGCCCAGAAGCGGCTGGCAGTCAGCCCACTGCTGGGGGACCCAGGAGCCCACAGAGCCCCAGCCTCCGGGGCATCACCTGAGCTCCTTCCATGAGAACTCAGCGCCTTCCCTGGAACCTCAGGCCAGCCCGAGAGCTGCCTGGTGAACAGGTGATCTGATCAGCGAAGACTAGTGGCCTCTGCAATATTAGAGGTGACCCTTAATTCTACATTTTCATACAGAAGGGAGAGCGAGCTCTCCAGATGGTCCAAACTCCAACCATTCAACATTGCTGGAGAGGGTCCCTCCCTCTGATGTTTCCAGAAAGTTCACAGAGAAAGACATGAGAAGGGCCCAAAGAGCCTAATTATTTTTTCACTTGACTTAAACAATGGGCAGGAGAATAAGACCCTCTTAATATAAAATTTAAAGTCTCTCAATCAGAGCTTTGTCCATGCCAACACTCTCCGCTCCTCATAGCTGAGGGGCTGGTCCCTGAGCCAGGCCAGGTCTCGGGGAGCAGGGGGACATCAGCCCTGCTCACAGGTCACCTTTTTCTTCTCTGTCCAACAGTAAGCTCTGCCGGAGGGATGGGCTGCTGTCACCTATGTGCTGTTCATGTTGAAACCGGGGTGAAGGGAGATTTAGGTCAGGCACGGCAGTTGGTGCCCTGGCTGCACCAGGCGATGTGAGCTGGGCAGCCCCTCGTCTACCTCCTTCCACAGGACACCCCGAAGCTTCCATTCTTCTCCAAACACTGGACATTTTTTTTAAAGATTTTATTTATTTATTCATGAAAGACACAGAGAGAGAAAGGCTGAGCTGTAGGCAGAGGGAGAAGCAGGTTCCAGGCAGGGAGCCTGATGTGGGACTCAATCCCGAGACCGCAGGATCACGCCCTGAGCCAGGGGCAGGTGCTCAACCGCTGAGCCACCCAGGCGTCCCTGAACATTTTTTTTTTAAAGACTTCTCTGCTATTAGAGACCTGGTTGTTGGCCCAGGCCACCCACCCGTAAAGAAAGCTTGGCACCCGGCAGTGGGCACGGGGCCTGGCGGCCTGGGGGCCCCGAGGGTGCTGTGGACACTACAGAGGACATGCCAGACCAATGGCCCGTCTCTGGATCACCCAGAGAAACCAGAACACAACTGCTGATAGGAAACCTACCACACACAGTTGTTGGCTCATGGTCTTATTCTGTTTTTCACGTTGTGAGGACTGGATGCACCTGGGCCTCCCATCTCTCCCCTGCGGGACCCACTCACTGCTGCACACAAGGCAGCAGACGCCTGCTCCCTCGCCGTTCCGGAGGCCAGGGAGAGGCACTGAGGTGTTGGCAGGGCCTCACTCCCTCTGGGGGCTCCAGGGAGGGTCCTTCTGGGCCTGTCCCCGGTGCCCCTGGCTTGCAGTGGCGCCCCTCCAAGCCCTGCCTCTGTGTCTCCCGGCCTGCCCCCCTTGGGGTCTCTGTATCTCTGCTGGCCTCCTGGGAAGGACTGCAGTCCTTGGATCAGGGCTTACCGTAATCTAGGAGGACCTGTCCTAACTAGACACAGCTGGGAAGGTCCTAAGTAACGATAAGGTCACATTGAGAGGCTCAGGATGGCCATAGTTGGGGGGCACTGTTGCCCCAGTGCACTGTCTCACCAGACTTGGGAAGCTCAGCTCCTCTGTGTCCTACCGACATGTCCCCTCCCCCACCTGGATCTAACCGCGTCCCCTCCCCCAGCTGGATCTGACTGTACTGCAGGCCAAGAGCTGATGACAGCGATACACCCCGAGCAGGGCCCCTCTGTGTACAGTTACAGCCACGACTCTTCCCAAACAGTGGGATTCCTGGTCTGAGGTAAGGCAACTGATCTCCATAAAAATGGGGCTCCTCCCGCTGAGTGCTGGGGACACAGACACCGGAGGATCCTTGGCTGTGGGGCTTCTCCTGTGTGAACCGGGCATCCCACAGGGCAGCTGACAGCGCCCCTGGCTCTACACACCAGCGGCCAGGAGCACCTCCTGTCCCCAGCCTGTGTCTGCTGGGGCTCAGGCCTCTAGAGCACTGCCTGGACTTCCACGTATTGTCCAGGGGGACTCGTTGCATGCTTAGTCCTGGCACCCTCGGCTCGTAGGCCCAGGCCAGTCCACCTGCTGGCCCTCAGGGCACATGCCCCCAAACCCCAGGGCTCTACGGCCCATGCATGCTCCAAAATGTGGGACCATTTACCTGTTAGGAGCCTTCTCATTGCAGTCTTTCAAAAGCAAAAACTGGGTCACGCTATGCCAAAATTCTTGACAATCTTCTTTGCCTTCTATGTTCTGTGTTTATTTTTTAAAGATGAAATTGAAGGAAGTGTCCGTATTTGGCATTAGCCACTGTTGCCTGATGCTAAGCTAAATGACCAATTTCCTTTCCCCTTGAAACCGTGTGACTCTAACACATGGGTACTTAAGCTAGTCATGGCATTTAAAGCTGGAGGGTTTAGAGAACATTTAGCAACATTTACGAAGTGTTGGACGGTGGGGCAGGTGCTCGTGTGGTGGAGCAGGACCTGCCAAGTGCACACGGGGTCCGGGAGGCAGCCTCCCCAGCCTCCCCAGCCTCCTCTGGCCTGCCCTGCCCTCCACCAGGCCAGCCGTCCTACCCAGCTCACCCTCCCTGGAGGTCAGAGGGAGGTGTGCCCAGGGACACACGGCCCATACTCACAGATGGCATAATTCCTCGTTGGTATTTCTGTTCCCTGAGAGCTGCTCGGGGAGCCTAGGGGAGCTCAGGCCGCTTTCAGCTTCACACGATCCAGCCACAGGAAACCCCGGCAGGGTGTCGGGCTGAGTGGTGACCACTGAAAGGACAGAGTTCCAGGGAAACGCCTCCCAAAAGGGGAAGGGGGTTTCGCCTTGTCTGTTGCTTAGAGGTCTACGCCCTGAGCCCCTGAACACTGTGAACCTAGGACATCTGGAAGCATTAGAAAGGACCTCGGCGACAAAGTCCTCTCCTTGCTGAAAATCATCCTAAGTCCCAGTGCACATTTTGCGTTAAAACACGACAACCAAGTCAGCTTGGATCCCAGATGACCCTTGGAGCCCACAAAATAGAGTGTGAGCCAACACGGGCGCAAAATAGCAGGCATTTACTTAGATCAATGGCTAGCAGGATGCTCCATCAGTAACGATGATATTAAAACTTATCCATTTGTGTATTGATAACAGGCTCTGCACCCAGCTTGGAACCCAGAGCAAGGCTTGAACTCACAACCCTGACTGAAATCAAGGCCTGAGCTGAGATCAAACGTAGGATGCTTCATCGCCTGAGCCACCCAGGCACCCCAATACTGAAATTTAGAGAGGAGAAAACTGTTCTCCATTCTGTGAATGGAACGGGGAAAACTCCTGTCTCTTTTGCTCGCCTGAGAGAGTATCCAGAGACTGTCCTGAGGCTGTTTCTTTTCCAGAGTCAGTGTCTTTTTAAACAACCCTTTGACAGTAATTCTTCAATCTGGAACCAGGACACCTTTATATACCGTTGCTTTACTTTATGTCACCTGCCATCTCCTCCTGGAAATGTCACTGGACATTTTTCTTAAATCAAACCCAAGGGAGAAGAACTTGGCATTGAACGCCCCCCACCATGCTTTTACACAGTCATCTTCTCTCACAAAAATGGGAAGCCTACCAAGTGGATGGAGAACCTTTCAGGCTGGCCACGGGCCTGTGCCGCGACGCCTCCTGCCCACGGTATCTTGGGCCCCAGGGGAACATCATTCGCTAAGTTCACCTCCAAAGTAGGTATGAGCCTTCGCCCCCTCAGTCCACGGTCAGAAAACAGCTTGCTAACTGCTCCTTGCTCACGCAGCGACCGCCCAAGCATCTCGAGTGGGTATGCGTTCAGACTTGCCGACTTCCTGAGGAGATGGCGGGATGTGTCATTGGGGGCTTCTTTGCCACTAGAGGAACTGACCATAAATCATACAGAGCTACCACGCATGTGGTGACCAGACTGCCCCTATACCCCATGCAGATAACTGAGGCAAGATTCCTACAGTGTTACCCCATTGTGGTCAACCCAGGGCCACTGAGCCCACCGAGGTCACCCCAGGGCCGCTGAGCCCAACACAGTCATCCCAGGGCCACTGAGCCCACTGAGGTCATGCCCAAGGCCACTGAGCCCACCACGGCCACCACACCGGGGAGGCTGGAAGAAGGGAACGGGCCAGAATCCGGTAATTCTGAACCTGTCATGGTTTCAATTGGCAAACAAACGGAGTGTGTGCAGCCCTGGAGCAGCTGATTAGGCCGAGATGGAGGGAAAACAGGAAGTTTGCACTGTCACCCAAGGATTCTCAAAGCAAGTTAATGTTCCCGTTCACGTTTTTCCCCCCAGTTTTTGCCCAAGCGACAGGCTGGGGGAGGCTGAGATCGCTGGCTGACTGTGGGCTCAAGGGGCCCCCGACGCAAGAATGAAGAGGAGGCCCCGTGGACCCACCTGCGTCGGGGAGTCCTGAGCACTGTACGATCCACTTCCCACGTCCTCGCCCGGTCAAAGCCCTGTGAGGTGGAAGGTGGCATCGAGCCTGAATCCTACGTGCCTGCAGTGCCAGCAGCGGGGGTCCGTGCCCGTGCCTGGGAGAAGCAGGGTCGGTGGGCTGCTTAGCGCTAAGGACAGCCACCTTAGCGATCTTGGTGGCTGTCCTTCACGCGCCAGCCTGATGGCTCTGCCCCCCTGGGTGCTGGCGCCCAGGAAGAGGATCAAAAATGATCTCTTTCCCTTTTAATTTTGCATCATCTTCCACCCTGCATCCCAGGGAGGGCAGAAATGTTTAGTGGCAGTTTGTGGCCAGCATGGCAGCTGGGAAGGTCCCCCTGCTGGGCCTCCAGGAAGAGTGCTGGCCCCCCCACACTGGGGTAACTAGGCCACAGAAATAAGCCTCCCTCACCCCAGGGCCACGGACCCCCTGTTGGCCTGAGGGCCCCCACCCTCCTAGGCCACGAGGCCGAGTTTCACACTCCCTGCCCTGTGATAGGCAGTCTCCAGCTAATGCATCTGTGTTGTGTGTACACACGCATGTGCCCATGCGTGCCTGCACACACCACACATGCATGTGCATACAGCGCTGCAGATGCTTGCTCCTGGACCCCAGGGTCGAATTCCCCACCCCCGAGGCCTCCCTGGAGACCCCGCAGGCTGAGAAGGAAGAGATTTGGCTGCAGGGCCCGCATCCATCCAGGGCACTGGCCAGGTGCAGGGACCCAGAGGGCACCCCGGGGCCAGTCCTGGCTGATTCAGTGGTGGCAGCAAGGAGGGGCCACAGTGAAGGAGGCTCGGTGGTTGCAGGCCACAGAGGCCCTTCAACCACATGTGGAGCAGGGGTTCCCGGACAGCGAGGGGGCAGCGCCGGGCGTGACCACGGGGCTGAGGATTGGGAACCTTTAGGCCCTGCCTAGGGCTCTGTATCCATGGGCAAGGGAGTGTGGAGTGTGTCACCAGCCCACAGGGGACATGGCTGGAGCAGGCCAACGGTGGGGAGGGGGTGCTTTCCAGGTCAGGAACTTTCTCGGGAAGGGGGCAAAGATAGCCTAGGCTAACCTGGCTCGTGAGGGACCCTCTGGGCTCAGTGGAAGTGCAAGAGGTTTTGGGATGCGCGGCACCAGGGAAGGAGTGCGAGAAGGTTCCTCCCATAGTAAACCAGCCCACAAAACACGGGGCCATCCCCAAACCCCGAATGCGAATCCCACACCCACCGTCGTGTGCCAACCACGTGCAGACACGTGGGGCAGACCCACGCCGGTGCCACCATGCATCTCCTGCCCAGCGTGTGCTGTTGCCCTTCACACCCCTGCCTCCGGGAGGTCAGGGCTCTGGGGCCAACCGCAGGACTTGCAGGTGGGGGGATCCTGAGTTTGCCCCCTGGGCCAGCGTGGGGCCCCCAGGAAGTGAGAGGCCAGGGCCTTGGGCCATAGTAACAGTAACGATCAAAGGACATGGGGCCACGGAAGGAGCTACAGGCTTGTGAGCCCAGGGCCCTAAGATGAGGAGGTGTCACTGAGGGACACGAAAGGGGCCAGGACCCGGCACACACCTGGCTGGGGCATCCCTGGCTCCCCCACTCCAGACACTGCGCTCTCTGCTTGTAGAGCCAGGGGTGGGGAGGCTGGCACACAGCCCCCAGATCACTGCCTGCCTGGGCCACGGGGGCAGACGGCACAGCCCCCTTGGCAGTGGGGGTTCCTTCTGGGACCTAGGTCTTGGCAATGGGATGCAGCCTGTGTGACCAGGAAGACACGGGCCGGGGAGGCATCTTTCCACTCAGCTGTTGCCCTATGGCTAGCACATCTGCAGCCCTGGGCTGCCTGGAGCAGTTCCCAGCACCCATCAGGTTGCAGGGCCAGGCCTGGGAGTGAGGGCTTCCGTTTTCTTCCTTCCGTGGGAGCTAGCCTGGCAGGCATGTCCCAGTTGCAGAGTCAGAGCGGCTACAGCCACTCACTGGGCCCTGAGACACAGCTGACCCGAGTCCCCAAATTCAGTGGGGCGGCTCACATGGCCTCTGGACTTCCTCTCCTCCTGCGGGCCTCAGAGGGCCGCTCCCTGGTGGTCTGGGTGCTGCATGGAAGCCTCTAAAGCCTGTAGCAAGATCCTTTCTTTTTAAAATAGCTGCACGGTGGGGGTGTGGGCACCTGGGGACTACAGGGGTCGAGCATCTGCCTTTGGCTCAAGACAGGATTCCGGGGTCCTGGGATGGAGTCCCACATCGGGCTCCTGCATGGAGCCTGCTTCTCCCTCTGCCTGTGTCTCTGCCTCTCTCTCTCTCTGTCTGTCTCTCATGAATAAATAAATACAATCTTTAAAAAAATAGAAAGAAGTAAAATAAAAGATGATACACAATAAAGTCCCCAAATAAGTGTCCTCACAAGTGCACAGAACCCCAGGTGCTATGTTCCTGAGGACGAGGACTCCCTCATCTCACTCTTCCTTGAGAGGAAGGAAGGATGAAGCAGTCTGTGCTATTTCCTCCTGAACTCACGGACACCTGCTCATTTCCTAGTGGACGGTGGGGACGGATAAGGCCTGTGTCCCGGGGTTGGTGGAGGGTATTCTGGGCCAGCAGGGGCTATGGGGAGAGGACGGTGCACATCAGAGACAGAGTGGAAAAGCTGCCCCATCTGACACCGTCTTCCCAGGACTCTCACAGCGTCCAGAGGACAAGTGTGTGCCGACCGCGTTGCTGATGGTGAGGGGCCAAGATGATCCCCAGGAACGGGCTCTGAACAAATCAGAAGAAGGTTGCTGGGTAGCTTTTGTCACGTATTTTGTAAAAAAGAAAATCATGAGTCCATGCATGGCCTTTCAAGGAAAAACAGTGCTACATTTTAGCAGTGGAATTCTTGAAATGCCATGGGATTCTTCTAATTTCTCAAAAAAAAAAAAAAAAAAAAAAAAAAAAGAAAAGAAACCCACCCCCAAACCCACATTTTGTGTCCTTTACTTATAGTGATAATGTGTTCATAATGGAAAAGCATTTAAAAGATGAGGCCCACAGTAATACCCAGAGATAACTGTGACCAGCATTGTGAGCTGTGTTCTGGAAGCTTCCCCCACAACATGTACGTGTACATCCAGGTCATCTGTGTGCACTGGTTAATACCCTCTTCCTTGCACTTAAAAACTGGAAAACACCTTTCTGGGTTTTGTTTGTTTGATTTTTACTGATGCTGATCTACTGCTTCCCAGAGATATAATTTTATTCACAATTGTTATCAAAGTAACAGTTATTAAAATGTTGTCGGTGGGCTGACAATGTCCACAGACCAACTTAGGGGTGAGCCCCCAATTCCTGCCCCTCACTAGAGCTCCCAGCCCTGCTAACCCCTCCTTGCTGACCAGAGCGGGGAGGACGCATGCCAGATGGGTCGCTACACCCAGCATCAGACACTGGCAGGCCCTGCGTGCCCCCCACCCTCCCACACACCCAGCCTGCTCCTCCTGCCCCTCCGGCCCCTCCTGGGCTCAAGCAGGCCCCCCCCAGGAGGTCCAAGTCTGGGTTTCCATCAGTGGAGACCACCACTGGGCTGGTTCCCCTACTCAGAGAGGGGGTTAGCTTGGGTGTGTAGGCTCTGCTGACCCCGGCCCAGGAGGGAAGTGCTTTGGGGGTGAGAATGGGACTTGGGGACAAATTTCCCACATGATTTTTTTTTAAGATTTTATTTATTTATTTGAGAGAGAGAGAGAGAGAGAACGCGCAGGAGCAGTGGGGAGAGGCAGAGGGAGAGGGAGAAGCAGGCTCCCTGCCGAGCAGGAAGCCCCATGCAGGGCTCCCTCCCAGGACCCCGAGATCATGAGATCACAACCTGAGCCCAAGCCAGATGCTCAGCCAACTGAGCCACCCAGGCGCCACCCTCCCCTTTTTTCCTGTTTTTTTTTTTTTTTTTTTGGTGGGCAGCAAAGCAAGTTTTACTGAGCGATAGCAAAGTGACAGTACAAAACTCCCAAGGAGAGTGAGGACCTAGAGGGTTGCCCCCAAACTTCCCACATGTTAAAGGAGGAACATGATACAGAGCCTTCCCTTTTCTGCTCTGAGCCTTGTGATGGAGGTTTTGTTAGTGGGTGTCATTGATCAAATCTCGGAATCGGTGGCTATTGGTGACTTTTATTTTAAGATTTTATTTATTCATGAGTGACCCAGATTGAGGCAGAGACACAGGCAGAGGGAGAAGCAGGCTCCCTGAGGAGAGCCCAATGTGGGACTTGATCCCAGGACCCTGGGATCCTAAGGCAGGTGCTCCATCCTCGAGTCCCCTGGGCGCCTGGCTATTGGTGACTGAACACTGTCTTCACCACCCTTCCCTCCCCAGGGGTCCCCTCATCAGCATAGGGTCTCATCCAGGTCACGGTCTCTGGGGACACTACCCGGGTCTCAGGAGCCCTGTGCCAGGAACGTATGTCTCACAGTTATCACACATGGTGCTCGCAGTGGCCAGGATGTCACTCCTGGGTGACAACTCCTCTTGTCTACACTATGCTCAGTGTGGGCTGCGCTTGCACCTGGCGTCCTGACCAGGGAGGCCACCTTGGCCGTCGCAGCTCCCAAGGCTGCAGTAGCAGCGGGCCCACCCCTGCCACCCTGGATCCTTGGCCTGGGAAATGCACAGCCCATCCAGCTCCCAGCCATTTCTGCTGCAGTTTCTGGTCTCAGACAAGGCCTGGGGCAGGGAGGGGGCGGTGTTTATGTGGAGGGAGTCAGGAATTAGCACAGCACCGTTTGGGTATTAATAATCTTCCCAAATGAAATATCTTCAGGCCACTGTCCCATGCTGGGAACGGCCATCTGCTACGGTGGCTTCAGGTTTTTGGACGTGACCCACTTTTTGCGTGGCAGCTCATTACATGGTGTCACGAGATAACAGCATCCTTTGCTATAAGACGCACTCTGATACTGTATATTTTTACGTGCCAGTCTCACCCCACCACACTGATTTTATGGTCCACTAGCAGGTGGCATGGACAGCCTGAATATTACCAAGGAACTGAGTTCCCCCCTGCTTCCTATTACAAAGGCCCACACACCCCTCTCACCCTGATAGCAAACAGGGCCCCACATACAGTTGTGGGGGTTGTGCACCGCACAACGCCAAGGTGCTGCAGTAAGCTGGTGTTATACGGGATGTAACAAGACGGAGTCGCTCTACCAGTAGTGAGTTATGTGGAATCTGTCTAAATTGGCTTATCTGCAAATTAAATTAATAGCAGTTTGCCAGAATTTAGTGAGTCACTAAAGCTTTCTGAGTCTTATCTTCTGTATTTCCAAAACGAAGCTAATGAGGGGCGCCTGGCTGGCTCCATCGGCAGAGCATGCAACTGTCAATCTAAGGGTTGCAAGTTCAAGCCCCAGGTGGGTGGTAGAAATTGGGGAAAAAAAAAAAAAGAAAGAAATTGAAGCTAATTAAAGTGGCCTTGTTTACCTTCCAGAGTTGTTTTAAAAAAATCTACCGAAAAGGCATTCTGCTCTCGTCTATACCATCATCGTCATTGATGAGATTTGCTGTTTGAACTTGAGAAGTTTATAGAGAACTTGGTATAACCTCATTCTCACTCATCGAGGAAAGGGGGCCTTCACGTTCCACATTTTTATCCGGGGCTCCAACATGTAACAGGTGCGTCCTGGGCCCTCCAGGCAGAAGCACCTATATGCTGGTCCTGTGTGCAGTGGACAGAGTTCGGAGTCTCCAGAGTAAAAGCCAGGTCCTCAGACCTCTGCTTCCAGACTCTGGGTCTCCACCAAGACAGCACAAACTCACTTAGACCCCGTTCCTAGAGGTCTGGCTGACGTACATTTTAGGAGAGGACTGCAAACACTCGCTTAAAAAGCAGTCGAGGGGGATCCCTGGGTGGCTCAGCGGTTTGGCGCCTGCCTTTGGCCCAGGGCGTGATCCTGGAGTCCCGGGGTCGAGTCTTACGTCGGGCTCCCTTCGTGGAGCCTGCTTTTCCCATCGGCCTGTTTATCTGCCTCTCTCTGTGTCTCTCATGAATAAATAAAATTAAAAAAAAAAAAGCAGTTGAAACCACTGCCTCTGAGTCGCGTTGTGCTGTGTAGCTGTGTTTCACCACAACTGCCTAATTTGTCGCAAATAAAGGAAGAGGGGACCTGGAAGCTGAAGTGCCACCTGCCTCTTGCCTCGTGGACTACTCGGGGAAACGTCAGGTGGGGACAGCCCTCTCGCACTTAGCTGGTGGAGGTCCCTCCCTGGCCACCGGCACCTGGTGCTGCAGGGAGGGCTTTGGGCCAGCGTGCATACATGTCTCCTTAAACAGCATCAGCTGAATGTTGCTGTGTGTGAGCTTAATTTCCCCATTTAGAATGAGGAAAAAGGAGAACACACCCAGCAAAGCCTTGCAAGTCTGGGGGTGATGCCTATGTGCTGCACATCCATTGCCAAAACTTGCACTGTGTGTTTTAGAGGCTGTCCCTAACATGGGGATACTGAAGACCTCCTAGAGACCTGGAAGATGACGTCAATCAAAGTGAAGGAGACTTACTTCCCTAAACCCCAGCCCCGCGTGCCATTCCCTTTCGGCCCTGCTCAGGTTGGAGGCCCTAAGACCCCTGCAGCCTGCTGAGTCTGCGGCACCTGCTTGGTGACCTTTTGCAACACTGGGAAATGGGGGCCTTCTCCTCCAGGGTCTGGGCGTCCATCCATGCTGGGTGGAGCGCTGGTGGGGGTTCCCGTGGCCCTCCGGGAGCATCACACTTTACACTCAAGTCTACAGCACACCTTGAAGGAGGAGTGCTCAGGAACATGGCAGGCCCACGGAGGGGTGTGTGTGCCACTGAGTGCTTGGGGTTTTCATCTGGGAGGCTCCCCAGGCGTGCAAGTAGAGGGGCAGTGCTGTAGGAAGTGGGGGTGGCCAATAACCGCATTTCTTCAGGAGGAGCAGGACCTGATTCCCCTGTGGTCCCTCCAGAAGCTGTGCCGAGTACACTTGAGAAGTACTCTGAAGACACCAAGGAGTATGTAAAACCCCATTCCTGGGGCTGCCCTGGGGAGTTTATTCCCTTCTTGCTCAGCTGGGAAAAACTATCAGGCAGAGAGCAGATCTTGCTGGAAATCAGCTGGAGCCCAAGGGAAATGGAAGAGTCTGCACCTGCTACGGTTCCCCTACCATCCTAACGCTGCCCCCGACCCCACCCTCTACCCTAACCCTGCCCCCGACCCCACCTGAGTCCCACCCAGTCTTCCAAGGGACAGGTCTCACAGCATCCCCACCTCCCAGCGTCCTGCGGTGATCACATGAATGTCTGCGTCTGGGAGTTTGTGGCTCTAGTGAGTGACCCTAGGGGCAGGCAAGCCCTTGTGCAGTGTGTACAGAGCAGAGGGAGGAAAGGGCTCAAGGCAAGGTCAGCTCAGAGCCAGAGGGACCGGGTGACCATAGGGCCCTCCAGAATGAAGTGGGGTCATCAGGTGGGGGTGACCCACAGGCATGCAGGGGCGGTGGCTCTGCGACCAGTGCACGGGGCAGCTTTCTCCCCTCAAATCTTCTCACTGAGCCAGACCTGGCCCAAAGCAGCTGCCGCACACATGCCTGCTGTCCACACCACCCTCCCCAGGCCAGCCCCGGCACCAGGCCAGACACGGAATGAGCTGCTCTGCACGAATGCAGGCCATTTTGTGCATTTATTGTCTGCACTGTGCTTGGAAGGCCAACCCATGTCACTTCGTGCCCTGTTCCCCTCAGAACGTGGACCATCTCAGGGGGTGCTCCACCTCACTCCAAGGAAGGGGAGGCTGTCCAAGGTCCCTGTGATGGTCCTCGCTTCCCTGGTCTGAGGACACCACACACAGATCAGTGTTTCCTTTATCCTTGGAGACATGCAGAACGGAGAAGGGGGAGAAAAAGCAGAAAAACACAGGAAGGTATGTGGTGGTGGTGCTCTGGCCTCTGGCCTGCCACATCCCTAAGACCCAGGAGGGGCCCCTGGTGCCCGAAGCCTCTCCCAGCCAGGGCAGCGGGTATGAGCCTCCCCTCCTAGAGCATCCTGCGAGGCGCTTCTTTTGTTCTTTGCCAAATGCCAAGCTGAGCACACACATCCTGTGAGCTCGCAGCAGAAGGACAGAGAAATGCCTCTGGATGCACACCAGGCCAGAGCCGCCTGGCCCCCATCCAAGACGGGCATTTGAAGGGCCTGACTTCATGCCGTGAGGCTCCCCTGCATTCAAGTTTGGCCAAGGGGCCTGCTGGCCCAAGAAAACAACGCGCTGGGGTTTTGCATCACTGCAGGGGAGTTTTCTGAGTTGGAGGATGCAGGACGTTCCAGGAGCTTCCTGGGGAAGATTGCTGGGTTCTTTCAACAATGGGGACCACTGGGGTCACTATGCCATGGGTTGGCCAGAGGCAGGAAAACTGACCTCCTCCCCAACCCGAATGCCACATGGTTCCAAAACATGGGGGCTTTAGAGAGCAGCCTCCCGGCGCCGCAGACCCCCCACATCTACCCCTGCATGCTGGCTGTGGGAGCAGTAGCTCTGAGCGCAGAGTGACCCAGAGCGGCACCCAGTCCTTGTAGCAGGGACCATGAGGTCACCCTGGACAAACCCATGAACACAGCAAGTGCCGGCTTTCTTTTTTTTTTTTTTTAAGATTTTATTTATTTATTCATTAGAAACACGTACACAGACACACAGAGGCAGAGACACAGGCAGAGGGAGAAGCAAGCTCTATGCAGGGAGCCCGATGCGGAACTCGATACCCGGACCCCAGGATCACGCCCCGGGCCCAAGCAGATGCCCAACCACTGAGCCACCCAGGCATCCTGAGTGCCGGCTTTCAAACAGCTCTTCAGACTGTTTGCAGCAACCTTGAAAAAGTTATTTCGACTCGATTGACTCGAGGTGGGGTATCCTCAGCAGGAAGGGGGGAGGGCCTTCTGTCACCCATGGTCTCCAGGTAAACGTGAGTCCCTTTTGGGGGGACCCAAGCCAGGGGGCAAGAGGGCCCTCCATTCCCCATCCACCAGGGCCCGAGCCTCTCCATGCCTGCCTCGGTCCCTTGCTCTGTATCCCGCCCCCCATGGTCTCCTGAGTCCCTCCCTTCGGCCCGTTACTCTGTGAAGAGAGATGTCTTTCTTTCTCCTGGTCCAGGTGCAGTAACAACGATTGCGTCAGTTAACCCACATTTTAACCTATTATGGTATTAGCACCCTTATTTTTTTTGGAAGCCGTGTTGGCCTGTGCGCAAACATCTCCCTGGCCCTGCCTGATGGCGGGGTTCTGCTGCAGCGGGGGCTGTGCACCAGGGACTGGGGACCAGGGCTGCTCCTCAGGGGTTTGCAGTGACCACCCTGGGGAGAGGCAGGGAGTGCAGCCTGTCAGCACCATCCTCCAGGTGGCACCACCTGAGTAGTGAGATCTTAGGGATCTGGCCTGGCCTATGGCTTCAAGACACGATGACCCAAGAAAGATGGCTGAGTTCCCCACCCTCTTTGGCGGCAGGTGTGCCAACTGGGAGAGCCCTCCAGACCCAGGTGGACATCTTGCTTTGGCCCTGCGTGAAGGGCTGGCACGTTCATGGAGTCCCCGGCTGGGCCTCCTTCTACTTCCTTCCTCTCTGATGGACACCGATCCCAGAAAAGGTGGGAAAAGCAGACAGCTCACTTTGACTATTTGCTCTAAAATAGAGCGTGGTGTATAGGACGGAAGAGCAAGAGTGAGCCGGGTGATGCCAGGTGACACTGGGTGATGCCGGGTGATGCCATGGGACAATGTTTCCAATTGTATTTCACTTAGGACGGCAGTGCAGTCAGCTTCCATGTTCAGGGCATCAGGACCTTAGCGCTGGGTGGGGAGGAGCCGAGCTGGGGGTCACGGTGGCCTCACCCAAGCCTCCTGGGTTCTCAGACCCATCGGGGGTGCAGGGGGTGCCAGGGGTGCCGAGGGAGTCACGCCCTGGAGGAAGCATACCCTTCTCTCCTTGGCGCCTGTGTGTCTGTCCCAGGGACGGGTCTTGCATTCCCACCCCGCTAGCCATCTCTGCAGACCTTGGAGGCAGGGCAGGAGCCCAGGGGAGGGTGTGCAGCATTGGGTGGCTCCAGGCAGCCCTCCAAAGCCGCCCCGGGAGCCCTGCTGGCCTCGCCCAAGAACCAGTGGAAGTGCTATTTTTATCCTGATGAACAATAGTGCCGAAATGTCTTCAGACATGACAAGACACAAAATTTAGGTGCTGGGAGAGAGACTTCAATTTCAAGCTTAAAGATTACTTTGGGTCCCCCAGGACTCAGAAGCAATTTAGAGCTGATACCCTGAACAAGAGGAAGGTTACAAGATTAAGACCAACTGCTGTTTGGATAAATGGTTGGTAATTGCCGACATCCGCAATTATACACTGGCTCATGATTTCTTTTCCGCTACCTTTCTCTGCTCCTGCGTCCCGTCAGGATTTATTCGGAAGGAGCCCACCTTGGTCTTCTTCTGCTGAGCCTTGGTGACGTCATACTCCACCTCGTCCATCAGGGCCCGGCACGCTGAACAAGGCAGAAAGCATTGGTTACCTCTGGAAGGGGCAGACAAAGGCCCCCCCACCCCGAGCCCTTCTCTGGCTGGACCCTCTGCAAGCATGCGTCCCTGGAAACATTCCGTTTCCAGAGACGGAATGTTTCCCGTGCCTCGACTGCTCATCCACCAGCAGAAACGTGCAGAGTTTTCAAACATAGCAAACTGAGACTGGTTTTCTCTGTATACTACTTTTTATGCTTTTTTTAAAAACCACAGACGTTTGACTTTTTTCATTTAAAATATGCTTTTTGTGGGGGGGACCTGGGTGGCTCAGGGGTTGAGTGTCTGCCTTCAGCTTAGGGTATGATCCTGGGGTCCTGGGATTGAGTCCCTCATTTGGCTCCCTGCGTGGAGCCTACTTCTCCCTCTGCCTGTGTCTCTGCCTCTCTCTGTGCCTTTCATGAATAAATAAATAAAATCTCTAAAAAATATATGCTTTTTTAAAGACTAGAGAGATGCTTGCTCCTAGTCTGCCAGAGATCCCCAAGCCCCTGGGGTCACATTACTCATGCTCAGGGAGCCTCTGCATCATGGGAAAGGTTTGCCCCAATCGGGGCCCTGCTCCCAATGACACATTGTTGCTGGACATAAAATCTCAGGGGGGCTCTGGAATTCACCCCTTATGGGCTGTAGGGCCAAATTTGTCCCTTCTTTCCAGGCACTGCCTGCCCAGCTGAGAGCTGTCACCATTAACACATAATGAAACGATGAAACGATGCCTCTGCCATCAGCCTCCTCTGTGCCACGGGAACCTGATCCTGGACTTCCTGTCTCTGCCCCAACGGTGGATGAGGGATGTTGGAGGAACCTGCTTTTCTGAACAGCCTCCCTCCTCCAAAAAAGCAAGGCCCCCACCACTCAGGACCACTCTGCTGTAGAAGGAGGCACAAGCACGTTCTCTTACTCAACCGTTTCTGAGTCTCTTTGTTAGAACAGCACAACCTCGAGATGCCCAGAGTGTGAGTTCTGGCCCCATAGACCCCATCATGTTAGCGCTATTTCCTGATCATACATCTGAACGGGACGGCTGAGGGCTCGCCCACACCGACGACAACAACGGCCAACCAGAAACCTGATGGCTGCTGGACTCTTGGCTACTTCCTGCCTCCCAGGCGTGGCCTGAGCTGTGCTCCCGTGTGACGTGCCTTCTCTGCACACAGAGCTCCACAAGCGCAACCCCGATACCGTCCCCATCTCCCCACCTGGACTTGGAAATCAACACCTTTCCCTGGGATTCACCCTCACCCACAGCTGTTGACGCACCTCTGCGAGCGGGCAGGTCTCCTGGAAGCCACCTCCCTGACAGCGGCCCCGTAGCTACAGCTCCCGTGCGGACCGCAGACCAAGCGCTCAGGCCTGAGTGTGGGCCCACCGGGCGCCGTCCTGCCTCGTCCCCACTGGCCGTGCGACTCTCAACCCTCATGAGCAGCCCTATACCATTTTGATTTCCCAGGATAGATGATACGTCCTGTCCGTGGCACCTGGTCCTCCTGGGTCCCCAGGACCACGCGGGTCACATGGTGAGGATTTCAAATCATTTTGCAAGCTTGTTTTGGACAAAGTTTTTTGTGGTTTGAACCTGTTTCAAGTCACTCGTTTTTGGTGAAATTGTTTCGATCTCAGAAATTGCTGACTTCGGGGAGGCCATGTCAGGACGATGTTACCAAAATCCCTGGGGTCCTGGAATCTGGTCCTACATCGGGCTCCCCCCTTTAAGCAGAGCCTGCTTCTCCCTCTACCTCTCCCCCTCCCCCTGCTTGTGCTCGCGCTCTCTCTCTCTCTCTCTCTGTCAAATAAATAAACAAAATATTTTTTAAAAACTGTGAACATAGGAGGAGCTGTTCTCACATGATCTCACTTAAAGCTCAAATACCAAGAGGCCCTAAGGACTTCTGAAGCATGCTCTGTCTGGGCAAGTCCACTCCTTACTGACCTATGTAGCCCTCCGAGAATCATGAGACACCTGTTCCTGCTGTGGCCAGGCTGCTCCCGTGGGCACCCGAGAAGGTATGCAGTGGTCTCTGGAGAGGTAGACTCTGGAGCAGCCTACCTTTCTGGCCAACCCCGGTGCCAAGGCCTTTGCTCTGCACCGGGCAGCAAGGGACGTGCACAGGCGGCTGGCACCCAGCTCCTGGCTGGAAGGGGTGACTCTATGGGGAGAAAAGTCTAGTTCTGCTAAATCCGAGATTTACTTCTTTCATTCCCCCTTTGCTGGACCAACAGTGTAATTAATCTATCATTGGCTCCGAATGGGTTATTCCTTCACTGGCTTATTAAGAGATATTATCCTGTATGCTATTGGCTTGTGAGATATTATTATTATAATTCCTGCAGTGAACCTGTGTTAAATAAATTATTAGCAAAGACAATCTCAGTCTCCGGGCATAATTTGCCCCGAACCAGTCTGTCTGTCCAAGGCCATCGCCAGCAGGAGACTGAAGGTTTGCCAACCTCTTGCCAGAGGCATTGGTCACTGCGCGGGCCGTCCACCCAGCACCCTCTGCCCCCCACAGCTGGCCGCTCCCCACCCCCGGTGAAGGAGCACATGACCCCATACTTGGCCCCAGAGAACACACACTCCTGTCCAGCTCTCCTACAGCTGGGCATGCCTCTAGGACCGTGTTCCAGAATCTTCCTGGGGAGAGAGTAGCCCTCACCCTGGGCCCTGGTGTTGCCCCTCCCATCCCACGGAGTCCCCACCCCAAGAGTTGGGCCAGGGCCATCAGGACCAGGGAGCGCACAGATGCAGCAGGTGAGGAGTACAGGGCGCCGCCTCCCATGGACTGTCCTCTAGACGCTGCTCAACCACCGCTGTTCCCAGTTTACCATCTCCCTGGCGAACCCTGTTTATGTTTTGTTTCCTCGTCCTAGGCTGAGGATTACAGCATCTATAAAGCGTCAGGCCCACGCAAGGCTGGCCCCTTCCCCCCCGCCCCCACCTTCTGGAAGAGTCCAGACTCCCGGAATCTGAGAACCTGACCTGGTGATCCACCTGGGATCCCAGATCCCCGGGTCTCTCTGCTCTGTGTCGCAGACGCCAGCCGGATCTGGCATGTTCTCGGCTCTCAAGAGCCCACAAGGCTGGGCCTAGCAGGCCCCTGGGGCTCTCCGACCATATGTTAACACCTGTTCCCTTCCGCTCAGGATTTGGGGACACCGAGATGGGCCCTGGAAGGGAGGTCTTGTGACGAGGGGGCTCCGGGGGTACTGAGCCGCTGGTGGGGCCTCAGGTCATCCCCAGCTTTGGTGATCAGGGAGGCCCAGATCCTGCCTTTCTCTCCTGGGGCCCCGACCCCCCAGGTGGCTCTCACCAGTCGGGCAGATCATCTCAGAGTCGAAAGTGCTTCCCCACCTGCGTGGAAGGCTCCGGCTTCCAGGACAGGCTGGGAGGGAGGGCATCCGCCAGGTCCGCCATCCCTGACCTCCCCACGGAGAGGTGGCTCGATGAGAAAAGATCATTTTAAATTTCTGCCCCAGGTCACAGAACAAGTTAACAGAGTCACATCAGCGACCCGGGCCTCCAGATTTCTAGTCCGGTGTTAATTTAAATGTTAATCTGAAATCTTCACTTAAGTCACTGGAGTTTCGAGTTTATTAGAGCAGGCGGCGGGAGTGGAGCCTCATGGGGGGGTTGGCGGGTCACGTTGCCTGCCAGAGGGCGAGCCCTCCTCCCAGCTGGGCCCACCAGCCTCTTCCGTCTGTCTGCCTCCTCTCGCTGCCCGCCCTTCCTCGCTCTCTCTCCTGGAGTGAGGGGGTGGTGGCGGAGGTCGCAGCAGATGCTGGTGCTCCCTGAGGGGCTCAGGTGCTGGAGCCATCTGGAACAGGCGCACACCCTCCCAGCCCTGCAGGTAGTAAGTGACATCACGCAGGTGGCCCGAAAGCCTTCACCGGAGGCTGCGGTGATAAGGGCTGCCCTCCCACGGGCCCCGCGAGCACCTGCTTGTCTCCAAGAACACCAGCAAAGTGCAAGGAAGGAGCAGAGTGTAAGGCGCAGCCCAGGCCCTCAGAGGAACTGGCATTTGCCTGGAGTCGGCGAGGGCATTGATGTGAAGAGGAGCCCGGGCAGTGAAGAGGCCCCTGCACGTACCTTGCCATGCAAGAAGGGGTGAGGGAGCCTGAGCAATAACCAGCCCCTCAGCCACACACGTAGCTGAACCCCAGACTCACAGACCCCAGGTCACAGCCCTGGAGGATCCTGGTCACAGGTCTGGGTGTGGCCCAGGCTCTGCATCTTTTTTTCTTTTTTAAGATTTTATTTATGTATTCATAAGAGACACACAGAGAGAGGCAGAGAGACAGGCAGAGGGAGAAGCAGGCTCCATGCAGGGAGCCCGATGCAGGACTTGATCCTGGAACCCAGGGATCCTGCCCTGAACCGAAGGCAGACACTCAACTGCTAAGCCACCTAGGCATCTCATGTAGTGTGAATTTAAGGAATGATAAAGAAACGCTAGCCCAGCTCCTGAGGAAGAAGATATAAAGGGCCGTGGCACGTGACAGGCTGCAGGGGCGGGCAGGCAGCAGACCCAGCAACCCTTGCAGGCAGAGCTAAGGACATGTGTCTTTAGTCCTAGCCATGTGGAACCACTGTGACATTTTGAGTAAGTGGGACTTGGTGTGATTTGTATTTTTCAAAAATCATGTAGGCTATTGTTAGAAGAGACAGAGGGGACCAGGGTGCATGCAGGTAAGCTAGCCCATAGGCTACTGCAGTAGTCCCAGCAAGGGAGGACTGTGGCTTGGGTTGAAGTAACAATAGAGGAGATGCAGGGAGGTTGATGAATTCAAGAGCTCTTTAAGAGGTAAGATCAGTAGATCCATGGTGATTGGATGTGGGGATTGGGAGGACCCTGCTTGTTGCATCCCAGACACCATTTCTGTTCTAATTCCTTCTTCTGTGTTAGTAAAGTACCACTTGTGTGTGGTTACCAGCAGCCATTTGTGGCCCCAAACTGGCTCCTTCCTCATTCAAACCACAGTAAATTCCACACATGTTGCCAACTATGAGTTTGGGAAGCACAGGTATTAAAGTTCTGGCCAGAGAGACACAAGAAGGCTTTCCTCTCTTTTACAAAACAGAGATGTGTAGGAAACTCCTTCCTGCCTCTACCTGGGAGGGGCTGGGACTGTGGCGGCCATCAGTGGGGCCACCCACAAGCTGAGCAAGTGGGAAGGTGGAAGGGCCTGGTGGCTCATGGCACGCGGACACCGCACAGGCTGCTTTACCACCCTAACTCCTCGCATACGCTCAGCCAATGTGGTCCTCATTGTTGAAGCCACTTGGAGTTAGGGTGAATGTTGCTGGCTTGCTTCATAAGCCTGCACTGGTGTCCCGGGGCGCCCGTGACTCCGTTCACAAGTGGGGGGCCTGCACGACAAACTTATACAACCTCCTCAGGGTCCTGGAGGCCCGGGGTCCCAGGTCAGGGTGTCAGCAGGGCTGGTTCCTGCGAGGCCGTCCATTTTTGTCTTTCCTGGGTCTTCACATGGTCCTCCCTCTACTCACACACCTGTGTCTGCGTCTGATCTCTCTTCTTGGAAGGCCAGTCATACTGGATGGTAAGTTATTGATTATAAATCATCGGTTGTAATTATACTCCTAGTCCTCATTAAGGTTATGGTCCCCAAAGACCTCATTTCAACTTAATTAGCTCTCTGAAGACCTTATCTCCAACGGTTCCATTCTGCAGTATGAGGGGATGAGGACCACAGCATGCAAATTGGGGGACACGGAAGATGAAAAACTTATTTCCAAGAGTCAGGATGGCCACAGGTTGGCAGCTTTGGCATAGGTTAACTCTGCCCCTCAAAGATGTCCCAACCCTGGTTCTACCTCTTTGCAATGCTCCCAGCTTCCCCTGCACAGTTGGGCAATGTCATCTGCAGCTCCCAGCTTCCAGTCCTTGGACCCCTATGTCTAGGGTCACCAACGAGTGTCCTCACCTGTCCACTTGTGTTTGTAAGGAAAGTGTTCCTAGATGTCCCCAGCATTGCTCCCACATTCACTGGCCAGACCTGGCCTAAAGCCTGGCTCAACCCAGCCACGGACATGGAAATGAGATGACTATGTTTAGCTTAAACCCAGTTGAAATGCCTCCTCTGTGGCTAGGAAGAGCGCAACCTGTCCTAGGAAGCACTTGGCCTCTCTCTAGCTGAACAAAATCTGGGATCTGTTAGCAAGGACATGCCCCACCCGGAGACCCCAGGAAATGCTCTACTCCATGATCGTCTCAGTCCTGGGCAGTGATTCAGGGAGGCAGCAGGTGGGGAGGGGTGCTGGAAAGAAGAGGCCCACCAGCTGGTGCAGAGACAAAGCCCGACCCGAGGCTCTTGCAAATACCGCTGGCCATTCATCTCCCCTCTCCAACACATCACCACGGCAACCCATCCGTGTGAGCGACTCCCCATCGAGTTTTAACCCAAATTATATTTTCCAGGCCTAAAAATCAGAGTCACTGTGAGAAGGAGAACTCATTTTAACAACTTTAAGATGCTCTGGAAATGAGGCAAAGCAGAGCTGTGAACAGCGGAAGAGAAAAATCACATCATATTTTACTCAGAGCCCAAACCACAGGTCCTTTCCATCTATATCACATTGAGAAAAAAGCGATATTAGGGTGTGTTATTGGTGGCGTGTGTTTTCCAGGGAGTGTTCTAGTGTTGCTATAATTCTATTGACCTCCAGTTTTACCAAGTCACCCTTGATGTTCAGGAGGATGGCGTTTAGTTGCCCAGGGACGAGATGATTAAGATCGGCAAAAACTGTGTACTCTGGGAGGCACGTGGGTGAACATGCAGCTGAAAGATTGCAGGAGCTAGCAAAACGCGGGTAACTGGTCAGCCTTTGGAAACCAGAAACCCAACCAACCAGAACACCCACTAGAAATCGCTTTCTTTGATTCAGGTGATTCCCCTTGCTTGTTCTTAGAAATCCCTTGTTCATTTCTTGAGTACTAAACTTGTCTTCTGTAGGACCTGACAATGTTAAGAAAAGTCTGAGAAATCGGTCACTTAGCTGTTTTCACAAGCCAAGAACATGGCTATTTGAGTGGGGCTCCCATGTTCTGGGTCCCTGTTCATTGAAACCACGCACGACGTGACTATGGATCACTCTGGACCTGTCCATAGCGGAGCTAGAGCATTCCCTGCAAGGGGACAGTGGGTTTCATCTGTGGAGTACTTCCTGCCTCCACACTGTGCTGGTCACCCCCACCCCCCACACCATCCCACTGAAGCCTACGGGAGACTCTACAGTTGGTACTGTTGCATCCTAGATGGGGAAACTGAGTCTTAGAGCTGGTAAGTGTCGTGCTTCTGGTCACACAAGGCTGTAGAGCCAAGATTCAAGAGCAGGTGCATCTCCAGAATTCACCCTCACTTCTCCCAAACACCTCCTGTGTAGAGAGGTGTTGATGCCCCTGATGATGGGCGAGCACTGGCATGTGGGCTGCCTCCGAGGATGACAGTGAGAGCACACTTACATCCTCACAACCACATCATCTTATGAGGGCTCTGGAAAGACCCTCGCAGGGTCCATCATCTTCATTGAAAAGGCATGGTCCTAGGAAGACGCTGAGATGCAGGACGTAGCGTGAGTTCTACTAAGTCGACTACAAAGTAACGTGGGCTGACGTCATCTCCTGCACAGTGAGCCCAACTGCCTGGGTCAACGGCTCTCCCATAACCAGGGGTCCCTCCTTTGAAAGACACCTGTTTTTCCTAGGAAGAAAGCAGTTCCCCCATAAAGTGTCCAAACGTTCCCATGTCGGTTCCAGTAAGGCCACGGCTCTCAGGCCTGATGGGGAAGCCCCTCTGTCTCCCAAGGAAAGCCAGGAAGCATTTTGTCAGCTCGCCCATCATCAGGGGCATCAACACCGGGTGGCTCAGTGGTTGAGCATCTGCCTTTGGCTCAGGTCATGATCCCGGGGTCCTAGGATCGAGTCCCACATTGGGCTCCCTGCGAGGAGCCTGCTTTTCCCTCTGCCTGTGTCTCTGCCTCTCTCTCTGTGTCTCTCATGAATAAATAAATAAAATCTTAAAAAAAAAAATCTGGTCCAGTGGGGTAAGTCAGGAAAGTGGGAAGGAGGCAGGATATAGGTGGGCAAAGATGAGCCCCCGGCCAACCGCTTTGCCATACCAACTGCCCATGAGACCCTCCGCCCAGATGGAGAACCTCATGAAACAGCCCACCGCCATTTCTGCAAACGAAACAAAAACAATAATCATATGCAGCTTTGTTTTTTTTAGCCAGGGTGAATAACTCTCACAGTCTCCACTTGTAAAATGCTGTCTGATGGTTCTAAGCATAGATGCAAATCAGAGCAGGAAAAACGATGTCAAAAGCAGCCATTACGTGTCTCATGTGTATCACACAGACCTATGTAAAAGCAGGTTTGCATTTTTATTTTTATTTTTTTAAGTTTATTTATTTATTTTTAAATGTTTTATTTATTTATTCATGAGAGACACATACAGAGAGAGGCAGAGACACAGGCAGAGGGAGAAGCAGGCTCCCAGCAGGGAGCCTGGTGTGGGACTCTATTCTGGATTCAGAGATCACGGCCTGAGCTGAAGGCCGATACTCAACCGCTGAGCCACCCACGTGTCCCTGGTTCACGTTTTTAAATCAAGCACCAAGGAGTCAGAGAAAGACCCACAGATCATTGCCACCGCCACTGCCACCAACATTGCTCTTTGAGCATCCGTGAGCAGGATTCTCAGGACACAAAACCGGCCCTCACCTTAACTCGGGGGTGCAAAGTAAACACAAAGCAGCCTCTCATCTTCCCTAGAGAGGGAGGGCACAGGGGCAGCAGTGGAGGGCGGCCTGAGGCGCAAACAGCCCGGAGAACGCAGTCCTCGCTGGGGAAGCCTGTCTTTACCCTCCAGACAAAGGTAAGGCTGAAGGGTAGAGTCAGGGAAGGGATTCTCCTGACAACTGCAAAGGATATTTAAAGGAAAGAAGGTAAGTTACGGGGCATGTCTTTAGCCTCCTGCCTGTGCTGTGTGCAATGCTTGCTGGCCCGCACCTGGCCTCTGGGCTCAGATACCTGACGTGCCAATGGACTGTGGTGGGAGTGCCAATGGCCAGCTCTGAGCCTGTGCCTCCAAGCCATCGTTTATCTCCGCTTGCCCTGGGGCACCAACACTGTTGCTAGAAAAGAACGGATGCCAAGTCGTTCATGGGCCAGAGGAGGAGGAGTCCCATCCGGCACATACAAGGACCCACTCTACCCCTTTGAGCTGTCCACAGACCCCCTGCCAATCGGCAGGCTTGTGAGAAGAACACTGTTGAGGCTTTGTGGAATGTTTTGTTACACAGCAATAGCTGACTGGCACAGTGTTAAGAAAGATGTGTGACTGGGGGATGAGGAAGGGAAATTAGGTTATAAAAGCGAATTGGTTTACGCACAGACATCACACTGTTTCATCTGTGCCCCGCAAGCTTGGACATCTCATCAGTCATCAGTCACATTTGGAAAGAAACTCCTTTGAAATGTACATTCAAATCAATTAAGAATTGAGGACCCAGAGGCTGGGGGCGGATGCAAGGTGTTAGATTTTTGTTTGTTTGTTATTTGTCTGTTTTTCAGGTCCGGTAGCCTATAGCACAGCATGGGGGAGACAGGCATCTAGAAAGATCTGCAGATGTTTTCATTTCTTTCAAATAAACTGAGTGGGTCTGTGTTGGCATCCACAGCAATGCCACTGCCTCAGCGGGCATCTGGGAACTGCGCTTAGATGTGGCCTCTCTCCAGAGACATGGTGACTGCCCCTCATTCCCCGGCCCGTGGGAGGGAGTGCTCCCCGATGCTCCGGCTCTGGGTGGGGCCAAAGGATTCATCCGAGCTCATGGACAGTGAGCACCATGCAGGTGCCGCTCTGGGGTCCAGGCCTGCATTCTGGTCAGGACCCAACGTGCTCCAAGTGCCTGCAACCCCGGGGGCTGCCATGTGGCACACACATGGGCTCAGGGGTCACTTGTCACCCACCCCTGAGACACAGGGATTTCGCCCATCATGTGAAAAAGATGAGAACCAAATTCTGAGGGGAAAAGAAAAAAAGCACAAAGGAACAAATTGCCTGCATCAGGGCTCCCTGTGATATGGAGCTGGCAAGTGGACTGGTGGTCTGATCACAGGCCTGCCCCGTTGAAGGGACCCAGGAGGCAGACCCTACAGGCCCAGAACCAGGGACCCCCGCATAGAAAGCACAAGGAAAGGCCAAGAAGTCACCTGCTATTGGGGCTTCTGGGCAGGTGACCCGCACCCTGAAGTGGCTATGACCCCAGTTCCTAAGACACAGGCTGGTGGGCGGATGGGATCTCAGGGGCACTGTGTCACTGTCTGGGAATGTTTACTGATCTGTGAACAGGCCCTGCCTCCCTGTTTCACACTGGGTCTCGCAAATGACACAGCCAATCCCATCGTGGGGACCCAGCGACAACTGACTGCCGGCTCAGAGCAGGGGTCAAAGTGGAAAGCCAGACCCCTGCACCTGGCCAGGCTGGGGACCTGGGTACTGGGGCCAGGTGAGGTGGGAGCCACGGCTCTGGGATGCCTGCAGTGATCAGACCGGAGGGCTAGTGGGGAGCCCCCAAGCCAGGTGCCGGGCAGACCAGCGGGAGACATGGATTCCTGCCAAGCCAGGGTGCCAGCCTCCTGCTGTGTCACATCAAATACAGTGACCTCCCTGCAAGCAAGTGCTCTCACCCACAGTTCTTTTTTAAGATTGATTGATTGATTGATTGATTGATTGATTGATTTTAGAGAGACAGAGAGAGTGAGAGAGCTAGCAGGAGGGAAGGGCAGAGGGAGGAGAATCTGAAGCCGACTCACTGCTGGGCATGGAGCCTGATGTAGGGCTCAATCTCACAACCATGAGACCATGACCTTGGATGAAATGAAGAGTCAGAGGCTCAACCCCGACTGGGCCGCCCAGGCTCCTATCACCCACAGTCCTGGGTGGGGCCCTGAGGCAGAGTCTGCTGGTGGGAAGCAGTCAGGACTCAAACGGGAAAACCAAGGGGAAAATCTGGAGCCCCCGTGTGCTGACCAGGCCATGGGCAATGACGGGGCCACCAGGTGCCAGGGAGGCGAGAGAGGCAAGGCCCCAGGACAGGGCCGAGGGGAGGCCAGCGAGCTCCTGGCGCAGCCGCCGCCCTGAGCGTCTGTCAGCAGGAAGGCTTGTCGGAGGGCGTGAGGGCTCCCGTCCTTTTGGAGAAGGCGGCTCTACGGCGCGAAGTCACCACGCACGGGGCAGCTCTCACCCCAGAAGGGCACCCATGGGTCACCCTTCCACAGGGACACGGGACGGACGAGATTTTTACCATCGCCCGGTTCTGGATGAACTTGTTAAAGCATTTTTAGTGTAATGAAAACATTAGATCAATTCCTAGCAGTGATTGTTGTCATTAAATCAATAGCCTGTGTGGGCCGTCGCGCTGACAGCTGACACACTCGCGTGAAGGTCTGCTCACAACGGTAGAGACGCCGAGTGCCCTCTGCAAGGCCTCAGGCTGGGGGCGGGGGAAGGGGGCCGAGATAAGAATCTGCTCATCCGCGCGTCCTGCGGCTCGAGGAGAGGGAAAGAGGTGACCGGCTCAGCGTCACAGACGTCCTGAGACCAGCAGGACAGCGACGCAGGTGCTTCATTAAGAAATGCGTTTACAGAACTGGTGCAGCCACTCTGGAAAACTGTGTGGAGGTTCCTCAAAGAGTTAAAAATATACCTGCCCTACGACCCAGCAATTGCACTGCTGGGGATTTACCCCAAAGATACAGATGCAGTGAAACGCCGGGACACCTGCACCCCGATGTTTATAGCAGCAATGGCCACGATAGCCAAACTGTGGAAGGAGCCTCGGTGTCCAACGAAAGATGATGGATAAAGAAGATGTGGTTTATGTATACAATGGAATATTCCTCAGCCATTAGAAACGACAAATACCCACCATTTGCTTCGACGTGGATGGAACTGGAGGGTATTATGCTGAGTGAAGTAAGTCAGTCGGAGAAGGACAAACATTATATGTTCTCATTCATGTGGGGAATATAAATAATAGTGAAAGGGAATATAAGGGAAGGGAGAAGAAATGTGTGGGAAATATCAGAAAGGGAGACAGAATGTAAAGACTGCTAACTCTGGGAAACGAACTAGGGGTGGTGGAAGGGGAGGAGGGCGGGGGGTGGGAGTGAATGGGTGACGGGCACTGGGTGTTATTCTGTATGTTAGTAAATTGAACACCAATAAAAAAAAAAAAAAAGAAAAAAAGAAATGCGTTTACACAGATTTCTTGTGCGGTAGGGCCAGGGCAGTGTTTTGATTAAGTCTGCAGTGTTCACACCCAGTAGGATCCCCACCACCGACTCCATCGTTGTCTCTTCTCCAAATGAGTCAAACAGACCAAAGAGAGTCAGGGAAGGTAGAGGCAAGACTAAACTCTGTGACGGGAGCCCGGTGTGAGCCCTGAGGACAAGCAGTAGCCATTTGTGGGGCTCTGCTCCCCAGGATGGGTGCCCCGACTGCAGCTAACACAGCCACTGAGAAGGATGTGGGTGTCGGGAATGCCCAGACTGGGTGCAGATGATGTTTCCCGCTTTCTCAGAGGGCTTCCGCTAATAAGAGAGAGGGCGCTGCTCTAGGATGACCAGCACAAGGTATGTAGGATGCCAGGGCACCCAGGAGAGTGAAGACCATACATACCCATCACACGTACGCTTGGGCACACCTCCCCGAGTGCACACACTCTGTGGGCAGAACCTGAGGTGTGAACCAGATCACCATGGGATCTTTTGCAGGCAGAGCAGCAGAGACCCTGGGGTCGGAGCCTGGCACGGTGGACATCTGTAGGTGAGTGCAGGGACCCCAGGAGCTCTGGGCCTCTGGAAACGGGTAGATGAGGGTGTGAAGCTCTGGGGGCCCAGTCCAAGTGGGAAAAGGTCCATTTGGAGAAGCAGAATGAGCTAGAAAGGTTGAACCACTGGCAAGACATAAGCAAATTGACTTACTTGCTAGATGGCACCTGGAAAATGCAAATGGATCCCCTGAAAGAGAACTAGGGACACAGAGAATTCAGTAGAGTGTCTGATTACAAATTTATATATAGAGATACCAAATTTCCTAAGTACAAATATTAGCTAATTAGGAGGCATGAAGGAAGAGAACTCATGAACCCTGGCAATAACAAGAAAGACACAACAGCTCGAAAGAAACCGAAAAACAAGCATTTTAGGGCCATGAAATCAGTCCATACTAGTCTCTGATGGTAGATCCATGACATCGTACACCTGTCCACACCACACACGAGCTCTGAGGCCCACTGTGGACTCTGGGCGATGATGGGCAGAGCAGGTGAATGTCCACTCTGACGAGGGCATTGATAATGAGGGAGGCAGTGGGGACATGGGGTTATGGGAGCTCTCTGCACCCAAATTTTGCTGTGGACCTAAAACTGCCCTAAAAAAATGGTCTAGTTAGCAGCACCCAGCTGGCCCAGTGGGTTGAGCGTTGGACGTTTGACCCCGGCTCAGGTCTTGATCTTGGGGTCATGAGTTCAGGCCCTGCCTTGCAGCCTACTTTAAAAGAAAAAAGATCTATTTAAAAGGAAAACAGGGGCGCCTGGACAGTTCAGTGGGTTGAGCATCTGCCTTGGGTTCAGGTCATGACCTTGGGGTCCTGGGATCGAGTTCCATGTCAGGCCCTGCTCAACGGGGAGCCTGCTTCTCCCTCTGCTCCTTCCCCTTCTTGTGCTCTTTCTCACTCTCTCTCTCAAATAAATAAATAAAATCTTTTTTTAATAAATAAAATCTTAAAAAAAAAAAAAAGAAAAAAGAAAACAAGTGTGTGGGGCCTGTGTCAGGAAAACCCTTAACTCTACCAGGAAACTGTAAGAGCTGAATAAAGGAGCCTGTTGTTGGTGAGGGAGGCTTACCATAGTGAAGATGGAAATTCTCCCTAAGCTGGTCTGTACATGTTCAAGGAGAAACTCAAAAGACAAAAGCTGAAAGCACACTTGAGATGCATCCAGGAAGAGCCATGGCTCCTGCAGATCTCCGGGTGCACCCCATCTCCTTCACAGGCCCCCCAGTCACCTCCCCGTGTGCCCATTCAATGGTACTTGGCGAGCGCCCGCCATGGGATCTATCTTAAAGGATCCGCCAGCCCTGCAGCAGGCAGGACCAAGTTCATGCTTATAGGGAGCTCTGGGTCCAGTGAAAGCTGACAATTAGCTAGTGAAGGAGGAGGTGACAATGACAGTGTGGGTGCCTGGTGGCTCAGTGGGTTAAGTGTCCGACTCCTGGTTCCAGTTCAGATTCTGATGTCAGGGTGGTGAGATCGAGCCCTGTGATGGGTTCTAGGATCCATGGGGCCTGCTTGATATGCTCTCTCTCTCCCTCTCCCTCTGCACTTCCCCCACCCCTTGTGCACGTGCACACTCTCTCTACAATCAGTCAGTCAGTTAATCAATCAAGAATGACAGCTGCACACTGCCGCAGCTGCTCCGAAGGGACTGGGTTTTGAGATTAGGAGGTAGGAGGGCTTTATGGATGGCAGATTTCTGCTCCGTAAGGTACTGCCAAGCAGCGCTAACTAGAGACCCCCCAATAGAATGACTCAGAGATGCTGCAGCATGTTGGGGGGGTCAGAATTCAGAGGTGAGAGGCCCAGGGCAGGTCGGTGGTGCCCATCTCAGGTTCCAGGAGGCTCCCCCTGGGCAGCGGGGAGAGGCGTGGGAAGGAAGGCAAGCCGCCCTGGAAGCGGCAGTCCACTCACAAAGCACACAGGCAGCTGATGGCCCCAGAGGCTGGGAGCTGTGGCCTTCAGCAGGATGCTCGCGCGCCCTGGAAGACTTGGCTGGAGGAGGGGGCTCCGTCCCAACAGGGCAGTTGGAGGAGTGACCGATCAGCCTCAGTCTCAGCCTCGGATGCCTGTCTGAGGAGCTGACATTTGAGCAAAGGGACCAAGGAGGAGAATGAGACAGCCTAAGGAGAACATTCTAGAACACCAGAGCAAAGCCTCTTGGCAGGGCCCCAGGGCAGAGGTTTGGGAAGGGAGGTCAAAACAGCAAAGAGCCAGGTCACGAGGGGTCACAGGCCACAAGGAGAGGGATTTTATTCTGAAGGAGCAGTGACTGCTGAAGACTTCAAGAATGGACTAAAATAAAATAAAGTCACTTGGCTTCATGTAGAGAATGGGTTGGAGGGGCTGGGAGGGATGTGGAAGCCGATTGGGGTCCAAGAAAGTGAGAGATGATGATGGCTTCCCTGGAATAAGAAGTGGGTGGCCTCATACATCCTTGCAATGGGCAATGGGGCGAATCCTGGGAGAAGAGTGGGCAAGGAGTCGCAGGCGCCTCTTGGTTCTTCGCTCCTGCCCTGGGTGGCAGGTGAGCCACTCGGTGAGCCTGGGGAGCAGGTGACCCAGGTGGGGAGCAGAGTCCCGGCACCCGCCCGCCGTGGACATGTGAGCATGGGGCTCCAGGTGGGCATCGGTGCCATAGCTGGGACTCAGGGAAGGGCCATGTGGGGAGGGGCGTGGTGACCGGCGCCGAGGCCCTTGCCTGGATCACCGACCTCACGACAGTGCGTGGATTCCCCTCACAGAGAAAGGACGTCCTGCTTCTGGGGAGGAGCAGCGTGGGCCCTTCCCCCTCCTCTACAGACACGGCTGTGCAGGATGGGCACTGCCATCGTGCCTGCACCTGGCAGGGGAGGAAGGGCTTCCTGGGACGGGGAGCTCAGGATCCTCCTCCTGAGACAGTGGGCACCGTCTAAGGCGGGGCTCACCCCTGCTGCAGGAAGACCACCTCAGGAGCGCAGGAGGCCCTCCTGGCAGGGGCCGCTCGGCACAGGCGCGGTGGCTTCCGCTGCTACCCCTGCCACGTCGCCCCACCCCTGGGGCCAGCCAGCGGCCAGGCTGGCAGCCCGAGGACATGGAGGGTGACCGACGTCCTGGGTCGGGCTACCTGAGCTCATGACGGTGGCCTGACATTCGGGGCTCGGAGCACCACGGCCTGATAGTAAGCATCAAATATGTGGAAAACACGCTCCTGTCGAACGCGGTCATGTCACAATAAAACCGCGGCCGCCGGTCGGTCTCACAGCCAAGACCTAGGGGCTTCGCCTGCGCCAGGGGGCTCCTGGGAGACCAAGGCGCCACGTGTGCACGCTGGCTTCCACCTGCAGAGGTCCGGGCTCTCTGCGCGGGGTCATCTCACCGAGACCCTGCAGAGCCGCCACGCCGGGCAGCGGGCGACACCCGAGCCCCAACCTGGAGACCAGGGCAGTGGGGGAGCCCCCGAGCAGTGTGCGGGAGGAGCGGCGGGGTGTGCCCCGAAAACCAGGAGGGCATGACGGCAGAGACACGGAGCGGGCAGCGGGCAGGAGGGCCGGGCTCTGGCAGCCCCAGGGTGAGGCCGATGGTCCCCCGAGTCTGGCAGTATAGACGCCATGGCCGTGTAGACGGCACGGGTTCCTGCTTCTTTCATCGGCCCGTTCATCTGACGCTTGCCCGCGTGTCACCTCGTTCCGTCTACAGCTTCTCCCAACAAAGACTTGCAGTTCCTGTCTCTGCGGTGCCCGGGGGTGCAAAGGTCTGCTGGCCGCCAGAGTCGCGCAGCAATGCAAGCGAGCGCAGCGCCTGAGAAGAGCCGCAGGCCTGCCCAGACGGGAACCTAGGCACTGCCTCCAGGGAATGACCTCGCCCAAACAGTGGGGGTTTGCTTCAGTTTCCTTGGCAGATGCGAGTAATAAGCCCACCCACCAGTGTTTGGCTGAGTCCCTCCCTGGAACGCAGGAGTAGGGTCAGAGAGCGGAGGATACGTGACTGTGGGTGGCAGGGGTGCAGTCCTTCCAGACCCGGGACGCTGCAGGGAGCGGGGCTCTGCAAACCACAGCCCACACGTCAAATCCAGCCTGCTGCCTGATTTTATAAACACAACTTGATTCCGGGGCACCTGTGGGGCGAAGCATCAGACTCTTGGTTTCATCTCAGGTCATGATCTCACGGGTCGTGGGATTGTTGGATGGAGCCCTGTGTCAGGCTCCACGCTAAGGGGAGCGTCTGCTTGTCCCTCTCCCTCTGCTCCTTCCCCTGCACACACACACACACACACACACACACACACTCTCTCTCTCTCTCTCTCTTTATCTCAAATAAATAGAATCTTAAAAAAAAAATAAAGCTTTATTTGAACATGGTTGCGTCTACCTGTTTGCATGTTTTCTCTGTGGCAGGTGCTGGGGGACCATTGATAGGTTGGCGGCCCTGCAGCTCATAGGCTGTGACAGGTCCGAGGCAGGCAAACCGGGCCAAACGTCGTGGGCATGATATAAATGCTGGACACAGAAGTCTAACTTCTTCAGCTTTCACTGCTCCTGGCCTCCCCGCAGAGCCTGCCCAGAGCAACCTGCATCCATGGAAGGGCTTCAGAAGGAAGGTCACCGGTCCCGGGGCCCCAGGAGAAGAAGCACGTCCCCAGCCGTCTGCTCCACCAACAGTCACTGGCAGCAAAGGACCAGGATTGAGGGGAAAGTGCCAAGAATGCTGATGGCGTGCATTTTATTGTTAACATGACTCCGAGAATGAGGGCAGGCAGGGTTGCTTCCTTCGCCCGCGGGGAAAGTTTTCTGTATTCTGCTTCTCTCCACCACAGAACTAGGAGAATTGCTGCAGGGCACAGAATAGCCCTGTCGCATCAACTGTCAGCGTTCAGGGCCCTTCGTGAAAGGGAGGCGGGGTTCTATGGGACGGAAGGGGGCGTCTCCTCCCTGGTCTCCCAAAATGAATTTGCTTCAAAGAGAAGGAAACCCACAAATAGGTTTTCCAAGAGCGAAACAGGGTGAGAGAGAGGAACGAGAGACAGAACTTGGGGTGGGGGTTTTCCCAAGTGGAGCAGGGCTGGCCTGTGACACCACAGAGAGCCACCCTCAGCCCCTCTGCCATGCCTCAGTTTCTCCCCAGCTCCCTCAGCGACGCCCAGGCCCTGGAGACAGACTTCCTCACTCTCCACACTGCTTCTCAGAGCCTTTGCTCCTGCACATCCCTGCGAGCCCCAGCCCTGCACGGCGCGTCCGAGGCACATCAACAAGTACGGAAGTGTGAGCACCCCCCATACGCGTCTGTCTAGAGTTTTACGCGTAGGATCTGAAGCACCTTCACATACTATGTATGGTTTTAAGATAAAATACACATAAGTAAAGGGTCTAAGGCTGCCTTCCGGGTCCCCTGAGGGTCTTCACCCTCCCTCAGAGCACACACTTCAGGCTGGAGAGCCTAGACCAGGCTGGGCGACCCCGCTTGGTCTGCTCCGCCCCATGTGCTTCTGTGGACAATTGCACCAGAAAAGAGGGGTCTCTTGCTACAAAGAATTTTGAAAACCACCCATCTAGATGGGTCCAAACACCTTTTTTTTTTTTTTGTCAGAGCTCACTCATCCAGTGCCTCCTCCTCTGGGAGCGTGGCCCCGCCCTGGATCACCCCCGGCTATCCTTGCCTGCCCTCCCAGGCTCTGTTACACATTTGCATTTGAGCAGGAACTTTCTGGAGGTGATCTGAGTAGAGAAATGGCGTCAGGCATTGGGTCCAGACAAAGGATGATATGGTTTGGGTCAGGGGAGTCTCTTGCTTCATCTCACATCACCCCACCTCGGGGCTGCCTGATCATGTGTGGGGCAGGAGGGGACCAGGTCTGAGGCTATGTGGTAAAGGGGCGATGATGGGCCCTGTGAACAGAGCGCCCGCCACGCCCGCAGCACTCAGGGCACCTCTCCAGCCCTGGCTCACACGGCTGGGGGCTCCTGGCCCCACCCCATCTCCCCATGTCCAGCTCCTGGCCACACAGTGCACCCCGGTCCTGGAGCCGGGCCAGGGAAGCCAACATAGGTCAGAGAAGTGACCTCTAAGTGCCAGAGTAGAGCTTGGACAGGCAGGAGCGGCCTGCCTCCCACCAGAGACCCCAGGGCCACACCACGGGCCGCAGAGCGTGAAGAAGTCCACTCAAAGGTAGACTCGGGGGTGAATCCAACGTCAGCCAGGAGCATCCAGGCTTCCGTCCCAGCACAGGAGGCCACTCAGGTCCTAGGGCCCCGTCCCACCCAGAAGGGCAGTCAAAGCACTGCCATCTGTATTCAGTCCCCGGCTTCTCACGCCCATTACCTCGTGTGACAGAAAGAATGCCCCTTCTGCCTTTATCCTCCTAATGATAAGAAAACCCAAATTCACCTGTGGAGTCTAGAGTCCAGAGGCCCAGGCCAGAAAACCTGCAAGGGCACTTGCTGAAGTAGGTCGTAAGAGAGATCACCCCAGTGCTCCAGGGTACATGTGCCGGCTTGACCCCCATAACTGACCTTGAACCCCCAAGTCCACCCCGAAAAGGAGGCCAAGAGGTGAAGTGGCTGCCCCCCGCCCACAGAGCCACGGTAGGCAGGGGAGGCTCAGCCAGCTCCAAAGCAGGACTGGGGCCTGGGCCTTGTTAACACCCCAGGGAGCTTCTTGGTTGGGTGCCTGGGGGCAGAGGAGAGGGCTGGCCAGCCCCCACACTCACCTCCACAGAGCACGTCGGGATCCTGAGCAGCCACGGCCTGCGCAGGCCACGCCAGCAGGGCCAGCAGGACCAGCAGGGCCACAGACAGCAGCGCCAGCCCCATGCTTCACGGCCAACCTCTCCGGAACTGACCTGTTCCTGGGTGCCCGCAGGGAGTTGCAGGTGTCACCTTGTCGCCTGGAGACCCGTGCCCGCCCTGCAGGTGCCACACCTGCACCTGCCACCAGGTGCTGGCAGCTGGCCACGGCTCAGCTGTTCACTGCCCTGCTGGCCCCATCCCTGCCCCCGCCAC
The DNA here is from genome assembly GCF_053574225.1 of Canis aureus. NCBI lineage: Eukaryota > Metazoa > Chordata > Mammalia > Carnivora > Canidae > Canis > Canis aureus. Next base: position 48,291,478 of record NC_135625.1, on the reverse strand, counting down.
CTCCACCCCCATCCCAGGTCCCCGAGCTCCATCCGGGTCTGTGGTTCTGTCCTCGGTTCCCACGCCCACCCCAGGTCCCCTCACCCCCAGCCCTGCTGTGTCAGCTGGTCCAGGTCACAGGTGCAGACAGCCCTTGGGAGCTACAGCAGGCTCTGGGGCACACACTCCTGAGTGCAGAGCCTCACCATGCAGGTGAAGGTGTGTGTTCACACTGGTCACATGGCACCTATTCTCAGCACTGCTACAAAGGCAGAGGAAATGTGCTCCGGGGGGCTCTGAGAAATGCCTAGAAGTGGTCAGGTCCCCCACAGGTGTCCTCTCCAGGCTCCTGCAGGGACTCTTGACCTATTCCCCTACCCCATTCCTCAGTGTCCCCTGTCCTTCTGTTGGTCCTGTTCCTTCCCACCTGTCCCCACCCATCCCAGAACCAGGTACAGGGAAAAGGGTGATGCATTTAGGTTCATATTTACATTTTAACAGGACACTGCTTTGATTAATGAGCAGGGCATCTTTTTATTCAAATGAGTCTCATGGAAATCCTGGTATGAAAAGCAGTGGAACTAGGAGCCTCCTCCCATTAGTGGGTCTCCCCCCACCCATTCCTCCTTCTCCAGGGCCAGCTCTTCCCACCCAGCTGCAGGCTGCATGGGTGTGTGTAGGTGGACAAAGGGGGTAAGTACTTTCTTTCCCCAAATTCACCTGATCTCCATGCTCTGTGAGTATGCAGCAGGTAGGTGCTCACTCTGTCCAGTCTGGTGGCGAATGCTTGTTCCCTTGCTGCTAAAGCAAAGCTAGCTCATTGAGGATGCAGGTAGGGGTGTATCTGGGGGGAGGTGGAGGGAGAAGAAAGAAAGAGAAAAAGGAGGGAAGGAAGGAGGCAAGGAGGGATGTCTCAGGACTCCTTGTAACCTGTGCCCCAGCCCGGGTACAGGGTCCTTCTAAGGTGCCCTGAGTACCGTGCAGTGGAGGAGAGTATTTGGAAGCCAAGTTTTGGATATTCACTGTTCATTGCTCCCGGGATGTCTCCGTTCTCAGGCTCCTTCAATGGAAGAGGAAGAAACGTGTGCGTGGACTCGTAGGCACAGACACACTTACCCCCCCACACACACACACACACATCTCGATGCCTGAATTGACACAATACCTCCAACGCCAGTCCAGCACACCTCAGGTTCCTTCTACCCTCCTTTCCTGACACGATTAAGTCCTTTCTCCAGCAGCAAGAAAGTTGGCTTCCATTGCTTCAGTGTTTTCTTGCCCGAGCCCCTGCATATGCCCCGAAGCCTCCAGATTCAGCCATCCGCTTATGTGCTTAGGGCCCCAACTTTGTTTCTAATTGGGGCAGCAGTGCACCCAGCAAAGAGGCTGTGGCGGCCATCCCCTCACTCCCAGGGACAGCCACCAGACTCTTGTAGGCGGTGAGTTGTAAGCAGGAGCTCAGCAGAACTTCTAAAAAGCTTAGTAAAAGTGAGAATGATGTGACGTGAAGTGGGGTCTGGGAATGAACGGTCCAGGAAGAACTCTTGAGACGTCTTGGGTGCAAAAAGCATGGTTTTATTGAAGCATGGACAGGACATGCAGGCAGAAAGAGATGCAGGGGGGTCATGAGGAGTGGGGAGGGGTGAAGGAGAGCAGGGGTCTCTAAGGAATTGGGAAGCAAGGTTTCCAGACCTTGAGGGGCTAGTTGGTGTTAGGAAAGAGTCGTTTACTACAGTCCAGGGAAGCCATGCTCATATGCCCGGGGGATGACTGCTAATATATATTGGGGGGGGGCGGGGGATAGAGATAAAGAAGTTTCCAGGGGGGTTTTCCCAGGATCCTGGAGGTCAGGCTAATGGCAAGCTAAGGTTGCCTTCTGCCTCTAGCAAAGTATTGACTTCCAGGCAGTAGAGTTCCTGGAGGGTGGTCACCCTGCCTGCCCACAGATTTGTCACTGGGCTCCAAGTTGTAAGGAGATTTAATTTTTTTTCTACATTTCTTTTGCCTTTGCTCTCCACATCAGGAAGACAGCAGCAAGGGGCCCTTCTTGCCTTTATTTTGTTCTTTTTGCTTCCTCCCTGGAATGTGGATCTGATGGCTGGAACTCCCGCAGGCGTCGCAGACCCTGAGGCAGCCTAGAGGTTGGAAAGCAGAGAGCAGACTCAGAGCAAGAACCCAGGAGCCTGGATCCTCATGCCTTTGTGCAGCTTCCACACCAGTGCATAGCTGTCAACTCTTGGCCTTCTCTTAATATAAGAGAACAATTACATTCCTCCGGGCTTAAGCCATTGTTGTTAGTGTGTGTTGCCAGAAGCTGAATGAAAATCCTAACTGAGAAAGGCAGAGAGGTGATCATTTCCACTCCCCTTAGAGAGTCTTCTTAGTCTACAGTGCAAAGGTGGCAGCTCCAATGAACCTCTTGGCCCAGCAGGTTGGAGGGGGAACACCCCATTCCAGAGGAACCAGTCCATAAATTGCGCTGGGCCAGTGCAATTTCTGGGAGTGAGACCTTGCTGAGGAGCCAGTGGGAGGAAGGAGGAGCATGGGGTGGGGTCCCATGAAACCCCAGAGAGAGCAAAGGAACCAGACTGGGGTGAGGGAGAAACTTCTAGACCCCATGCAATCTGGCTTTCCCCACTCAGCAATGGGAGTCTCTAAACCCTTAATAAACACCCAGTTTTCTTGTATCTGCAGGAAAACCATCCACCATCCACACAGTCTAGAAACCTGGAAGTTTCCCTAGCAACCCCCTCTCCTAGGCTCCATATCTCATTCATGACCAATCCTCTTGACTTTGTCTCCCAAATATTTCTGGAAGGGGCCTACTTGTCTCCGCCTCCTCCACCACCACCTGCTCCACAGAGTCACAGCAGGCCCTGCGCCCCTCCGCCTATCCCGCTATACTTCCTAAGCCGCCAGAGGGAGCTTTTCACAACCAGGCTTTAGGAGATGATGAAGGTGCTGTTTCCAATAAGGGGGCTATTTGATAAGTGGTCTTGGATTATAGCTGACACCGGGCAAACTCCAGATGGATTAAAAAACAAAACCATATAAGTACTAGCATAAGTAATGGGAGAATATTTTTTATATATTGCAGAATGGGACAGGGCTTTTTAACGAGTATCGAAACAGGGGGAAAAATCCAAAGAGAACATTCCTATAATCATTTCTTTCTAGGTCATCTCTATGCCCAACGTGGGGCTCAAATTCATGACCCTGAGATCAACAGTCACACCATTTGCAGACTGAGCCAACCAGGAACCCCAACTCTTTTAATTATTTAAAAAATCAAACCAAATCAATAGGCAGAGCACAGAGGATTTTTACGGCAGCAAAACTACTCTGTGTGATTCTGCCTGAATTTACACTAGGAAGGGGACCTGGAGCAGGAAGGAAGGAAGCGATTGCCACAGATTCCTCTTCGCCTAGGAAACTTACCCGTGTAACAGGACAACCTATGTTTTCCAGGCATGTTCTTCACCCTGTTCTTCTGTTATGGTGAATCCATGTCAATATATATTTGTGCAAGTCAGTAGGTGGAAACCCTAAGGTAGATTATAGACCATGGAATGGTGACATGTCAGTGTGGGCTCACCATCACAGATGCACCATGTGGACAAATGCAACAAATGGGGGTGTGTTGATAATAGGACAGGCCATGGAGGGCAGTGCAGAGGGTATGCAGGAAGTCAATAATTCTGCTCACTCTTGCTGTGAAACTCAAACTGCCCTAAAAAATATAGGCTACACATTAAAATCCAACAACCTACTTGAAAACCCAGTAAGGATATGAATGGAAAGACTAGCAAAATCAAAGAGTTGGTAACACTGCAAATTGGGGGGCACCTGGGTGGCTCAGTGGTTGAGTGTCTGCCTTCGGCTCAGGTCATGATCCCCAGGGTCCTGGGATCAAGTCCTGCATCGGGCTCCCCACAGGGAGCCTGCTTCTCCCTCTGCCTGTGTCTCTGCCTCTCTGTGTCATCTCTCATGAATAAATAAATAAAATCTTAAAAAAAGAAAAAAACACTGCAAGTTGGTAGTGGTATAATGAAACCTGATCTTCCTACATCGTCATAAACGGGAATGGCCTCCATGGAAGGCCATCTGGTGGTATCTAAATAATCCGTTACATGACAAATAAGCATATGGGGTGACCCCAGGATTCCACTCCTAGATATCCGTGCCACACGTACACTTGCATGTGTAAGGGATAAAATGGTTCAGGGCCATTCACTGCAGCACCACTGTAACAGCCGTCATTGGAAATCATCTACCCATCAGTGGGAAATGGTACAGAACGGCGCTATGAGCTGCTGTCAGGAAAAAGAAGGAATCTCATCATGTACAGCTATGGAATAAACCCTGAAATATATTTTTAAGTTAAAAAAAAAAAGGTTCCAAGCCATTGTGTCATGTGCACGAAGGGGAGCAGAGTTTGTCACCCCAGGTTATACCTCTTTGGCATAAAGATTATCTTAGGTCTATTATTTTTAAGAAACTGCAGATTCAGGAAAAGCTCTTCACTTCCCCTCAGCTGCCTGAATTCACTAGGAAGGGGACCTGGAGCAGGAAGGAAGGAAGTGATTGCCACAGATTCCTCTTCGCCTAGGAAACTTACCCGTGTAGCAGGATAACCTGTGTTTTCCAGGCATGTTCTTCGCCCGGCCTTCCTCCTCTGCTCAGGGTGTTATATAAGCCTCAATCACCTGGCTGCCCTTTGGGGCTCAGACTTTGGGGGCTCCCATATGTTCAAAATTTATTTTTTCTCCTGGTAATCTGTCTTATGTCAATTTAACTATTAGGCCAGCCAAAGATCCTAGAAGGGACGAAGGAAAATGTTTCTGTCCTTTCACCTGGGAGGAGCTGAGAGTTTGCTTTCTTCCACTGGGGCTGGAACGCCCCCCCACCCCCCCCCCAGGAAGCCACCAGGCTGCATGGATGCAGAGAGCCCGTCAGGAAAGCCTGTGTTCTCTCCAGCATCCTCTCATGCCTGGTGTGGCACCATTTTGCTCTTACAAAAGACCCACAGTCTATTTTCACTATTTGCCTATTTTTGCCAAGCAAAAGAAATCCGAAGAGCAAAAATAGCATCCAGCCTTTGTTCTACAGTGAGCCCTTTCTGATATGCTCTACTTTCTGACATCGAGGAAATGTGTACTAATTAGTCTTTTGTAAAAGTGAAGCGGCATCACTCGAGCTCTCGAAAAGTGAGGGGCACCTGTGCACTCCTGTTACATCATACGTATAATGTGCCGCTAGGAAGACGTGTTCGTGTAACCCTGTAGGTGTGAGTCACTCACTACTGGGAGAAAGAGGTATTCTTGTGACCCTGCAGGTGCAACCTGCTGCACAGAAGGGCACCTGCTCAAGCCACCGCAGGGGGCACGTAATGGGAAGAGGAATTTCTGGTGTCATCCTCTGAAGGTCACCATTGCTGGGAATAGAACCTGCTGCTGCTGCTGCTGCTGCTGCTGCTGCTGAGAAGCCTCAAGAGAGGGTGGGCTGGAACTTTCTAAGGCATAGAGTTTGCTGCCCTGGCTTGCAAGGGGAGGGGAATTCATAGCCCCACCCACATACCTGCACTCCTCCCCACTCTCCCCCACCCACCTACCCCATAGGCAGCAAGGTGGATGGCCAATGCTGGAAAATCCAACAGGTGCCAAGGACAGACTCCACAGCTGCCCTACCTCTTCCTCCCTGCCCCTGAAGCTGCCAGGAGCCTGAGACTCTTGAGTCAAAACCAGCTTGAGTGCTACTCAGCCATTTCCATTTAAAAATCAGTGTATTCTGGGGCACCTGGGGGGCTCAGTCAGTTAAGCATCTGTTGGTTTCGGCTCAGGTCATAATCTCAGGGTCATGAGATCGAGCCCCACATTGAGCTCTGTGCTCAGCCCAGAGTCTGCTTGAGATGCTCTTTCTCTCTTCCTCTGCCTCTGTGCTTTCTCTCTCAAATAAATACATACATCTTTAAAAAAATAAATAAAATCAGTGCATTCCATTTTAACCAGATGCCATCAATGTGTATTAACATAGCAGTTCGCATTTCAAGATTTTGTGGCCATGTGGTGTTGAGTTGACCCTGAAGGCAAGAAAGAATGAATAGAGGAAAAGCCAATAACCTCACCCCTCTGAGGTTTGAAGCACCATCTCATTTACTGGGAGAGGTATTTTTCTTTCATTGAATTGTTTTGTCTCTTTTACTTAGACTGGAAACCTCCTGGGCATGTCCAGCACAGCCCCCTGCCCCTACGCATAACCAACCACAACCACTTGCGTTAAAGAAATGTGTGCAGTGTCCTGGCCCGAACATCTGAACAGAGGGGAGAGTGGTGCTGCGACCCCCCACCCCTCAGCCCAGCTCAGGGGTCCTCCCCGGCAAAGACAAGAGGTGAGCCCTTCTCCGGGGTGTCCTCAGGCAAAGAGAGTGTTGTGGCCAGTAGAGGCTGGGGCGCCTCCTCTACACCCTGCAGGTGGACAAGCCTGTGTTTCTAGACAGCGTCACACCCCCGTGTGGCTGGCCCCCCTGGAGCCACGGAGCTCTGAACAAGACCTCAACTGACCAGCAGAGGAGGGGCTCCCTCCTTCGGGCACAGACACAGGCCAGCATGAGCTTTCCTTTAAGCTGCCACCAAGGAACCTAGGAAGAGGGAGGCCGAGCACGGAGATTCCTCCATCCTACCCCTTCCCCCATCCCTCTCCGCCCCCGGCGGCTCACCTTCCTCTCTCAAGCTTATTTGCCTGAGAGACAGAATCAGAGTCTGTGTTTTCTGGGAGAAACACTGCAGCCGTGGGAGCCTGCCAAGACCTGGGCCACTGAGCCGCAAGCTGATGCCCTGTCCAGGTGGGCTAGATGGGAGCCCGCAGGGACACCTGGACGTGCAGCCCCCACGTGGGACCGTGGTCCTGGGGCAGAGCCAGAGGTCACACGGAGGCCTGGGCCCCATGGCTCCTACCTGGAGCTGCCTGTCCTCCCTGCGCGCCCGGGCTCTGCACGGCAGAGAGTGCACAGGTCCAAACTCGGTGATTTCAGGGGTGTCTTTTGCAGCTTGAGCAAAGTAGGAAGGACAGTGCAGTCCCAGGGCCCCCGCCAGCTCTGAGCCCAAGAGCCCCGGGAAGGCAGTTGTAACAGAAGCTGCACTTCATGAAATGTGACCTTCGGTGGAGGGACGCTCGCAACCCTTGCAGACCCGCTCGGAGTGGGCTGGGGAGTGAGCATCACCCTGCATGCTCAGGCCTCCAGCCTCTGCTGTCGATACAGAAGGGCTTGGAACCAGGGACTCGAGGTGGGTGGGCCCCAGGGCTCAGGGAGGGAGCAGCTGTGGAGAGAGATGTGCAGGGGCAGAGGAGGTGTTCCACGCAGGCCTGCGGTTACACCCTTCCCGGCCGCTCTAAACAGCCCACAGAGGAGAGGAGCGTCAGGATGTCTCTAGTCCTGCCCTTTCCAGTCTGGATTCCACAGCTCAGCTCATGGCTCCTCCATACCACCTCCTCCAGGCTGGCTCCAACTTGCTCCAAAGACACTAACCCAATTGCAACTCAGACCCAATACCCAAGTGGCAGCCACAGTGCTCTGAGGATAAACCCAGAATCCTTAGCCCTGGTGTCCTGCACAGCAAGCTGCCTCTCTGGGATGTTTGGGTCATGTTTCCTATCACATTTCTTCAGATCTGGCTTACAGGTGTCCCCTCAGGCTGATACTCTCTTCCCAGACCTTTCCTTATTTGTACAACTACTCCTGACCCTTCAAGACTTGAGTCAAGTGTCACCTCCTCCAGGGAGTCTTCCCTGAACACTTGCCTGCCCTCCAGTCAGAGGCTGGGTCTGGTTTTGATGCCCCAAGGGCAGTGCCCAGAGTCCCTGCCAGGGCAGGGCAGGTCCCCCCGCACTGAGATGGCTCCTGCCAGTCCCGCTGTCAGCACCCCCCTGTGTCCGGGCCCAGGACACTGGCACAGAGCTTCTCAACACACCTGTGACAGACTGGCCTGAGCAGCTCACGGTGTCTGCAGGGCTCCGTCTTTCCAACGATAAAGAAGCAGATAGTGTTAAATGAACTCCCAGAGCATGTCCAGCTGGAGCATTTCATCAGCTGTCCTTGAACTCAAAGCCATGACAAGCAGAATTGGCCTGAGAGACTGCTGTTCCCACCAGCTGCTCCCCGTGGGTACTGCCCCATTCGGGACATGGGGAGCGTGGTTCTGGCCAAACCAGCGGGCCCCTCGAGTCTCCTGCTCTCCAGAACCTTCCGAAGCAGCAGGGCGGCCACGGCTCTGATCTTGCTGCCATCGGACTGTGGGAACCTACGTGCCCGGTTGCCTGAGGCACCCGAGGGCTGCATTTAACAGGCTCCCTCCTGCTGAGGAAATAAGGGCGAACCCATCCTCAACAATACTATATTGGCATTTTGCATGTTTTCCCGGATTCCACTGGAAATAATCAGGGCTGTATGCGTGGGGATGGTGCTGTTTCCCTGAAACAGGTGGTGCCAGTGTCAGCGTGGGGAGCAAAGCCGCAGCGTGGGGAAGAAAGCCGCAGGGAGCCCTAACGGGACCGCAGCGGTGCGGTCTGGGCGCTGGCGGGTGCTGCGCCGAGGCTCCAGAGCAGGGCCACCCGGCAACAGTGGAGCAGCCTGCCTCCCCGTCCCCGTCCCCGTCCCCGTCCCCGTCCCCGGTGGCCTCACCTTCCCTCTGGGCTGCTGCTTACACTTCTCAGGCTGCGCCCAGGAGTGCTTACGTGTTCACACTCAACTCCTTAGGGGAAGATATCCTTTTAACGTGGATCAAGGCAGCACAGGTAGAGGTTTGAAGAGCCAAACGCTCCTCAGTACAAACCTGAAAAGCGCAGCTCCTGCCCCATCAGAGGCGGCTCTTCGCGCAACGGCCAGCGTGTTCGTCACCCCGCATAGCAGCCCCAGCAGCTTCGAGGTGGGTCCCTGGGCACTCGTCTCCAGGAAGACAATTGGCTCCTTCAGGCTGCAGGACCCACGAGCTAGGTATGTGCCCACTGTGGGTGGCGAGCTGCTCTGGCGCTCAGAGCCACATGGGGCGTTGGTGGCTCCAGGCCTGGGGGGACCCCGGGCGGCTCTGGCACCACCTGGGTTCTGGGGGAGACGCCTAGTGGAGGAGCTTTGGCCTGACACACCAGTCTAGGAGCAGCTGGCCGGTCTGTCCTGGGCTTGGGGTCACGTGGCTGGGAGAGTCGTGAGGGTCTGGGGTTGGGGGGCGCTGGATAGCCTCCAGCCTCTCTCCCTGCCCCGCGGCTGAGACTGATCAAAGGCCACATGGGTGGGGCCAGTCTTCAGGGTCCCCTTGGGTGTAGGCTCCCTGCAGGCCCTCCACGGACAGGACATTGTCATTCTCAAGATTTTTCTTTGTATGGAATCTGAGAACTGGCAATTACCTCGGATTATGCACTCTGAAAGCTTGATCTTTATCTAGGAGAAGGCAGAAGGTCCAGCCAGCCGTAGCTTGTGAAAGGCTAGGGAAGTGGTCAGTTCCGAGAGACCAGATAGGCCCAGGACCACTACCAGACCAGAAGAAAAACAACCCACAGCCCACGACAGCCAGGCCTGGAAAGCAACCCACCATCCAGTGGCCCAGGAGCCAGCGGGCTTACAGGACGTCAGGTGTCTCTCCTGAGCAACCAGCTCGGGATCCCCTGTATCAGGTGGGCCCAGACCACCAGACTTGGTCAGTAACTGGCAGCTGCTCTGGCTCTTCCCCCACCTGCAACTTAAGAGCAGCGGGAGAGCCATGCACACTCCCTGGACCCACCCTGTAGGGACCTGCTTCCAGTTAGCCGCCCCCACCCCCCCCACCCCCGGCTGTGTCCCTGTGCCCACGGCCCCCGTCAGGGCACACCTGAGCCCTCCTCATGGGGGGCCGTCCCAGCCCTGGGCCTGCCTCCATGTTCCTTCCCCCCCAGGCTCCAGTCAGCCCTGGACCAGAGGCCTCCGCTTGCTCTCCCTGGGACCTTTGTTTACCACCATGGAGTGGGGCATAGCCGCCAGGCCTCTGCGTCCTTTCCCCGAGCTTGGCCGGCAGAGCCATGCTGTCCGGAGGCCAGCTGTCAGCTGCAGTAGGGCAGCAGCTTCCTGGGCTGCGAGGAGCCGGTTTTCCTTTGGAAACATTCATCCAAAGCTCCTAACAATCAACTTACAGCTCAACTTCTTGAGAATTATTTTTGAACTTGGCATTTCCTGGCTGCACATGACCCATACTCGGCCACGTTTATATTTGGAATCACATCCCTTATTAGTTGTTTGCGCACGTTAACTTTGCAGCCCTTCTGTCACATGCCCGGGCCCTTTCCTTCCCTGCCTCTTCAGTCACTGGGAAGTTTGCCTAATTCCTGCTGGAGGCTCAGGGGTCTCCAGCCTGATTGTGCCATGTGTGGGTGTTCTCAGGTGTGAGGGGTTGCACCTTGTTTGAATATTTTTTTCGGTCACTGTGCACAACGACAATTTAAAATGCAGTTCACACTGCTGGAAGTCAGGTTGATTTAGAAATCTGACACATCGTTGTTAGAGTAAAATCACATGAGCTTTCTGGTGCATTCCATTAAAAGAAAGTTTTAAAGAAATAATATTATTTGTGACCCTAAACTCAAACTCCTCTTAAAAACAAGTATTCAGTGAACAATTTCCAAGGGGAAAAAAGCGCAAAATCCCAACATCTAACAAGAAAGAGTGTCAATTCTGCAAGAAATAAATTCTCACTGATGTGTGAGAGTTCCTATGATCAGGATCTGTCACCTCATTACTGGTGTGCCACAAACCTGAGCTATGGGGAGTAAGAGCTGGAACTATTGACCTGGACTTTGGCCAGTTCTTTGGCCCCTCACAAACAGTCCTTTCTAGCTTATTTCCTGCCCTTCTCATGGGAAGCCTGGACGTGTGGAGTGTTTTACTCCTGCTCTTCGGGATTCTGCACCCGAGACGCAGCACATGATTTCCCCAAGAGCCCTGGTGTTCTAAACGGTGACCGTGGCCTGCCCCTTCCCCAGACAGTACCAGGCTAGTTAATGAAGCAAAAGAGGAGGTAGGAGGGCAGGGGTGGGGTGTTGAGTGGCTGACCATTTGCACCAGCTGGGTGTCCACCCTTCACCTGGCTCTGCCCCACTCTGCCCTGACCACTCCCATAATCTGAGCCCACTTCCTTGACTGCAGGGAGACTGGGACCCTTGGAGCAATCTGTGCCTGTTCCCCAAGTTGCACAGAATCTGGGAGGAGACACAGGAGACAGTTTCTGGAAGGAAATAATATATGTTACAACAGCAGTTGCAAAAGGACGATGGAAGAAAACACAGTCAAAGGATGCAGGCTTTAGGTTTGAGACCACGGTTTTCCGGCTCCAACATGAGCTCCTGAAGCTGAGAGACATGGGGGAGATCCTGGGATTTCCTGCTGCTGTTAAACCGAAAGCCATTTCATTTGTTTCGAAGTGTTTTAATCAGGTTTTAAAGATGCCTCACCGCCGGAAGATGAAAGGAGTGTTTGCCGGAGTCATTTTTCATAGTTCTGCTCTTTTTGTCCAACTAGATCAATAAACTAACCGGTACCAGGAAAATGACTGCGTTTTGTATCTGTGGGAGCTTCAAAAGGCAGGGAGATGTGAGATCCTTCTAAAGGTAGGGAGTCTCATTTTGCACGTAGAAATATGTACATACTCATTTATCTTCAAAGCCCTGAAATGATGGCTTCTGAAGAGCTCGCAGCTTTTCCTTCCGTTTACATCAGTCAAGGCTCCTTCCCCAGAAGGTGGGAGATGTTCTTTTTGCAGCACAAAGCAGGCAAGATTCCCAGGATGGGCTCATCTGTCACAAATAATCCTTAACTGCAAAAACTCGGCCTGAAAGGCTACGGCCCCCCTCTGCTGACGAGCACCCCCCTTAGGGTGAGATGGATCGCTTGGTGGTCACACACACACGGGGGTCTCCACAACCAAGCATCGGACCCACAGATGCCCATTAGCACTGAGCAGCCTGGGTCTCAGGGTCCTGCCAACCTAACTGGTGGCTGGGTCCAACCAGAAGGGTTCGTTCCTCAAGAACGGAAGGCATAGGAAGATGGTAACACTTGTGTTGATGGCCAGCTTGTGCTGATTCTCGGGTCCCCAAAGCTCACTTCTGTTTCGTTTTAACACTCACTGATGGACTGGGAGCTCCTGAGAAAGCAGCCTTGATGTAATAAATTATTAAGTTGAGAAGTTGGGTGTCCAAACAGGCATATCTTTCTAAATTGCAAGTTATTAGCTGGTTCATAGACTTGAGCTGTGACAAGCACACTGCCTTGTTCAAGAGGTCAAAATGGGTTCGCTCCGCTCCTGTAGATCAGCCCTAATGCTCTCCCAGAAGGAAATTTATTCAAAAAAAAAAAAAAAAATTCAGTCAGACTGGAAAGGGGGAAAAATGCGCACCTTTCACCAAATACTGAAAGATAAATACCTGATGAGTGACGTTTCAGTTAGAAAGGGACTTATGGGCAATTCCAGTAGCTCAGCGGTTTAGCGCTGTCTTCAGCCCAGGGCCTGATCCTGGAGCCCTGGGATCGAGTCCCACGTTGGGCTCCCTACACAGAGCCTGCTTCTCCCTCTGCCTGTGTCTCTGCTGCACTCTCTCTCTCTCTCATTAATAAATAAAATAAAAAAAAATAAAGAGACTTACGAGGTGTGTCTCTGTTTGTTCTACTGTCACGCTGTGTGTGTGAGAATAAAAGAGAATTCACGGTTAATAAGATACTGCATTTCAAACTACTTCGAAGATACTGATGTTGGTGCACTAAAAAAAAAAGAATATTATGAAAAAATGTGTCAACTCACTTATTTTATTTTTTTAAAATTTTATTGTTAAGTAATTTCTACACTCAAAGTGGGGCTCTGACTCACAGCCCTGAGATCAAGAGTTTCACAGTCTACCAATGGAGCTGGCCAGGGGCCCCTGAACCCCAATATTGTAAATGAACAAAAAGAGTAGATATTTACAAGAAATATAAAGCATGATTTTCTAAGCTGAAAAAGATCTTTGTAATGCAATCAAACAAATTCTAATTTTAATTATCCAAGTCATCCATTTGAAATTTTGGGAATCTTGTTTTCCTTAAGCAGAATAGCCTATATGAACTGGTTTGAACTCACCCTGAACCCGTGCCTGTTCTCCCTTTGAATAAATGGAAGCAGAGAAAGTGCACAACGACTGCTGGACAAGCCCAGATTTCTCGACATCCTCTAAGGGATTACAATACTGGTGTTATTCAACCCTTTGTGTGAGGACAGGACCTCTACTTATCCTTCCTCCTCCTTGGCATCAAATGGTTACAATGGTCAGGAACAAGATTCGAGATTCAAATTGTGGACTTGGCTGGTTTTGGAACATTTACAGATCTTCCTCCACTTGGGGTGTGGTTATGTTCTGGTAGTCGCACCATAGGTTGAAAATATCCTAAGGAGAAAACACATTTCACACGCCAAACCTACTGAACATCACAGCATAGCCCAGGTCAACCTTGAATGTGCTCAGAGCTCTCAAGTTAGCCCGCAGGTGGGCAAAACTGTGTAACATGAAGTCTATTTGATGATAAAGTGTTGAGTAGCTCCTGTAATGCATGGAACGCTGTACCGAAAGTGACAGATGGAACGGCTGTGTGGGTATAGACGGTGGTCGGTGTATGGGAGCTGCTGCTGAGAGCTGCGGCCACCACCCAGCATCACGGGGGAGATCAGAAACACGTGTCACTAGCTCAGGAAGAGATCCACATTCAGAACTCGAAGCACAGTTTCTACTGAGTGTGTCTCGGTTTCACACCATCGTAAAGTCGAAAAACCACATAAGTGGGACCACAGTTAGGTCTGAGACCGTCTGTATTCAATTTCTAATCTCTAATCCAATTAATAGACCAACTTATGCTTATAAAATGCATTATATAGTAGTCAGAAATATGAAACAGGCCCACATCCTCAAACCCAATTTCAACCCATGTTTCAACATGGGTCCTTTCTTGGGGAGCTGTCCACGCAGGGCTGATAGCCACCAGCGGGTGCTGTCAACATGGCTCACACAGGACAGTCACCAAGAGGGGACTGGAGTGGTGTTAGGTGCCTAACATGATACCGTCAGGACATCTAAGAAAGGCAAATTATGTTCTCTCTTCATTGTTCTCTGCCTAACCATGTTTGACAACCCATCTTTTATTAACATTTGCATTCTCTGAGATGATTCTTTCGTGTGCCACCATACTACTTCAACATAGGGTATCAATCATGGATTAAGAGGGACAAGAGCCTATATAAAGAATATTTATATCTTAATTGTCTTGAAAGCATGGCATGGGAACAGAAAATTCAAAGGTCAAAAGTTCTATTTTTGTTTTCCTTATTTTTTGAGAAATCAAGAGGCCAACAACATAAAGATTGATAGAAATACATTTTCCTTGTCTCTTTTGCACATTATACTAAACAGGAAAAGATGTCAAGCCTGACACAACTTTGTGATGTCTTCCATCTAAAGGTGAATATGCCTTAGTATGCCTACTAATAGAGATACTACCTAATAGGTAAAAGGACTATCAGATAAATCATGAAAGAGGTCATTATGAAAGACTGTGGACATTGGAAAGCATGTTTAACCTCAGGAGCAATCAAATACAAGGGAAACCCCAACTGAGATGTCATGATCCACCAGTCGAATTATGACACACAAAAAATGTATTAATCACAAGAACTGCATGAGAGATGATACATCGATCCAATCTTTCTTGGGGGCAAAGGAGATGTAGACAGGGATTCAAGAGCATTAAAAATGTCCATAGCCTTTGACTCATTAATGACCCTATTGGGAATCTAACCAAAGAAAAAAATCTCAAATCCAAAGATACGTGAATGAGACTGTTCATTCCAGCAATACCTATGAGAGAAAAACACAGGGGACAGTCTAAATATCACCAACAAAATAGTCAACTAATTTATAAAAGTTGTATAATTATATATAGTCAATAGAACAATACCTATACACACTTCCAGACATAAGCATCTGAAAGGATGTAGGCAAATCATTTTTAAATAGTATGGTTAAGGGTAATTTTCATGCTATTCTTTTATTTACCTATATTTTTTTAGTTTTATGCAATAAGCATAGTTACTTCAGCAATAAGAAAAACCCTAAAAAGATATTTTATTTGAGAAATAAATTTACTGGGGTGTCTGACTGGCTCAGTTGGTGGAGCATATGACTCCTGATCTTGGGGTTGTGCGTTCAAGCCCCATGTTGGGTGTAGAGACTATTTAAAAATAAAACCTTAGGGGTGCCTGGTGGCATAGTCAGTTAGGTGTCTCTTGATGTTGGTTCAGGTCATGATCTCAGGGTCATGGGATCGAGCCCTGCATCAGATTCCACACTCAGCGGAGAGTTTGCTTGTGGATTATCTCTCTGCCCCTCCTCCATCTCTCTCTCTCTCTCTCTCAAATAAATAAATCTTTAAAAAAATAAAATCTTTTAAAATCTAAAAAAATTAATTTACTAAGAGTGTATGAGCAAATGTTTGTGCTAGAATAGTAAGTAAATAAGAGGAAGATATAAATGTTTACTAATAAATGCTAGGAAATAAAAGCTAACCTGTGTAAGATCATATATATAAAGAAGGAAACACATGATACATTGAAAGTGGTTATTACGTATGACTAGGCTATGGGTAATTTTATTTTTGTCTCTATTTTCAGTTTTCTACAATGGCATACAGTTCTTTCAGTGTCAGAAAAAAAATTTAATGAAAACAATGAACCCTGACCCATAACTTGCACCATAGTAAAAATTAACTCAAAATGGACCATAGGCTTCCATGCACAACCTAAAATCATAAAATATCTAGAAGAAAATCTTTGCGACTTTGGGTCAGGCAAAGATTATTTAGGACACCAAAACCACAACCCATAAAAAAAAAATAGATAAATTGGGCTTCATTAGATTTAAAAATTTCTGTTCTTGGAAAAAGACTGGCTGACATCACATACTGATATGAAAAAAGAAGTGACTGGGAGAAGACTATTTGCAATGTACACATGCGATAAAGATTTGCATCTATCATATGAAATGAATTCTCAAAACTTGATAATAAGAAACAAACAGCCTGATTTAAAAATGGGCAAACGTTTTGAAGAAGAGAGATGCGTGGCAAAGAAGCACATAGAAAGCTGCTCAGCATCCTTGGTCTTGTTGCGGAAATGCCAACAAAAACATAATGAAACACCATGGCACATCTATGAGGATGGCTCCATCTGAAACAAAACAAAACACTAACAATACCAAGTGCTGACAAGGACTCTGAGCAACTATAGCCTATGGTCCATTTTGAGTTAATTTTTACTATGGTGCAAGTTATGGGTCAGGGTTCATTGTTTTCATTAAATTTTTTTCCTGACACTAAAAGAAATGTATGCCATTGTAGAAAACTGAAAATAGAGACAAAAATAAAATTACCCATAGCCTAGTCATACGTGATAACCACTTTCAATGTATCATGTGTTTCCTTCTTTATATATATGATCTTACACAGGTTAGCATTTATTTCCTAGCATTTATTAGTAAACATTTATATCTTCCTCTTATTTACTTACTATTCTAGCACAAGCATTTGCTCATACACTCTTAGTACATTAATTTTTTTTAGATTTTAAAAGATTTTATTTTTTTTAAAGATTTATTTATTTGAGAGAGAGAGAGAGAGAGAGAGAGAGATGGAGGAGGGGCAGAGAGAGAATGACAATGGCTCTCCTATCCCTTTGCTGCAAATGCTAAATGGTGCAGTCCCACTGGAAGCCAACTGGGCAATTTCTTATAGTTATACATATACTCCTCCTATTACCTGGTTGGTTCACACCAATGCTCCCAACTCAAAAGAAATAAAAACATACGCTCCCTCAGAAACCTGTATATAAAAGTGCTGTATGCTGATAGCACTTCATTCCTGATCACCAACAACTGGAAACAACCCAAATCGGCTGGTGAGTGCATAAAGAATCCGGAGTCCACTTCACACTGCAAAGCTACCCAACACCGACCCACTCAACAATGTAGATGAATGTCAAATGCGCCACGCTACATAAAAGAGCCAGACTTGGAGACCGCGTATTGTGTGATTCCATGCATATGATTCCATTCATATGACATTCTAGAAAAGGCAAAATAAATCAAAGAACAGATCAGTGAGGTCAACAGACCTCAGTGTGTGTTGTTGAGGTCTGGTGTTGTGGGAGGGGTTGATCTGCAAAGGCATAAAAAGGAATTTGGGGAGTTTTGGGAACTATTCAATTAAAACTATAAACTTAAAACTATAGAACTATAACAATTCTAGATCTTAATTGAGGAAATGGTTCTACAACTCTATCTATTTGACAGAACTCACACAATTTTACACTAAAAACTGTGAACTTTACTGAATGAAGTTTCATGATTGTTGAGAAAATGAAAAGGTTCTGGAGATGGATGGTGTGAATGTGTCACTGAACTGTGCCCTTAAACATGGTAAAATGGAAACTTCATGTTTTATGCATATTTTCACTATAGAAACAGTTTCACAATTGCTAGTCATTAATGTTTTTAAAAATATTCTATTATAGGGGCGCCTGGGTGGCTCAGTCAGTTAAGAGTCCAACTCTTGATTTGAGCTCTGGTCATGATCTTAGGGTTGTGAGATCGAGCCCCACATTGGGCGCTGTGTCCAGAATGCAGTCTGCTTGAGATTCTCTCTTGCCCCCTCCCTCTGCCCTACCCCACCCCTGCTTATGCACATGCACTCTCTCTCTCAAATAAATAAATAAGTAAATTTTTACAACAAAATTTCCTATTTTATCTTCGGATAGCAATTGTATTTTTATTTATTTTTTAAAAAGATTTTTATTTATTTATTCATGAGAGACCCAGAGAGAGAGAGAGAGAGAGAGAGAGAGAGAGAGAGAGAGAGGCAGAGACACAGGCAGAGGGAGAAGCAGGCTCCACGCAGGGAGCCCGATGTGGGACTCGATCCCAGGTCTCCAGGATCACGCCCTGGCTGAATGTGGCGCTAAACCGCTGAACCACTGAGGCTGCCCTCAATTGTACTTTTAAAGCACATCCATCATTGTTATGTCTTCAGACCTTATACCATTCCTGTGAAGCCCACTGGGCTTCAAATCACTCTCTGCTTACAGCGAGGAAACAGGTCCAGGTGGCCCATGACCTAAGCCATGTAGCTTGCACGTGGCACTCTTCCCCTTCCCCTTATCCACACCCATCCAGCCATTTCATCTCCAGAAAGGATAGGATGCTCCTTCTTGCTCTCTGCTGAATGACAACAGAGGGGTTGTCTGAAGCTACCTGTGGACTTTTGGAAACCAGGCCAATTTGGTCACTAATTCATTGCATTCAGTTGCCCAAGCAGAGGTTTGATTCAACAAGATTCAAAGCTCACTTTAAGTATATGCTTCTGTTCCATTAATATTCTGTGACACACAGGAAACAGAAGTGTTCATGGCTAGGTGCTATGATCTTTGACACCTTTTATTTTGTCCTATACCTTTTCTTTTCTTTTCTTTTCTTTTCTTTTCTTTTCTTTTCTTTTCTTTTCTTTTCTTTTCTTTTCTTTTCTTTTCTTTTTTCTTTTCTTTCTTTTCCTTTCCTTTCCTTTCCTCTTCTCTTCTCTTCTCTTCTCTTCTCTTCTCTTCTCTTCTCTTCTCTTCTCTTCTCTTCTCTCTCTTCTCTTCTCTTCTCTTCTCTTCTCTTCTCTTTTCTTTTCTTTCTTTTTTTTTCTTTTCTTTTCTCTTCAAGTAAGCTCCATGCCCAGGGCTTGAACTTAGAACTTGAACTTAGAACTTTGAGATCAAGACCTGAGCTGAGATCAGGAGTCGGACACTTAACCAACTGAGCCCCCAGGCACCCCCAGAAGTTTGTATTTTAAATAAACCCCAGCTTGCACCCCAAGTGAATCACAGGTACTAGGGAATGAGCACTTGAGTCAGACCTGGTATTAGCCAGCTGTTTCATTGTTATCTGAATGCTGTCAGACTAATTCAGAGTGTCTAAACTTTGCTAGTAATAGCTGGGTGGTGGTGGTGATGTTGGTGATGATGCTGGTGGGGGTGATGGTGATGATGTTCCTGTTAGTGGTAGTGGTAGTGGTGGGTGATGATGGTGATGATGGTGGTGGTATTGGTGTTTCCGTTAGTGGTGGTGGAGGTGGTGGGTGATGGCGATGTTGTTGGCAGTGTTGTTAGTGGTGCTGGATGGAGGTGGTGCTGATGGTAGGATCAATCAAGCTGCTAACACTGATCAATAGTTACCCAAGGCCAACTACCGTCTAAGTGTATGACCTCACTCAACCCTGTCTGCAGCCCCAGAGATGGGCACTATTATCATCTACCCTAAACACAAGCACAGGGAGACAGAGAGGAGGGACATGACTTGCTGAAGGCCACAGCCTGATTAAAGGTCCCGTTGTAGCTGGTCTGGCATCCTGACTCTACTATCTCATCACCTTCAGGATGATTCTAACTGCTATCACTTTAAAGCAGACATTTAAAAAGTCTCATTTTCTCATCTATTATACAAAAGAAGATCTACAACTAGGTCAAATAAAATCAAGTAGGAATTATTCAAAAAGGATCGGTTTTTATAAATTTCCGCTTAACGCATGAAAGGAGGCTTGGGATTGCCTGACCCTTCCTCCTCTCATCTGTGATGGTCCAGGCACAGCAGGGAGGAGGATGAATCCCACGCTTTCCATCTTGCTGGGTCTTCAGTGCCTGGGGAGGGATCCTGCTGCCACACCAGCTGTGCCTTTCTGGGAGACTGCGGGTTGCTTCAGCTCCCTGCCACTAGGTGAGTTGGCACCTGGGCGTCAAGCCTGAAGACAGGCCCTACCGGGATGCCCTGGCTGGTTTTAGCACCTCAGGACCACCTGGGAGCCCAGCCTCAGGCATGGCTTTTTAAACCCCAAGCATAGGCTCTCCACCAGATGGTATGGAGGAGCGCCTCACTCCCTCCCCTGCCTTCCCGACACCTCCCCTGGGGACTTGGATTTTAACAAGGGCCACCTTAAAAGCGCTTATTACTATTCCAATAACCATCTCCCTTCAACCTTCCCTTGAAAACTTTGTTGTGGTTTCATATTTAAGTAGGGCGCGTGGCCTGCAGGCCACATGCCATGTTGACAGCATGGGATTGTGGAGATGTATGTCCAGACCAGGCTGAGAAGGAGGGCATCCCTGGCACTGCCTAATAACCATCTGTTTCTATCATTCTGCAGGACAGCTTCCCAGATAATGGGATTTATTCTGCAGTATTTACTGTCTGGAGCATCTATATGCAAAGGAGCTCAGCCAGGGATTGCCCACTCAGCTTTCAAGTCTTAGAGGGTCCTCTGTGCTCCCAACGGGTGCTTCTAGTGAAAAGGGCTGAGGTAGCAGACCCACAGGCCACCATATACCCAAGGAGGAGGAAGAGCACTGCCGACAGGACCCAGATGCCAAGTAACAGGGCACCAGCAAAAGAGAAAGAGTAAGGGGCATCTGGGTGGCTCAGGGGTTTGGGTGTCTGACTCTTGATTTCAGCTCACGGTCCTGGGATCGAGCTCCGTCAGACTCTGCGCTCAGTGGGGAATCTTGTTTCTCTCCCTCTGCCTACATCCCTGCTTACATGCTCCCTCTCAAATGAATAAATAAGTCTTAAAAAAGAGAGAGAGAAAGAATGAGAGAGAAATAATGGAACAACCTGTGTGCATCTAATTGTTGGAGTTCCTTTCACATAATAAATAAGGATAAGAAAACATGCATTATTTGCCCCTTTGTGCAAAAACTAAATGCAGGAGGGAGGAATCAGAGCTGGAAGAGCTGGGTTAGCTGTAGGGGTGGTGGGAGCGGAGGGTCAGGGAGGGAGGGTTTGGAGGTGTCCTTCACAAAGTTCCGACGGCAGAACCAACTCAACGTTTCACACAAGCCAATCAGACAACAAGGAGGGAGGAAGACATCCAGTGAAATTCAGACAGAAATAGGTGAACAGAACTGTATCACAGAGAATAGCATCACCACCTGGAAGGGGGGTGGACAAGAACACAACTAGTAATTTTGGGAAACAGTGATTGACTATATACGCTCAGTTCGGGCATGACAACAAGATAACACCAACCAGGGCAGCATGGACAACAAACACTCATTCCTCACAGTTCTGGAGGCTGGAAGCTTGAGATTAGGATGCTGGCAGGTCAGTTCTTGGTGAGGGCCCCCTTCAAGCTTACGGACAGCCATCCTGTTGTGTGCATGTGGCATGGAGAGCAAGCTCTGATGTCTCTTCTCAGGAGGGCATCAATCCCATCATGGGGGCCCCCACACTCATGACTATCTAGATTTCATTGGCTCCTAAAAGCCCCACCCACTAATACTGTCACACTGGGGGTTAGGGTTTCAACATACGAATCCAGGGAAGTGGAGGGGGAACATTTGCTCCATAACATACTTGAAAGCTAAAGGCAAGAGGATATCAGATCCAACCAGAAGGGTTTTCCAATGCACAAATCTGTGACAGTCCGAGCACAAGAAACAACAACATTAATAGGTGATAATCTATAAGATAAAAAAAACCCACAAGTCCATCTGGACATAAATAAATAATTGAATAAATACATGAGAAGCAGTGAAAGCTCTTCCTTAGCTTTACAAGTAATACATGTACAATTATGAAGCACAAAAGCATCATTTGGTGCCCAACATAATAATAATAATCAATTCAGGGAAAAATGAATGCTAAACTAGTGGATGATATTCGATTAGAAATAGAATATTTACATGGTCTCAAAGTATCTGCGCACAAGATACTTACTCATTACAAAGGGAAAAATTCCTGTACAGTGGAGAAATCTGGTAGCCCCTCAAAGGGTGGACCAGCAGGGTACTTTCCTGCGGTATCAATCTGTATGGGACGTGCACATAAAATCACAGTAGAAATGTGGAGGATGGCAAGTATTAGGTTTACTAGAATTCCGTTCGGGAGGTGTACTATTTGTGGGTAGAAAAATACTCCAAGCCACTCCCTCCACAGTCCAGAAGCCTGGTTCCATCATGAGCTGCACGCATGTGTGTATGTGAGTGTGTGTGTGGCAAGGGGAGGACGTTGCTCAAAACACTGGAGGAGAGGCTGAGTGGTCACTTTGACACGTCCACCATGCAGGCCTCAGTTTCCTCCTTTCAACACATTATTTTTAAGTGTTAAAATCTTGGATCACAGAGCTAAGAAATGATACCTTTGCCCACTGTGCCTGTACACGGCACTGCAATGCCTTGTGCTCCACCCAGGTGCTCAGAAATTTTTGTAAAACTCGGTTTCCCTGCTGCCTTCCCTGACAGTACTGGCTGGGCTGGTGCTTCACTCATGTTCCATCCAGCTCTGCAACAGGCCCCTCCTGACTGACATACCGTTTCTTCATCTGCTATTTGTCTTCACATGAACTTGTAGCTTCTAGATGACATAAAAATTCTTGTTTGACTTTCCATTTTCATACCTATGCAGGTATGATTACTTGCTCAGCAGATGGGCAGGAGCATAGTCTTTTTCTTTTTTTTTTTTTTTAAAGACAAAATCTGGACCTCAATGTTTTCTTGATTTTTTTTTCCTCTGGGAGAAAAAAATCTTAAGCCCAGCCAGTACAGTCAAGTGGTTACATTTGACTTGAGAGGAGATTTCATGGATTTTTCATTTAAAAAGTAAGCTGGAGGGGCTCTTGGGTGGCGCAGTTGGTGAAGCGTCTGCCTTTGATTCAGGTCATGATCTCGGGGTCCTGGGATTGAGTCCTGCATCAGGCTCCCTGCTCAGTGGGGTGACTCCTTCTCCTCTCTCTGCCCCTCCCTTTGCTCATGTGTGCGCCTGCGCACTTTCTCTCAAATAAATAACTAAAAAGGGGGATCCCTGGGTGGCTCAGCAGTTTAGCGCCTGCCTTTGGCCCAGGGCGTGATCCCGGGACTCCAGGACTCCAGGATTGAGTCCCACGTTGGGCTCCCGGCATGGAGCCTGCTTCTCCCTCCTCCTGTGTCTCTGCCACTCTTTCTCTCTATGTCTATCATAAATAAATAAATGTTTAAAAAAATAAATAAAAAAAAACCTTTAAAAAATAATGTGAAAATTCTTTACAAAAATAAAAATAAAAAGTAACCTGGAACAATACAACCTAGCTGCAAAACTCAAACCAACTTAAAAAATGTGCTTAGGAAGCTTTAAGTCAATGAGATCTCTTTTTTGAAGCATTACATCTCAAATGATCTTAAAAATCAGCATCTAGCTGGTAAGTTGACAGTGTGTCAACTTAGTTGTCTTCTTTCTGTTTCCATATTTAATTAAAACCCCCAACTTCTAATAGAATATTCCTTTTTGATTTTCAAGTGTTAAAAATTTCAGACTAATAGATCTGAGGCTTTTAGTATTTATAATGACAAATGTTTACAAATGAAATTGCTCAGTGGAAATTAAGATATGGTGATAGGAAGGAATCAACAGAATTCAAAGGGTTCTATGACCATATGTGGATGCAGAAAAGCCTGATTTATTGTGATGTGATCTTTCAGACGTACCATGATTTTTTTTAAAGACTAATGTCTTACAAACTTTCCGTGAAATGTGGAATTCCCTTGTGAGCCACCATGCAGTCCAGTGAAGTGTCCAGCCCAGAATATTTGTTATGCTTGTGCATCTATTTTATATTTTAGCTTTATATGAAAGTTTACTGTATAAACACATATTAATCTTTTAAAAAATTGATTCAATTTATTTATTTATTTATTTTTGAAGATTTAATTTATTTGAGAGAGAGAGAGAACAAGCAAGCGGAGCAACAGGCAGAGGGAGAAGGGGAAGCAGACTACCTGCTGAGCAGGGAGTCTGATCCCGGGACCCTGAGATCATGACCTGAACCAAAGGCAGATACTTAACCAAATGAGCGATCCAGGCATCCCTATTCAGTTTATTTAAACTTAAATAGGGATCCCTGGGTGGCGCAGCGGTTTAGCGCCTGCCTTTGGCCCGGGGCGTGATCCTGGAGACCCAGGATCGAATCCCACGTCGGGCTCCTGGTGCATGGAGCCTGCTTCTCCCTCTGCCTATGTCTCTGCTTCTCTCTCTCTCTGTGTGACTATCATAAATAAATAAAAATTTTTAAAAAAAAGTCTAAACTTAAATAAATAAGTAAAACAAAACAAAACAAACCCATGCTAGTTCACCCATTTCTCCCATGCCCCACTTCCCACCTCTGGCAACCACCAGTTTATTCTCTATGAGCTTGTTGTTGCTATTTTCAGATCCAACATATAAGAGAGCTCATATACTATTTGCCTTTCTCTGTCTCATTTATTTCACTGAGCAGACGGCCCTCTGAGGTCTGTCCAGGTTATCTCAAATGGAAAGATTTCATTCTTTTCTGTAGCTAAATAATATTCCATTCTGTGTGTGTTTCCATATTTGGCTATTGTGAGTAATGCTGATGGGGGTGCTTATATCTTTTTGAGTTACTGTTTTCATTTTCTTCAGACAAATACCCAGTAGTGGAATTATTGGATCACATGGTTTTTAACTTTTTGAGGAACCTCCATACTATTTTCCACAGAAGACCCACTGGTCTGCATTCTCACCAGCAGAGCACAAGGGATCCCTTATCTCCATGTCCTCACCAAGACCTGCTATTTCTTGTGTTTTTGGTATTAGCCATTCTGACAGGTGTAAAGGGCCACCTCCTTGTAGTTTTGATTTGTATTTCTCCGATAATGAGCGATTTTGATCATCTTTTCATGTGCCTGTTGCCATTTGGGTGTATTCTTTAGAGAAATATCTGTTCATGTCTTTTGCTCTGGTTCAGTATCAAAGGCTTGGAAATTAAAAATGGCTTAGTCATATCCCCTTCGATGTGGATTACACCACAAACCCAGACCCTGCTCCCCTTGATCTGTCTGGGCCATCATTCTCACAATGCTTCCCCCTCCTCCACCTACTTGAATTGCTCACTCTTGCTCCATATTTGGTCCTCCCTCATCACTTACGCCACATTCAAACCCCTCTGGCCAGAAATGGTTTACATCGCTGTTATCATTCCCAGCACTTTGTGTAGCATGTTACAATGGCAGGTGGTTGAATGAAAAGTTGAAAAAACACTTGGTAAATGCCTTTGGACAGGACTGTTTAGACTTTATACAGGTGTTAAGTATTTATCTACCACTCAGAAACCAGCAACCCACCTTCCTTTCATTTTCTGCTGGTGAAAATTCCATCCTTTGAAGTTGCGAGACATTATTTTTGGACTCTCTCATTCCTGTCTCTTCGTTCTCATCTTCTGAGCCCAGGGTTTTCCTTTAGGAAGGACATGGCCCACTGGCACCTTTCGGGCCATGCTCTCCCAACCTCACTGCCTGAAAGGAAGGCCCCCGCCCCACCCCCCAGCTGTGGTGCAGAGTCCTGAAGAGGACCCCTGGCTTGGGTTACATGCCCATCTCTATGGGCAGCCTTGGAAGATGGTGGTGGTGGGAGGGAGTATGCTGAACAGATTCTACCCTGGCTCAGGCCATTCCCCAGCCACTACTGAGGTGGGGTACAGCAACCCATTGGCCCCCCCAGCCACAGACTTGGGTAGGGGTAGGAGAAAGCAATCCCCCAAAGAGGAGGTGATCTCCCCAACTTGTTAGAATAAGTATCTACCACACAGGGTGTCTGTCCTGGCTCAGATTCTCCTAGTTTCCCTACCTTGGTCAAGTCCTTGATTTTCACATGGCCTCTGTTTCCTTATAGCCTATCACATACTGTGGCCCACAATTCTTTTTTCTTTTCTTTTTTTAAGATTTTATTTATTTATGCATGAGAAACACAGAGAGAGGCAGAGACACAGGCAGAAGGAGAAGCAGGCTCCCTGTCAGGAGCCTGATGTGGGACTTGGTCCCCGGACCAAGCCAAAGGCAGACAGACGCTGAACCACTGAGTTACACAGATGTCCCCACAATCCTACTATTGTAGAAGGAATAGGGCAAAGAGTTTCTCCTTTTAAAACCTTTATATAACATTGATCCTTCCTCAAGTGTTCAAAGCTATAGGAACTCCACAGTGTACTTACCAAGCCCCTGGGACATAGCTAAGTGTTTGCCCTTCACCCATAAAGAAGGAGACTAAGCTTCAGGCACATAAATGACTGCCGTGGGGTTAGACACACAGAAAGCTCCCAAGAAATGTTTGGGGGCTCCATGCAGTCGTGTCCTCACGAGATTTGTCTTTAGTCAAAACAACAAACAACAGTTTAATGTTTATTGCAACAATTGATGGCCAGATTTCTTTGTCTAATGAGCAGTTGATATCCGAGGAATCAAATTTATGATTAGTAGAGTGACAGGGCCAGCTTTGGGATATGGCATGATGATTCTGAGGGATCTCTAACTTCATCCAATATGAGGGTGTTTTAATGATTTAGTTTTGTAGTCACCGCAGGAACTGAGCTATTCTTGTGTGGACCGCACAGGGCTGTTGGCTGACGCCAGGCTAGGTAGGGCTCCCCAGGGCTGGGCAGCACCCTGGTCCATTCACCTCCGCTACCCAGCCCCAGGCCTGGCATGCCTCTGCACATGGGGGCTGGGTGAACGTGCAATGTTAGTGGTACGCAAACACGCAGAGACTGGGTCCTTCGCTCTCTGGGAGGCGACTTGAAGGCGAAGGCAAGGAGGGCAACATGAGTAACTTGTCGCCACTTGTCAGCTGGCATAATGGAGAGTGCAGTAAGAATCATGAGAATTCAGATAACCCATGCAGTCTGGACTCAGAAAAATAAAACAACATGAGCAAGGAAAGGGTGAGAGCTTGAACTCATCAGGAACAAATGTGCAACAGACCCGTGGAGAAAGGTCAGTTATGTTCGTAAGCAGACAAAAGATGCCATTTAAAAGGTGATTTAACATTGCTGCTTTGGGAAGCACAATTTTATTTGCTTTTACCCAATTCCCAATGCTGCTATTAGTATCATGCAGTGATTTCACATGACCCTCCATGATATGGACGTGATCAGACAGGGGTTATCTCCTGGGCGGCCTGTACGTGAGGTGAGCAGCTTTGCCTCGTTCTCTGTCCTTGGTGCATCCCTGGCGCTTCATCTGCCTGCTTCCCACGTGTGAATCAGCAAAGGGAAAAAGTGAAAAGATTGGAGGGGGGCTGCCAGTGCCATCTGCAATGCTCATAAGCACTGTCTGTAGGTAAACATGCTTTAAAAAAAAATTAAATTCAATTAATTAACATATAGTGTATTATTAGTTTCAGAGCTAGAGGTCAGGGACTCATTAGTCTGATATCACACCCAGTGCTCACCCCATCATGCGCCCTCCTCCATCCCTGTCACTCAGTGACCCCATCCCCCTACATGCTCCCCTCCAGTTGACCCTTGGTTTGTTTCCTAGAGTTAAGAGTCTCTGATGATTTGTCTCCCTCTCTGATTTTGTCTTATTTTTAATTTTTCCCTCCCTTCCTCTGTGACCCTGTTTTATTTCTTAAATTCCACAGCAGTGAAACCATGTAATTGTCCTTCTCTGATTGACATATTTCACTCAGTCCACTATTCTCTAGTTCCATCCACATTGTTGCAAATGGCAAGATTTCAGTCTTTTTTTTTTTTTTTTTTTACTGCTAGTAATATTCCATTGTATATATAGATACTTCATCTTCTTTATCCATTCATCTGTCAATGAGCATCTGGACTCTTTCCACAGTTTGGCTATTGTGGACATTGCTGCTATAAACACTGTGGTGCAGGCACCCCCTTTGAATCACTGTATTTGTGTCTTTTGGATAAACCTAGTAGTGCAGTTGCTGGGTCATAGGGTTGATCTATTTTTAACTGTTTGAGGAACCTCCATACTCTTTTCCAGAGTGGCTGCACCAGTCTGCATTTCTACCAGCAGTATAAAAGTGTTCCCCTTTCTTTCGCATCCTCGCCAACAACTGTCATTTCCCGACTTGTTAATTTTTGCCATTCTGACATGTGTGAGGTGGTGTCTCAATGTGGTTTTGATATGCATTTCCCTGAAGCTGAGTGATGTGGAGCATTGTTCTATGTGTCTGTTGGCCATTTGTATGTCTTCTTTGGAGAAATGTCTGTTCATGTCTTCTGCCCATTTCTCGACTGGATTAGGTTAACATACTTCTGAAACACGATTGCAAACTGTATCTTACCAAAATAACCAGGGACCTCACATATCACACGATAAGTCACTGTTAGCAAAAGAAACATCTTGTGGTGCTCACGGTTTCCTTAGCACACTTGTACTTAAGAAGCGGGATTGTCTCTGATGTGGGCCTCCACTCTTATGCTAGAAATGAGAATGAGACTTATTGTTGCTCTGTAATCAATTTATCAGTTACCACCTTACACTTAGATGCAACTGAAATTTAAGAAAGCAATGAGGCTCGGGACCTCAGGTTTTGCATGCCATTCCACTGTATATTGCTCAGGTGTATATTTGATATCTTGGTGCTTATTCCACTTGTCAGTACCAAACGCATTATTTAACATCTTTACATCTAAAACCATCTAATTTATATAGCATATTTTACTCTTAGCACACATTAGGATGATATCCTTCTAATATCTTTATAAAGAAAATGTTCTTAATATTGAGAGAAAAACAGGCACCATCAAAAGAATTATTACAGAAAATAATAACTGAGAGGAACTGGGTGAATAAGTAAGTCACAGTAATGAACCCCTCGAAAGGATCCCACTGCAGATGCCTGAGTGTGTGTCAGAGTGTGCCTGTGAAAACTGTGAGGGTTCAGGTCGAAGTGTGTGTGGGGATCAAGTGGGTAGATGTGCAGGTGCAGGGAGGGAAGAAGGGTTTGTCCCGTTGTGCTGAGGTCCTGGGACAGGCAAGGCCCTACTCCATGGACACCAGCGGGCACCCAGAAGGGTGTGGAGTGGGCTGTCACAGAGGGCGGCATCGTGAACTCCTTTTGTGATCTGGGCCAGCTAGCTCTCACCTGTAAGGTGAGACTATTTCACTGCCTTACCATAGGTGGTGTAGGGGATGAGTGAGGTTTCTGAGTTCCCTGGGGAAATGGGGCTATTTCAATGCAAGGTATGGCTTCATCAGCATCTCTGCCTTGGCCTGAAGCGGTCTGTAATCTAAGGCACTGTGCCAGTGACTAAGCTGTGCACTTTCTCCCCATGCCACAGCAAGCCAGGTACACACCCAGCTACAGACTCAAGTCTAGGAACATGCCGAGCAGTGGACATCTGTGCCTGGTGAGCCTCCTTCCCTCACCTTCATCAACTCCACTTGCACCATGAGACATCACTCTGAAGTTGCCGCAGAGCACAAAGCTTCCTAAAGACCTCACGACCCCCACCCCCGCCCAGATTCCTGAGCTTGAAATTGTAAAGTTAAGGAAGCACCTAGGTCTTCAACTGTAAAATTTGAATTCACTGTAGAGTTCCATGAGAGGAGCAGTGAAAGAAAGTTAGGTCGAATAACCTAACATTTCCCAACTTGAAACATCTCTGGATGTGGTTTATATTTTGGTGAGCATTTCCTGACCCAACTTCCAGAAATCAAAACTTGGTAAAACTGGCACAAAACATGATTTTATTTATGTAAATATTTTTTATCCACTTATGAGAGACAGAGACAGCACATGTGAGAGCACAAGCAGGAGGAGCAGCAGAGGGAGAGGGAAAAGCAGACCTCCCCCACCCTCCACTGAGCCTGGAACCTGAGGACTCAATCCCAGGACCCTGAGATCATGACCTGAGCTGAAGGCAGACACCCAAATGACTGAGCCACCCAGGTGTCCCCCCAAAATGATTTTAAAGCAAATTTCTAAAATGGATGGTGCTTTGGGAAATGCTGGCCTAGGGACTGGAGGAGCAGCCATACCCAAAGTGGACACATAACTCAGGAGCTCTGAAGACTGGCTCCTGGAGGTCATGGGGACAGTGGTGTGAGCTCTGGGAATGGTTCCATTTACAGTTGACTCTTCTAGTTCCTGTCCTGTCCTCCTGGGATTTCACCTGCAGCAACACATTTGAGGTGACCTCATGCAGATTTCTGAAGCTTCTCAACATAGCTCCATCATGTCTGGCACTGAGACCCACAAATGCCCCACATTAGCCCCTCCAAACTCCAATCTCTCAAATCATCACAACCACTGTGTTTTACTTGTGTTTCCCCCCTCTCCTACGGTCCAGAAAGTGCTTCCCGCCAGAAAGCTGGACGGTAAGGCCCACTTTGCTGGTTTCCTCTCTCTGGGTGACTGCGGTCCAGTACTGCGTGTTGTCAAATGTCAGAAAACAGTCTGTCTGGGGATCCCTGGGTGGCTCAGAGGTTGAGCGTCTGCCTTCAGCTCAGGGCGTGATCCTGGAGTTCTGGAATTGAGTCCCAAATTGGGCTTCCTAAGGAGGCTGCTTCTCCCTCTGCCTCTCTCTCTGTATCAGAAGAAAGGAAAGGAAAGGAAAGGAAAGGAAAGGGAAGGGAAGGGAAGGGAAGGGAAGGGAAGGGAAGGGAAGGGAAGGGAAGGGAAGGGGGAAGGAAGGAAGGAAGGAAGGAAGGAAGGAAGGAAGGAAGGAAGGAAGAAAGAAAGAAAGAAAGAAAGAAAGAAAGAAAGAAAGAAAGAAAGAGAAAGAAAGAAAGAAAGAAAGAAAGAAAGAAAGAAAGAAAGAAAGAAAGAAAGAAAGAAAGAAAAAACAGTGTGTCTGACATCTGTCCAGTTTTCATGTTCCAATGCGGGAAGCCTGCCTCAGCTGCGCTGGCATGACCAGATGAGGCAGTTTCTTTTTTGTTGCCCCCCCCTTTTTTTTTTTTTAAATGATTTTATTTATTCTTTTAAGGTCTTCTCTTTTTGGGATATATTTCTTAGCTGCACCACATGCAGTTAGGTGTAGATTTCTCTTAGTTTTTCTTACTGGATGCTCATCATGCTTCCTGTGTTTGTGGACTGATATCTTTCATTGGTTCTTGAAAACTCTCAGGAGTCCTCTTTTCAAATACTGACTCTTTCACTGTCTTTGTCCTCTGCACCCCACCTCCCCGCCCGAGACCTGCAGTCTGTCTCATTCGGCCCTCCCAGTTGCTAAATGCCTCACTCACGCTGTTCCATGCCTTTCCTCTCTGTGGTCCATTCTGGACAATCCTTTCCTGCATGTCCTCAACTGGGTCTCATCTGTTTACTTCAACAATTCCTTTTGTTATCCTTTCATGGAGGTATGATTGATACACAAAAACTTGCACATATTCAATGTACACAACTGGATGAGTTTGGACATGTGCACACACCTGTGATACCATCACAATTCAACAATTACATTTTTAAAGACTGTTCTCTTTTGTCCTTTTCCAATTATTTTTATTTCAAAGCAATACAAAACTTATAGAAAAGTTGAACATATGGTGACTTCAAACCCTTTTCTCTGAACCATTTGAGAACAAGTCTCTAAGTTGACACTGCATCACCCTCAACTACCTTAGTATGTATTTCCAACAAGGATTTTCTTCCTACTTATCACTTACAGTCATCAATAAGAAGTTAATTTTGTTACCTTCCTTTCCTCTTGTCCTCAGACCCTATTCATTTATGCACAAGGTCCCAGTAACAGTCATTACAGTGTGGACAGTTTCCTGCTTCCAGGCAGCAGGCTGTCCCTGTTGCAGCTCTGCTGCCCTCGCAGATGGCTTCTGGGCTCCAACCCCTCTAACACCCAGTTCTGATCCCCCGTACCCCACCTTCCACCTGCATGGAAGCACTCTCACAGTGCTGCTGTGCTGACATCCCAGTTCACCCTGAGGCTATTCCCACCTCATGCTGAGCCCACACCCTGGGGTGATGTCCTGGTATCCTGCCCAGGCTGGGACTCTCCTGTTGCACTGCCCTCCTTACCCTGGGCTGCAGTCAACAAGGGCATACTCCTCATCCTTTTGATCTCAAAAGGGCAGCTCTCTTATGGGGCAGAGTCTGATACTCAGATCTGGGTCAGCACAGCCAACTCCACCTCCTCCACTCCTGTCATGTCACCACCAGTGTCACCTAATGGCTTTAGGACAAGACTGAGGAGAAGGCTGGGAAGAAAATAACAGCTACGGGTTTCTCTGGTCACTGTGGGGTCTCCTCTTGGTTTCTCACTTTCACTCATTTCCTTACATAGTTCATGTATTTTTGTTTCTCTTCATTTCAATATCTGAGGTCCTTGAAAGGGCAATCTACAGTTTCTATTTTTCCAACTCTCAACTACAGTGGTTTCTTCTTTTGTGTGTTTTGTGATCTCTGATTTTGAGTTCATAGTTGGTTGATCTTAAACTGTGAAAAACAGGGATGTATAATTTGAGGAAGCCCTTCCAGGATCTCTGACTTAACCAGGGAGCATCATGTTCATACTCTCTCACCCCACCATAGGTCTAAAGACTTATTTGCTATTAGCAGTCCTAACAGAGGTACTTCTCTCAGGGAAACCTACTTTTCTTATATGCTCACTACTTACAGCTCAGCCCTCTCCCCCCTACCCCCGCTTCTCTCTTGATCTCCTGGACATTTGTTTTAATTTCTAAAATCCAGCAATCTAACACATTTTTTTTTCCCTGAAAAAATCTGTTTTATAGTAGGGTGGAGGGGCGCTAGACTCTTTGGTCCATGTTGGCAGAAGAGGAAAGCTTCTATATTAATTTTTAACTAAAAACAAAGCTGAATTTGTACGATTTTCAGTGGGAGATATATAAAATTATAAGTGCTCCTTAGCAGGGCTTCTTACATTCAATCACTTACACCCCTGTAATGTCACACCTGGCAGCAGCTTCATGTAAGAGGACAGAGAAGAAACACACATTGGGAGCAGGGCATTATCGGGTGCTCCTCCCTGCAGTCCACATAGGCATGCATGAGCTCCTCACTGAGCTGCGATGCAACTCAGGTGCAAGATAAGGTATAGGAGCTGCTCTGGCTTAGAGGTCCTTGACTGTGGGAACCGATACATCTTGGAACAAGTCATCTGAGTTTATCTTTTAAATTTGCAAACTCAGTTAAAAGAGAGCCTAAAGGTCTGGCTTCCTGATAGATGTTAAAAGATCATTCCATTTTCTCCAGCCAGAAGCAGTGTACCAGCTGGAGAGCATCTTTAACACAAGCAATGATGTTTTATAACACAGCTGATATCCTGACTTCATTAGGTTTCTAGGCTTGACTTTCATTAGGTTTCAACCCAAAGTGAATTCTGTTGAGAAGAAAAGGGGTTTTGTTAAACCTCTACTCACAGTAAATCATCAAGATTTGGTGTCTGTGCTCAAGTTTTTCCAGCAGGTGATTGATGAAAAAATTAAGAGATTCTGGTCCTAGAGAAATTCATTTTTAGGTTGTTCAAAACTGAGACGACAGAGTTCTTTCCTCAATTATAACCTGGCTACAAAGTATCCATGAGATTGTTTTATCTTTGTGTATTTGGTTTTTTGAACCATCCTTCTCTCTTTTTTTAAACAGATTTTTAAAATTTATTCATGAGAGGCGCACACACACAGTGAGAGTGAGAGAGAGAGAGAGACACAGGCAGAGGGAGTAGCAGGCTCCCTGCAGGGAGCCCGACGCGGGACTCGATCCCGGGTCTCCAGGATCATGCCCTGGGCTGAAGGCAGACACCCAACCGCTGAGCCACCCAGGGATCCCCAAAATAACTTTCAAAATGGTTTTGCAAAAAAATTTCAGATGAGAATTACCTACATCAGTTATTAAACCAGGAAAGCTAATTTTTTCCCAAACATTTTATTGTGCAAAACCTCAAACGTCTGCAAAAGTTCTAGAGATCTTATAGCTCGCGTCGGCTACCGCTAAGGCGCTGTCACACGCCCCTCTGTCCTCCCGTCCAGGAAGCCTCCTCCTGTGTGGACGGAGACGGAGGCTTCCCAACAGGTGTCTTATCTCCCCACGGCGCCCATGCGCTCTTCTGCTGTCACAGCCGGTTTCCTAAACGACGAAACTTTACAACGGAGCTTCTGCTGTTAGAAGCTTCAGCTTCGGGGAAATGCCCCGAAGTCCTGGGTGCACTGGCCCCGGTCCCCTCGGCAGCTGACCGCTTCCCGAGCCCCTTGGTCTTCCCGGGGCTCGCGGCCGCACGCGCCGGGAGGTCCTCGGACGGCCCCGAGCGTCGGCTCAGCCTCCTCCTCCCGCCGACCGCCCGGCCAGCCCCACCCCCCCGCCCCGGCCCCCGCCCCGCCGTCATAGTCCAGGTGTGCAGTCCGCTGCCAACAAGCACACAGGGCTGCCTCAGCCCCGCGCCCTCTCCCTCACCGCACTTACTACCACCTCGTGTTCCGACCGCTCCGCCCGCTCAGGCTCAGGAGCGCCGACCCCCGCCGACCTCCCGGGCCCCGCGCGTCCGCGAAGCACCTGCCGCGGGCCTCCGACGCGGCCCCGCCTCACCGAGCTCGCCCCGCCCACCGCTCCGCGGGCCGCCGGCCGGAAAGCGCGGCGCCAACTGCTGCAAAGCGCCGTACGACAGAACCCGGGACCGGACTACGGCCGGCAGCCGCCGCCGCCGCCGCCGCCGCCGCCAACGCCAACCCTGCGGCTGCAGGAGCCGACCGCCGCGGCCACCCGCCTGCTCGCCCTCCGCGCTCGCCCTGCGTCCCTCGAGGCGGCCCGGAGCCGCCGCGCCGCGGAGGCGGCTCGCGCCCGCCCTGCCGGTCGCCATCATCCCGGCGTGCACCGCGGCGGCGGGCGGGCCGGCGGCCATGTTGCGATAGTCTGTTGTTTTCTTCCTGCGGAGGAGCCGGGACGGAGTGGCCGCGACTGCCGGCCTCGTCGCCCTGTCCCGGTCCCGGCGCGCCGCCCCCCGTCCCCCACCGCGCGTCCCCGGGCCCCGGCCGGCCGGCGGCCCACCGGCTGGCTTGGCGGGGCGCGCCCGAAGGCCGGGCCCGCGAGCACCATGGCGGCCGCCCTGGGAGCGGGCGGAGGAGCCGGCGCAGGAGGTACGTGAGCCGCCCCGCGCTGGGGGGACGGGCCGGGGCCACCTCGGGCCGCGTCGGCCTGGGGCCCGGGAGCCTGCGGGCGGCAGCCATGGGCCCCTCGGCGAGGCGGCGGCGGCGGCGGCGGCGGGGGACGCGAGGCCGGTGCGGGCGTGCGGGGCGCCGGGCTTGTCGCGGGAGGAGGCTCCGGGCCGCTCCGCTGGGCTGTCGGCCGGGCCGGGCCGGGCCGGGCCGCGGCGGGCGGGGTGGGCGGGCCCCGCTGTGCGGGCGTGTGGGGCCTGCGGCGCTCAGGAGCCCGGGTCGGTGCCGAGAACCCCGGCCGGGCGTGCGCCCTGCGTGAGCGCCTCGCGGTCCGACCGACGTCCCCCGGCGCTCGGTCAGCAGGGGCCGGGCCGGGCCGGGCCGGCGGGGCAGCCTCAGCACCGGCTCGGGCGCCGGACGCGTTCCGGGCAAAGTCTCTCGGGGGAGCTCACGCTTTGTTGATGCAGTGTGTTTTAAAGACCTTAAACATGGAAAAATCCTTGAAAGTGGCTGACGATGATTCGAAGGTGTTGGTCTGAGGGACCTTAGGCGGTCAACTGTCTGGACGAAAGCTTTGGGCACGCGTCATGGAAGCAGCGTCCAGGCGTCCGCTCCCGAGATCTTCGTAGCAGCGCGTTGCGGTGATCCTGCTTAGAACTTTGCTGGGAGTAGGAAAACGTTTGGCGGAGTGAAGAGACCACGGGGTTTGCGCTCACAAGTGCCCCTCCGGGCCTGTGGTTTGGTGCGCACCGCCTCTGCCCGACAGCTGATTTCTGCTTGTCAGACGTGAGGCTCCCCAGTCAGGATTTGGAGATGCACGTGCACCTCCCTTGGTTACTTTCTGGGGGTCAGTGAGGCTCCTCGGTTAGGATTTGGGGATGCAGGTGCACCTTCCTTGGTTACTTTCTGGGGGTCAGCAGCACGTGTTCTGTTCATTCTCTAAGGGCAGCCAGAGGATTGCTGGGTGCTAAAGTGCACACCCTGCTCAGTGGGGTTTCAGAAGCTGTGTCATGTATGAAGACATGTGTCTTGGCATGTTCTTTCAAGTTACTCGTTTGTAATTTGTAAGATAGTAAATGTCCGTGTCCTCGATACTTTTGAGTCTAGAAAGTTTGGTAATTGCTATTTTAGGGCCCCATGCAGGCTTTATGCTTGATGTTTGCAGTTTTTCCTTCCATTTCATCCTGGTTTCCCCTTGCTCTAGACTAAAGCCAAAGTCCTCAGAGGTGTGGGAGTTCTGTATGACCTGGCTTCTAGGACCTCACCGGTAGGCACACTGCTCCCGCTCTCATTTTGTGCTCACTAGCCAGGCCTCAGGCTACTGTGAGGCCTTCTTATCTAAACTATGTCCACTTCCTGCTGGGGAGCCTCCCTTCTTCTGTTCTGTGGTAGGCTCCTTTTCTTCAGAACATGGATCCTAGTTGGTAATTTAATTTCTTTAAAAAAAAAAATCTCCCTTTCCCCTAGTCTAAGCCCCCTGAGGACAGGAATGCTGGCTGTTTTACCTTCCTCTTATTCCAACTTCTTGGTAAATTGTATATATTCAACAGATAATTTGACAAATGAGTGAATTAAAGTATGAAATGTTTTCCTTATGGATCTTCCTATATCATTTTCTGTGCATATGTAAGTTGAGGATTTTTAGCTTTGTGGCCTTTTATGATATAAACAGAATCATGTAATCTGTAGTTTGCTTTTATTCACTTAAAAATAGGTCCTGGGGATAGAGAGGGCACCTGGGTGGCTTACATGGTGAAGTGTCTGCCTTTGGGTCAGGTCATGATCTCAGGGTCCTGGGATTGAGCCCCACATCGGGCTCCCTCCCTGCTCACTGGGGAGTCTGCTTCCTCCTCTCCCTCTGCCTCTCCCCTTGTGTCAGGGGCACACAGTTGTGTGCACCCACTCTTGTTCAAATAATAAAATTCAAATAAGTAAATAAAAGAAAAAGAAAAAAAAAAAGGTCCTGGGGATCTTCCATGTCAGTAGGTGAGAGTTTTATGGATCCACTATTGATCATTTAACCTTTTTTTTTTATTGATGGGCATTTCAGATATTTCTACTTTTTCACTACTGTGAAAAATACTGTGTTAAACACCTATAGACACAACATAGTGTGCTTATGCAGATGTTTCTGGAGAACAGATGCCTTTGGAAGTGGAACTAATGTGTTTCAAGTTATATATATTTCAAGTATTGATAGCTGTTACAGGTTGTCCTTAAAAACAAGTTGGTACCACTAAATCCTCCTCAGTGTCGGAAAACCCCGTTTCCCATACCCTAAGAGTATTTTTAAAAATTTTTGTTCATCTTTGGACAGAAAAATAGCCTTACTGTTGTATTTTCATTATCTCCAGAGAAGTTAGGCATATTTTCATATATTATTTTTCTGTGGATTGCATGTTTATATCGTTTCCCTTTTTTTTTATTAGGCAGTTGATCTCTTTAATTATTTCTCATTCTTTGTATACTGCATCAGGATTATTAATCCTTTTAAAAATGTGCTTGTCCTATACATAGCTTTTTTTTAAACTTTAGTATATGGAAGTTCAAAATTTTTACTTTGTAAAATATGTCCTTTATTTTTGTAAGTATTTTTTTTCTTTTTGTAATGGTGTCTCTGTGCCAAGAGTTTGTTTATGGTTTTAACATTTTATGCTTCAGTGCTTTTTATTTATTTTTTATTTTTTTTAAGATTATTTATTTATTTATTCATAGAGACACAGAGAGAATGAGAGGCAGAGACACAGGCAGAGGTAGGAGCAGGCTCCATGCAGAGAGCCCGACGTGGGACTCAATCCAGGGTCTCCAGGATCACGCCCTGGGCTGCAGGCGGCACTAAACCGCTGCGCCACCGGGGCTGCCCTCAGTGCTTTTTATAATTCGCTTTTATTCCATATAGAATTTTACTTTGGGTGTCGTGTGCATTTGGGACTTAAAACAGTTCTAATATGATATATTGAATTCTCTGTCTTTTCTGTCTTTGTAGTATATTTCCATTAAGAGTTTTTTAGAATTATTGTTTTGTAGTGTGTGTGCATATATATATGTGGGTATGTATGGGCATATGTTATGTATCTGTGATGGCATGTTCTTTTTCAGAAATTTCTTGATTAGCCTGTGCATTAAAAAAAATGTATTTCAGAATCATTAACCACATTCTACAAAGAATTCTACTGGAATTTTTATTTGAGATTGCATTGAGTTTATTTACATAATTTGAGAGTGGTTAATATTTTTAAAATATGGTTTCTTTTATCTAGTAACAAAGTGTCTCTGTGAAGCTTTTCTTTTTTTGTCAGTAAGTAATCTACCAAATGTTTGTTGAGTAACCTATTCTGTGTTGGGCACTGGTCTAGGGGGCTGGGGTACATAGATCCCTACCCTGTGAAACTTATATTAGTAAAAAAGAATTTTTTTAAAGATTTATTTCAGAGAGAGAGTGCTCATGTGGGGGTGGGGTAAGGGGGAGAGGGAAGCCAGAAGGAG
Organism: Canis aureus; assembly: GCF_053574225.1. Lineage (NCBI taxonomy): Eukaryota > Metazoa > Chordata > Mammalia > Carnivora > Canidae > Canis > Canis aureus. The sequence continues at coordinate 48,253,037 of NC_135625.1, read as the reverse complement.
TCCTATGTGGGGCTCCATCTCCTGACCCTGAGACCATGACTTGAGCTGAAATCAAGAGCCCGACACCTACCCAACTGAGCCATTCAGGTGCCCCAGTAAAACTTCTTTATATAGTTCTTTCACATTTGTTACTCTTTATTCTTAGATATTTTGTATTTGTCATAGTGGATGGTGTGGTTTTTTTATCTTACTACATTCTCTCTTTTGTTATTGATTTACTAGAGAAAAGCTTTTAAAAAATACAGTGGAATTACATACAGCTGGTTTTTGAAATCTGTTTTTAATAGTTTGGTACTTTAGATGTTCTAGTTAGTTGTACCTGCGGCGTCTCTTATTCTCATATTTATAGCTCTCATTTCTTTTTCTCCTACTTGTTTCAGAGACTTTCATTATCAAGCTCTCCAGTATGATGTTGAAGACTATGGGTGATGACAGGCATCTCTGTCTTATCTTGTTCTGAGTTTTAACAAGTGTTCTTTTAATGTTTTGCCATTAAATATGGTGTTTACTGTAGGTTTCTGCTAGTTACTGTTTTTTTTTTTTTTTTAGTGAAGAAAATTGTTTTTTGAGTTGGGCTTTTAATTTTATCAAATACTTTTTCTGCATCTATTGGGATGATCTATGAGACCCCTTCTTTATTTATTTATTTTTTAATATTTTATTTATTTATTCATGAGAGACAGAGAGAGAGAGAGAGGTAGAGACACAGGCAGAGGAAGAAGCAGACTCCATGCAGGGAGCCTGATGTGGGACTTGAGCCAGGATCACGCCCTGGGCCAAAGGCAGACGCCAAACCACTGAGCCACCCAGGGATCCAGAGACCCTTCTTTAATCTCTTAACATGTTATATTGATAGATTCTGCTGCTGATCCAACCTTGCATTCTTGGGCTCACAATCTTCTGCATGTTTTGTTCTTTTTAATGTATTGTTGGATTTCATTTTAGGATTTGTGTATGATCATAAGAAAGATTGGCTTATAGTTTTCTTCTTTTGCATTTGTGTGTGCATGTGTACTATCCTTTTTAAAAATGAAATGCTGGTTTCCTAGAATGAGTTGTGAAGTTTTATGGGACAGTGTAAAAAAAAAAAAAAATTCTCTATATTAAATGTTGGAAGAACTCTTGTCTGCAAAGCCATTGGGTCAGGTAGCTCTTTATTTTTCAGTTTCTTTTACAATTATTGGTCTCTTTAGGTTTTTAAAAATCTCTGGGTCATTTTTTTAAGTGTATTTATTATTTGTTTAATCTCTACACCCCAAATGGGGCTTGAACTCATGATCCTAACATCAAGAGTTGCATGCTCTTCTGAGCGAGTGAGCCAGGTCCCCCTCTAAAGGTTAGTTTTGATAATTTTTTTTGAAAAATAATTTTTTTATGTTTCTATTTTCAAAATGTATGGTTCAGCACTACCATTTCTAGTGTGTTAAAGGTAAATTTTTTGAAGCTCATGTCTGAACAAATTCTTTATTATACTTGATTGATGATTTGGTTGGGCCTAGAATTCTAGATTTGAGTTCATTTTCCTTATATTTTTAGTAGTATTACTGTGTTTTTCTTGCTTCCAATTCTGCTGTTGAAAAGTCTAATGGCATTCTAGTTCATTTGTATGTGACCTTTTTCTCTCCCTGAAGGATTTAACAATTCCTTCTCAGTGTTCTAAAATTTCATTAGCATAAGTCTTCTTACTGTTTTGCAGTTGGTGGACACTTCAGTCTGGAAATATATATCTTCAGTTCTGTGAAATTATCTTGTATTTTTCTGCCTTTCATTTCCTCTGTTCACACCTTCTGAAACCCTTATTATTGGTTTCTGATGCTTCAATTATGTACAAAACATAAGAATAATGTTACAGTTCATTAAGATGCTTTTGGGAGGATAGATACTTTGGTAGTTGTTGGAGGGAAGTAAAAGGTTATGTAACTAAGGTTGGGAAAGTGCAGCACTTAGGGCTGCCCTGGGGCGGTGGGCAGGCCTGCAGCTGCTGGTGGGCCTTTGCTCCAGGGATGCTCCGAGGCTGCCACTCCTTCAGTAGGAGGAATTTTGTTCCTCTTAGGCCAAATGCTGTTTGACCAAAGACTGTTCTAATGTCTTCTTGGTAATTCTAGTTTTTTTTTTCCTGTTCCCACTGTTGCTGTAGCTGTATCTCACTGCATTACTTAAAAATTTTTTTCCTATTTTTCTGGTGTCTGGAGACGAGATTGCTTTCTTTTGGAAAAGAAGCCTTGTACTCGCCTTTTCAACCACAAACTTCTTTAGCTGTTTTAGCACTGGCTAAATGTGGGTCCGCTATCCTCCATCTTTTGATATTCTCTCCTTTTTTTTTTTTTTGAAAGAAAATGGAACTCATAAATTTATATGTAATTCCATCTTTAATATGTTAACTAAGTCAATTAAGAAAAGACAATGTAATTCAAAGAGAGTATGTGTTGGAGACCACCAGATTGCAGCCTGCACTTCAGCAACTGCCTGAATAATCTTCCTACCTAACCATCAATGAAGTCATAGTTGCCCTATAATATTTTAGATAGGAAATCAGAGTGTATATTACTAAAGTTGCTTCCTAAGTAAAAATGTAAGAGTGCTGTACTTGGTGTTTGGTAGACTTGAGTTTAAATCTGGTTTTGTTTACTGACTTTGGTTAGTCTTGGTAACCTATGTAAAACATAGGTTTTACATCCTATGTAAAAGGATGATTTGCAGTTGGATTAAAGGAGAAAACCCAGGTATAAAGGATGACTTGTTGAAGTATAAAATGAAGCCTCTCTTTAGCTCTTCAGTAGTGCTGGGATTATTTGAGTTTTATCAGTCTGTTTCAATCAGAACAAAAGCAATGCTATGCATTCCAGGTATGAAGCTATTTTAAATACTGGAATTAGAGGCTTATACAAACCTTGGAAAAGTGGAGGTGCAGTGGTCAGGAAAACTTTCTGATAATCTCAACAGGGTTGTCAGGAATTTTGCCTGGGAGTCCTGTGACCCTAAAGATTCCTGGAGAAGCTTGTGGGCCTTCTTGGTCTGCAGCACTGCAGATGTTGACTTTTTTTTTTTTTTTAATTTTTTAAATTTTTATTTATTTATGATAGTCACACAGAGAGAGAGAGAGAGAGAGGCAGAGACACGGGCAGAGGGAGAAGCAGGCTCCATGCACCGGGAGCCCGATGTGGGATTCGATCCCGGGTCTCCAGGATCACGCCCGGGGCCAAAGGCAGGCGCTAAACCGCTGCGCCACCCAGGGATCCCCAGATGTTGACTTTTGACTCCCAAGGAGTCACCACCCACCATTCCACGTCCCTGACAGCCTCATGTCCCTGAAAGCCTTGTGTGTGCCGTGTGTGTGTGTGTGTGTGTGTGTGTGTGTGTGTTTTGTCTGCTGCCTCTGTGACACCTGAGGATAACTGTAATGATAACTGGGACTCAGACCTCCTGTGACTGTCTTCCCTTGCACAGTTGAACTCAGAACCACACAAAGAAAGGCTTTGGGAAGTGTATTCCTGCATTTCCTCTGCACCATTTTTGCGAGTATGGTGATCACAGCACACTGTTAACTTAGTTCTGTGGAAGGCAAAGGAGGGATTGGTAGGTGGACTGTACTTTTCTTTGACGTTTTCCCCCCTAAATTTCACCCATTTAGCAACTGATCATCAGTTTAGAGGGTTTCACTTTTTTAAAAAAAGTTCTAGATTCTTGGGAAAAGAAATGGGTATCATTTCCTCTGATTCTAAGTCATGATGAGAATATCCACTTGGCTGAGCTCAGACCACTTGTCCTCTTTCAGACTGCCCAGGATGATAGAGAATCAAGGACCTAGCTTTTATAGTTTCCATATTGGGACGCAGAGCCCTGTCTTCTATTAGGACTTGTGCTGTGATTGATTTCCAAACACAGTAGGGAGAAATTCAGTTGTAAGACAGGCTAATGGTCCATGTGTACTATACTTCGTAAACAAAATAGAAAGTTCATTTTGGGGAGAACCTGTTCGGGGGCCCATATGTATAAGAGATTATTTATTTTTAATTTGGGGGGGAGGGGGCAAAGGGGGAGAGAGAGAATTCCAAGTAGGCTCCACATCCAGCACGGGAGCCAGATGTGCGGGGCCTAATCCCACAACCCTGAGATATGACTGAAATCAAGAGTCCAAAGCTTAACAAACTGAGCCATCCAGGTGCCCCAGGTGAGAGATTGTTAAGACAATGACTACAAATTATTTTCCAAACAACATAAGTCGATCTAAATATATTGCTTGGTTACTCAATTTGGTGGTTTTACTCTGTAGGGCCAGTATGTTCTCTTTCAAAGGTCTTGAACATTACCCTGGTTGTTTTCTAAGTTATGGTCTAGATTTACTCGCCTATAAAATATGGAATTTTGACTGTTAGTGATTCAGAACATGAGCGTATCATACATGAGAATGATATTGAGGCAAAAGAAAGAAGGTTGAGAACCTTTGGACTAGAAAAAGATTGGCAAACTTTATCTCAGAGGGCAAAATAGTAAATATTTTAAGCTTTCCAGATCACATGGCTCCTGTTGCAATTACTGTCTTGCCACTGTAGCTTGAAAGCAGCTATGAACAGTATGTAATTGAATTGGTATATTGTTTCAATAAACTTACTTATATAAACAGGCAGTAGCCAAATTTGGACAGAAATGGGTGGTAGACTGCTTGGCCTGTGGACTGTTATTTGCTGACCCTTGGATTAGGCAGTTGGCTAGAACCCTGTTCACGCTAATGTTCTATATTGTTTCTAAGTCAAGTTCCAGGCTCCCGGGAAAGAGGAAATAGTGAGAATGCTAAGAGAGTTAGGTTGGTTGTAAACCTCTGGTTGCGGTGTGATTGAAAGGCGTAAAAATTCTAGTAGATACCAGTAGTTTTGCTCTAAGGAAAAGTGCTCCCTTACGGAAATATCTGTCCAGCATGATGTTTAGCCTTTCAGGGAGAGACTGTAGGTGAGGGCACGGACCACGCTTGTCTTGCCAAGCTTATCTTCTCCTGGGTGGTCAGGGATGTGTGGTTCTTGCTTCAGCTGGACTGAGGTGGACACCTTTTGTTCTCTTGGTTCTTCTCAGTGTGACCGATATAAATTACAACTTTACAAAAAGGATTTGTCTGTGTTCTAAAGGTGAACAGAAGGGAAATGACTGTAGGAAATGAAGAATAATAAAAACAGGCCTCGAGGTCTTGTCTCAGTTTATTTTCTAGGATTTCGAGTCATAGTTCTTCCATCTTCATTTTTACATTCCATATTCCAGGGGGCAAGAAAATATGCTCTTGCTTCCTGCATGTTAGGTGTGGTCTTTGTCCATGCACAGGTTCACCCATATTGAGAACTGCTCTTATGTCTTCTTGGGAATTCTAGTTGTTTCCTTTCCCATTGTTGCTGTAGCTGTATCTCACTGCGTTACTTAAAATTTTTTTTTCTATTTTTTTGGTGTCAGGAGACGAGATTGCTTTCTTTAGGAAAAGAAGCCTTTGTACTCACCAAATTTTAAATTTTAAATCTTTTTTTTTAAGATTCTATTTATTTATGAGAGAGAGAATGAGACAGAGACACAGGCAGAGGGAGAAGCAGGCTCAATGCAGGGAGCCCGACGTGGGACTTGATCCTGGGTCTCCAGCCCTGGGCTGAAGGCAGCACTAAACTGCTGAGCCACCCAGGCTGCCCTGTACTTGCCTTTTCAACCACAAACTTCTTTACTCAGTGCTTGCGTAAACTTACACCTGGGCTGAGATTCCCAGCAGGTCTCCTCTGGGACCTCATTGCCAGTCATTTCCCCCTCTTTGCTTCCCCTTCACGTTGGATCACTTTCCCTTGCCATTCAGACATCTACACATGATGAGCTTGCTCCTACATTAAAAACAAAACAAAACAAAAAAAAGCCAAACACCTTTTCTCTCTTACAGATGGTCCCCTTCAAGCATCTGTTCCATGTTCATACATTGTGGCCAAAGTGTCTTGAGAGGATATCTAGACCTGTATAAAGCAATACTATCTGGGTCTCTCTCACTTCCTATTGACCTGTGTGCTGGGAGAAATCATTCAGTAAAATAAACTGTAAAGAATAGCATGATAAACCTATTAATCTCACAGCTGGAATTAGCATTTAACCTTTGGTCACATTTGCATCAGGTGTTTTAAATGAAGGACAGTGTTACAGACAAGGTCCCCATTATGCTTTGCATGATTGCCTAACTCTTCTCCGGAGTCACACACTAATCCGGAATTTGGTGTATTTCCGATCTCTATTTATGTTAGGTATCAATGTCAAGATGTTAATAAATACTTTGACATATACGCATTCATAACCAATATGTAGTATTTATTTTATGCCACAAAGGTTAGCCTTTGCATATGTCATTTTGTATTTTTACCAATGTGTCTTTGGTTTAGGATTGTCAGAGGAAAAAGAGGTAAATGCATGTAGATTTTTGCCAGATATTGTCAGATACAATTTTGTGTAGGGTTTGTGCCATTTTGCATAGCTACCGCTAGTCAGTGAGAATGCTTATATCTCCACACACTCATCAGCAATATTTGGTGAGATGTTTCGAGTCCTTGTCAGAAGTAGAAAATTATTAATTCATAGTTTAAAATATCTCTTATGAAATGAAAAACTTATTATGGAGAACATTTCAACTTAAAAATAATTGCATAGTTCCTGTATGTCCATCATCTAGTTACAACAATATGAAATGATGGCCACTCATATTTTCATATATATTCCACCTTCTTACTCTTGTCCCCGTGAAACACTAACTCCCCATTTCCCCTCCCCATGTCCCCTGGCACCCACACTGTACTTTTTGTCTTTATGATTTCACCTACTCTTGGGACCTTGTATAAGGGCAGTCATACAGCTTTTCTGTTTTTGTGAATGGCCTATTTCACCTAGCATAATGCTGTCAAGGTTCATGTTGTAGCAGGTGTCAGAATTTCCTATGACTACATGTCCCGTTGTATGGCTAGACTACATTTTATCTATTTATGCATTGATGGATACTTGGATTGCTTCCACCTTTTTGTTATTGTAATTCTGCCATGAACATGGGTGTATAAATACCTCTTCAAACTCGTGTTTTCATTGCTTGTTTATGTACACCCAGAAGTGGAATTGTCACAGCAGTCATTGGATTTAGGGCCCATCCCAATCCAGCATGACCTTATCTTAACAATTATATCTGTAATGATCCTTTTTCTATAAGGTCACATTGTGAGATTCTATTATTTATTTATTTATTTTAGATTTTTAAAAAAATATATTCATGAGAGACACACAGAGGCAGAGACATAGGCAGAGGGAGAAGCAGGCTCCATGCAGGGAGCCTGATGTCAGACTCGATCCCGGAAATCCTGGATCACAGCCTGAGCCAAAGGCAGACGTTCAACTATTGAGCTACCCAGGCGTCCCTGTGAGGTTCTATTGAACAGGTTCTTGGCACAGAGCTCCTGAAACCCTTTGAATTTATTGCCTTTGTATGCCAATGAACGACTCACTTTTTTGGGGGGATTTACCTAGGTAGCTTCAGGATGGAGGCCAATTGCCTAAAAAACAACCACATGTTTAAAGGATTAGAATTTTCAGCTTCTGCCTCATTTCCTGGGAGGTAGGAGATGAGCTGGAGATTGAGTACTGTCATCTTTGGTCAGTAGTTTAAGTCATGCCTAGCTAATGAGACCATAAAAATCCCTCAGTGAAAGGTTTTGGGATAGCTTCATATCCCTATGTTGGGAGAGTGGCATACCCTTACCATGGGGACGTAGGATTTTGCATTTGGACCCTTCCCAGTTTTGTCCCACTTATATCTGGCTCTTCATTTTTATCCTTTATAATAAACTGTCATAGTAAGTATCCTGTTTTCCTGGGTTCTGTGAGGGGTTCTGTAAACCGTTCAGTTGAATTATTTAAGCTGGGGGAAGGGTGATTGTGGGAACCCCTGAATTTGTAGTTGGCCAGTAGAAGTGTGGGTAGTCGGGGCACCCCATTTGCAGTTTACAGGTGAAGTGGGGCAATCTTGTGAGACTGAGCCCTCAACTTGTCTGCTAACTCCACATTATGAGGGTCAGAATGGAATGGAATTGTTCCAACATCTGCTTAGTATCTGAAAATCAGAGACTATTCAGTACTGGTACAGTTAGTTAGCAAGTCATACTTGCTTTTTGTATTACAGAAGTTGACTGGTATATAATAAGACCCATGTGACATTTTAAAAACCAAACTCATTACCTTCTACCCATACTCAACCCCAAAATAAAGCACATTTATCAATCAATTCACATCCCACAAACATTCTGGGTTTGAAGTACTGATGTTTTCTTTGACTTCTCTTTTGTCCTTGTCAGTTAACATGGCTTGGAGTTTTTTTTTTTTTTTTTTAAAGATTTTATTTATATATTCATGAGAGACACACAGAGAGGCAGATTCTAGGCAGAGGGAGAAGCAGGCACCATGCCGGGAGCCCAATGTAGGATTCGACCCCGGGACTCCGGGATCACGCCCTGAGCTGAAGGCAGATGCTCAACCACTGAGCCTCCCAGGCGTCCCTGACTTGGAGTTTCTAAATGGACAGATTCTGGGGTGCCTGGGTGACTCAGTTGGTTGAGCTTCTGACTTGATTTCGGATCAGGTCATGGTCTGAGTGGTGTGGTTTTGAGCTCTGAGTTGGGCTCCACCAACTCAACTCAGTGAGGAGTCTGCTTAAGTTTCTCTTTCTCCCTCTCTGCCTAACACCCCCCCCCCCCCGACCCCCGCTCATGCTCACTTGCTCTCTCAGTCTCTAAAAAAACTAAATCTTAAAAAAAAAAAAAAAAAGATTCTGGTTTATCCATTGTCTTATTCTCCCATCTATTCCTTACTGTGATGCTAGCCAGGGCTTGTTTTGTTTTGGTTTGTTTTTACTTGATTTGTAGTTCTTTGTTGTTAAGATCATTGTTTATCATCAGTTCAGTCATTGCTGCTTTTTGTTGCTAAATAATTTTTCTAAACTACGATCATGTTGCATATTAAGTGTAGTTTCTCCCATTGATTCTTCAGGAATGCCCCGAATCTACCTTTTCTGCATTTATTTTTCCTGTTGCTTCTCTCCATGAATGGCTGTTTCAGACCTCCTGAACTACTCACAGTCTTCTGGGCTTACACAGCACTCTTCACCCTCTTTGCTCTCTTCCCCGTATGCCCATCTGCTTGTCAAAAATCTAGCCATTAGTCTTCCTCTCTGTTACTGCCTAGTCTGTGAAACTTTCCCTTGCCCTTTCCCTCAAAATGTCTCCTCGGTTGATACATTTTTACTTGAATTACCGTCATTCCATTGATTTTTTTACCTCAGTGGCTTTAAAAACTTTAAGTAGGCTGCGCACCCAGCATGGAGCCCAGTGTAGAGCTTGAACTCAACTACCCTGAGATCAAGAGTCATCGTATGCTTACCTGCCTTAGCCACCCAGGTGCCCCTTCAGTGGCTTTTTCTGCTGATAAATTTAAATAGTGTGAAATTTCATACTTCATTAAGAACATCATACCATCCTGTTTTTAAGTTAGCACATTATATGTTCAGATGTGTGCACAAATTAACATTTGGATTGATGTTCACTTGATGTTGTGATTTTTTTTTTTTTTTTTTTTTTTTTTTGAGAGAGAGCTTTAGCTGAGTATGGGGGAGGTTTAGAGGGGGAGGGAGAGAGAGAATCTTAAATATGTTGCACACCCACCACAGAGCCAGAAATTGGGATCCATCTGACCCTGAGGTATGACTATTTTTTTTTTTTTAAGATTTTATTTATTCATGAGAGACACAGAGAGAGAGAGGCAGAGACAGTTAGAGGGAGAAGCAGTCTCCATGCAGGGAGCCCAATGCAGAACTCCATCCTGGGACTCCAGGATCATGCCCTGGGCCAAAGGCAGGCGCCAAATTGCTGAGCCACCCAGGGATCCCTGAGATCATGACTTGAACAGAAATCTGGAGTCGGACACGTAACCACCTGAGCCACACAGGTGCTCTCTTATCTGATGGGAGAAATTTAAGGTGATTTTAATACCATCTTTGTACCTTTTTGTTATTCCAAGAAGTTTTTATAATAACTATATTACTTGAGTAAGTATAGGTTGTTATTGTAAGAGAGAAAATAGGTTCTGTAAAAATGTAACGAAGAATACAGAAGACAATCTATAATTCCATACAGAAAGATAATTACCATTAGCAGTTTTGCTTGTATCCTTCCAGATGCACATGCACCCATATTTTACATGTAAAGTGGTGCATTATAAAGCATGATATTGTGGAATGTTTTCCTCCCACATTATATTATTGAAGACATTTTTCCATGTCAGGTAATATAGCAATACTAGTGATAGTTCTTATTGCTGCCTAGTATATAATTGCAGGACTGTATTTTAATTTTACCTTTTTGTTGTCTTTTATTGGATATTTGCTTGGTTTCCACTTTTCCCTTGTTGATAAAACATTCCTTGGTGAGTGTGAGCATCCTTATTCATACTATCTATCTACATTCTCTGGTTGGATAACAACAGACTTTCAAAGTCTTAAAGAGTCCCCAAGACTATTCTAGAGTATCTGTGAGGTCTGTTTTCATAAGAGTGCTAAGACCTGATGTGCCTTTTTTACTGTGCTTACATTTGCACCAATGTTGCAAAAGTAATGGTGACTCAGTTTGTTGCCTCAACATGAATCAAGGCAGTGGCCACAAACTTAAAAGTCAAGCCACATACAAAAAAAAAAAAAAAACAAACAAAAAACAAAAATAACAGGTTTTGTTTAGGAAGATCCTTGATGAAGCAGTAAAAGTTATTAATTTTATTAATTTTGGGCAGCCCCGGTGGCTCAGTGTTTAGTGCCTGCCTGCCTTCAGACCAGGGCGTGATCCTGGAGACCCGGGATCGAGTCCCACGTCAGGTTCCCTGCATGGAGCCTGCTTCTCCCTCTGCCTGCCTCTCTCTGTGTCTGTCACGAATAAATAAATAAAATCTTAAAAAAAATTATTAGTCTTGATCCTGAAGTACATTTAAAAAATATTTTTTGGGGGGCACTTGGGTGGCTCAGTTGTTTTAAGTGTCCAACTTGATTTCGGCTCAGGTCATGATCTCAGGGTTTTGAGATCAAGCCCTGCAGTGGAGCCTGCTTAAGATTCTCTTTTCTCTGTCCCTCTCCACCACCCCCCCCCCTTAAAAAAAAAGGGGAAAAAAAAGGTTTATGTCAAAATGGGAAGTATACATAAGGTATTTCTGTTACTACCACCTGTGGCCTGTAGGGAAAGTACTTTTCTGATTGAGTTGAGCTGAATTTGCTGTTTTTTGTTTCGCTTTGTATTTTTTCATAGAACACCAGTTTTACTTGAAAAGACAACTGATAAACGAATTGTTCAGACTAGTATTTGGCAGATGTTTTCTTGCAAATGAAGTGAGCTTGTCTATTCAAGGAAACAACTGACAGTATTGATTGCCAATGAGAAAATCCAAGCTTTCAAGTAAAAATAGAATTTTGGAGAAGTTGTATTTGCTATGGTGAATTTGAAAACATCCCAATATTTGAAGATTTTTCTGATGAAATTGGTGGTGCTATTAACAAATGTAATTTTTGATATTAAGTAATGAAAGGTGTTTACATTTGTAAGAATAGCATAACTTAGTGAACACTTTTTTTAAGATGTTACATAATTACGTTAAAAGATATATTTACAGTGCAAGACATACTAGTGCATTTTAACAGGTGAGAGTACAAGATGTTCATTGATAAGGCTTCGGATTCTGCTTTGCAAATAGCCTTTAAGAAACCACCACTTGTTGAGTTATTGGCATAGTATCAAGAGTATCTGAAATTAATTATCTGAAAACGTTATTAACACTCTTGCAACTTCACATATATTTGGAGTCAGATTTCTTTCATGCACTTCTATCAGAGCAATATATTGCAAGAGATTGAATGGAGAAGCAGATGTAAAAATGCAGCTGTCTTCTATAAAGACAGACATTAAGGAGTTATGCAAAACAAAAATCTTTCTTTTTTTTTTAAATACAGCTTTCATATGTTACATTAACATGTAATGGGTTTATTGTTTCTTATACGTGAATTGTGAATAAAATGTTTTAAAAATGCCTTGGTTTTAATTTCTAATATAGTAAATATGGGAAGATAAAACCTGTGTCCATTTGTTTTTAAATTAAAAATATTCAAGCATAATTGACACACAGTGTTACATGTTTCTGGGATACAACATAATGATTTGACAAATGCATCTATGTGTGCCTTATATGCTGTGTTCACAAGTTTAGCTCCCATCTGTCATGTCATAGCTAGGAAATGCTCTCTTGTTTTCGTTATGTATGTAATCTTGGGGAGGAAGGAAAACTAACCCAGAAATGTAACAAAACTAATCTAAAGCTAACAGAAAACTGTTATTTAGCAGAAAATTGAAATTAGTTGCTTACTTTTAACAACTAGGAAAACATTTATATTTGTCTTCTCTTGAAGAGCTGGAATCTGCCCTCATTGGGCCTGCATTTTCTTTTTTTTTTTAAGATTTTTTTTTTTTTATTCATGAGAGACAGAGAGAGGAGAGAGGAGAGAGAGAGAGAGACACGCAGAGACACAGGCAGAGGGAGGAGCAGGCTCCATGCCGGGAGCCCAACGTGGGACTCGATCCTGGGTCTCCAGGATCAGGCCCTGGGCTGAAGGTGGCGCTAAATCGCTGAGCCACCCAGGCCGCCTGGGCCTGCATTTTCTGTAGTAGGTGGTAATGCTACTGTCTGTAAACAAGGTAAAGTCCTGCTAATTTGACATATTTCCCGTTCAGTCTGCTTTGCTCATTTATGTTCTTATCCCTGTGTACTTCTGTAGACATTTGAGTTTTTCATCCCTGATCAGTTTCATAATTATCTTTTTAAAAAACTGATTGCATTGAAGTATAATCAACATATAAGAGATTGTATATCTTTGAAACACACCATTTGATAAGCTGGAATATGTGTATATATACATGAAATTACAACCACAGTCAGTGCAATAAATGTACCATCACCAGGAATGTCTGTGTCCTAATTCCTGCCTCCTGCTTCTGCTGCCCCCAGCAAATGCTGATTCTGTTACTGTTTTAACAGTATCATTTCATAAAAAGGAATCTGAGAGTACATGTTCTTTTTTTTGTCTGGTTTCTCTCAACGTAATTATTTTGAAGATCATCCATGTTGTTGAGGGTATCAGTGTTTCTTCTTTATTGCTGAGTAGAGTTGCGTTTAGGGATATTTCACAATTTGTTTATCTTTTTTCCTATTGATGATTATTTGGGTTGTTTGCCGTTTTGAGCTTTAACCAGTAATGTGGCTATGAACATTTGTGTATAAGCCTTTTGTGTGGATTTATATTTCCTTTCCTCTTGGGTAGTTACATAGGAGTAGAATGGCTAGATCATATGGTAGGGTATATTTAACTTTTTAAGAAACTACCAAACTATTTTATTAAGTAGTTATATCACTTCACATTCCTGTCAGCAGGGTATAAGACTTCAGTTGCTCCACATCCTTGACAACATTTGATATAGCATGTGCTTTAAATTTTAGCTATTCTCATAGAAAGATCCTGGTGAATTGTGGTTTTAATCTATACTTCCCTAAGGACAGTGTAATACTGAGAATCTTTTCATATGCTGTTTGTCATAATACATGTTTTTTCGGTGAAGTCTCTATTTAAATATTTTTCCCTTTAAGGACACTGGGCAGTGTACTTGGTTATTAAGCCTGTGATTCTTGGTTTCAGCTCAGGGCATGGTCTCGGGTTGGGTTCCCCTGTCCAGGCTCCTTGCAGAGTCAGTTTGAGATTCTTTCCCCTTCCCTCTCCCTCTGCTCCTCCCCCTGCTTGCAGTTCTGTCTCTCTCTCTCAAATCAATAAAATCTTTAAAAAAATTTTTTGCCCTGTAGATATAGTTGGATTTTTATTGTTAAACTTGAGAGTTTTTGATATTTTCTGCAGGTAGGTTCTTTATTAATAGATATATACTTTACAAAGACTATTAGTTTGGCTTGTCTTCATTTTCTTAATGATGACTCCTGGAACATAGAAGTTTTAAATTTTGATGAAGTCCAGATTATTTTTTAAAAGATTTTATTTATTGATTTGACACAGAGAGCAAGCACAAGCAGGCATGCAGAGGGAGAGGGAGAGGCAGATTCACTGCTGAGCAGGGAGCCCAAATGCCGGGCTCAATCCCAGGATCCTGGATCAGGACCAGAGGCAAAGGCAGAAGCTTAACCAACTGAGCCACCCAGGGGCTCCTCATTTTGTTCTTTAATAATTGTGCTTTTGCTGTCACCAGTATATTCTTGCGTAACCCAAGGACCACAAAGATTATTTTTTTGTGTTTTTGTAAGGAATGGATCCAGGTTCACTTGTTTTTTCCTGTTTTTCTTTCCTTCATTCCCCCCCGCCCCCTGCATGGCAATCCATATGGCAATCCAGTTATTCCAGTACCATTTGAAAAGGCTGTTTTTTGAATTTTTGTAAAATATCAGTTGTCCATGTATGTTCTGGACAGACTATTCTATTCCATTGGTCTATTTGTCTATACCAACACCAGAGTTTCAGTATTACAGCTTTCTAATACTTTTTAAAATCAGGCAATGAGAGCTCTCCAACATGCTCTTTTTTTCAGAATTGTTTAGGTTATTTTAGGTCCTTTGTATTTCAATATGAACTTTAGAACCACTTAAATTTTGGGGGGGATGCCTGGGTGGTTGAACGTTTGCCTTCGGCTCAGGCTGTGATCCCGGAGTCCTGGGATCAAGTTCTGCAGCAGGCTCCCTGTGGGAGCCTATGCCTATGTCTCTGCCTCTCTCTCTTTGTCTCTCATGAATAAATAAATAAAACCTTAAACAAATTGTTAAGGTTTTATATATTTGAGAGAAGGCAGGAGAGAGCACAAGCAGTGGAGAGGAAGGCTGCCTACTGAGCAGGGAGCCCCGTGGGAGGATTGATCCCTGGACCCTGAGATCATGACTTGAGTGGAAGACAGCTGCTGTTATAACCAACTGAGCCACCCAGGTGCCCCTAGATCACTTTTTAAATTTCTACAGAAAAGTTGCTGGGATTTTTGAAGAGATTACATTAAATCTGTAGATCAATTTGGGGAGAATTGACATTTCATTTTTTTTTTTTTTAAAGATTTTATTTATTTATTCACAAGAGACAGAGAGAAGCAGAGACATAAGCAGAGGAGAAGCAGGCTCCATGCAGGGAGCCTGATGCGGAACTCTATCCCAGGACTCCAGGATCACACCCTGAGCAGGCGCCCAACTGCTGAGCCACCCAGGCGTCCTGAGAATTGACATTTCGATAATAAGGAGTCTTGATTTATGAACAGGGTTTACTGATGTGGAGAGCAAAGGCAAAAGAAACGTAGAAAAAATTAAATCGCTTTACAACTTGGAGCCCAGTGACAAATCTGTGGGCAGGCAGGGTGACCACCCTCCAGGAACTCTACTGCCTGGAAGTCAATACTTTGCTAGAGGCAGAAGGCAACCTTAGCTTGCCATTAGCCTGACCTCCAGGATCCTGGGAAAACCCCTCTGGAAACTTCTTTATCTCTGTCCCCCGCCCCCCCAGTATATATTAGCAGTCATCCCCTGGGCATATGGCCTACCGATACACGTCCTGAGGGTCTCATGAGCATGGCTTCCCTGGACTGTAGTAAACGACTCTTTCCTAACACCAACTAGCCCCTCAAGGTCTGGAACCTTGCTTCCCAATTCCTTAGAGACCCCTGCTCTCCTTCACCCCTCCCCACTCCTCATGACCCCCTGCATCTCTCTCTGCCTGCATGTCCTGTCCATGCTTTAATAAAACCATGCTTTTTACTGAAGACATCTCAAGAATTCTTCCTTGACCCTTGGCTCTTGAACCCCAACATTTCACATCACTGTCACTTCATTTACTTAAGTTTTTCTGTCAGCATAGTTTCATAGTTTTTAATGTACAGGTTTTTCACATCTTTTTTCAAATTTATTCCCAGTATTCCATATTTTTTGTTACTGAGAATTTGGTTTTTAATTTAGTTTCCAGTTAGTCATCACTTGTATGTAGAAAAACTATTGATATTTTGGTATTGATCTTAGGTTTTGCAGCCTTGCTTGATTCACTTACTAGTTTCATTATTTTTTGAAGATAGATTCCATGTGATTTTCTATGTAGTTGGTCATGTTTGCTGTAAATAAAGACAATTTTACTTGTTCCTTTTCTGTCTGAATTCTTTTTCTTGTCTGGTTTCACTACATAGAGCTTTCAGGACAGTGCTGGAGTGAGGTAGCTGGAGTTAAAATCCTCATCTGATTCCTAATCCTAGGTTGAAAGTGTTCGTCTCTACCTCTGTTCCTAGTTTGGTGAGGGGTTTTATAAGGAATGAATATTGGGCTTTGACTAACACTTGTTTTACATCTTTTGAGGTGATAATTTGATTTTCCATTTGTAGTTTATTAATATATTACATTTTTTTAAACATTGATTAATTTTTGAATGTTAAATGAACTTTTCATCCTTGGGATAAACCCATGTGGTATTGATGTAATTGTCCCTTTAATGTGTTACTGAATTTATTAATTTTTTTAAAAGGAGTTTTGCACATGTTTTTGTGAGAGAGAGTGGTCTAGTTTTGTGGTTTTTTTTTCTTTTATAATGTCCTTGTCAGTTTTATACTGGTCTGATAGAAGGAGTTTGAAAGTATTTTTCTTTTGTTTTTTTTGAAAGTATTTTTCAAGTCTAAATTTATCTCATCTAATCTTTATTATTCCTTTTGCTGTCTTTTGGTTTAGTATGCTTTTCTTTTTCCAATTTCTTAAGATTTAAAGTAAAGCTGTTGATTTGAGGTCTTTCTTTGTTAGTATAGGCATTTACAGCCATAAATTTCTCTCCCAGGTACTGCTTTTGCTTCATCTCATGAACTTTGTAGTTGTAGTTTTGTGTTCCTTTGTCTCAGAGCACTTTATTTCCCTAGTTATTTCTTCTTTTACCTCTTGGTTGATGAAGTGTGTGTTTAATTTCCACATGTTTGTGGATTTTCCACTATCCTTCTATTAACTGACATTAATAGGTGTAAGTGAAGTCTGTTCCATCTCCCACTCTACTCTGGGCTGTGGAGACCTCTGAAATCACTCCTAGTTTTATTATTTTAGTCGGAGACTATGCTTTGTGTGATTTTGACCTTTTTAAAAGTTTATTAAGAATTGTTTTATGGCCTGACATATATCCTTGAGAATTTTCTATGAAAACATGAGAACACGTGAGAAGAATGTATTCTGTTGTTGGGTTGAGTGTCCTGTATTTGTTAGGTCTGATATCCAGTATAATCTCAACCATTATATGTATAAGAACTGTGAGTTCACATTCATTGGTGAGGGAACAGAGAAAAAGGACTTTAGCATTTCTTTTTTGCAATTCAGTAAGCTACACAGAGTCAGCTAGCAACAGATTCTTCCTATTTTTGTTTATCTGTGAGTATCTTTATTTCATGTTAATTTTTGATAGTTTTGCTGGTTCTAGAATTCTTTGAGCCCTTTCTTTGCTGACCGCTCTGTCTGATGAGAATCACCTGTTAATCTTACTTGAGTTCTCTTGCGATGAGTTGTTTTTCTCTTGCTGTTCTTAGAGGTTTTTCCTCGTGTGTGAAACATTTTGACTATGATGTTTGTGTTTGTGTTTATTCTACCTTAAGTTTGTTGGGCTTTTTGGATGTATAGATTAATCCATACCAATACATTTGGGAAGTTTTCAGCTATTCAAATATTTTTTCTCTTTTTCTTCTTTCTTCTGATACTTCTATTACATATTTATTGGTGTGCTTAATGGTGTCTCACATTTCTCCGAAGCTATATTCATTTTTAAAAATTTTTTCCTTTTTGTTCTTTGGATTGGATAATTTTTTTTTTCTTTTGGAGATTTTATTTATTTATTTGAGAGAGAAAGTGAGTGAGTGAGAGCACTAGCCCGGGAAGGACAGGGGAGAAGCAGACTCCCTGCTGAACAGGGATTCCCTATGGGGCTCAGTCCCAGGACCCTGGGGTCATGACCTGAGCCAAAAGCAGATGATTAACCAACTGAGGCACCAGGTGTCCTGGATAATCTCTTTATTTTTAGGATACAAATTCTTCTTTCAACTTAAACCTATTGTTGAGCCCTTTTGGTGAATTTTTCATTTCAGTTTTCAACTGCAGAATTTTTTTTTTAATAATTTCACATCATGTATTTGATGGGACAGTGTTACCATACTTTCCTGTAGTTCCTTAGTCATGTTTCATTTAGCTCTTTGAATTACTTAAAACAGTAAGTATCTAATCCTTTCATAGGCAGTTTCTGTTGCCTGCTTTTTTCCTCCCAGTGGACTATGGGCCATGCTTTTTTGTTTGTTTGCAAGTCTTGTAATTCCTGTTGGAAATTGAACATTTTAGATAATGTATTGTGTCAGCTCTGGAGCTGATCTCCCTATTTCCCACCCCTGGGCTTATTACTATTTGCTTGTTTACTTGTTGGTGACTGGCCAGGTGTCCGTGAAGTCTGTTCCATCCCCCACTCTACTCTGGGCTGTGGACACCTCTGATACCACTCCTCAGAGGCCATAGCCTTGGGCATGTAGTTATCCTGGGGTGGTGGTGTGTTGGCGGGGCTATTTCTGATCACACTTTCAACAATGTCCTGGGGTATAATTTGCTTTGTAAACCCATGCAGTTAAATTCATGCTCCTTTGATTGAATGGTGTCTGAGGTCAGTGAAATCTTTTTTAACCCAGGGGGGCCCTTCCCACCAGTCTCCCCATTTCATTTCTCTCTGGCATGCTAGGTAGTTAGTTAGTTCAGGCTTTAGCTCCAGTGACTCTTAACTGTCCTTCCAGTTAGCTATCCAAAATTATCACTGTTTTTGAGAGTACCTTTTGGCCAGAACTTTTTTGCGCCCTGTTCCATGAAGTCGGCTCCTTAGAGTTTTGGATGGAGTTCTGTTGTTCTAAGCCTTGCTTTTCTCCCTTGGGGAAACCCGGAGTCAGAGCTCTTGGGCTGTGGGTGGGGACCGTGGTGTACTTGTCTCTGAGTGACATCCTTCTTTACTTCAGAGCTGAGTGCCTGGATGGTGGGGCTGGAAAGGAGGGCGGAGTAGTTCTAGGTATCTTTGGCTGGCTTTTCTTGGTGTGAAATCCCATGAGCTAGGTCCGTTGCTGCCTGGACCCCAGCAGCATCTCTTACAGGTAGGGCCTGGATGGATGAAGGGAGCTCCTGCCTCTCAGTGGCACTCCTGCAGAACTTAGCGCAGGCCTGGGCAACAGGGGCAGGATGAGGAATGTGGAGGGCCGAGTTCTTGGCTGTATCAATCTGGAGCAAAGTTGAAGCCCCATTGAACTGGGAGGTAGAGAAGGCACTAAGAGGTCCTGATTTAAAAGCCATAGATTCTTGCAGTTCTTTGAGCAGATTTCTTGAAAAAGTGTTTTTCATTTGATGCCTTTAGAATTTTCATTTCTTGCCTTTAGAATTAATTCCAGAGACTCTAAATGGTCATTTCAGTAAAAATAATTCTTACCAGTTTCACAGGGAGTGGGGTTGTACCATCGTGCTGGATGTGGCATTCCTCAAGGGTACCAGTTTTCTAATACTTTCATCCTTGGATTTTTAAAAAATCATTTGTTTGGGACTGTATGGTTGGAATTAATGTATTATTACCTTATTAGAACTTGATTGTTTAGTTCCTAGCCCTAGGCTGGAAAAATTTCTGGGGCGTTCTTGGTGTTTTTATGATCTGACCCCGCTATGTAGATTCTCTCTGGGGAGGTGTCTGTCTGCTGCTGCTGCTCCTCAAGGCTCTTTGCTCGCGTGTATATATCTAAGAGGAAAAACTTTTGTTCCAATTATTTGTTTTTCCTAATTAAAATTTAAAATGATATAGGAGATGTACTCTATGTGAGATATACACTTGATAGGGGAAAAATGTAAAATGTCTTGTTAATATTTTCTGTTTTGGTTACATGCTATAATATTTTGGATATGCTAGGTTAAATAAAATATGTTGTTAAAATTTCACCTGTTAAAGTTTCATTCTTTTTACTTTTAATGTGGCTTCTAGAAAATTTATAATTATATGTGACTTGCATTTTATTTCTATTGGTCAGCAATTCTCTATAATGTCTACGTCACTTAAATGAGGTCTTTGTTTTCTGTGGTTAATTTGGAAAAATGTAGGGATTACAAAAATCATATAAAAGTATCTTAACTTTTAGCAAAGCATTAATTTTTTCCCTTTCATGTAATTGCAGTAAGGATATATACTGAAAAACTTATTTTGTATGGAAAATATCTTATTAAAATTTACAATTTAAAAAAAATTCTAGTGTTAGTGATTTTTCATGCCTGATAAGTGTTCAGTAGCGCTTTGTACTTAAATTTTTTTTAACTTTTTTTGAGAGCAAGAGCATGTGCATACGACTAGGACGGGAGGGCAAAGGGAGAGAGATTCTTAAGCAGGCTCTATGCCCAGCATGGAGCCTGATGTAGGGCTTGATCTCACAACCCTGAAATCATGACCTGAGCTGAAACCAAAAGTCAGACACTGAACCGACTAAGCCACTCTGGTGCCCCAGCATTTCTAATAGTTATATGTGGAATTTCTGTATTTAATCAATTTATTTATTTGGGTACTGTGTACTTGATAGGGGTACATGATGAGGTAGGGCCTTCTAAGTCCCTCCCCTTCTTTAGGGGGTCTGGGATGGAGACTGCGCAGAGGGCAGGAAATTCTCAGTGTGTTGGAGGATAAGTCAGGCAAGGACTCTCCAGCAGCTGAGATCCTCTCTCTTTTCTTGTGCCCCTGCTGGAGGTGGTGGTCAAGGGGGCTCTTACTCCATGAAGGCCATATAGACCATAAGGTCCACCACTCAGGTGCTGTGGTCAAATTCATTGTCGTATCAGGAAAGGAGCTTGACAAAGTGATATTGAGAGCAGTGCCAGCCCCGGCATTGTAGGCCCACTGACATGTTGGGGGATGGGGACACAGAAGGCCAGGCCAGTGAGCTTCCCACTCGGCTTAGGGATGACCTTGGCTACAGCTTGGTGGTGCCAGAAGAAGCAGGGATGATGTTCTGGGCAGCCCCTTGGCCATCACACCACATCTTCCTGGAGGGGCTGTCCACAGTCTTCTGGGTGGCAATGATGGCATGGACCAATGGCCATGAGTCTCTCCACAATGCCAAAGTTGTCATGGATAACCTTGGCTAGAGTGGCCAAGCAGTTGGTGGTGCAGGAGGCATCGCTGACAGTCTTGAGGGAGTTGTCATACTTCTCATGAATCATGCCCATCACAAACATGGTGGCTTCAGTAAAAGAGGTAGAGACGATGACCCTTTCAGCTCCACCCTTCAGGTGAGTCCCAGCCTTCTTCATGATGGTGAAGACCCCAGTGGATTCCACAGTGTACTCAGTACCAGCATTACCCCATTTGATGTTGGAGGATCTCGCTCCTAGAAGATGGAGATGGACTTTCCATGGATGACAAGTTTCCCATTCTCAGCCTTGATTCTACCATTGAATTTGCCATAGGTGGAATCATACTGGAACACCCCACACCATTGGGTCTCGGGTGCAGCTGACACTGTACAAGAAGTGGCCATCTGTCATATAGGAAGGAGCAGAGAGCCAGAACTTTTACCTCTTAAAATCTTATGTTAGGAATCCTTAAATGAGTTGTTTCAGTACAGATTTTCCTCAACTCATGATAGGGTTATGTCCTGATAAGCCTGCCCTAAGTTGAAAATACTGTAATTTGAAAATGTATTTAGTACGTCTAACCTGCTAAACATTGTAGCTTAGCCTGGCCTACCGTAAGGCAAATCGTGTAACCCAAAGCCTATTTTCTAAGAGAGTGTTGACTGTGTATTGAATGCTGTACTGAAAGTGACAAACAGAATGGTTGTGTGGGTACAGATGGTTGTTAGTGTATTGGTTGTTTACCCTTATGATCCCTTGGTTACTTGGTGCTGTGGCTGCTGCTGCTCACTGCCCAGCATCCCAAGAAAGTATCATACTAGTATTGCTAGCTTGGGAAAAAACCCAAATTCAAAATTTGAAGCATGTTTTTTACTGAATGCATATTGCTTTTTCAGCATTGTAAAGTTGAAAATTCTAAGTTAAACCATTGTAAGTCAGGGACCGTCAGTATTTGAGTTATCTATGTCTATTTTAATTTAGTAAAACTGATTATCATGGCCTCTCTTTCACAGATGATGACTTTGACCAGTTTGATAAGCCTGGTGCAGAGCGATCTTGGAGAAGAAGAGCTGCAGATGAGGACTGGGACAGGTACCTAACAACTGGTTACTTGTAGTGCATGCTGATTTATCTCATTCTGCCACTTGGCTCTTCAGGGATTGCCCGTTCCCCCCCCCCCCCCCTTTTAAGATTCTGTTTTTAAGTAATCTCTGCACCCAGTGTGGGGCTCCAAATCACAACCCCAAGATCAAGTGTTACATGCTCTACCAACTGAGCCAGCCAGGCATCCCACTCTGCAGAGATTTTTACGAGAACAGTATGTTGGCCAGCAGATGCTCTTTCCCATTTGGGTCTGTCACTGCTGGGCTGAAGTGAGGGCAAGGGCAGGCCTTCCAGGTGGAAGGCTTTCTGGCAGGCTCCCATTCCAGGCCTAAATTGTCTGTAGGGCACTGGTTATCCTGTATCCCTTTGTTTTTACACAGTGATGATAATGATTTGGTGGACCCCAGAGCTATTATTGCCAGAGTTCTTTTGTTCTGTAGCTTACTCAGTATTTGGCTAGACTTTAAAATTTTTGCCAATTTAATATGTGTATGATAGTACTTGACTGTAATTTAAATTTGTATTTCTATGAATACTAGCAAAGATGAAAATATCTTCAGGGATACACACACATGTGCACTGAAAGTTAAAAACGTTCAGAGTAGTGATAAATGTCAATTATGCATAGTGATTGAAATTACTGGTGAGTGGTTCTAGTAGAAGTTAGAGGGACACATGCTGGGAGAAGTACAGGGGGGCATATCTGGGCAGTGGGGGATCTAAGATAAGGATCATTCTTTACGTGTTTTTGTTTTTGTTCTTAAAGATTTATTGTTTTTAGAGAGAGAGATCTGGGGGGAAGGGCAGAGGGAGAGAGAGAATCTTAAGCAGGCTCTAGGCCCCTGCTCAGCACTGCCTGACATGGGGCTTGATCTCACAGCCCCAGGATCACGATCTGAGCCAAAACCAAGAGTCAGATGCCTAACCGACTGAGCCACTCAGGTGCCCCCTATGCATTTCTTGGCCTCTTAAATGCTGTGTTGAAAATGTAAAAAATAACCTTGTAGTTAAAGTCACAAAGTTTAATAATAAAGGTAAAAATAGGCCTGAATATTAAAAATGACAATGGTCTTCTATAGTAGAAAGAAAACCTGATGGCCATTTGAAAACTGATGCTCCAGGAGTTTTACAAAATAATCTACATTAAAAATTATATACATTAAAAACTTAACAGCCTACATAAAGATGTTAGTGGCTCCTAGGCAGTCTATAAAAAATTACTTAGAGCTTACAACAGAATCTATAAGAGAAATGGCCCTACCTGAAGGTAATGACAAGTAGTTTTGTTTCAAAGATTGTGAGGGGGAGCTGAATAAATATCTTAGTAGTTCACTCACCATTTGGATTTTCTCTTCTGTCAGTTGTTTGTTCATATCTATGTGTATTTTTCTTATTGTTTGTTTTTTCCTTATTGAATTTAGGAATTCTTTATATTTGCTGCAATTTACTTTTTGTACTTGAATATCTCTTCCCAGTCTGTGACATGTGTTCCCTTAAACAATAGCCTTCAGATGGATTTTTATAAATAATATAATCAAATGTATAACCTTTTCCTGTATGGCTTTTATTTTTTTTATTAAAATATGAACAGTGAAAAAAAAATAAAATATGAACAGTGTACTTTGGAATCATTTTAAGAGTTAGAGGAATGTTGCAAGAGTGACACTCTCTCATGGGCCCTCAGACTTGCAATTGCCTCCTGCCACATCCGCTGTCCTCTCTGCTCTCTGCACACCTGCTCACTGAGGCTGTCCTGTTTTCCCACTCCCCTGCACAGTGGTCTGCAGGCATCAGGCTATGTGCTTCCCATGTACCTCAGTGTGTACTTTTACTCGTGTGTTTCCCAAGAACAGGTACATTCACTTACATAGCCACCCTATCACTTCAAAAACATGTAGTTATTAACAAACACAGAATTGTGTTTTTTTTAATCTATAGTGGTTATTCAAGTTTTGACAGTTCTCCCAAAAATGTGCTTTATAGCCAAAAATGAGTTTCTTTTTTTCTGATTCAAGTTTCAATTCAGGATCATACAGTGCATTTTGTCCCCTCTTTATTCATCTGGAAGAATTATATATCCTTGTCTCTTATGACTGACATTTTTGAAGAGGACAGCTCTTTATTTTGTAGACTCACTCTCAGCCTGGATTTGCAGAGCTAGATTTAGGTTATATATAGGAATACTAGTTGGCAGTGTGGTGGCCTTCCCAAGGGCATCACTTTTATTGGTTTGTGATGTTGGTCAAAGTGCTTTCCACTTTTTGTCCTTAAGATATTCTTCCCTGTTCTGTGTCCTGGTGTATTTTGAATGTTCCTATGAAAATTGTGAAGTGTTTTGATTTTAATTTTTTTATAGTTAAGATATATAATTAGCCTGAAACTGATCGATTTTTAAGTTATTGAGAATTTCAAGACTATGTGAAAATAGAAGAGTACAGTTTACCCAGTGTGTCGTCATTCAGCTTCAGCAGTTATTGTTATAGTCAGTCTTGTTTTATCTATAATCATCAGAGATATAAGTTCATCTGAAAATATTTCAGGTTGTATCTCTTTAAAAAATGAAGGATTTACAAAGACAACCACAATAGAGTTCTATTTTGAAAAACTCCCTGAATTGTTAATGTCTTATTACTGATGGTCTCTTGGAAGTATCAGGGCATCACACACATCACAGTGTGGCCGTGTGTCTTTATGCTCTTTTATAGTTTGTGGAGTCCACATTACATCCCTAGATTCCAGGTTTCCAGGTGATTGGTAGACTTTTTCCAAGTGTTGTTTCATCTATAGGTTTTCCTGCAATTTTTTTTTTTTTTTTTTTTTTTTAGTTCTCTGCAACTTTTTAAAGAAACAAGGTGGTTTGTCTTATGGAGTTTCTGCTTTTGCTGATTGTATTCCCTGGAGTGTTTTTGGTGTGTTCCTTCATCTCTTGCGTTTTCTGTAAATTAATAGGTCTAGAAGTTGATAGGTTTACGTTTGAAAATGGGCAGGAGGATAGATGATCCAACTTACTTCCGCAAACTACTTGGCTCCTTTGAGGTTCTAAATAAGTGTTTGATTCTTTATTTACCGGTTTTCAAAATATGAGTCGGTTCCTTACATCCTCCAAAGGTGGATTTAATTTTGAATCCTTTCCAACTCATAGATATAAATACTACATTTGTATTTTAATCCATTGCAGTTGTTATTTTTATTAATATTTGGACCGTTACAATATCTGTTCAGTGGGAATTTCAGTTGTCAAAAAGTTAGTTGGCTTTCTGCTGTCATGGAATTGGGTTTGGTTGTAATGTGAGGCAAAGCTTCGGTTTTTCTCATCCTCCCTGGCCTGAGTGGCAGCTGTTCCATCTTAATTTACGAACACGTGCCTCCTTTCTTCACTCATTTTCAGTGCATGTTTACATATGGAGGTTCTGTATAATGTATCACAGCCTCTGGCATGTACTCTCTCCCATAATAGAGGGAGAAATTTGAAAATTAAGGAGAAGAGTGAGTCAGAAATTATGATCAGCTCTTACTGCCATGTTGCATTAATGGTATATTTGGAAGAACATGTCATTGTTGAACCAGCGCCTGAAGTTTTTAAGTATTTTTTTTCTTTTAAAGATTTTATTTATTTATTCATGAGAGACAGAGAGAGAGAGAGAGAGAGAGGCAGAGACACAGGCAGAAGGAGAAGCAGGCTTCATGCAGGAAGCCCAACATGGGCTTGATCCCAGGTCTCCAAGGATCCCGCCCTGGACTGAAGGCGGCGCTAAACCGCTGAGCCACCTGGGCTGCCCCATTTTTAAAGTTTTTTTGAGGGATGTGCTCATACTAATCTGTATCCATATGGGTGAAGGACAGCATACTCAAGTTGTAGCTGAAAGTGATGTGATGACAGGGCTCTTTATAGGAGAGGGTTGGTTAAAGAAGCAGTAAAAGTTGGTCAGTGCCCCGGGCGTAGCAGCAGGCCTGAAGGGGAAGAAGTGTTTTAGAGCCCAGTGGGAGTTGCATTGGTAGCAGCGGATGGGACTGAACCGTGCAGGTATAAGGGAGGGGGCAGTCTCTCCTGCTTGGGAAATGTTCTGTGGGGTCATCCCATGGGCCAGGGCCATCCAGGGGCAAAGGCCAGAGAGCTTGCATGAGTCTTCCCAGAGAAACCTTCTGGAAAACGGAGTTGGCAGAGACCCGAAGAGGATGGCCTGGAGAGGGCAGGCACACCGACATAACGGGCTGAGGGGCAGGGTTTGTTGTCAGTTATACTTGTGATTTTGAAAGGCTGCAGCCAAGTGGCTGACTACAAAATATTTGTTTCCTGAAAATGTCTTTCAGTATACACCTGTGTACTAGTAAAAGCATACTCAACAAGCTGATTGTCTCTAATCTTGGATAAGAAACAGCTGCCAAAGAGGCTGTTCTACTCATGTAGTGATGATTGGTGAGAGCGCGGAGGAGTCTTGCAGTGGATTCCAGGAAGCCTCTTCAGACCGCCCTGTGCTTCTCTCATTTCCTGACCCAGCAGCGGTTGCTGGCCAGGGTGCAGTCTCTTTGAAAGGACTTGATTGGGCTGGTCACTCCCACTAGTTCATTGTTTTTGGTGACAGTTGGTATAGTTTTGGTAATGCTTTATATTTTATAAATTCCTTTCTTCTTATGTACATCTTTTGCAAGGCTCCATCTTGATGATGATAGCAAGGAAGTAAATTTGCTTTCTGTGTGGGATTTGTGCATAGTAGTCAGGATTTGGATCCTGGAGCTAAAGCATCTCTGTTCACCTAAGGATTTTGCCACTTCCTAGCTGAGTGACCTTGAGCCAATTAATTATTTAACAACTCAGGGTCTTTGTTTTCACATTTAAAAAAATGGGGGATGATGTAAATGTCTACATAATGGGATTGTGATATCAGTGAAAAAGCTAATACATGTGAAACAACTTAGAATGGTTCCTGGACATCATATACTGAACGGATACTCACGATGTCTGTTGTGTTCATATAGACCTAGGCCTTCAGTCTCCCATCCTGCTTTCTTATTTCATGCTGTTGTCTTTGTTGGTCATGGAAACAGCTATTCTCCATATCTGTGCCCTCCTCATTTATAAGTTTTAGTTTTCCTTTCTCTTCTTTGAAAAAATGCTTCTATTTAAGTAAAATAAATCATCAAAGACTGATTTCTTCTTCCGTATATACCCCTTGTTAGCAAAAGGTACAGATGGTTTCTAGATTTTTGCTTGTATATTTACCAGTGCCTTTTTGTATTCTGGTTTTAAGAGTTCTCAGGATCCCATGGGCAGATGGTATTCCCTTTCATTTTCAGTTATTTAGAGTGATGGCATCGCATGGATTTTTGTCTTCAAAGGGGAGAGTGTCTGTTTTGGTCATATAGAATCAATTTTCAAATGGGGTTCCTGTCAGTATTGTGACTAGATCTTTTCTTCCTCATCCATAGAGGATGATTGTAACACTGAAGATGCAGACATTGTAAATGAAAGCTGATTAGGTGATTTGTGGAAATGATGGAAGAAATTACATGGTATTCTCTGATAGTTGTCTTATTCATACATATAGGTCTGTGAAAAGATTTACCCCATGGGTAAGCTCTTGTCCTGGGTCTGTCTGTGCTGTGTGACTTTGGGCCAATTATTTAATCTCTTATTCTTGTTTTATCACAAAATGAAGATGAAGGATTTATATAGGGTAACACGATAACAAAAAGGTGTTCAGTACATGAATGATTTGCTGAGATATTTCTAGTTCTTTAAAGGTGGTACATATAAACAGGCATTTCTGTTATAACTCTGGTGGGCATTCCCATAAAGCCTTGTATCTGTAAAGTAGCACACTACAAGTAAACATGGTTTTTGGATAAAGTAGTGCTCAAAACCTACAGAAACTTGTAACCAGAGTGCTTATAAAAAAGAGTAGCAGCAATAATAAGAATATTGGTGCATTTGCACCTGGAAGCATAGTCTGATTGTTTTCTCCTTCTAGATGTCATCCTTAAGACATCGGGTTCCCCAGAGCTAAGAATATATATTTCAGTGATAGCCATCTTCATCAACCAAAAAAACAAAAAACAAAACCCCAAAAACCATACAATGGGAAATGTCTTTAGCTTTTTGATCTGGTAAGGGTTTTGAATTTAATTGTGACATAATCTGCTGATCACTTCAGAACATAAACATGCTGACAGAAAAAAATTTCAGACTACTAATAGGACTTACATGTTACACAAAGGTCACTCTCTTAGTCACAGTGATTTACTTGTATGCTCTTATCATCGTTTTTTTCTCTTTTCAGTTTTGCAGTTTGACAAGCGTCAAATGGTCTCTCAGTGGTTTTGATTTTGATTTTCCTAGTTAATGATGTTGGACTATTTCATGATAGGTTTTTCTTTAAAAAAAGAGAAAAAAAAAAAAGGATCCCTGGGTGGCTCAGCAGTTGGAGCGTTCTGCCTTTGGCTCAGGTCGCGATCCCAGAGTCCTGGGATTGAGTCCTACATCTGGTTCCCTGCATGGAGCCTGCTTATCCCTCTATGTCTCTGCCTCTCTCTCAGTGTCTCTCATGAATAAATAAATAAAATCTTTTTTAAAAAATAGGTTTTTCAAGGCAGGAGAAAGCATAGATGTTACCTATTGTAATTTCTTTGTTTACTGATTACTCAACAGGTCCGAAGAGATAAAAGATCTCAATATGAATTGAGATCAGAAGTCTAGTGAGAGCCACCTCCTTTAGCAGAGCCTCCCATACTTAAAAGACCACATGTTCTCTATATATTTGAAAATACATTCTCATTATTAATACATAAAAGGGAAGCATAGCAAATTAATATGTAAAAGGGAAGCATAGCAAATTAAACGGGAAAGTACCCAAACTCTGAAGTCCTGGGTTGATTTCCCAATGATCTGCAGACTTTCCAGTGTTGTAGGAATAATGCAATGGTATGTCTTTTTTTCTTTCTCCCCAGTGAACTTGAAGATGACTTACTTGGAGAAGATTTGCTGTCTGGCAAAAAGGTAAGAAATTGAGGTCTTCTGAAACCAGCCTCCAGCTGTTTAATTGCACTGAACATACAGGAATGAATCTCATGAATGGGATGTGGTATTGGAAGGTTGGGTGCAGAATGTTTTGTGGATTGAATGATCTTTTGAATGCATAGAGCACTGACTGTTTAGTTTGTTAGTAAGTTCTCCAGTAACTTACACCTCAAGTGATTGGTCCTTTGATGCAAATATTTTAGTTCTTACTCAGTTCAGCAAGTGTTGAGTTTGTGAAAGCAGCAATATAAAACGACCACTTGCTCACGAGAAAACTAACATTTGGAGGCTAATATTTTGCATTCCCTTTTTTGAAAGTCCAGAGCTCAAAGATAGCTGTACTCAAATGTAACACACGTTCAGATACATGAGAATAAAAGTCTAAAACCGAATACAGGTTTCTCTGTAGTTAACTCGAAAATGTATGAAAATGTATCTATATATCGTGTGTGTGTATATATGTTTATGTTACTCTACCAATAACATAAAATATACGTTAAAAATAGAAATACATATCCAAAGATTAAAGTGAAATACTGAATTTTTTATTAACTGTTTAAAAAAACTTGTTCTTACTAAATATTAAGGTAGTTTTTTTATACTTAGTTTTTAAAGTCTTAGGATTGTGCTGGTTCCTTACTGTCCACAGTAGTTATACATAAGCCTATTTATTATACTTTAGGTGATAAGGTCATGTCATTTGTCAGATTTATCAGATCTGATTATATTTTCCTTTTAATCTCCTAGTATAGCTGATGAAGATCTTGTGCTAGGTGAAGTTTCAGTGCTGCCATTTTCTTGTTACTATGTTGCATTATTAGTTTTTCGCTAAAACATGAGTTTATTGTAGGATTCTTTTGAAGCCACTTTCCTTTCTCTGTCCTGTTTGCTTCCTGCATCACTGGCCCTCAGGTTGCCTGGCTTCAGCCTGCCTGTCTTTCCTCCTTTAAGTGACTTTTGTCACCCTTAACTCTCAGTAAGAATTAGTTACCTGTAAATCCACTTGATCTCATGTAAGTAAATGGGGAAATATCAAAATATTGAAAGTGAAACCCTTGAGATGGTCCCTCAGTCCGTCCTTGTTTGAGGGGCTCATGCTCTGGCCTCAGGGTGCTCTGCACTTGTCCTGTGATTCAGGGTGCCAGGGCTAGTCCTTCCTATGTCACGGTCACGGAGGAAAGTGAGACTGTTTCTCTTTGTGACTCAGTGAAAATGACCTTGCACATCCTTGAAGTACTCTCACTTGGGAGTCCTCTACTCTAATGTAAACATGTTTTTTTCTTTGTAATTATTTAAGATATTTCAGTAAAGTATTTTACTTCAATCAGATGTTAAAATGTTTAGATGTAGTAAGATACTTTTTATGTAAGTTGGATTTCTATCCTTAGGCAAGCCTGGGGCAGGATAGTTTGTCCCATGTTTCTTTCTTTTTTCCCCTCTTTTAAGATTTTATTTCTTTATAGACACACACACACAGAGAAAAAGAGAGAGAGAGAGAGAGAGGCAGAGACACAGGCAGAGGGAGAAGCAGGCTCCATGCAGGGAGCCTGACGTGGGACTCGATCCCACCGGGATCACGCCCTGGACTGAAGGCAGCGCTAAACCGCTGAGCCACCTGGGCTGTCCTGCCCCATTTCTATCAGGATGTCCCTCCAGCCCTAGTTAATTCTTTTGGTGTACATTTGTTCCCATCTTGTGAGAGCTTTGGTCAGATCTATCAGTAAAGAAGGAAAAGCACAGTTTGGTTTGGATAGTAATGCTGACTCTTCTGAGGAAGTAGCCTCACTATTTCTTAATAGACTCATTGATTGCTGTGCCTTAGCCTCCATTCCTGTGGAATAGGAGTGCATGAGGGCGGCACCCTGCTGCTTCTCTTCTGCTGCCTTCTCTTGGGGGTGGGGCCCTCACCCACTTTGGCTGGTTGGGAAACTTGTTTGATTGGGAACAGTATATGTACTCGTCTCTCCTTTCCAGCGCTGTATGTTGTGGGAATCAAAGGGGCCAAATGTATCAAAAAAGAAAAATATTAAAAAAAGTAGATATAAACCCTCATGACTGACGTTTTGCCATAATTCTTAAATTCTTTTTTCATATATTTTAAAGTTAACTTACTATATATAAAAACACTTTTTTTAAATTTAGAGTTCTATTATTGTCATTTTTCCCTTGTCATGCATGAAATGTTTAAGGTATTTTATAATACCTAATATTATTAGGTATACTAGGCTACGTAATATTTCAGTTTGTGTGTATTATAGTATACCTAGCCATTCCTACATTCACTGAGGTTACATCTAGCTCATTGCTATGACTTTTTTACTTTTTTGCTATAACTCTTATTTTTTGATTAAAAAAATTTTTTTTAAAAGAGGGCTCCATGCTGGGCATGGAGCCCGACATAGGACTTGAACTCACGACCCCGAGATCAGGAGTCGGACACTTAACCCATGGAGCCACTCAGGCACCCGTGCTATGACTTCGTTAAAAGAACTTTTTATGGAAAGTGTTAAGCATATATAAAAGAGCAATGTGACCCTCCCCCTCATCACTGTCACTGCTTCAGCAGCTTTCACTTAGAGGCAGTTTTGCCTTATCTTTGCCCACTTGCTCCCCTTCCTGAATTATTTTGAAGTGAATCTCAGACATTATAATGATGTTTTAATGTACAAATGTTATGCTTTTGAAATTCTTTTCTTGGCAGATTTCCATAAAGGAGAATTTCTGGCTAAGGGCATAAACTTTTAAGACTCTTGTCTCTGTTGCCTACTTGCTTCCCAGCAATGAGTTGAGCAGCAGGTGTGTGAACATGTCTTCACCTTTCCAGTCCCCCAGGCGTGGTATCACTTCTCTTTTAAAATCTTTCTCAGTGAGGTAGACAGAAAATGATTTGTAGTTAGTTTACTTTGTGTTTATTTGATTTCTAACGGGATTGGATGTTTTGTCGGGTATTTATTAGTGAATTTATTGTTACAGGTACATTTGGCCTGCCCACTGTCTTTCCTCCACTTGAGTCCCCATGAAATATACAGAGATGTAGCTTTGTCTGGAGAGAGGCTCCTAGGCCAGTGGGCCAGAGGGCCACTCAGCCTCTTACTGAGTAGAGTGACTACATCCCCCCAACTGGGCAACTCGGGAACAAGTTCATCGGTGTTCAGAAGGGAGGTTGTTAGGGTGAAATCTTCAATGTAGGTTACAACTGAGAGGTTGCAAACTCAAGATGAGAAGCTGACATGGCCTAGCCAGAGCTTTGAGAGATGGGGGAGCCTGTCAGCAAGCGACCCCCTCGTCAGTTGATCTGTCTTTCTTTCTTTGCTGCAACTGGTGACAGGCACGTGCTCTGTGATACACTAGACCTTCCACCCTCTGGGGAGCCCCGGAGAAGCATTCTTTTTCTTTTATACTGTCTCTCCCCCCAGGAGGGGCATGACTGATCTGTCTGGTAAGGTTGGGAAAAGGATTTTGCTGGCATTCTGGCCGCTTTCTCTCACTCTGGGGATGTGTTTGCCCTACCTCCCTGCAGACCACCCCAACAGAGTCCTAGCTAATAACTCTGCCTTTGCCTCAGAAATGGTTCACTTCCATTCTTGGGGATGTGCTTGAAAATCAGTTTTTGCCTCAAAGATAGAGTCTAGCTCTCCAAGTCTGCTTGATTGGTGAAGTGGGGATTTTGGTCAGTTGCCTGGTAGGTATATTACTCATCACTTTCAGAATCCATATGGGAAGTTGAATCCTCAGAATCCAGATGTAAGATCTGATTACCACCAGGGCCTACCACAGCATACATTCCTGTTTGGTGAATTATTTATTGGTTCACTGATTTTTTTTTACAAGCATGTAAAAGTTTAACTAAAAAGGCAGCCTCTTAATGAAGTTTGGTTTTCATTGAATTGTAAATTTTTTTTAAAAAGATTTTATTTATTTATTCATGAGAGACACAGAGAGAGAGAGAGAGAGAGAGAGAGAGGTAGAGACACAGGCAGAGGGAGAAGCAGGCTCCATGCAGGGAGCCCGACGTGGGACTCGATCCCAGGTCTCCAGGATCAGGCCCTGGGCCGAAGGCAGGTGCTAAACCACTGAGCCACCCAGGGATCCCCTGAATAGTTAATTTTTATTTATTTTTCAAAATATTTAAATTCAATTTGCCAACATATAGCACTCAGAATTGTTAGTTTTTAAAGATTTCCCATGGTTTTATTTATTTATTCTATTTATTGGGCAGCTAAATTTAGGCAGGCCTGGCACATCTCTTTTAGCGGAGGACAGATTATGTGGGCTACTACTACTTTATTTTGGCTCTGTTAAGCAGTCTGTTTCTTTTTCATACAGATCCATTCTCCTTCCAAGTAAACTACATGGTCTATGTTGTTATTTTATGTTACTTTATGTAATTTATTTTATTTTTTATTTTTATTTTATTTTTTTGAGTAGGCTCCACACTGAGTCCAGTGTGGGGCTCAAACTTACAACCCTGAGATCAAGACCTGAGCTGTTGGATGCTTAACTGATTGAGCCATCCAGGCACCCTGTGTTATTTTATTTTTTTTATAATGTCAGCCATTAAGTCCCTTGAGATCCATAAGAACTAATAGGTTTCATATTTTTTGGCTTATATCAAAAGTACTATAAATGAAGAATGTGTAGATAAGTTTGAGAAGCCTATTTTTATAAGCTATAAAATGCCAGGAAAGATTGCTTGTTTGTTTGTTTCCTCTTTAAGAAGAAAGTCAAGTCTTTCTCTTTTCCTTTTTCTTTCTTTACTTTCTTGCCTAATTGTGTGTTCAAGGGACGTCTTTTAGAGAAGTGGTAATTTATATATACCCTGAAAGTAATTTGAATAGAGGAGTAAAGTGTGAAGGACCCTCCTGTATAAGTATACGATGCTGGTGGTATATTTAACTCAACAAAACCTGGGACTGTAGAAAGTTGAGCAGTTGACAAAATCACTAGGCTTCCTCTTTGTAGCTACTGGTGTGATGAATGCACAGGCCTGTCAAGAGCAGTCATGTCTATTTTCTGTGTCATCTCTATTAATAAAGTTTTCTTTATTTTTTAAAAAGATTTTATTTATTTATTTGGTAGCACAAGCAGGGCGAGTGGCAGGGAGAGGGAGAAGCAGACCCCCTGCTGAGCAGGGTACCCCAATGTGGGGCTCCATCTCAGGACCATGACCTGAGCTGAAGGCAAACACTTAACTGACTGAGCCTCCCAAGCGCCCCCTAAAGTTTTATTTTAGTCTCTTACCATTTTAATTTGGCAATGCAGTTATCTAAAATCTGCTTCTCTTTTTTTTAAAGATTTTATATATTTCAGAGACAGAGCATGAGTGGGTTGGGGGGAGGGGCAGAGGAAGAGGTAGAAGCTGGCTGCCTTCTGAGCATGGATCCTGGCTGGTATCGTGACCCAAGCAAAGGCACTTAACTGACTTAGCCACCCAGACACCCCTAAAATCTGCTATTTTCTAAAATTCTCCTTTTTTTTTTTTGCTTTAAAAAGTCTTCAGATTTTGGATACTACTGTTAAATTTAGTCAAATCTTTTTTTCTAGGGGCACCTGGGTGGCTCAGTGGTTGAGCGCCTGCCTTTGGCTCAGGTGCTAATCCCAGGATCCTGGGATCGAGTCCCATATCAGGCTCCCTATGGGGAGCCTGCTTCTCCCTCTCCTATGTCTCTGCCTCGCTATCTGTGTCTTTCATGAGTAAATAAATAAAATCTTGAAACGAATGTTTTTTTTTTTTTTAAGTTTTTATTGTAATTCCTATTAGTTAAAATACAGTGTAATGTTAGTTTCAGGTGTACAGTAAAGTGATTCATTACTTCCATACATCACCCAGGGCTCATCACAAGAAGTGCCCTCCTTCATCCCCATCACCCATCTCCCCCATCCCCCACCCTCTCCCCTCTGTTAAGCGTCAGTTTGTTCTCTAGAGTGAAGAGTCTGTTTCTTGATTTGTCTCTCTTTTTTTTTTTTTTGTTCTGATTTTTAAATTCCACATAGAGAAATCAACTTTAGTCAAATCTTAAGGATACCATTCTTTCTTGTGTTTGATAGGGAAAAAAATATTTGTAGATGCTGCTAAAGAACTCTTCTTTTTGGGATCCCTGGGTGGCGCAGCGATTTGGCGCCTGCCTTTGGCCCAGGGCGCGATCCTGGAGACCCAGGATCGAATCCCACGTCGGGCTCCCGGTGCATGGAGCCTGCTTCTCCCTCTGCCTATGTCTCTGCCTCTCTCTCTCTCTCTCTCTCTCTCTCTGTGTGACTATCATAAATAAATAAAAATTAAAAAAAAAGAACTCTTTTGTTAAATTTAGAATAAATGTGATCATTAAGCTTGTTCCTTCTATACTTGATTTTGCATCTGAAAATTTGAGGTAGCAATTATGTCATGTGGAATTTCTCAGTTGTCAACTGGTCATATCAAAGTGAGATAACTTAAAAAAAAAAGTGAGATAACTTACTGAATGGCATATGCTTTAATAACAAGGTTAGAAATAATGCAGTCAACGTAATTTTGCACATTTGTAACAAGTCTTTTTGTGGAAGTGGCATGCATTAATTAAATTTCTTATTTTAATTAGAATCAGTCGGATTTGTCAGATGAAGAGCTGAATGATGATCTTTTACAGAGTGATAATGAGGATGAAGAAAATTTCAGGTATTCATTATTAGCTCATTAAAAATTTTCTTTAAATTGTTAGTAACTGTAATTTATAAATATAATGGAATATAATTGTTAATGTGATATACTTTAACATGATTTTATTTTAAACAGGATATTAATATAACACATGAGAGCCATATATATATTTTTCTATAAATAGGTATTGGTCTTGCATTTGATGACCTCTATAAGTTCTATTGAGTGCAGGTTATGAAAACTCAGTAAAGGTATGTACTGCTCTTTTAAAGAATTCCTTTATTAGATGGGGGCAATGGACTTATTAGGCTCTTAATACTGCTGGCTGCAGTTTGATGTTGCTGCTTTTGTTTTTATTTGAGGCCATTTTTATTTATATGTAATCTTTGACTGAATTGCCATTTTGGAAATTCCTTTGGACTGTATTTTTATTTTTTAAAGATTTTATTTGAGAGAGAGAGTGAACATGAGTGGGGGTGGGGTGGGGTAGGGGGATGGAGAGGCAGAGTGAGTAGCAGACTCCTTGCTGAGTAGGGAGATCAAGACCTAAGCCGAAGGCAGATGCTTATCTAGCTGAGTTACCCAAGGGCCCCTGGACTGTACTTTAGACTCTAGTTGACAATCTGAATGTAATTGTTTTAGTGAATATAGTTACTTTATTCTTTGTCAGCTGTTTTAACAAAATATTATGAACTAGGTAGTTCATAAACAACAGAAATTTATTTCTAACAGTAGGGGCTAGAAAGTCCAAGGTTAAGGAAACAGCATGCTGACTTTCTGCTTTCTAGTTCATAGATGGAGCCTTCTTGATACGTCATAGGGTCAAAGGGTGAGGGAGCTCTCTGAGCTCTTTGTAAAGGCATTAATCCCATCATGGGGTCCACCCTCATGACCTAATCATATCCCAAAGGCTGCACCTCTAGGCACCATCATACTGGGTGTCAGGATTCAACAGATGAGTTTTGGGGGGACACAAATATCCAGTCCACAGCAGTCATTAGTGCCTGCTTGTTGTTGATATAATAAGCTCCGTTATAAGAAGAGGAAGAAGTATTTAGTATACTCTTGTAGGGGAGTAATTTTTTCAGTTTTATGAAGGAAACCTTTGTGGTGAAAATTTAAAGAGACATCTCTTGGTTATAAATGAAGTTAATAAATATATGCTGTTTATTATTGAACTATAGATTTATAACAGGTTTTCTAACTTAAAGTAATCTTTATGGATAGAAATAGTTTTAAGTTAGTTGATTCTACCAGTTATTGGAGTTTCCAGGTTCTATTGTGTGACATCATTATTAAATTTTGTTTGGTCTTTTGCGTTATTTCAGTTAGCCCTCAAAATATGGCAGTTTGGAATTTTTAGTCAGGTAATACCTTTGGGTCTGTGTGGTGTACTCAAGTTTCTTGTTAGGGTTAGATACATAATTAGTACTGTGCACTTAGGATTTTCTGCAAAATCTTGCGCTGTAAGTGTTGCTTTCTTGCGCTTACTGTTTGGCATGTCACTGTTGTGTGGTTCATTGAGTGGAATATGATTTTTTTTGTGGTTTTAAAACCGTCTCTGGTATTTTACTCAGAAATTATAAACTAAGTTTTTTGAAAATTGGTGGTTAGTACAAATTTTATTTATTCGAGCATTGAAGTGTATTTTCACACAACTTTTTTAATATTTTGATTTTTAAAAATAGTTTATAATTTGTGTCATAGATGTAAAAAGAATAAATTGTTCTAAAATTCCATCTGTGATTTTCTGTTTATAAAGTAATAGTCCTGTTTTTACTTTGGAATCTTGGAAAACAGATACCATCCTTTTCATTCTGGAAGTTAGAGTGAAATACAGTCTTGCTTGTTTTCAGACTTGGCGTTTTGCCAGACTTGTGTCCCCATCTGGTTGATCTGCTTCTTTTGGGTAAATAACCTGCAGCTGACGATGGTGTGGGTGGGTGCTGCCTACAATAGGGGTGTGTGGTGCAGGCTCAGGATGGCACACTGAGCTCTCATTTTCAGGCACAGGTGGAGTAGTAATGTGCATTTATCAGTCATTAGAGCAACTTTTCACCAGTCATGGTTTACATCTTCGTAGCAGTTATTTAGGTAGCGATTTAATTTTGAACTTTACTCTCTAATTGGGCACCTTTCTTTGTGTTTTTATTCTCTAGTTCTCAGGGTGTCACGATTAGTTTAAATACTACATCTGGCATGGTCACATCATTTGAACTCTCTGACAACACTAATGACCAATCTGGAGAACAGGAATCTGAGTATGAACAAGGAGAGGATGAACTTGTTTATCACAAGTCCGATGGATCTGAATTATATGCTCACGAGTACCCAGAAGAAGGACAGTATGAAGGCCATGATGCTGAGCTGACGGAAGACCACATGGAGTATGTGGAAGAGCCAGAGGAGGAGCAGTTGTACAATGATGAAGTGTTAGACATCGAGATCAATGAGCCTTTAGATGAATTCACAGTGAGTCTTTTTCCTTTGTATGGCCAAAGATAACATGGCTGCCTGGGCATAGGTTTCTAGACTGATTTGAAATCTATTTACCTCCCTCGGGAAGAAGGGAAATTAGACCTTATTATCACTGTCTGCCAGTTTCTTTATCTGAGCTATGACAAAGTTTGTGTTGACAGCTTGTTTGGCTGGAGGTAATGCCCCTTTGTCATTCGGGAAGGCTGCACAGAATTGTGACCTTGAGGATTGCACCTAAGGAAGAAAACAGCTTTGTGTGGTGGAGATACACTGTCAATTGTTAGAAGTACTTAATGCAGAGCTTTTATCCGGGCTTTAGACAAGATCTGATAAAGTCCTTCCAAGGTGAAAAGATTATTGACCTGCTAAAGACATCTTTAAGGTGCTAATATTCTAGAGTGATTGATGTCCTGTTCATTCATCCTGTTTTGTAACTGAGAACTGTCTAAACATGAATAAAGAGATTGGAGGTTCGTTTGGAAATGTCACACATAATTTGTTATCTGTAATCAGGAAACAAAGATTGTGCTGATTTCTGTTTCAGAAAGATGATTTTGATAGGTAGCTTTTTAAAAAAGTTGAACGGTCAAGAAAGCAAAAGGTACTAGTGAAAGATTACTCATCTATCTTAATGATTCGTCATTAAAGGACACTTGTTTTTTAAAAAAGCACTTAATGAAATTTGTGTGGGGAGGACATGATGTTTCGTGTTTTCATGGTACTGCACATCCACTGAGATAGAGCCTCAGCAGGGCTGTGGGGATGGGGTGGAGGCACGCAGAGTTAGGGGTAAGAGCTTTGCGTTTAATCTCTTAATATTTTTATTCAGAGAAAGCTTGCTTTTGAGAAAAAATTTTGAAATCTGAATTTTTGGTCATTGGTCATACATATATATAAATAGAGATTGTTTATGTGAACCCTTGGAATACTTAGTTCTAATCCTAATTGTGTTTATTTATCTCAGTAATGTTATTTTTAAGATTTGATTTGTTCTGAATGCTTTCTCTTTAGTAGATACAGTAATGAAAAATGTTTGTATTTTTGGTAAATAGAGACATGTAAAAGGCATCATGGCTTGTTCTTTCCATAACGGTAATAGTTTGTTTTGGTAATAAATCCATCATTGGTGTGGACAAGTGCTCTATGGTTTACTGGTGTGTTTGTATACTCTCTGAAAGAGGGATACTATAAATTTAAAATGATCCTTAAATATCTTTTAAGGATCTTTTAAAACAAGATCTTTTAAAAATGTGCCTAGTTATCCTCTGTTTAAAGCATTTTATTATTTCTCCTGTTCATCAGTAAGACAAGATGATTGGTTAATCATATGTGGGTCCTTTTTTCCCTTGTAAATTCAGCAGTTCAGCACATCTTTACTGATGTCCAGGCTATAATAGGAGATATGAGGCATGGCCCCTGCCTTCTGTGAACTTAGAATTTGGTGGAACAGATAGATCAGTGTGGAAAGTGCTTGCTTTAACAGCACCAGTGTGCCGCATAGGAGGTGTTTTTCACTGTGGCATTCTGGCAGAGGTGGTTGTAAAGAGAATTCTCATAAGTCAGGACTTTCCCCTCTCTTGTGTTCCATTGTCAAACTAGAGGTTACATTTAGGCCCCCGGTTGTATAAAATCCAGCTTAGTTATCTGATGTCCTGTGGTCTTAGGTTCCAGTATCAAAATGAAAACAGTGTGGCAGTTTGGTATACTTACAGTTCTTTTCCACATCAAAATGAATTGTATTTTTTAGAGTAGGGGAAAAAAAACAGTTTTGCTTAGAATTTCTGAAAGCATCGTCATCTTTTCACAGGGAGCTGTAAATTTGAAAGGTGAGGCAAAATAGTTGAGTGTCCCATGAGCCGTGTCAGCTCACCTCAGCACATTTAGCTTCATAGCCATGGTCGCTCTTTTCTCTCTACCGTTTCTTTCGGATTGTTGGTTTCTTCATAGTTACCACGGTGCTGGAGTGTGCCATTACCTTTTCTTTGGATGGAGGAGAGAGATGGCCTTAAACTGTGGCGCCCTGCTCCAGCTCTGTAGCAGGCTGCCCCTGGTGCATAGTGAGGGGATTGTTCGTGAGTAGATGAACGAGCACATGACTAGATTGTGTGCCTTTGTGTCCCCGTGGCATTTCAGTTTATCAGATGACTTATTTCACCGTGGTTCATGCCCTAGTTAGGAACCATTAACTTGTCCTCTCAAGGTAGAATCGAACTTGACATGCTGAGCATGAGCACGGTCTGTCTGTTTGGGCTCACTCATGGAGGGAGTTTGTGTATATCTGGGAGTACAGTCATAAAGCCACAGAATTTTACAATTGGAAGGGATGCTTCTACATATGAAGAAGCTAGGTCCACATTTAAATGTTGGTAATAGAATTCCAGTGTTCTTTCCTGTCATACTCAAAAACAAGTTCCCTTGGGTTTTGTGACTCTTATTCTTGAGAGTGAATTGGGATATGATTTAAAAACTTACATTCTTGTATTAAGAGAAGATTATCATTTATTATTCAACAAAACAGGAGGAAATTGTTGAGTAATTTATACTTTTAAGCACAGTCTTTTTAGGGCCTTTGAAATTACCAAAAATTGAGATTTCATAAAACATTGTGCTGTAAAAACAACTTCAGATTGATAATTTAAATGAAGGGTAGCAGATTTTTGTTTCCTGGGGAGGATCCAGTCATAGACTATTCTCCATTGTATATTAGCTGTAGATTTTGATTAGCATCATCTGGCCTTATTTGAAATCTGACAGTTCTGCTGTCAGTGAATCCTGGGTAGTGATAGTTTCTCTTTGATGGGATCGTTTCTTCTGGAGAGTGAGATGCAGTGTGTTCAGGTAGCCCTGAGAGAAATTTGTGGGACCTAAGATGGTTTGTTGCCTTGAATACAGCTGGTTTCTTTGGGGGTTGTAGGTTCGGCTCCTTGTGTACCTCACAGCAGCTTGCTCACATTCTGCATGCTCACTCTTGGCTGCTTACCTTGTAACCATGCACTCTTCATTTCAGCCAGTGACCAGGTATGCTGGCAAGTTCAGCTCCCCTGTGTAGGATCAGATGTTTTTGTGACTTGATAGTAGTACCTGTAGGAACCCTTCCTTCTCTGGAAATGGTCTCTAGCCAGGTTGTCTGCTTCCTTCCATACACCCTTCAAGGGATGCCTGCCTGCTGACGTGCCCATTACATTTCATACAAACCTAGGACCACCCCTCTAATTCTAGGGATGGGCCGATGGAGAAGCAGATACTTACATGATTTTTAATAAAGCTCCTGTGTTGAATTGAATGGCTTATACTTTTGCCTTTTCTTGCCATAAAAGTGGTGCATGTTGGGCATGATTTTGGCCCTTTACTGCTGCTGAGCTGCACTGTGCAAGCACATGCACATCCTTTTGAAGATTGCCTTTCCTTGGTGCTGATTGTAAGAAGAGCTGTTTATCAGGGCGCTTGGGGTCTGAAGCAGAGCTGTGTCACTAACTTTGGTGATGGGGGTCAGCGCACTGCACTCCGTTCTCATTAACACAGGGGAGGCTGCATTTGATTCTCATGCTTGGTGCTTTCTGCCTAGTCGGGTACTTGCCATAGTAAAATTTGCTAAAGTAATGAAGCATGAGTCATGAAGATGAAAACCCAAAGCTTTATGAGGAAGACTTACTTTCTCTTTAATGGCTGTTAGGATGAAGAATACTTGCAGGCTTGTGGGCAGCAAGGGCTGCAAGAGCAGGAAGACTGTGTTGCTGAAGGTGAATTAGATGACCTCCAGGTTGCTCCTGAAACTGAAGAGGTATTTGTTCATCTTTTAAAAAGAGTCCAAAATTTTAGTGGTTTTTTTCCCTCCAGATTTAAAATGACCTTTTTTTTTTTAAAGCATTAGTGAAAGTTGATACATCTCTTCTTTGAACTATGTGTGCAGTAAGAAGCCTGAGCTTTCTAGAGTCTTTGGGCAGTGAGTTCTGGTGAACTGTGATTTCCACAAAGCTGTTTGCCCTTTCCGTGTTAGATATTTTCAGTGTTTTATGTGGGCGTGGGTAGAAATCTTTAAAAAATGTGATGTATGTGTTGTGTTTGAAAGGAGTGCTGTGATCATTTTAAATTAGTTACCATTCATTAGTTATGACCATTATTGAAAAAATACTTCCAGTATCCCTGTATTTAGGCTGTTTTAGGTTTTGAAGAAACAAAGATGTTTTAGAAGCTTGGTTCCTGTACTCAGGGAATGCTCAACTTAATACAGGGGAGGGAAGACATGTGGGCAAATCCCGTGTGATGTAAATAAACTAAAAGATGTGAAGTTTGCCAGCAAAGGCTCAGATCCCTGCTTTCAGGAGTTCATGGAGGGTCCCTCTGGTTGGGAGCATGTCTTGGAGTTCTTTGGGGAAAGTGGGTGGGGAGGCACCCGTGCTTTGTGGAACAGGTAACAACCTGTGGGCTAGGTCTGAAAACAGATGTCCTTTGGATGAATAAAGGTGGTACGAGGTGTAGGGCTTAATAGATTCAGTTTTCCAACCTTAGGACTTGTCTGGTGAGCCAAGCAGGTAAACCATTAAATTGTTCTATAGCCTTAGGATTGGTTGATCTAAAAACTTGTTTTCCTTATTAATGTTTTTTTTCTCAGTTATTTTCCATAATAATCCCCCTCCCTTTTTTCAAAAGATCATGAAAAGTAGTATTTTACTGGCTTAGGTTATCTACTCCAGGCCTTACACCAGTGCTTTAGGAATGCAGCATACAGAATGTTTTATTTCCCCTTTTTCCTCAGTATGGTGCTGTGATGGAGTGTGTGATCCTGTGTGCCGTGGGCAGACCCTTCCCAGGATGTAGCAGCCTCTCTCCTCCCTAACAGGCTGGAGCAGATTTGTCTTTTTGTGCTATCTCTTGCTATTTGAAATAATTTGACACTTAGAGAAAAGATAGAAGTATATAGTATGGGGAACTCCTTACCCAGGTTCTCCAGTTATAGAAGGAACCAGGACCAAGTACCAAGACAAAGCGGAAGAAGATGTAAAATTGGAGATGATTCCCCTCCTTCTCACCATTCTGTACTGGCAGTCAGCGACACTGCACCGAGGCTCAGATGTGGGTGTGGGTTGTACTCAACACTGTCCTGGGGGTCCTGAAGG
The DNA here is from genome assembly GCF_053574225.1 of Canis aureus. Classification (NCBI taxonomy): domain Eukaryota; kingdom Metazoa; phylum Chordata; class Mammalia; order Carnivora; family Canidae; genus Canis; species Canis aureus. Next base: position 48,209,461 of record NC_135625.1, on the reverse strand, counting down.
CTCTGCCTGGCCTATGACCTGGAGCAAGCCCAGAGAGAACTCATAAGAAGCCCTGAGGGGAGAGGAAGGGCGGGGCTGATAGGACGCTGCAGACATCCTTCCCAGTGATGAAGAGTTCAGAGGGAAACCGGTAGTTTGATCCTGCTTATTAGTTTGTGGGATTTTGGAATATTTGTTTGTAATTTATTCTTCCAGTATTTTAGGTAACAGTCTCTTTACCCTTTGATAATATTATTGTGTTTATAGCACGTTTTAGAATGAGAAAAGGTCTAATGGTCTCTGGAGATAGGAACTCTTTTTTTGTGTAAAGCAGTCAAAGAAAAGCAGGTATTAGTGATGCCTGAGTGCCTTCTAGGTATGACTTGTAGATCTAGGTATTTCAGATTGGGTTTCTGAACTTTATTCATTAAATTATTATAGCAAAAGTGGGTTATTACTTTAAAAAGTGGTAATCTTGCCTTTCAGTTTCAAGTATCTTGTGGATAGAGAGATGTCTTTGGAGGAACATTATTGATCAGACCCAGCCTTAAAGGAAATGATCTCATAGCACATGTGTTAATACGATAGATTATCTCAGACATACTTAGGATGGATCATCTGGGAAAAAGTTGGATCCCTACCTTATACCAATTGGATCTCAGATTGATTAAATCTTTTAGTGTAAAAAAATATAACGAGACATACCTTTGTACATATGCATAGACACACACCAAACTGTCAGTGGAGTAGAAGAAAACATTTTAATAATGGTGACCAAGTGGCCTTAGGTTTACCTGCAAAACCGAAAACTCAGCAAGGGTTGGAAGTTTATTTTTCACTAATGATGAAAGATTCCATTCTGAGAGTGTTTCAGATCTGGTATAGGCCTCACCAGGTATTCACATACCCAGGCTTCTTCTAGATGTGCATGGTAAGTTCTAGGGTTGCTGTTCTTAGCATGGTCCACATCCAAACAGTGGATTACAGTGGGATGGAAGGGGGCCATGCCACACTTTGAAGATGCGTCCTGGAGTTCTCATATGGCACTCCGCAAACATCTCGTGAGTTATGCATCGGTCACATGGCTGTAACCCACAGTAGGGGAAACTGATGAAGATAGTGTGAGGTAACAATGTATTCAGCCAAAATTGGGGGTTTAATTATTAAGGACATGAGAGAAAGTGAGGAAAAACGAACACCAAGTTGTCTTGGTTATTACCATTGTACTACTCTTGGTAATAAGGCCTTTTTATGATGTTAAGGAAAATAATGATTTGATCATGTATAAATACCCCCAGAACACATAAAGGAGTTACAACAAATGACAAATTTGGGGAACTATTTACATGTGAGCCTAAGAATTAATATATTTAGCAAAATTAGCATAATCAGTATGTGAGAGTTAATATATTCAGTATATACAGATGAGCACTCCTATAGAAAGAAGGGTAAGGTATTATGAGAAAGTAATCCAACAATAAGATAATAGAATGACCATTAAGCATATAAAATACAGGAACACCTGTGTGGCTCAGTGGTTGAGGGTCTGTCTTTGGCTCAGGGTGTGATCTGGGGGTGCTGGGTTCAAGTCCCACATTGGGCTTTCCACAGGGAGCCTGCTTCTCCTTCTGCCTGTGTCTCTGCCCTCTCTCTGCGTCTCTTATGAATAAATAAATAAAATCTTCTTCTTCTTTTTTTTTTTTTTTTAAACCTATATAAAATACATTCAATAAGGGACCCCTGGGTGGCTCAGTGGTTGAGCATCTGCCCTTGGCTCAGGGCGTAATCCTGGAGTCGGGGATCAAGTCCCACATCGGGCTCCTTGCAAGGAGGCTGCTTCTCCCTCTGCCTCTGTCTGTCTTTTTCTCTGTCTCTCATGAATAAATAAAAATCTTTAAAAAATATATATTCAATGAAATAGAACAAAATTGATCATTTTAACCTTTTTTAATACTGGCAAAAATCAAGATCATTGGTCACATGTGGTCTCATTCTATTGGAGGACCATTTTAGAAATGTTAACTGCCCAGAGACAGTTTTCCATGGGTCTCTCATGTCTGCATGTTCTGTGAGCAAAGCATGGACTGCCCCTTTGTTCTCAGCTATCTTTTCAAGGATGTTTGTATAGCACATGGCCTTGAAAGATGGAGTATCTTCCTGGAGGTCTCTAAGCTCACACCTCTCCTGTAGCACAGCCCCCTGCATTCACACAGCACACTGGGAATCAGCTCAGGGAGTTGGCCCCCAAATGCCACTGCTCTGGGTCAGAGTAATACATTGTCCTCACCTGTGACCTGGGTCTATTGGCTTCTCACACACCCTGTGAAACTGGCTAGCTACCTAATTGTCTGGCTAGAAGGGGAAGATTCCACACCCTACATTCTTCTTGATGGCATCAAAAGCTTTAAAGTCCTTTGACTCAGTAATTCCACCCTGCCGAAGTCATCCAAAATAGTTCATCAAAGATTTGTTCAAAGATAGGTGCTCCAGTTGTTTGCAGCCTTGAGATTAAATGGAACCAATGTAGATTTTTCTAGAGGGTCAAATGATGGCCTAACTTCATAGGGAGCCATAGGTTACCCGAAGATGCCCTAGCTCTCTGGTGGGCATGTAAAGTGAAAAGAGGAAGATAGTACAGTTTCCCGCTAAGGTCCCTGTAACTTTGCACATCTAAATGTGTGTGTGAGATTCTCAACATCTGTATGGATAAAGACAAAAACGGTGATAGTGATTACCTCTAGATGGTATCCCAAATATTTTAAAATATTTTTGCTATGACTAGAATAACTTTCATAAACGAGGAAACAAAAGATGGTTAAAATTTTGCCCCTAGAATTTGTCAACAGATTGCAGTTGTTAACTCCTGTGATTTCTAGTTGCTGTTAAGTCTCATAGGAAACATTGTAAGGGTTGTTTTCAGTACGAATCTTTTTATAGAGCAGAAAGTAAACTCTTCTCCAGATTGACTAGTTTCTCTTTTTTTTATGCCATCTGTGAGGAAGTATAGTATTTGCTTTTTTCTTCTAAGCTGTATGTCCCATAAGTTAATTTTAAATTGAGTATTTGAAAGTATTTTTAAAAAGTCACTCATATGTTTACTTTCTTATCCGTCTGTCTCTGAGCGTGGTTTAAGTTTGCCTTAAGTTGCTTAATATATCTTCCAAGTATTTTTAATGCATTTGTATTTTGTATATTTAATGTATTTGTATTTGTGGCATGTTTTTAAATATATTTGCTTTCTTATCTTTCTGTCTTTTGTTGCTTTGTTTGCCTTTGCCTTGTTTATGTTGCTGGTTTTGTATTGACTGGAAATTCTTTGTGATGTACTTTGCCCTCAGGACTTTTGATCCTCCTTCTTAGAGGCAGGTAATACGCTGGTCTTGCCACTAGCAACAAATATTTTGGGCTTGTTATCTTTCTTGTAGAGGAATCACTGAGTATCAGTCTATAATAGCGTTATTGAGAATTTGTGTGCATGGTATTATTTTAGGTATTGAAAAATAGGTGTTATGTGGTATTTTAATTTTAGTACCTTTTGGTAGGTTTTGCTTTTGGAGAGCTGCTATTCCATCTTTTTTAGAAGTCAAAATAGAGTTCTCAAGGAGGAGTAACAGTTTTAATCTGCCACAATGCCTGTGTTTTGGTGTCTTTCTAGCCTTTTCATCTTTTCATAAGTGTCCGCAGAGTGTTGATGTACCAGCCCTTTGTACCTCTTGCAGCATTTGCTGTGACATAACTCTGGGTTGCTTAGAGCCAAGGAAGGAAGCCCCAGTGAGGACGAGGACAAGGACGGCCTCCTTCTAGGAGCTTTATGCTCTATTTAAGTACATATTAGCATTTGAATTATGCAACTAAGGAGTCATTTCAATTGGAAAGCCTATTTGAGGTGACTCCTCTTATTTAATTAATGTTCTTGCTTTGTTAGAACAAAGAAATCTCTATACTCTCAACAGATTAGAACAAGGCAATTATAAAGATGACCAGTGCCAGTTATGCCTGTCTTCACATATGGTTTAAACAGGCTTGCTATTTTAGATATTTTTTTCATGTATAGGAGGAGTAATGAGAGAAATTTAAAGAAATCTTTGCACTTTTTAAAAGATTTACTTTTGGAATGCCTGGGTGGCTCAGCAGTTGAGCTCCTGCCTTCAGCCCAGGGCATGATCCTAGAGTCCCTGGATCAAGTCCCACATTGGGCTCCCTGCATGGAGCCTCCCTCTGTCTCTGCCTATGTCTCTGCCTCTCTCTGTGTGTCTCATGAATAAATAAAATCTTAAAAAAAAAAAGATGTACTTTTTAAAATGGTGATGCCATATATGTTCAGTGATAGACACGGATCTGAAGTGTACAGTTCAGCATTTTGATCCAAGAGTTTGTTTGAGTTACCACTTTCCTTTGCTGAGAGGCAGTTCTGTGACCCCAGAACATTCATTCATTCTTTCTTTTTTCTTTTCCTTCCTTCCTTTTTTTCTTTTTCTTCCTCCTTTCTTTTTTTCCCTCCTTCCCTCCCCTCCCTCCCCTCCCTCCCCTCCCTCCCCAGAGATAGTATTCTTAATTTGTTGTCTGAGTCTTTCCAGTTTTAGAACTTCATAGAAATGTGGTCATGTAGTTTGTAATGATTACTCTGTGTCTGACTTTTGTATTCATCGTAATATTTTTGAGACTCATGCAAATGGTTGTGTAGATCTGCCCCTCCCTCCACTTTAGGGATGTACCTTATTTGTTTATTCCCATGATAATAAAGATTTGGGGGATCCCTGGGTGGCGCAGCGGTTTGGCACCTGTCTTTGGCCCAGGGCGCGATCCTGGAGACCCAGGATCGAATCCCACGTCGGGCTCCCGGTGCATGGAGCTTGCTTCTCCATCTGCCTGTGTCTCTGCCTCTCTCTCTCTCTCTCTCTCTGTGACTATCATAAATAAATAAAAATTAAAAAAAAATAAAATCTTAAAAAAAAAAGATTTGGGTTTCCTTTTTTTTTTTTTTTTTTTAAAGCCATGAATAAAGTAACTGTAAAGATTATTTTACATATCTTTTAGTGGACCTTTTCCTTTTCCTTGGTTTTAACTAGGAGTGGAATTACTGAGAGGGTAGAAGTATGTTTAATCCTGTAAGAAACCACCAAATGGTATCCCAGAGTGGTTATCATTTCGTACTCCCTGTGGTCTGCCTGAGAGTCTCCCTTCTCCATCACTTTATAGTGTCACTTGTTTCCATGTAGTCCTTGGACTCTGTGTGTCATCATGGTTTTAGTGTGTGTTCCTCTGATAACTAAGAATACCAAGTGTCGTTTTCTATGTGCTGATTGGTCTTGGAGATCTTCCTTGTTTGTTTTCAGTCTGTTGAAAAAATGTGTGTTCTTTTCAATCTTTGTCTATATATGCTTTACATAGTCTGTATACCCCACATAGAGAATAAATATTGCCTGTATATGCTCTACATAGAATACATATATCAGTATCTACTGTCTGTATGTTCTAGAAAGATTGATGTTTTTTTTTAAAGATTTGATTTATTAGAGCAAGAAGGGGAGGGAGAGAGAATCTGAAGCAGACTCTCTACTGAGCAGAGCCCAATTCAGTACTCCATTCCATAATTGCAAGACCATGACCTGAGCCCAAACCAAGAGTTGGACACAACTGAGTGAGCCCCCAGACACCCCTAGATAGACAGACTGATGTTTATATGTGTAGTGAATATTTTCTCTGAGCCTGTGGCTTGTGTGTAAATTTTCTTAAAGATATCTTTTCATGAGCAGAAAATTTAAATTTGATGAGGACCAGGTAATTCTATGACCCAAGAAATCTTTGCCTACCCCAGAATTGTAAAGATATTAGCCCTTGTGTTCTTCTGGAAGCTTTGTAGCTATTTGTAGTTTAGGACTATGTTCTATCTCAACTAATAAATTTGTGTGTGTGTGTATGAGCTTCACTTTTTTTTTAAGATTTATCTATCTATCTATCTATTTATTTATTTATTTATTTATTTATGAGAGACACAGAGAGAGGCAGAGACATAGGTAGAGGACAAAGCAGGTTCCCTGTGGGGAGCCTGATGCGGGACTTGATCCCTGGAATCTGGATCATGCCTTGAGCCCAAGGCAGACTCTCAACTGCTGAGCCACCCAGGTGCCCCATTTCTGTATGTTTATC